>NW_025763582.1:0-600000 GCF_020736505.1 Alternaria rosae
TCGTCCTATATGTTGGACAACGCTGGAGAAGGCCCTTCTAACGAGAAAGGTGACAATCTGTCTGACCAGCGCTTGTCCGCCTTTCTTCTTCGTTCCGACCGCGGCAGCCGCAACCACTCGCCACAGACAGTCAGGGTAGCAGCAACCAGAGCCGAGAGTTCCCGCGTCCAAGCCCTGAACTTACTAGACACTCCAGGTGATTCGAGCTCGCCCGCCATAACTCTCCACCGACAACACACAGCCACGCAAGAGAGGACTTGCGCTCGCGTCGGAGGAAAGATATTGTACACGTACTTGCTCCCTGGGTCCGATCGGGAAATCATCCCCAGAGTATACCGATCACGAGGCCATAGAAGGGCCTGAGCAGCTGCGGATATCCCGAGCTCTTTGATAGTGCCAACAGACTACGTCTTTCAAGCCATGAGGCGACGCATACCCAGGCTTCTTGCAGAACAAGGGCCTTGGCAACCTCGTGCCCCAGAGCATATGCTCCGTCTGTAGTAGGACTGATAGCTTCTTTGCTGCCATGTGGACGTCCTTTATCTCATATTCCCTCGACAAGTCAAGAAGCACGCGCTGCTGGTATGTTTGCCCATTTTAAGATTCGCTCGAGGATTAGCTAATGTTGTGCGCATATCATCTCCCCTTCACCATCGCCATCTCCTCATCTTCACCCACCAGTACTGCTTGACCCAACGGCCCTGGCTGATTCAGCGAGTACACCTTCTTCGACTTCAACCTCCGGAGCCATTCGTCAGAAGACGCTGAACAGGCGCTCTGTCCTGTCATGGTCATGTTCCTGGCTGTCACGGAGCTGTCTGCTGTCTCTTCATCTTGGTTCCAGGCAATCGCCTGTAAGCCAATGCAGCTGCATGGCTTGTTTGATACCACAGTAATGTTTGGTTTATTCTTGGCGTGTCAGCTGTTCGAAAGGGTACACTCCCGAGCAGCGAATACGAGCGCGGGGGGACCAGACCCGCGGACATGGAGAAGATACCCCCCTCGCTTCGTCGCTCCGACCTCCAGCAGGCTTTCTTTTTGTTTGACCTATGCTTGGATTGGCCATGTTCTGGTTATGGACGGCTGTTTCTCTTTCTAGAGCATGGTGTTCCGGCTTCTCTGTTGAGACGATCAATAGCGAGTTCAACTGAGATATAAACCCCGCCATCGATATCCATCTTTAGCAGTGCCCAATTGCATGTGAAAGTAGTCAAGCGTGAGATGTATGCACCCCTGATTGACGTTTGGCGAGCCGTTAGGTGTGGTTCGGTGCAATGACGCCAGGCGCAATGACGTGAACCGCGGCCGGACGACCGTCGAATGCACCTCTACTCCATTAATCGGCAGGTAGCATCACCAGTCCCGCGCCCTGTATAGCTCTATCGGAACCACTACCAGCACTCATAAATAGAGCTGCAGCTTCTAATCGCTTCAATCGCGACATTTGCAGTGCCAAAAATGCAGCTACAGGCACTAGCGGAGTGGAGAGCAGCAACCAGCAAAATGAGCGGGCCACCTAAGCGAAAGGGCCGACGTGCTCATGACCGACAGCCGCGACGCTGCACCCCGAGCACCCCAACGACCCGGCGCGGTACAGCGACAGGCGACGGCTCGCTCTTGATCTCGGTGGACAACATTCTGAAGTACCCTCGGACATTCCCTCGCAACAGCAGCGACGCGGCCCTCCCGCAACCCCCCATGATGCACACGCGCACCCCCCGGACCCATCCGCGTCGATTGACTCTCTGGGCCTGCTGAGCCCCCAGCAATGCCCACCGCGCTCGAGCAAGCTCAGTCGAGAAGCTTGTCCTTCTGCCCGAGACGGACGGACAGAGAGGAAAAGGGAGAAGGTGACGACGATGAGTACGAGGGCCCGCCCACCGACGAAGACCTTGCGCGACGGACGCCCAAAGGGGTCCACAAAACAAGAGCTATGGCAGACGCCTGCCCAAAGCGAGGCGACGACAAGCTCCGGCGTCACTGCCTACTGCACTGCCCCAGGCCTACAAGATGAAAGACACCGCCCAGTTTATCAAGGACACACACCATGCCTACCAAGCTGTACACGACTGCCTCTACAACGTATACCACCTCCCACTGCTGGCCAGGAAACGATGGATAAGAGTCCGCAGTAGCCCCGCTCAACCCAGGTGGAAAGACGGTACTCGACGAAAGAAATCGAGCGCAACGAGCCGCGATCACCAGAAGCTACTTTGCGACGACGAGACATACTACTTGCGCGAGACCACGAGCTCGAACAGCCCTGGGATGGCATTCACGACCGCCGCGACTCGACTGAAAACTCTAGAATTGCGCCCAATGCTCTAACCTTTGGCGCGATGTTTGTCTTCTCCTACGGCATCGTATCTTTTGGAATTTTACCGGAAAGCAGGAAAGGACATCTTGGCCGACCTCACCTTCTCCGCCGTCGCTACCGGTATCAACATCGCAACCCGACCCTTGGCTGAATCTGACTTCGAGACGGAAGAGTTCCATTTCGAATACAACCCCGAGATCCAACGTCCCCGCTATACAACGACATGATTACCCTCAGAAGAGGAGACCATATGATCAAGCTGGCTATGAGCCATGCCATCGCGCAGAGCACCAAGCTCAGTCTGTTTTGAAGAATCATGAGCCGGACTATGCCTCGCGCAATACGTACCGAAGCGCTTAGCGTTGACGGGAAAGCTGGGCATGAGAACCGACGTAGTCAAGATGATTGGACAGCTCTTCACCAGCCGTGTGAGGTGACCTATGTCGTGTTCAACTACCCGCTCACCCACTGATTACTAACAACTCCACCAGCATCCAATATGCTCGACACCCCAAGCTTCTTCTGGGACTCTGAACCCACCCTCCATCCACTCACACCGCCGTCCGCGAGTACCTCGAAATCAACCCCGCATTCAAGTCCTCAACGAGCGATGCCAAGTCTTCTTGGATCTGGGAGATCCGATCCGACTCCATCAGCGACAAGAAAATGACCAAGATTACGTGGATCATCATCGTACTCATTGTCCTGATCTGCATAACGGGTTTGGAGGTTTGCTTCGGTTCTCTATATTGCAAAAAGGCAGGAAACGTTCCTGTGGCTGGAGATTTTGGAATCAGGCCGTGGGTGGACTCAAGGGTATGGGTCCGCCCGCGTATGCTGGCCCGGGTCTACTCGCTGCGCGTAGTCTGGTTTGGTTTGGTAGTGGGGTCAAGAGTCTACTTGTAGGTTAAGCATAAGATGCGTGATGTAGTACAGAGGAAGGAGAAGGGGTAATATAGATTACGGGGATATGCATCAAGAGTGTCGCCCAATGTCTGAGGCCTAGTGCTATTCGGTCGCTTTGTTATCATTGTTTTAGGCATTAGCGATGGGCGTTTTCTGGTCGGCGCCAGGTGTGTTCTTTGGTTCTACAAATTCTAGACTGGGAACACGAGTATATTCCAGGGCCCGTTTCCAACCCAAATACATCATAAGCCTACCTTCGCCATCTTCCCCTCTTGCTTCTATCCATCGTGATCAAGCGCATCCCCTTCATTTTCTAATTTTTCTAATTTCGAACACAACAAACCTGGGCATCATTAGGCTCCAGTCCTCA
This sequence comes from Alternaria rosae, assembly GCF_020736505.1. Lineage (NCBI taxonomy): Eukaryota > Fungi > Ascomycota > Dothideomycetes > Pleosporales > Pleosporaceae > Alternaria > Alternaria rosae. The sequence goes on from NW_025763582.1 coordinate 3,594, forward strand.
TGTTCCCTTGTTTTCCATTGTGATCTAGCGCGATCTTTCATATTGACGATACGTGTAGTCTTGAATGGCCCATTTCCAGACAAGATATGCTATCCATCTCATACCTGTCGTTTCCCTCCCGTCCATCGTGACCAACATCCCTTCATATCGGGGCTGTGTAACATTCAAGGGCTCCATTCAAGACCGAATATATCATCACATGTCGAATGTAGCCTTGGCTTTAGTGTATCGCAACCATGGTTCTCAGTAAGATCATCATACTCTGTTCCTGATTTGGGTCTCTCGTCTATCGTGATCAGGTGTTTCCCTTTATATCCCACATTGTTGGAAGGTTCGATCTCGTGATTGGTAGGAGCATCCATCACTCGTGCGGTCTATGTAGTCAGGTACAAGCATGGACTTCAAGTCATCACTCTTACACTCAACACAAATTTCCCTTCCAGCATCTTGGTCATCCATCTTCCCATCGTTATTCTCGCCAACTACCACCGACCATCCATCCAGCCATGAAGTTCACAACCCCCCTCCTCACCACCCTCCTCACCATAACATCCCTCATCACCGACGCCTCCGCCCACAAAGACAAGAAGAAAATCCAAGCCGAACTCGACCGCGACATGACCGCCCACACCCTGGAAGCCAAAGCCGTAAATCGCATGGTCTTTATCGAGCCTCTCTGGCCTTTATGAGCATGTGGCGTAACCATGAGGCCTCGTACGGTGTTACGGGTCTGATCTGGGCGACGGATGCGTGTACGGGCGTTGATGATAGGCCGTTTAGTTGGGACTGTGAGTTCATGTCTTGGTTTGTTTGGGGAGTGGAAGGGGTTTTGGGAGTTCGAGCTGACGGTGGTGTAGTCAAACCAGCTTGTTTCCGACATGACTTTGCATATAAGAATTTCAAAAGGCAAGGGAGGTTAGGTCAGTGAGTATTCCATTCCCCTTGCGTTCACTGACGTCTCTCTTCCGCTTCCGTTCAGCTTTTGAACTTTCCTTGACATACATAGACTGACGTTATCACACAATAGCAAGCCCGTAAGAAAATCGATAAGAACTTCAAACACGACATGAGCAATGCACAAGAAAAGCACAAGCACATGTGCCGCATTGGAGCGAAGATCTACTACGCTGGTGTGAGACTCATGGGGAGGGATCTCGATGTTGAAGCGGAGCATACTACGATGAACGGGACTGAAATTGCCAACGCTACCACCGACGATACTGCTACCATCGCTGCCGTCGCCACCGACTCGGATACTGAGACTAGTACTGAGGAGAGGGCCCAGAAGGTCTTTGCGGCTCGGATTGCGGAGCTGCTCGCGCATCCAGAGGTGCTGATGGAGATGACGGAGAGGGATTTAGAGAACGTGGAGACGCAGTTGATGAGGGGATTGGGGACATCGAAAAGGGATTCGGTGCAAGAGGAGATCGTCGCTATTGGTCTCTAGAGAGGTATGCGAGCTGTTGAGACGGCACAAGATAGGACATCCGCTATGTAATGGTCCAAGAGATCTCTGTATCTCCATCCATGTACGATGTCTATCATTCAGTAGTACCATTAGCAATACCATCACGTCTACCCCCACCACCTCTACTCCTTATCCACAGCAAAAGCCTTCAGATCATCCATCGCCACACCCTTCAGCGCCTTCTCATTCGTCGCCTTGAGCACAACCTTCGGCACCTTCTTATCGTCCATGCCCGTCCTCGCATCAAACGCCTCCTTCCACCTGCTCACACAAAGACACCACTTGCAGCCATCCGTCAGCCCCACTTGGCGCAAATCGTTGCCTCGCGCGGCGGAGAAGTCGAGGAACTCTTTCGACACAACACCTGCGATGGCGTGGTTGCCGGCGTCCGAGGCGGGCACTTCGCAGTAGCCTGAGCGCGTGAAGCCGGTTAGGGGCTGTGTCGAGTGCAGCGCGAGGGGTTGCTTGAAGACTGTGGTGGGAGCCGTGTGGGCTGGTGATGGGTGTCCTTGTAGTGTCGTAGCTAGCATGGCCATGCGTTCATGAGCGAATTGCAAACACCCGCCGTAGCGCATGAGCGACATTGGGACGACGAAACGCGTGCCTGGAGATCTCGAGTCTGCGTCGAAACCGTTTCATGCAAATGAACAGGATCGGGATGTCGCGTAACCGTTTGCGTGGATCCCGAACGTTGAGACGACCAATGCGGAGTCTCGATGTCTTTTCTCCCTACTCTACTGAATCATGTGATCTTACGTACCGTTAAGGACATACTGCCAGCTTCTTCTTTTGCTTTTGCCCGTGATTCTGCGCCGGCGTTCTTTCCCACTTAATCTGCACGTCGTGAACGTGAGCGTATTTGCGTTTCGGAGCTGAACGTGCTGAACGTGCAAAGTTGGAGAGGAGATTGCGTAGTAAGCGCATGAGTGAAGATGGCAGGAACACGCGCGGTTATTAACGTGCACACAATGGTTGACGGCTTGACGGGTGGTGGCTCAAGATGGCGTCAAGAGAGCGTTAGAGCGGAGGTTTAGCGCGTAGGGCTGAATGGATGACGTTTGGCAGGGGGTAGCTGCCGCAGATCTCGAGAGCTGCGCGATCGGCTGTTGCACCATCGTGGGCCGCGGCTGGGATCTGGGCGTTGGGCGTCTTTGCCGGGGGAGCGGGGGCCTGGGAGGGGCGATCGGCGGCGCAACGATCTAGATTGTGATGCCATTGCAGGTGTTGATGGGCGCGCATTTGATCTGTCGTCCCTGATCTTGGTACTCAAGGTCTGACGTGCTGGATATGGTACTCAATGCAGGCTAGGGCCACAGATGTGTTTACCCAGTGTGTGGCGTTAGCGGACTTCGGGCTGTACAGTATACACAAGCACCAGCAAGTGATCGGCATGTCTAGACAGAGTTCAAATGGAGGTTTATTCATGTTGAGAACAGGTCTCGCTTCATCTGGGATAGCATGTGTTTGGATGACCGAAACAGAGCAACTGCACCGTGCAATTGTTCGTAAATGACCCTTTTCTGTAATTGACAGCATTAAGATATCATCGGCAGTCGTGGATGGTCGAGAAGCGATCATGGCGAGACGATTTATTGATGGATAAGGAAAGTAGAAAGTATACACAAAACACCGTATCCCAATGCTCCTTGACACCGGCTTTGCCCATTACAAACGCCGCCAGTTAGAAAGATCCAAACACACCTTTTTTGGGTATGCAATTCTCCTGCCATTCCTCGTGGAAGAATCGGTAGGCCGTGGGTTATATATTGCCGGTTGTTAATGTTAGTAAGTCATGTGCGCACTACGGCAGCGTCGTGAATGACGGAGAGTTCGTGCTCATCGGTGCACGGCACCGCCTTGATCTCCCTCTTCATTTCTCGAGCTTCTTGTGCATCTTCAGGAGGTCGTTCCTCTGTGCCTCGGTCGGGGGCTCTCCGCCTCGGTCAACTGCCAGTACAGCTCCTCGTACCTCTTGTAGTACTTCTTGGAACTTCTGCGAGAGCTCGACAGTCTGTCGGAAGCTCAAGTTGGGCATGGAGGGTGAGGTGGTTGATGTGGACGAGGCGCCTGGGGATGCGCGTGGGTTGTTGTGGTGATAGCGCGAGGCGAGGCCGGTGTCGATGTTGGCGACCTTGCGGACCTTGGGCGCGGTGGTGGGTGTGTTGGAGGAAGAAGAGTCGTCCGACTTCCGCTTCAGGGAGCTAGTACTAGAAGGCGTAGAGCCGTTGGCCTTGCGTTGGTGTGTGAGGGGGTGTGAGTAGGAGTTGCGCGGTCGACACTTCGGCTTCTTCACAGCCAAGTTATGGTTGTGAATGTCGCTGTCGATGTCGTTCGCCTTGCGCTTGAGCGAACGGTCAGAGTTAGCACCGGACTTGGCGGGCGATGGAGCTGCGGCAAGTGCCTTGTGGACTGGGTGCGAGTCCTCGAAGTCGCTGCGTTGACAGGCGGCGAGGCGGACAGAGGCGAGGGATTCTTCGGCTTGGTGTTGATGGGCATGGTGGGCTTGAAAGGCCGGTTGGCGGGGCGGTCTCTCTGGGAATCACGGCCAGCCATCTGGGTTTGGCGCGTGGGTTGGTGGTGCCTTCTGAAGCAGGTGCTTTCTTGCTGCGGATTTTCGAGGCGTCGGTAGCAGGTGTGTTGGATTTGGCAGGTGCGACGGGGGCGCGGAGTAGAGCTTGAAGGCGTCGAAGAGGCTGGGGCTGTTGCTATTGTGGGCTCCTCCTTCACCTCTTTCACCCTCACTTCCTTCGCGGCCGCGGCTGCCTTCTCACGGGCCAAGTACTTCTCCTTCATGGACGACTTGGGCTTGATCTCTACTTCCTTTGCGGCCTTGGGCTTCTTCTCAACTGCAGGCTTGTCGGCAGCCTTCTTCGTGGCCGTCTTCTTCTTGGTGAGATCAGATATCTTGTGCATTGGGGTGCTCGCTTGGGCTTAGCCTCCGGCGCCTTCACCGTCGAACGCGACAAGCATATGCCTTGGCCTCTCTGGTCACGGGGCAGCAGGATCTGCCAGAGCTTGTCGTCTTTTGCCAGCCGCTGGCGGTCGAACGACTTGATGGCGCCATCAATGGCTTGCTGCCGGTCCTCTGCGCTCTGGTAGGGGAACTTGAACGGATTCACCTCACGGAACGACTTGTCTGTCAGCTGCCACTTGTCGGCGTCGGCAGTGGAGCGCTTGGCTATCTTGGGCAGGACATCTCGTATGTTGGCCAGCGATGTCCTGCAGGTGGCGGCGAGAGAGGCCTCGGTGGCTGGCTCCCGCGCAAGGAGGTGGATGATGGGGACTCGCAGCGCGCTGACTATCACGTCATGGCTGTTGCTCGGTTGCGAAGTAGGAGCCCGTTTGGTGCATGGGCGACGACGACGCGCTGAGCGATGGCGAGCCCAGCATGGAAGGAGCGAGGTGCGATGCCTTGAAGCCCGTCGACGGGAAGCGACGATGGGCTGGCGTGCGCCCGGGAGCAGCATCGCCGACGATGGTCCTGCAGCAATCTTTGTCAGTCCTGGTGTACACAACTTCGTCTCATCATGGCAATCATCCGCGACAGGGGTGCTCGAGTCTCTCGACTTGATGCCAGAGATCGTGGGCAGCCATGGGATACCGGGGAGGCATACTTGTTGGCTTCCTTGAACTCTGATATCGCAGCCATGTTACTCCTAAGCTGCTCCAGCGCCGAGTCTACGCCTGCCGTCACGTCCTCCGCCTTGTGTACCATCAGACTGTGGTTGATCATGCCCGCGAACTCAAGGCTGCCCGGGCTGCCAGTCCCGCTGGACTTGTACAATTCGTATCGATGGAGCTCGCTGCTGCTCTGCAGCATGTGCGTCTTGTCGCCATACTTGAGTTGCTGTTTTTGTGGTTAGCCCAGCTCGTGCCAGCCCCCATTCCGGGTCGAACCACCCGGGAACACCTAGGTAGGAACATAACACCAAGCGTGCACACATACAGGAGTCCGCCCGAAGATTATCTGCGGTGATTTTCCGCTCCTAACACTGGCCAGGAGCTCGTCGACAATGTCCTGGGTAATGTCCACCTGCATGGCCTGCACAGGCGGTCGTCTGTCGTCCTTAAGTCCGGCGTCGCTATCCGGAGCTCCGACAAGGGCTATGCCGCCTAAGGGGAGCAGCGAGGTCGCCATGTTGGTAGTGTTGGCGTCTATGGTATCAAAGAGGCGGAACGAGGTGTGAAGCTCGCACCCGGATGTTGCTAGGAGAGGCAATGCATGGAGAGAGCACCCAGGCACTGAGCGAAGAGCAAGCAGTGCAGTCGGGTCCGAGGCAGAGACCCGTCACAGACGTCCTCTGGCGTTTGAGTGAGGCGTTGGTAGGCTCGAGGAGGACGGAGGAACGAACAAAGGACGCTGCTCGGAGGACCGTCAGACAGGTCAGACAGTCACTGTCATAGCGCGCCCCGGAATCCAGCGAGCAAGCGTGCACGGATATCAAGGTACGATGCTGAAACGATTGGTTGTCACGCACAGGATCAACGGCTGGGAGAACCAGACAATGTTGCTATGACGATGCAGTGTATTCACACGCAAAAGTGAAGGGTAATGAGCTGGACGGAGGCCGAGCGAGTTGCGGTGTTGGGCCAGCACACATGCCTGAGAAGGCGGTGGTGCCGACAAGGGCGGTCGAGGCATAGCACGATTACGCTTCAGGGTGCCAAATCCAGCGGCGGCCCGCTTGCAAGGTACCTCGTGCTACCTCAATCTGTGGCCGCTGCAAGGCATTGCCATACACGCCCACTGGTCCCATTATGTTTTATTAAAACAGCCATGCTTGCCACGGTACGATCCGATCATCGCAGTATCTGAAAAGCGCAAAGCGACAGCTTTTGACTCGAGACTCGATCTCCAGTTGCTGCGCCATATTCCAACACGCTGACCAGAGCTGCACGGTGTGCTGAGTCTGGCAAGCCTGGGCGGGTCCACCATCACTCGTGGCAGAACTGCGGGCAGCAAATGGCCTGCGTTTAAAAACGACGGGCGCGGAATTTGGGAGCCGGGTGCGCCAGGCAGGGTCGGGTATGTGCTGTACCTGTTTCGAATCCAAGCTGCCCTGTCCGTGTTTGAGACCACAGCAAGGCCATGCTTCACGTTGGCCTGCAGTTGCCTCTCCGATATTGTCAGTGAGGCTTTCTCCATCCACCAGGGCGCATCGTCTGATCAGAAAGATTCCTCACGGGCTGAGGCTTTCGGTTGGGGACATCGCGTCACCCCGCGCTGTCATCCGGCGCGGCGGGTTCGGTGCTGGTTAGATCAGCTTCATCGGGAGGCGCCATGACAGGGTCATCCAAGCCCGACCTATTTTGGTGCCTGCGGAACCCTCCACCGAGAGTGGGGAGCTTGCTTCCTCGAACGACTCACTCATGGGAGCTACGGTCGAACTCTGCAAATACCAGCGGCTCTCCAAGCTTTCGTCAGTGTCTCGAAACGATTTCATAATCGATCGCTGATTTTGTTGCGCTTCAAGGTTTTCATGCGAGTCATGCCATTCTCTCCAACCCCCCACCTCTAGCAGTCAGCCACATTCATCGACTACGACGAACCATTTGACCAGGCGTACGTCGGTAGGCAGGGCTGCTTCTATGATTCGCAGAATATCATCGGCTGCAGCGTCAGGCGGTATGGTGGAGACTAAACCAGAGACTAGAAGGCCATCCGCGTCGGAACCTCGCGTCCGGTTCGACGGCCAGCAACAATAACCGAATGCGTGAACGAACATGTTACTCAACATGTGCATGCGTAACGACGGCTGCAGGCAGACGAGCAGCGTGTGTTCGTGGTTGCTTCTGACCTTCCCGAGCACCTGCAGCGAGACCAACGCTGACCTGCATATACAGTCCGTATCGCTCGCCAGTGTTGCCCACCCAGTCCACCTAACAAACATTGTCAGCAAGCCGTGCGAACAGCTGATGTCAAAGATTAACATCAATCAGCCGTCACTCCCGACCTCATCGGGTCTGCAAAGCGTCTTTCAATTTGGAGACCTTCCGTGTTCTGGAAGGCATCCGAGGTATAATATCTGCACCCCTGACCCCGTCTTTTGGCGATATTGCAATGCGAGGCCATGGCGGGGTACGTAGATGAGGTACCACAAGCTGCCGTCACAAGATCATTAAATCTCCATGGGAAGTGAGCACAACGATGTCAGTGCTATTACTTTTCGATGGGTTCGCCCCTCGTTCGTGCAACGTTGTGTAGAAAAGCAATGCACTGCAAACTTCAGATCGAGATTGCGCATCGGAAACCGACCCTTCCAAGGAACTTGCCTCGCCTTTGTCCAGCGACTTTCTAGGTCTACAGATGGCTACTCCGGCAACTGGGGTGATAGAGTATTCGCCTTCCGCTTAATTCGTGCTACCCGATCAAACCGAGCGCCTTTATTCATGATTGGATTCTATGCTTGACGAATGAGGCTGATACCCACTCCGCATGAGGACTTTGCTTTTCTCCGCGATTCTGCGGTACTCGAAGCCGCACATCAGTACACAACGTTGATCTAGAACTACCCCTATACTATGCAAATGTCATTAACATTGGAAAGCAAGTCCGAGCAAAAACACTCTTCACGAACGCTACGTCAGCACCGTTACGGATGACCCTCCTGCTACATCACAACAGGTCCGCATCATTTCCTAGCTACGCGCGCGACGCAATACGAGGCTTCGGGAGATTGGGCGCCGGACAGAGTGGCTCCCACATGGCTGGCCACGCTTCCAATGTCCGTAATTGATTGTGGTAAACCTAGAATACTAAGTCTGCCTCAACAGCCGCTGCAGAGGTAATAGCGTCACACCCAGACCTTCCCATTGCGCATCCCCGATCCGAAGGGCTTCCCAGCCTCCCAGCCACGACACCACCACCTCAGAAACGCCGTCATGCATAACGCCCTAACCCAGACCCCATCTAATCTCCATTCAGAGGTTCATAACGCATTGCATGGGTTTGTAATTTCGACTCGTACATTGTCAATCCGCCATGTATGTCGTCATTTACTTGACGTGCGTAGTTTGAGCTTCTTGTCTAGAAAGTGTAGAAAATTTGGAAGAAGCAAAAGCGTGGATTGCGTACCCTGATCGGCGAGGCGGTGGTGATCAACTGATGTGCAGGTCGGTCAGGCCCTGGGGGGCGGCGCTGGGCGCGTGGGCGCAAGTGCAGACTCCGAAGGTGCAGCGTGACCCCGGTCTTTGATCCCGCGTCGAGCGGCAGTGGCGTGGGGCATGGCGATCGCGCTGGTGAGGCCGCCAGTGTTCAATGTTGAGCGACACCGCCATGTTTTTGCGCACACGAGCAGTAGATGGTATCTTGTGTCAGTGCTATCCTTGTGTTGAATCTATCGTTGCGGGGCTCACATGGACTTCACGTTGTCGCACATCGAGGCGATGGCTGGGTAAGTTGGTGGGATAAGCAGCCACTGATGGCATGGCACTGCAAAATCACGCAACAGATCAAGGACATCAAGAAAGGCATGTTGTGAAACATAGATTTGTCGTAGGTATTCGTAAGTCCTGAGATGGTAACGCCACAAGACATCAAAGTCAAGTTACTGCGACCATGCTTTGACACTATCCAACGCCGTCGCAATGCGAACCAATATAAAGCGCCGAATGCAACTCCATGCCGAAGCCAAAAGTCAACCCAGCATATCGATGCTGCTTATGATCTCAGGTGATGTCAAGAAATTGGCTTAGACCCAACGCCCCGCTGGAGATACGCAACAAACTGTGCCGTCAAGTAGCATGCCGGCCCGATTGTCAGACGCACCGAGCCGCGAGGCACTGTCAGACCCAAGTAGATGCGACGAAGGCGCTCAGGCGTCCAGGTCCTCGGGTGCCTTATGGCGGGCGAGGACGAGGCGCTTGTACTCGGCGGGGTCCTTGTCCCAGAGCTCTGCGGCCTGACCGTTGAGCGGGCTTGAGCTGTGTTGTTGTCAGTACATGGCTGCGCCTGCATAAAGACATGTCTTTGACTCACTTGTTCGGCTCGCCCAACAAGCTCTGCAGACTCAGCAAGACAGTGGTGATGTTGTAGATGGCGCTCCACTTGTCCTTGAGGATGTCGAGACAAATACGGCCCGAGAAGTCGACATTGGGGTGATAGATGGGGGTCTTGTAGAGGACGGTTGGCGGGCTGTAGGGGTAGTTGTTGGAAAAGTCCATGGACAGCTTGAAGACGAGGTCGGCGTAGGGAGTGTCTGCCGGGCCGTCGATGGTGGCGGTCCAGACGGTCATGTTCTCGTCATCGGGGAACGCGGTGATGCCGGGAGTGGGCTTGGTCATGATGTCCATGAGCTCCTTTTGCAGACTGGGAAAGCGTTAGTGGTAGGTCCGTAGATGATGGAGCGAGTCGGGTTGGGGAGTAGAGGGGCCTGAACATTGGATAGGAGGGACACGAACCGCGCTGCGATGTTGGCGTTTGCACCGCTCATGTTGTCTATATCGAAGTTGAAGACGAGACTTTTGGTGTAGTTGCGTTGCAAGTTTGTAGAATCTACCACGCAGTCGCGAGTTGCAGCGGGGCAATTTCTGTTCTGATCGCAGAGAGATTAGCAAAGCACCGGGACCGTCCGGTAGTGCGAAAGAGACAAAGAGGCTGGGGTGAATCCGGCTTCTTTCGTGCTGGTGTGCGAGGGGATAGGAGGGTGCGTGGGACGGCGTGGCTAATGCAGGCACGGCGTGAATTTGGTGTTGTGTTGATTTCCCTGCGTCTGCCTGGCAACGAGGGCCCCGACACGTGGACATCCCTGCACGCGTTTCCCCACTCACCGTCGATCCGCCTCGTCCAATTAGAGCGCGCGAGGTTCGCGTTCTTTGACACAACGCCTGTGTTTCAAGGCGACTCATCGTTGAGGTCAATGGTCAAAATTGCGTGTCTTTGTATCAAGAGTTTGCCAATTCGCATTGAGAGGAATTAGATTGCCCATGAAAAATGACAATGAATGCCTCCAAACGGAGCACTTCCCAAGACTGAATGCATACGTGAGAGATCATGTATCGAAATTGGTGAATGGACGAAACTCGATAAGACGTGTAGTCGTAGCAAGTATGCTGTGTCAATTACTGGAGATACGGAAACTGTTCGCTCGGCCCTTGCTGTCGCACCTGGACAGCATCAGTCCTCATCCAACCCCTTGATCGTCTGCTCCTCTACAAGCCTTCTTTCCAAGCTGCATCTCAGCACCCTCTTATTCCTACCTATCCCGTGCTCCTTCAAACAATCATCCTCTCGATCCCAGTACACAGCCCAACCATATCCACCCTTCTCCTCTTCCACAGCAACAAGACATTCCTCTCCTTCCAACGTCAGCCCCTGCTCGTCTTCTGTCCAGTCCCAAGGCCCAACTGTATGTTTCTTCGCTTCAACACGCGGTCCGTAGCGCAATTCGCGCGTCGTCTTGTTGGCAAAGAGCCAATTAAGTTTAGGCTTCGTCGGTTTCGAAGGTGCTTTGGAGGGCGTGGGAGATGGTGTAGACGGTGCGGATGAAGCGGGCGATGGAGGTGGTGAAGGTGGTACAGTACTGACGAGGCCTAGCACTGGTGCTGCAGGCATCGGACGATGCGGTAGTTCTGAAGACGGGAAGGGTAGGTAGAACCCAGTGAAGGGATGTGGTGGTGGCTCGTCGTTCGGGCCAGATGTCGGTAATCCTGTCTCTGCGTCTTTGGGCCAGAGTCGTATCTACACACGCGTTAGCCCGTCCAAAGGAAGAAGCAGATTCGTCGCATGTACCTTGCCATCTTTCAGTACTACAATCGCGCCGTCCACCTCGTCCCTCTTCCTACTCTTCGCATCACAGAATACATCTATATAGAACTCTTCTTGGCGCTCATCACTTTCCGCTTCTTCGTCCAGCAGCCGCTGTTGGTGCACCGCTTCGTTGGCGCCAATGGAGATGGGGATGCCGGCTAGCGTCAGTGCGTACATTGTGTTGTTCAAGTAGGTAGACGATTAATCAGAGTGGGTGTCGCATGGGCGACGTGATCAACGCGCGTGGGAGACATGCTGTGGGATGATGCTGTAAACAGGATGTATGGCAGCGCAAGCTGGGATGTTGAGGTGGAGTTCGGCACGATGTTGTCATAGTGGGACGGCTCGACTTCGGCTAAAGTTACCATGCCTCACCCCATTTCCCTATGCGATATTCGCTGCCAACACCAAACTTCAGACTTTGCCTACCGCTTTATATGTCGCTTGACTTACTCTCATATACTCAGTCTCGGCGACGTATCAGCCGCAAAAGGCTGTACAGCAACCGTCTACGATGGCTGCTGCCCGTGCATTTCTCCATCTAATCTTCTCAGGATTGATTGCTCCTAGATTTGCGTCGACAGAATGTCAACCTTAGAGCTTTATTTTCTCAGGTCAGCATAATCTTATTGAGCGCCCATATCGATGACATGTTTTTTAGACGCCGTTGATGCCATTGTAGGGGGCTGTGCAGAATTACATTCTCCCTCACTGCCTGCTTAGGTGACAATGGATTAACGAGAGTGGGGAATATGCCCGGTATCGTTACAATCGATTTCCCATGAGGAACATGCGGGCTCCAGGAGAGTGAGAGTAATCACATATCCAGCGTGGCTACCATGTTGCCCCGAGGACCATCCAAGGTAGAAACATCAGACCCACAATGTAGCAATCGCGAGCAGCTTCTCTTCTCGGGGTAGCTACGGCCTCATCATGCCGCGTACCTCAGATGGTAACTTCGAGCACCTCGCCACCTCCAGTTCGCAGTGCACAGCATCTGTCGTTACCACTTCCATCGCTATTCAATCCACCTCTTTATTTCGGCATGGAGACCTCCGCCATCAGATCAGCGGTGTTACAGCCTTTCAGTACAGATCAGCTGCCTGAACCAGAAAGCGATTCTCCGCTATTCCTACCCGCCGACGCGCGACGACGCTGGTACCTCGGCTACTTGGAGCACTGGAAAGACCTCCAGCACCGTACAACAAGATTCTGGGAGAGCGAAGGCGTCAAAAAAGCGTTCGATGAGCTGAAGGATCACAAACTGGACGAACCGCGAGGCATACGCGCCGCCAGCGAAGACGATGAAGGTCCAACGCAGTTCGAGAACATGTCCCGGCGTGAGGTTCTCCAAGTCGTGGAGGCAGTCTTCAGCAAATTACTCGCCACAGAGACGGGGAAGAAGGTAGAGGGAGACAACCCAATAGAACACATCTTCACTTCGCGAGGCCGATGCCAACCGCACAGCTAAACCAAGATTCTGGATTGACGCGAAGCCTGGAGGTCATGTGTAATGTGAAACTAGAGAAATGTTGATTTAGCGATCTTACACATTCATCATGCGAAGCGAAGCCGAGTCTTTTTCTTGCCAATGTCTAGACCTATCTATCCGCCAACTGCAACTTCTGTGGCTTATGTCGATGTGTACGGCGTTCCTTGGCCGTTGGATCTGACGGCGCGTTGCCTCGGAACTTGTTCGGTTCCAAGCCAGCTCATTGGTAGAATCGTGCGCTTCCAATATCGATGGTGTAAATGCGGTTCTTGGATTTTTTTATGTTTAGGTGCCTCACGAGAAGTGTTGAGATGCCACGCGGGAACATCGTAAATGCCTCGGTTCTTTTCATGCATGCGCCGCGATTGGTGACAGTATACGAGTTACCTAGGTCTGGTGGTGTTGAGGACTTATGAGCCACACAACATTGTGTTCGCGGCACGCCTGATGGATGCATCTGCGAAGCTGAGATCTTAGTGTCGTTGGCTTGCGAAGTCAGATCCATGATAGCCTCGGTCATTTGAGTAGGAACCTAATGCTGATTGGATAATTTATTGGGAAGCCAGAGTCTTGGGAAGGTTACCGATTAGGCTCCCAAGCACCGGGTTACTATGCAACGATCGCCATGTTCCGAGCTCCTGGTTATGGGTGCATGAGATATGGTTTCCATTGAATGGTGAAATAGACATTGCAAGGAAGACATATATGTTGTAGATACAAGAGAAGCATATTCCTCAGGTACGTTGCGTATATTCTCAACTGGTATCCATGATTGGGGCTCGTAACTCTAATCGGCATTCGGGTCAAACACTCGGGAAGCAACATCCCCTTACTTACAAGAGAGTGGCAATGGTGAAATTATCTCGTGCAGAGCGTAGATGTCAAGTGGTGTGATCATGCCACGTTTGTTATGGTGCGCACCCGTGGACACATGCACAGCATCCCTTGTTGTTGAGTCTAGCGACGGATAGTGAAGGAGTCATAGGCGAGGCGCTTGTGATGATGGCAGGTTCGGGACAAGATTGGTGGATTCTACTGGTCTAGACTAGAGGCACTGTCAATAAGCGAGTCGATGTGCTGAAGGTTACGCTTTCGGTTGTGTGGTATTCCATGCGGCGTCATTTTCTCGCCAAAGCCCCACACATTCGCGGCTGCTGTACCGAATTTCGATGTGTCTCTTTAGATATTAGAGCAGTTCTGCTGAGCTGATACAATGCTAGACTCCTGGATTTGCGCCGCAGTCCAAGTCGCTGGCTACCCGGGTCTCGCGCGGAGGTAGGCGTGCCGCAAGCGTCTGCAAGGAAATCTTCCTCAGCGTCAAGCATCGCGAGAATGATCAGAATGACGCCGACAAGAGCCTGCCAAGGCGCCGGAGGCTTGGAACGGGATATCAGTGCCAATGCCCTAAGCTTCAATGCGGCTTGAAACCACACGCGCCGCAAAGCAGGTCGGAGCAGTCCCCCACCTGGGACAAGTCTGAAAGGTGAAATGTGTCCATGTGGAGTTCCTCCAGCGTCAGGAACGTGCCCGGTTACCCCGCGCGTGTCGTGGAAACGTGGCGACGCCGATCGCTTGACAGATGGGTCGCACAACGTGAGGTCGAACAAAGAAAAGCACGCCAGTCGGGCCTTGCCGAATCTTCAGCTCTCGTTCCTCGAAGTAGCTTCGCCATGGCGGACGATAAGAACAGGCGGCCGGCTCACGAGAAGGCTTCACTCGTAGGTCATTCGGCGTGTTAGTGGATCCGGAAGCCACGGCGGGTTTCGCTAGCATGCGGGGTCTCCACACGCCAAGCCTCTCCCCAGCTTTCATCGCCCTCGCTTTTTCGCTCCTTCCCGCGGGTGGCCTGCTTTGCTGCTGATGGCATCGTGCTGTACTCGAAGAGTATCCACACGCTGGACGAATGAGTGGTGAAACCCCGAGCCTCGGTACTTTGCCTGCGGGATGCGTTCCCAACACGCCCACTTCACTTGGCAGCGGGCAGGCGGGGAGGCAAACGGCAGGTGCTTTTTGACATATAACGCGTCTATCGTGTGCGCCTACCATGCTCCTACCCGGACTACCCACCTTCACCTCCTACTGCCCTCGAGGTCGACGTCTACCCTACGCGCCCCAACATGGCTCACCAAGTGGCTGTCATGCGTGACGACGACGCGTTCGAGAAGAGACCCGTCTCTCTTAGGGAGAATGTCGACGGCTCCCAGGACGGCTCCGGGTACGAGTGCGAGTTCAGCGAGCGCGAGCAGAAGAAGATCATTCATCGCATCGACCGACGCCTCGTTGTGACCGTGGGAGTGCTCTATTGCATCAGTCTGATGGACCGCACCAACCTCAGTGCCGCTGCCATTGCAGGGTTCGTGAACGACACGTGCGGAACTGCGCGTTACCAGGACTAACAGCAACTAGTATGACCGTTGACCTTAAGCTCTTCCTCCTAGAGGGCTCGATTTCTCACTACTCCATCGTCACCATCGTATTTTTCGCCTCCTACATCATCTTTCAACCCCCCGCAACAGTCATCTGCCGTTATCTTGGACCTCGCAATTTCCTATCGGTTATCGTTGTGCTGTGGGGCGGTGTCATGATTGGCATGGGCTTTGCTGATAGTTACGGTACCCTGTCCGCGCTACGAGTCATCCTGGGAGTCCTAGAAGCTGGCTTTTTCCCGAGCTGTGTCTACTTGCTGTCCACCTGGTGTAAGCACATGCCGGCTCTTGGATCGTCACAATTTGCTAAGACCCCTCTCAGATACCCGATTCGATATCGGAAAGCGATACTCATGCTTCTACATCCTTGGAAGTTTGGCATCTGCCTGCGCCGGTATTCTTGCTTACGGCTTGATGCAACTGAAGGGACAGCAGGGTCTGAACGGTTGGCGCTGTAAGTCATCGGCCGGATACGCCTTGCAATGAGACTATGCTGACGTTACACTTTCGAATTAGGGATCTTCATCATTGAAGGCGCGCTCACCTGCTTCCTTGGTATCGTCGGTTACTGGGCTCTGGTAGATTTCCCTGACAAGGCCCACAAGTCCTGGAACTTCTTGACTGAGCGTGAGGCCATGTTCATCATCGACCGTGTCAACAAGGACCGTGGTGATGCCAAGCCAGAGCCATGGTCCATGGCCAAGTTTTTCAAGGGTGGCGCTGACATCAAGATCTGGGGTTTCGCGATGGTAAGCCCCAAGATGACCTTTAATCTCCCATTCGCTGACGGGTATAGATCTTCTTCAACACCACGACGGTCACATACGCCCTGGCGTACTTCCTGCCCATCATCCTAACAGGAAACATGGGTTTCAGCACTGGCGCGGCCCAGTGCCTGGTTGCTCCTCCCTACGCTTTCGCCGCCATCGTCATGTACACCACCGGCTGGCTTGGAGACAAATATCACCTTCGCGGACCCATCATCCTGTTCAACATGGTTCTCTGCCTCGTCGGCCTGCCCATCATGGGTTTCCATGCCAACTCGAACGTTAGATACTTTGGCGTTTTCTTGACCACCGCTGGCGCAAACAGCAATATTCCTGCGACAATGTCATACCAGGCCAACAACATCAGAGGCCAGTGGAAGCGCGCGTTCTGTTCTGCCGTCTTGGTTGGTATGGGTGGCGTTGGTGGTATCGCTGGAGGTCTCGTTTTCAGGTATGTACCTGCAAGTTACACTCTATCGACCGTGCCATTCTAATGTCGTGTAGGGAACAAGACAAGCCCGGGTACGAGCCAGGACTGTATGCCTGCATCGCATGCTGTCTGCTCACGATCGTCATCGTAATTCTCATAACATTGAGATCGTGGAGCTTGAACAAGCGTGCGGACCGTGGCGAGCTCGAACTAGAGTACAACGATGTATGTTTCCAATCTCCTACTCATATGGCAATACATTAACGTGCGCACAGGACGGCGACCAGAAGGGCTTCAGGTATACTTACTAGAGTTACACTGAGAAGGCGATCAAAGCAATGATGATTCTAAATGAACTTGTGATACCATACCTCACGATCGAGTCCACAGAAATTCGTCTCCGGCTTCGGACAGCGTCCCGATATTAATGAACTCAAGCGACCTATTGATTGATCTTGATAGGCGTGTCTCGAGCGTACATTTGTGCAACGTGATAGTGATAGAGTATTGGGTTTGGGTAGCTGCATACAGCGTGGGCGTGCGCAATCTGGCTCCTGTTATATGGTATCTGGACAGCCTCGGGATGAGTAATCTTCTTCTTGGTGTTGTTCCACTCAAGTATGCATCGCCCGCTTTTAGTGACGCGACGTTACGCGCTGCCGAAACTAATGTCATAAAGCGTTGGATGGCGAAATGTGCGAACACGCTTCTTATCTGGGTATGTTGATGGCACAATTTTCGCGTCTTGGCACGTGCGCGCCTGTCAGATCTCAATTTGGATTCCAGGGTCTTACTGGACGCTGGACACGTCGGAAGGCTACGGCTTGCATTCCAATGAAGCATATGCGTAGTCACATATGCCTGAATATCTGGTTGCTAGGATGCCGCTATCAGCCCAAACACCGGCCAATGCTCGTTTCGCTCCCGATAATCGTCTCCACCTATTTGGGACAGGTCACAGTCTTCCAGAGTCCTCCTTCGAGCTGTATAAAGCATTCACTATTGCCGCCACTGATATCACCGCTCACAAACACTTTGCGCACATTTAGCAGAGGTAAGAAGATCTCATGGAGGGCGAAACGGACCTACCAAAACAACAGCGTACGCAGCAGTGGCAGCGAAGACTTCTGCTCGTCCTGCGTTCGTGCAAAGCCTCACACTTCAGTGCAAACATCAATGTGTATACGGCTATGAGCTCTAGCTTTGCGTTTGGGTTGCTCATGATCGCGCCGATCAGCAAGACTGCAGCAAGCGCCATGCTTATGGCAGCCACAACCTGTGCTACAAGTGTGTCATTGTATACGTTTGACCTATCGAGTTCCTCGCTTGGCGAATGTTTGGTGAAGAGCCAGTGGTTTCTCAGCGAACGAGACAGGTAATCTTGATTTGAAGGCTTCTGAGGAGCAACGAGGTCTTTTGTGTCTTCCAGAAACTTGCTTGCGCGACCAAATATCAGCTTCCTCGAGGAGATAGGCATATTCTCGATTGCGGATTTGTTAAGGTAGTCAGTGTAGGTAGTCAAGATTCGTTGGCTGGGTTTACCGAGTTGGGCGACTCAAGCGCGCAAGATAAGGGCTTCGTCGGACCCACGTGTCAGCATGCAGCGCTGGATATGACGAAGAGACCAACAGTATTCTTTGAGAGCTCTTTGCAAATCTTTGAGTGTGACTTCCAGCTGCAGCTCGAGGCTGTTCAGACTGGGCGTCACCCTTTCACACAGGACCTACCACCGCTGAAGCGGCTAGCGGGTGTCCAGATAGGCGGAATGCCTGATCTTAGATTCCAGAACTTCGATCTCGTCTTCGAGTGTCATCATCCGACATTGCAGCGACAATATACCGCGCGCTGCAAGTACCCCGAATTTGTGAAACAAGCGGCTTATCGTTAGGATCTCGAGCGATCCATTTGGACAGCGACGGATGGCCATTTCTGACGTCTGCGAGCTCGATAACAAAAGGCGAAGTACTTGGGGCCATCAATTTTGAGGGTGTGCCAGAGCGTTCACCGGACTGATCCGATATCATGTGCTATACCCAGTTAATGATGTATAGTTCGCAAAGCGATCAACTAGCAAAGTGGAGTAAACTGGCCAGACGAAGCGATCATTATCAACACGCAAGTAATTCGACAAATATGTCGAGAAGCAAGTTAACGCTCGGCTGAGCTCAACCCATCCAGTTATGGTGCCGATCACACAAACGTGGCGAAGTTCATGCACCTTGACTGCCCAGCTGCGGTCAATTTTGAGCGGCGATTGAGGCCGCCCCTCCACATATATCCTTTGTGTCCTCATCTCTACGCGTCCAACGGCATACGAACCTGGCTACGATCAAATTCGCAGTTGAACCACCTGATCGCAATTCAATCACCCACCGAAACATCTCAAAGCTTTTACTATCATCCCAACCAAAACCACAATCTCAAACCAGGGTGATACAAGACCGAACAATGCTTTGAGCTAAATTACCCCCAATTCACTGAGAGTCTTCGCGTGCGTGATGCCTTCCCGCACTCGGAAGCTTCGATGGTAGCTAACCACGTTCAGATGAAGTACCAAAAACGGCACCATGAGTCTCAACATCTCCCGTCACAAGGGCGACTTCCTGATCAACATGGATTCTTCCGAAAATGAAAAATTTTGCGAAATGACACGTTGTAGCTGCGAAGACGACCTGATCGATGCCCTGCCCCTTCGAGACCGACGTGCCGCCCGCGAGGTGGAGAAGAGACGGCGTGCACAATGGGACGGGGAACAGGCTTTGGGACAGGCTAGTCTGAAGATGACGCTGTTAATTCGGTAGCAGAGATGCATCACTAGGTATTCATCTATCTAGGGCATAATTACGCCCTTGGTACCAGAAGAACGGAGTTTCGGGCCTGGGAGACTCTTGATCAACGGGAAAGACAAAGTCAGAGTGGGAGCCTTTGGGGAAATATACAGGAATGGGCGACGGTGTCGTACACAAAGCATGTTCTGCGGCTTGTAATCTATTATTATGATACACGCTAAAGGAAATGAAGTGGTATCCAGCGAAAGATCAAATTGTCCAAATGTGTGACAACGCCCGCCCAATGCTGACGGCATAGCAAAAGGCTGGAAATGCGACGCCTTCATCAACCAAACTCCGTCCGTCGCTATGCAAACGCTCTAATGAAAAGTGAAAAGAAAACACATGTAGAAGAATGAACCTCCCTTATCAGAGATGGCCTGCTAATCAACAAATTCCTTGGCCTGATACTCGTGTTAACGACGACCAGTCGCTAGTACGACTTGTATTTCTGCACGAATGTTAGTTCTGTCCACATCACTAGTAGAGTGGCACCACTTACGTCTTCAATCTTACGCCTCGATCCGGAATCAAGCGCGTTGCCTACGCCTAGCAACGTGTTACTCACCGCTTTCGTGGCACCGAGTGCAGGTCGCAAGATGACAGTCGGTCCATGTCGACGCAAGGCCCTTGCAACACCCGTACCGCTACCCTCTTCCATAACCTCTGCAGGAATTGCGATTACCGCGTCCCGTGCAGTGAGCCAGTCGCGTTCGAAGTGTCGGGCCGCGCTGCGAAGACCAGCGCCCACACCAATAGGCTGATTGGCGTAGTTCGATACGGCGCGTGGCTCTTCTGTATCGGAACTAGGGTCTTCCCCATCCCAATCAGAAGATTGATGGCGGCTAGATGAGGCAGTCTCTGGGTTGAAGAATACCTCAGCGCCTTCCAGGAAGGTTTGCGCGCCGATCGCCACCTTCGCACCCAGACGTGCTGCCTCTGACGTTGTGTTTATAGCGAATGCGTATACACCCTTCTGCAGACTGCGCACGATCCGACCATCTTTCTTATACTCGCGTATGGGCACAACGACGAGGTCTTTGAGGCCGGAACCGACATTCACAAGAGGTCGCACGGCTGCCAGACCCGATAGTACGCCCGGTAACTGATTATCCTTGACATCCGGTGTCCAAACGTCATTGAGAGTCTTGTTAAGTTTGTCGAACGATGTGATTCCGTACACGATTGCATGGCGTAAGGTGATGTCCGAGCCGTCGAGGACGAGAAAGTTCATGAACTCCGTTGTGTGGCCGGACCGGAGGCCGCGATAGTCCACGCGCTTTGGCTTGTAGTCCAGCTTCAGCTTGACCGCCATCACTTCCAATCGCTGAATGAAAGGTTGGTCACCAGCCGGGCTGCTAGCGGGCGCGGAATCATCTTTGAACTCAAAGAAACGCGTGATAAAGTCCAAAGCGTCTTGGTCGACATGCAAGCGGAGCGGAAGGATAGTCACCTGATGATCAAATTAGCAAGAGCTGGGATGTTCATCATGCATCAAGACTCACTTTAATGACGAGCTCTGAAGCCGCTAGATCAGTGATCGGCTTAACTGTGTTGAGTTCAAGATTTATCATTGGACGAATGAGCTCTCTCTTCGCCGGATCGATTGCGCACGTGACAAATTTCCTCCAGGTAGAGCTGGGAATGTGATCGAAAACCTCTAGATCTCGTACGCGGACATTCACAGAATTGACTGTCTCGCCTGTATCCGGTGGAAAGACGACAAGGTCGACTGCGACCCCGCTGAGGGAGAATGCAATCTTCTTGTGTTTACTACGCTCGAGCTTGAGACGACGCCTGGATTTGGTAGTACTTCGAGGCCGTAAAGTAGCTCCAGTCGAGCGTGTCGCCGTCGACGTCGCGTAACTGCCCGTCTCGCTGGCAAGATCGTCAATATCATGGTTGATACGTCGAGCTAGGGCTCCTTTCTCGTCCTTCACAGGCACACCAATCCAAACGGAGTTGAAAAGGAAGTCTTGCTCAACGAAGTCATCGTCATCTTCCTCTTCTCGTCCCTTATGCCGTCGCTCTTCGGCGCGAGCCTCAACGTCATCCACGGCTTGGCTGATAACACTCCGTGTTCGAGGCCAGTCATAGCCGTCGTATAAGTTCCAGATGATGTTGACGTCGCGAACGCGTACCTTTAGTGGGGCGTCTGCAACCTTGAACTCATTGGATGGATGATATTGGTTCTTGGCAGAATCCCATTTACGAGCTTTACCCTTAGGTTCGATTTTTGACTCTCCGAAGTATTCGTCGTCGAAATCAAAGTCTTCTTCTCCTTGAGTGACTTCATGCTTCTCCTGGAAGCTCTCTAGGAGAGCTCGATCACCACGTTGGCGAGTTATAGGCGGTGTAGCCAAAGCGCTGAGATCTTCTTCACCCAGTAGGCTGTCGCCCAGTTCCTCATCAGTCGGTAAGGATTGTGAATTGTAGAGTCCCCCAACGAAAGCAAGATTCGTCGGCAGATCATCCTCAATCAAGTCAGCATTGCTCATGAAGTCATCGGTTTCGGCTTCTTCGTCTTGCCCCAGTTCATCGCCAGTGAACGACTCCATCATTTGCTGTAGTGGTACGATAGTACGATATTGTTCTGCGGTCGAGGGTGGCGTTGGGGGCTGTAGACCGCTCAGAATTGTGATGAGCGTCTGTGTAGAATCTGCGCAAGACTCAATAACAAACAGCTCATTCTTGAACTCCACGTCCACTAGCTGTGGGTGTTCCTGTCCATCACCTCCAATCTTAACAAATATCTTTGCGGCCGAAATCGAACTTAGAGACACATAGCCCAAGTTCTTCAGTCCAGATAAGTGGCCATTGGTAGTGGGTACAGTCGAGACAGGCCCGTGGTCTTCTTCTAGGCGTGCTATGTCATCTATAGCATGCATTGAAGCCTTGCGCAGGTCGACCGTGACAGAGTAGTCGTTCTTTGCTTGCTTACCCGCAACGTGCGCTTCCGTGAGGACAAAGAGACCCTTCGAGAGTGACTTCCGAGGATTGAGACCGATTGCGCAATCCCTCAGCAGAAGATCGACCTGAAGCGGCTGAGAGACGGCTGTAACTGGCGAACTCGCTTGGGAAGATTGTCGACTGACAGTCTTAGGAGAAGATGCGCCTGTGACAGTTGCGACGCTCGACGCTAGGCCTAGAGCCAGATCATCTACCGTGCCATCCTCAGCAATCCCCAGTGCTGCCATAATTGTGCTGACTCGGTATTCAATGCATAGGTTGAATAACTTGACTTTCACCATGGGTTCCATCTCATCGCCCACCATCCTCAGCATGATGACGGGTAGTTGTTCCGACGAGCGTAGTTTCACAACTTCTTGGACCAATACTTCGTCGTTGCGCCGAACAGTCGCTTTGCCAACTTCAACAGCCAGCAAAGCAGGAACTCCGACGTGTGCTAATGCAGATTCCTGCAAAATGACTGAGACATCTCCAAGTTTATCATTCACAGTGACGCGGGCATCCAGCCGTTTCACCGATGCGAGACTTAGAAGGCCGGGACGATCGTCATCTGGCAAGTATTTGGTGACCTTCGACAATCGAGCCAGCTCTATCCCAAGAGTCTCAAAGGCTTTCATGTGTTCAAGATCTGAGACATGAACACCAATTTCAGCAATTTCAGCTCGGAGAACGGAACCTTTCTTCCGCTGACGTAGCAGGGTTTCGATGAGAATGTCGTCGTTGTTCTCGTATGGGTTCTTTGATGGCGTGATCAAGGATATTAGCCTAGTCAGATCCTTTTCCTCGGGAGCAAAGAGAAAATTGATTTCAGTGCCTTTCAGTTCTCCAAGGAAAGGTGCAGTCTTTGGGACGACCTCGGTGTAGGGGCCAGTCAGCTGTGTCTCGGATACTTTGAGGCGCACATTGCTTTGCCGTACAGCAATGCGTACCGTTGTCGTGTGAAGCTGCATAGAGCATGTTTTCCCCCTGAGGGTCAAAGATACCTCACCGAGTTGTACGTCGATCTTCGGAGATTTCGTGGATGGTGGCGGTTCTTCGACCGGGAGAGGTAGGCCATCACCAAAATGTACACCGCGAGGCCGACAATGTGCTGGGGATATGGCAGGACTTGCAACCGCGCTACTAGAGTTGATGGAGTTGCTCAGCTCTAACATGCCGCTGAATCCACCAAAGGAGCCCAGCGCGTCGTCCAGTTTCTGGATGTCGAACACAACATTGAGGGGACGAGTGACGATAGTGATGCGATCGTCCTTCCCCTGCTCATAGTCCAGTTCTATATCGTGATTGGGGTGTTCCAGCGGAGCATTGACCGAGCGTCTGGATTTCGGCCGCGAGCTGTGGAAGGAAATGATGTCGTGATCCAAAGATGCTAGTTTAAATTTGCCAATATGGATTTGCATTCGCGAAGTATGGGAAGACTTCTGACAGTTGAGGTGTATCGCTGAGAGGTTGGCTCTCAATATTGCGTCCGAAGGTTGAGGTTCCAGTTGGTGCTCTGCAAAAGGCTCTTCCTGCGTAGATTCCGCCAAGACGTGGTCCAACCACGACAGAGCGATGCCCTGCACGGAAACTTCAAGACTTGTGAAAGGCGATTCCAAAGTATCCGTGGGCTCCGATTTCACCGGTCTTTCGTCTGAGGGCTGTTCCCCCGTCAGAGCTTGTATTGCCCGAGCAAACATAGCAGCCATGACGCGGCCAGTGGATATGTCCATATGACCGACTACGGAGCCGACGTCGACAATAATCGAAGCCACGCCTGTTGACGCAGGCTGCACTGATGGCCGGGACGCTTGTAAGGACTTGGGAATAGGTCTTCCGCGAGACGATGCTTCCAGTGAGGGCTTTCGACGGTGTGAAGAAGAATGTGCATAATTGGAAAACGACCCTGGCATCTCCGTAAAAATGGAATCTTCACCCAAATTGGAAGGCCCAAACGCCATACCTGCCCCATGATCGACTTGCTCGCTTGTTGCATCACTATGCTCTTTATCACCGAGGGCCATGGGAAACCACACAGTAATCTCATCTATAGTGAGAAATCGTTTGGCTTGTTTTCGAGGACCCGGCGCGACAGGCGTAGGGGTTTGTGTAAGCTCGGGTCTTGGCGGCAAGACCGAGCTCTGGCGGCTCCCCGGACGTGGAGTCTCGCATCCATCTTCTACTTCCGGCAACGGCGCTAAAATGCTACCGGAGATCATGTCCTCTGGTATCGGTTCCGACCTATCGGAGCTGGAGTCTTTACTTGAGCCTGACGAAGAGTCCCAGCCTCCGGGAACGTGCCCAGCATGAGCAGAAATGGCCTGCGTCGCACTCACTGCGCTCATGTACATACTTTCAGCCTCATCGTGCGTGAAAAACCGTGACTGAGCCATGTCTTCATCTGGTGATGGCGATGAATCAAGGTGCTGATGCGCGCTGTCGGAGAGCTCCTGAGGATCGTCCGTTGTTGACTCATGTGCCGCAGCTAAATTATCAATACTAATGTGGGGTGCCTCGACATGCTCCGATTGAGACGGTGAGTCGATCGCATTCGAGACTGGTAAGGAGCGGCCCAGAACAGACACAGTGGGTAAACCTAACATGGATGCATCACTAGCGGCTTCGGAGATATGAGTATGTCGACTTGAGCTTGCACCGTCTAGCCCCCACGTCGCCGCTTCCGATGACTGTTCCATCTCTGGCGCATCCTCAAGATGTGAATTGACCATGTTGTTCTGCATCGCGTAGTCAAGCAAGCCCTCGTCGTCATACAATACACTACTCCCGCCAAGATCAGGTAATGGGTAATGTTGTTGAGACTGGCCGAGTGAGAGCTGTGGATGTTGATCATTTACGCCATCATCGGAAGTAGCGTCTGCAAAACGATCATGGTCTATTGTTTGCAGCGATAATGCTAGCTGTGCTTGGTCCGGAGACATAGAACGTTCGGGTGACGCAGCTTTCCCGTGACAGATGGCAATTTGAACTTGTGTTGGCGAAACGATCTGGCTGGATAACGCCTCCTCATCGCTCCGCAATGTTGTCGAGCTTATCATTTCCTCTTTCATGAATTGCCTAGACTCAACAGGCTGGTCTTGAACTTGACTCGTCGCAGGATCGCTGGTGGTTGCATGGCTACTTGACGCCTGGGATCGAGACGTAGCCGGAGATGACGGCTGCGAGAACTGATATTGGGATACGAAGTTTTTGACATCAGACACTAGGCGCCCGCAGATGTTTTCCACACGCATCCTTCGCTTACCTAGCTTCGAATTGGCGGAAGGCAATGTTGCAGACCCAGCCTCAACGCAAACGTCTTTGGCAGTGGTCGAATCAATCGCTATACGCTCAACGTGAAAGCTGAGAGAAGAAGATGAGGTCTCGCTTGACTTTGACGAGTCTAGGGCATCGTTCGGGAAGTGATCCTCCACATCTATGTCGATGTTGTTGACAACTATGCTTAGACGGTCTAAGGCGGTATTCAACATATTGCGAAGATATGTTGGGAGTGTCAGAGGCGCTCCAATACCAGCAGAAGCCTCTTCGCCATCGTCACTTGATGCGACCGACTCTTGCATATACGTAGGTTGAGACTCGAGCTCATGCTGCAGCTCGCGGATTTCGTCGGCAGGCTCCGTCTTTATGAATGACTTGGCCAGCTCGTCGACGGTCGGCAGGTAGTCATCGTCATCGTCTGAACCATAGCTGTACTGGTTGTTTTGGGCAGAGGATGGCGAAGCGGCCATTGGAGGTGGCGAAGATCGCGTCTGAGTGTGCTGCTGACGAGGATTTGAAGGAGAGGTACCTTCGACATCCTCAGTCAACCGAGCTTCTACTCGTATGCCATGTACCTCTATCGATATCTGGGGGACGCCGAATTCGAGGACGAAGGTAACTCGGAGGAGCGAGGCTTGCGCTTTCAACAGCTGGGTCTCGGGAGGAAGCGTGAGGTGCAATAGTGCTAGCAGCTTCTAAAATATGGTATTAGTACTAGGTGCACCGTAATGGACGTCTCCGGGACGTACCTTGACATGCAACCCGACGTCCCGAACCTCGAGTGTGGTGCGTTTCCCGATATCGACGCTCACGAAGTCGGCAGGGTCTTTGTCAAGTATGTCGATGTGGCGCAACCCATAGAGAAGCAGTTTCCGGCCTATAGAGCTCGAGAGCGCAGAGAAGAAAGCCATGGCGGTGGAGAGGCTGGCGGCCGGGTTGGGGGACGCGTTGGTTGCAGGCTGGTCGAACGCCTATCGACGGGAGGGAAGAGGCTCCATGGATAGCAGAGCGTGCGTGTTGGTGGCGCGTATAACAGCTACGAAGCGCGAGAGGCCTTCTCCTACCTGTGAAGCGATGCACAGTGGTGCCTGCCAAGTCTTGTTGCTTCACCAGCCACGGATGTGAAGTATGAACGATCCCGGATCTAGGAAAAGCGGTACTGTAGGGGCATCAGCAACGGGATTAGTGAAGGTGTGTGTTCGCGTGGCAACAAAAGACGTGGGTGATCACAGGGCGAGGTTCCGCCGTCTAGCGTCGAGGTTGCGGTGCTATGGAGAGCAGATGATGTGTTATGCCATTGCAGGCGACCGTGCAGCTCGCCCCGCGCATGCACCAGCGCGCGCTAGGCAATCGATAAGCAAAGCCCCAACGCGTCAAGAGCGCGTGCTGTGAATGTGACAATAGTGGCATTTGCAGTGCGGCTTGAACTTCACATGCCAGGGAGTGAAAGACATCTTCCCTGTGTTCCCGCACGCCCTTGCTGGTACATGTAATACGTGCAGGCGTCCATATCTCGCCACTCTTGGCACGATTTAGACCCTGTTACGTCAGCATTCACTAGCTCCGTTCAGGAAGGAACTCGCGGAAGTCACCGATAGGGCGGCGTCTGACACTCGTGCAACAAATTGCGAACAACATTTCCTTCACCAGACGTTCGTTATCCTGAAGCGCAAACACAGTCACTATCATGACTACTAACGATGCTGCGAACGACGACGAGTGGGCGCAGGCCGAAGGCGTCCCGAACCTAAGCGACCCATTTATCCAACAGTACCTACAGGGCCGAGACGCTCTGGTTCAGCAAGAGAAGAGACAACGAAGTGGTTCGTGAACCAAAATTGTTCGCTTCTGCACATTATGTGCACTGACCTAACAGCCTCCAGACTATCTTTTCCGCCAGAATCTCTCGCCCATGGCACAAGAAGCATGCGCCATCGTCTCCCAGATTCGATTTGAGGAGCAACAGACCCTCTGGACAAAGGAATACGAAGACAGCCTACTAACCGAACATGTCGATGTCTTTCCAGGCATGATGTTCTCACTTGCCAAGGAGCGCATGGAGAAGAGCAAGCTGTGGCAGATAGTCAAGAGAATGCCCAAAGGCGCACTCTTGCACTGTCATCTGGAAGCTATGGTGGACCTTGACTGGGCGCTTGAAGAAGCTTTCAACACTGAGGGTGTCTGCATTGTTGCCGATGGCCCAGTCACCGACGACAAAACCAGGCGCAAAACCGGCTTCTCCTTCACCTACTACAAGGACGCGAACGGTGACGCTTCAATATGGAACGATAACTACACGGCGAACACGCCGGTGCCCGTAAATCAAGCCGCAGATGCCTTCCCAGATGGTGGCAAGAAAGCATTCATCGAGTGGATTCGCTCCCGCGTCACTATCACCCATTCAGAACACCTCTCCCATCACGAAGGCCCCAACGAAGTATGGCGCAAGTTCATTTCATGCTTTCCTATTCTCGGCTCCCTCATCTACTATGAGCCCATCTTCCGCAAGTTTGTACGCAGGATGTGCAAGGCCCTGGTCGACGACGGTGTACATTACGTTGACTTGCGTGCAGCGTTCTATACGCCCTACCGCAGCAGCAAGAAGGAGGATTGGGACTCGGACCATTTCAATTTGCTCGAGCATTTGGCGGATGAAGTTGAGAAGTTCAAGGCGAGTGAAGAGGGCAAAGACTTCTGGGGCGCCAGAATGATCTGGACGACCATCAGACAATTCGGAAAGAAGCAGGTGATCGAGAGTAAGTTGCGCACCACTCATACGTTTTTCAATCAATGCGTTGGAGAGACTTTTATTACCTTATTAACCGTCGGCCAGGCATGAAGCAATGTATCGAGATGAAAATCGAGTTCCCCGAGATTATTGCCGGGTACGATCTCGTAGGCCAGGAAGATCTTGGCCGACCACTTTCGGACCTTGCCCCCGAGCTTTTCTGGTTTCGCAAGGCCTGCGCTCAGGAAGGCGTTGACATACCGTTCTTTTTCCATGCTGGGGAAACGCTGGGCGACGGCGATTCGACGGATGAGAATCTCTTCGACGCTATTATCTTGGGTACGCGACGCATAGGACACGGGTTCAGCCTTTACAAACATCCCCTTCTCATCGACATGGTCAAGGAGAAGAGGATCTTGGTGGAGAGTTGCCCGGTATCCAATGAAGTGCTACGGCTTTGTTCGAGCATTATGTCACATCCCCTACCAGCGCTGCTAGCCCGTGGTGTTCCCTGCTCGCTCTGCAATGACGATCCCACCATCCTCGGCCAAGGCGTATCTGGCATGTCGCACGACTTCTGGCAAGCGCTGCAGGGATGGGAGAACCTTGGTCTCGAAGGGCTGGGCTCATTGGCAGAGAACAGCGTGCGTTGGGCTAGTCTGGATGATTACAGTGCAAAGGAATGGACCCAAGATATCAAGGATGGAATGTTTGGCAAGGGCGTACGGGCCCAAAGATTGAAGGAATGGGTTAGCAAGTGGGAGAAATATTGTGCCTGGATTGTCGAAGAGTATGGCGTGGACGAGAACGTAGACCAAGAGGAGTAAGTATCAAGCATTCGAGGCTGAAGCACGGCACACAAATGGAGGAATGAGGTTCAACATCGGGTGTGCCCAGATGTACCACTTCGACTTTGTAATGCAGGTATATCTACTATATAAACAAATCTGTAACACACTCCTAGATTATATAAACAGATCTTGTCTAGCTTTGTTTAACTTAAAGATTACTCTATTTACTTCTATGTTACTATAACGAACCTAAGAAAAGTAGAAGCAATCTACTATATATAAGGAATGTTACAAGACACTATAAGCACGTGTTTAAGAGCTTACAAGAAGCGTTAATTATAGCTACGTACAATATCTAGTGTAATATAAGACGTTGCGTAAAGAACAGAGCAGAATATAAAGTAGTAAAAGATATAGCTAAAGCTATACGCAGCGCTTAGGCCTTAGCTAGCTAATTAGTAGATTTTAAGTAGACTAGCAAGCTATCTAAAATCTATATGTTTAGGTATTAGAGAAACTATAGTAGTTACTATAATAGTACCTCTCTCTTACTCTTAAGCTCTTATAAGTAGAGATTATATTATATAGTATAGTAGTTTAGTTGCTAGCTTTATATTAGTTTTAGGCTATATAGTAAGAACTTTACTTTTACTTTTACCTTACTTTAGGTAGCTCTAAGATATTAGAAAACCTCTTATAGAAACTAGCTATAGCTATGTTATTTTTTAGGTTTATAGTAGGTTTCTAGATTATTTTATTATAGTCTATCTATTTAATATAGTATTTATGTTGTCTATAACGCTTATTATAATAGAGGTCTCTAATACTTTCTATAAAGTATTCTTCTTTATTGTCTATAATAACAAGTTTAGATAGTAGAATAAGTTACTCTAGTAGGTACTTCTATTTTAGCGTAGTAGACTAAAGTAAGAATATATAAAATACTAAGTATATCTTTATAGAACTAGGTAGTTTAAGATAATACGCATAGAAAGAGATCTTTTTAGCTACTTAGTATAGGCTAAGATTCTTCTAATTAAGCTTCTTAAATACCTATTATATTTAGATATTACGCGCGTTTAACTATACTTTATTACTAATTTTATATATTAGCGTAAGTAGGTGTTTATAGTTTACGTACTCTTACTATAGAGCTTAAGCCTATATTATTTCTTTATAGATAAACTTAGTAATATTATATATTTTATCTACTATTACGTTTACCTTATAAGCTTAGAGAGCTTAGTAAATAGAATATATCTTATTAGTAGGTAGCTTAAAGCCTATTTAGAGATTCTAACTATAGTAAGCTATTATTAGAGTTACTCTAGTAGACTTAGAGATAGTATTATTAGCTTTAAACTAAGTAGTAGAGAGCTATTAAACTTAATTATCTTATTAATAGTTTATATACGCGCGTAAAACTTATTCTATTATAGTATTAGCGTTCTCTATTTATCTATCTATCTTAAAATAGTAGCTAGTTAAGAAGCGTAGGTCTATTCTTAGTTAAGCATTTAGCTTATTATAGAAAGTAGATATAAACTATCTACTATAGTCTAAGACTATTATATTAAAAAAGCTATAATTATACTAGATATAGTTTAGGAATATATATACTATATTAGAAGCCTCTATTTTATTATAAGAGATTATATATTAGTGCTTAAATAAGTAGTTTACTATAACTATAATATTTTTGTATTCTTTAGATTCTAGTAAGTTAATAATAAAGTTAATAGAGACGTCTACCTAACGTTATTTAAGTATAGGTAGTAGCTTTAGTAAGCTATAGTACTTTTTATAGGAAGCCTTTAAATATTAGTAAATATAGTAGTAAGAAATATAATAGTAAATAGTCTTAAATAGTTAAGGCTAGTAGTATTTCTACTAGATTAGTTTAAGTATTTTTTCTTAGCTAGAGTAGCCTTCTAATAGGAAATTATAGACTATTTATAGAATCTTAATCTTAAGTTTATTACTATTAGGTATTACTAACTTACTATAATAGTAGAGGCAACTCTTATAGTCTTTATAGTTACTAAGTATAACTATCTTAGACTATTATATGCTATTATATAATAGCTTTAGCGTTTCTTAAATAAATAAGTCTTTAGGTAGTCTATTACTTATAAAATAGTACTTATTATTAATAATCTACTAGATAGATCTATTTATCTCTACTAGTTTAATTACTATAAGTTCTTAAAATAGGTTAGAACGTAGTAGAGTCTATTTCTAAGCTTGTCTTACTTTCTTCTAAGTAAGCTAGTTCTAAAAGTAATAGGTAAGAGTATTAGGCTTCTTACTATACTTACTAGATTAGTATATAATTATAAACTAGAATTGTAATAGGTATTTAGACTAGTAGACTTAATAGTAGCTTAGTTACTTTATAGTAGTAAAGTACTATAAGTTCTTATAGTTACTAATTATATTAATTAAGAAAATAGTGCCTTCTAATTCTAGTCTCTACTATTTAAAATAGTAAATAATAGTAAGTAGCTTTTTATTATAGATCTTATAGTTATTCTTAGTAGAGTTTATTTTTTTTAAGTAGTACGCAACTAGATAAAGAACGCTATTAGGTCTAGATTAAAATAGTACTTCTACTATAATATAGTTAGAAGCGTTAGCTTTAATAATAATTAGTAAGTCTAAGTTAAAGTATTATAATATTAGTATAGTAGTAAAAGTATACTTTAAAGCATTAAAAGCCTTCTAGTAGTTATTATTAAAGAAAAATATAGTATTTTTCTTAGTTAGCGCTACTAGTAGAGTAGCTAAGTAGAAGAAACTATCTATAAACTATTAGTAGAAGTTTATAAAGCCTAGAAATACTTTAATATTTTTAATATTATTTAAGTACTTCTAATTTATAATAGCTTATACTTTTTTTAGATATATTTATATTCTATCTACTCTAACTATATAGCTAAGGTAGATTACTTTAGTCTAGTAAAACTTATATTTATTTATATTTAGTTAGAGTCTAGCTTCTTAAAAGACATTTAGAATAGATTATATATACTTCTTATATTTATAGAGATTCTTACTATAAATTAAGATATTATTAAGGTAGGCTATATAGAAGACGTCTAGAAATAGGCGTAGTATATTATTTATAAAGTATTAGAATATGCTTAGTATATTAGCTAGTCTAAAAAGTTTTACTAGGTATTTAAATAACTTATATTAAGTATAGAAGGCTATTAGCTATTTATCTTTTTTAGTAATTTTTAATTAGTTAAAAGTAGTAATAATATTAAGCTTTATATAATACTTAGCTTTGCTTAGTTAGCTTAAGGTCTCTTAGATTAATAGAATTAAGTAATAGTTTTTAATAGTAGTAGCGTTTAAGGTATAGTAATTAATATAAAAGTATAGTCTACTACTAGATTTCTTAATAAAAATAATAAAAGAGGTAACTAGAAAAGAGCTTACGTAAATAAATCTCTTTAATAGGTAATTTTTAAAGTACTTATACAATACTTTAAGTTTATTCTAAGATATACTATATAGTAGGCTAAACTTATACTATTTACTAAGTATTAGTTTAATCTTATAGTTATAAAGCTATTATATAGGTAGCTTATTAGACTTTTCTTATAAAAAGACGTTTATTAAGTTATAATACTTCTAAGAGACTTTTATAAGTAGATTAGTATACTTTTTCTTAGTTAGTACTTTATTAATATTAGTAATACTAATAGTATAGATTTTATAGTCTCTTTTACGTGCTAAGCTTATAAATAAAGTAGTACCTATATAGTAAATATTAAGTTCTAGCTTTAACTTTAATAAGTTATTCTACTTATCTATTAGCTAGGTACTATTAGAGTTAGGTATAGGTTTAAGTATAAGTTTATTTAACTAGTGCTTTATTTTAAGTAGCTAGTTGTTATACTATTATTATAGTATATACTTAAGTTTTAAGTTTTAAAAGTAAACTTTATTATATCTATTATTACTTTACTATACTTTAAAAGAGAGAATAGAAGTTTTAGTAGTTCTAAGATAATATTTTTTATATTTTTAAGTAGTAAAGATTAGTCTTTTCTTATTATAGTCTAGGTTTACCTAGTACTTATTTATTTAGAGTTAGCTAAGTATTAAATTATTATAGCTAGTATTTATAATATAAAGTTATATAAATTTATTATAATTATTATATTATAGCTTTAGAGTAATAGTGTAAGACACTTCTCTATTATTAAGTATAGTTCTAGTAAATCTAGTTAAGTAAATAATATAAAGTAGTAAGTTTTAATATAGTTTTAAGTTACGTGTAAGATCTCTATAAATATATCTAATACTAGTAGCTCTAGTATTAACTAAGGCTTAAAAGTTACTCTTAATACTACTTTATTAAACTATATAAAGTATTATAATATAATATTTCTAGGTATTAGTCTAAGATTTAGACAGAAGTTTAGTAAAGATTTAGTAAGTATATAGTTCTAGAGAGTAACTTATTCTTAGAATAAAGCTTTTCTCTTCTAGAATTAGTTATAAGAACGTTATTCTTAGAATTATAAAAGTTATAAGAATTCTAATAAAATAGAACTAGTAGACTAAGTATAGTTATAGTTACGCGCGCTATAGAATTAGATATACTAAGTAGGTAGAGAAGCGCTATAATTCTTAGAGATATAACCTTTCTAGTTATACTTAAAGTAGTAGTCTTTTTTAATTCTCTTTTATTATTTAGAGAAACTAGTAGAGGTGTATACTAACGCGTTTATCTTTATTACGTTAAAGTAGGTTCTAGAGTAGCATTATAAGTAGTCTAGTAGAAAATAGAGGTTATTATTATATATAAATATTAAGTTAGCGTAATTATTAAGGTTACTAGATAAGGCTTCTCTAACTATTATATATTAAAGTTTATAAAATAGAGAGTTCTAAAGAGACGTAATTAAGCTAATCTTATTTAACTTAGTGTTAGTAGCTAGTTATTAGAATTTAGTAAAGTAAGAGGTAAAGCTACGCTTTTCTTAATAGAGTCTACTTAATTAACTAAGAGCTATTAGCTTCTTATTTAGATTTTTATAGGTAGCTTTAAGAAAGGTAATAAGCTAGTCTATATTATAGATATTCTTATCTAAAAGTAAGTTAATAAGAGCTACTACGTTCTTCTTAAGTCTAGAGTAAGTATATAGTAGGTAAAATCTTTTATTTAAGTATTAGTTTATATTTCTCTTAAGCTTATACCTAAGCTTTTAGATAAAGGTAGAGAGGTTCTTTTATTAGCTATTAAATAAATGTAGGTTAGGTAGATAGTTAGTTTAAGAAGAGTTCTTTAGATTTGCGTTAGGTAGTATTATAAAATTTAAGCTAATTCTAGATAGCTCTTCTAGATAAACTTAATCTTCTTTAGTACTAGTTTAAGTAATAGCTAAGGTAGTAGTAAGAGTAGACCTAGTTTTAATAAACTTAAGCTCTTAGCAAAGCTCTAGAATCTATTAAGAGTGTTAGTTTTCTTATTTAGCTAGATTAGTAAGTAGTGCTTTATTACTAGCTTTTAATGCAGCGGAATTAGCTTAGATAGTATTTAGCTAATTTAGAATTAATTATAATGCGTTAGGTTGTTCTTAAGTAATTATAGTAGTGTAATATAATATAATATTATAAGATACTATAAGCACGTATTTAAGAGCTTATAAGAAGCGTTAATTATAGCTACGTATAATATCTAGTATAATATAAGATGTTGCGTAAGAAATAGAGTAGAATATAAAGTAGTAAAAAATATAGCTAGAGCTATGCGCAGCGCTTAGACCTTAGCTAGCTAATTAGCAGATTTTAGGTAGACTAGCGAGCTACCTAAAATCTGTACGTTTAGGTGTTAGAGAAACTATAGTAGTTACTGTAACAAGAAATAATTGTAGAAAGAGATTTGTAAAGGTTATTCTAAGATAATCTAAAGGTTAACGTAGGTGTACACTTTGTAGATTAGTAGGCTTCGCAAAACACCTATGCTAAAACTCTACTAAAACTACCTCTACTCTACAATACTTTATTAGTTATAGTAAATAGAACTATTAAAAGAGGCTAGACTATAGACTACGCTTTAAGCTATTAAATAAGATATAACTCTTTTATTATACCTAAGTCTACCTCTAAGTCTATAAGAAGCTCTATTACTATTGCTATTACATAGAGTTAGGCTATACTTCTCTAGGCTTAGTCTATACTAAGACGAGGTAGACTAAAGCAGTAGTCTATAAGGTTTGTCTAGTAATTTAGTAGAAAAGAGTTATTATAGAATAACTATAAGTAAAGATAATCTGATTTTTTAAACTATAGAATAACTAGTTAACAATCTATATAAGAGATAAACTATTTAAGTTAACTATTATAAAAGTAATAATAAAATCTTTATATTTTTATATTCTTCTTATCTTCGCTCTACTATTCTATCTATTCTATTTTTATAGAATATCTGTAATTGTTAGAACTATACTATAGTAAGATACTAGGTATATAAGTTCTTAGTAATCTTTAATAAATTCCTCTAGTAGACTAGAGATAAATCGCTACTAAGAGGTAGTAGTAATATTTAGGTACTTATACTCTGTAATTAGCTCTTCTAGGCTAATTTGGTCTAGTCTAGCCTGCTCTAGACTAAGACCTAATAGTAATAGTAGTGCTATCTCTTCTTATACTACTATCTCTAATATTTAGCCTTAGTAAGATAGTATATTACGTAATCTCTAGCTCTATAGTACTTATTACATTTTACTATAGACTCTTGTTAGTTCTTAACTCTTTATCTACTATAAATATAAAATTCTCTTTATTACTTATAATATTATCTCTTTATAACTTATAATATTATCTCTTTTCTTAAGCGTATTGTTCTAAAACTCTAGATTATTATTTTTCTATACTATATTATAGTATATTAGTTACATATAAGGTCTTAGTAGGTCTATTATATTATACTAATTTTTTCTTTTTCTACGCCTTTCTAACTATACCTAAGATTTAGTCTTATTATTATACTTATACCTAGAACTTAACCTCTAAGCGTTGCGTCTATACTAATTATATAAAAGAGAAGAGTCTTAAGATATCTTTTTACTATAAGTATTAGAAAAAGAAGAATCTATATTATTCATAGAGATAATAACAAGTTATTACGCTAGTTTTATTATAGTAAAAGCTAAGTGTAGCTTATTTATTCTAGAAGTAGAGTAGAAGAGGGTTTAGTATAAAAAGCGCTAAAAGTATCTTGAAATAGCTTAGCTAGAGGCTTAGCTAGCGTAAAGTAGGCTAGAGCTCTTAGAGACTAAGATAAGAGTAAGTATTTACTAATTAAGATCTAACTATTCTAAATCTTTAGAATTACGCGAAAGAGTAAGTTAAGAGAGATTCTACCTTTAGTATAGACTTTCTAATAACTAAACTATTACTACCTAGACTTTTAGCTAACTAAGGCTAGTTATAGACTAACGCTTCTTCTAAATTTTCTTTTAATTACTTTCTTACTCTTAAGAATATAGTTCTTGCTTCTTTAGATATTTCTAGTAGTACTCAAGTATTAGTAACTTATAGTTTGTTAAACCTTTTTTTAGTTTCTAAGTATTCTAGCTTTCTAGCTATTCTAGCTACTTAATATAGTATTTCTACTAATAACTAATTTTCTATAGGTCTTTAATTTCTTTAACTTTATACTTATTATCTTTAAGCTCTATATCTATTACTAGCTTAGTATTTAAAGGTACTAGTTCTAGAAGCTTCTTATAAAAGAAAGAGTAGATACGTATACCTAGAGGTAGTTAGAGTTTATAGTTTATCTTATGTATTTTCTCTAAGACCTTAAATAAACATACTTTAAGATTATCTAGTTACTTACTTAGCTACTTAGTTTTTAAGTTCTATTATAGTTAAAAGACTTTGTCTCTTTTTTTAAAGCTTAGTCTTATTATAGTAGAGTGTTAATATAGAGTAGAGTAACAAAACGTAGTTAGTAACTCTATATAGTAATCTTAATATAGGTATATTTTCTAAAAACCTTATATTTGCTATACATAGCTATAAGTGTTAATAAAACTCTTTCTTAGTAATATTCACTATAGATCTAATACTTCAATAATAATATACTTATAGACAGAATAGTAATAGAGATATTTCTAGTAGACTTAGAAGTAGGCTTAAAAGTAGTAATAGGTAAGCTATAAGTCTATAAAGCTCTAGAAATATTAAAATATTCTCTATTTAGAAGTTAATATAGAAATTAGCTTTCTAAGCTATAGAGTTAGATACTAATAGTAATAATAAGTAGCTCTTATTAGTAGAAGAGCTAGGTATAGAAAAATAGTATAATATTAAATAGAAGCCTTTCTATTAGCTATAGAACTTAGTAGGCAACTATAGTAGAAGTAGCGTTAAACTATAGTAGTAGTGCTGCTTTATAAGTAAACTATAGTTAAAGATTAAGTTAAACTATAGTACTACGTAAGTTAACTATAGTTAAAGATAGTATTAAATTATAGTACTATAAGTATAGAAATTTCTATAAAGGTCTAGTTTAGAGATAGAAGAGCATAGCTATAAAAGTTAAAAACTTCTCTCTTACACTAGAAATACTTCTCTTTATTCTATATCTTTAATTCTAATTCTAATACTAATTCTAAAAATAATAATAATATAATTAATATAAACTATAAGTTATATTTAATAATTAAGTAGATAAACTCTAAGTATAGAGTATAGCTTACTACTTAGAAAATAGTAAATAACTACTACTATAGTTTGAGTAATATACTAAAGAAAGTTCTTCTTAATAGAAGAGTTAGGCTAAAGTATACTAGTAGCTAGATTAGCTATACTTATAGCACTAACTTTAATATTAATAATAAAAAATTTCTAGAAAACCTATATAGTAATACTATATTAGTAGTTATTATCTTCTTAGTAGACGTAGTACTTATAAAATAGAGGTTAGACTTCTTAGCTACGAAGTAAGCCTTTATAAAAGTATAGCTATAGTAACTCTAGTATTTTAAGAAGAAACTTCTTAATATATAAGTTTTAATAATAGCTTAAGAGAAAAACTTTATTAAGATTACTTTAGAAGACCTTTATAAGAGGTAGAAGCTTAAAGTTCTCTACTATATTTAGGTAATATATAATCTTAAGTATAGTATTTTATTATCTTTATAGCTATAGTAAAGAACTAAAGAACTTATAGATATAGATAGAGAATAAGTAAGTAGATAATAGTAAATATTTTATTATCTTTATAGCTATAGTAAAGAACTAAAGAACTTATAGATATAGATAAATAATAAGTAGGTAGATAATAGTAAATATAGATAGTAGCTATAGTAGTTATATACTTTGGCTAATATAGCTAGACTTATAGATAATTATATATAAAATATAAGTTACTAGTAATTATATTAATATCTTAGGTTATCTTAAAGGCTTTATACTAGTATAAATAGACTTACTAGATTTTCTTTAAGTATTACGCGATTATATAAGATAGATATTAGTACTACTACTAATTAATAATCTAGATAACTATTAGTTATATATAATTAATATAAAGTAGTTAGCGCGTTATAATTACGCGCGTAATAATTATTATAATAGTAGTAGTAGTAGTAGTGTAGATATAAGTATTATAATAAGGCGCAAATCTATACTTATATTAAAGATTTTTAAGTTTACTGTTAGGTAATATAGTAATATACTATTACGTAATTATATTATTACGTAATAATTACGTAATTCTAAAATAAGTATACTATAGGCTCTATCTCTTAGGCCTAAAGAGGAAGAAACTACTTATAATTATAGCCTACTTTAAGAAATAGAGATCTAAGCTACAGAGAACTCTATTACTAATTAAGATTATTTTAGACTATTAGAGCTTTAAATACTTTACTACTATAAAGCTACTAAACTAATAATATGCCTACTAGTCTAAATTTCTATTTTATTTTAACTTTTAGATTATATACTACTTTAGAAAGTTAGATATAAAGCCTAACGCGCTAACTAAAAGGTTAGGGAATCTACCTAAAAAAGAGAATAAACGCTTATAGTACTAGAGCTAAGTTATACTAAAAAAAAAGAACTTTAAACTACCTCTAACTCTACTAAATACGCCTACTATATTACTTATACTAGCTACTACTTACTTTAGCAGTATACTACTAATACTACTAGCGTCTCTAAAACTTGAAAAAAGTGTCTATTTTACTATTAACTACTTTGTCTACTTATTCTCTATTATATAAGCTAGTACTATAAAAAGCCTAGAGCTAGTAGCGCTAGAACTAACTACTAAACTAGCCTATCTAATACTACTACTTAATAGAACTATACTCTTACTACTACTAATTATAAAGAGACTAGTAAAAAAAAAATACTAGAATAATAAGAGACTAAATTCTATTCTAGAAGCTCTCTATACTAAATAAAGCTAATATAAGTAAATTATTCCCTCTAGGCCTAAGACACAGAGCCTATAGTATACTTATTTTAAAATTACGTAATTACGCAATAACGTAGTACTATGTTACCTAATAGTAAACTTAAAAATCTCTAACGTAAGCATAGATTTGCGCCTTATTATAATACTTATATCTACACTACTACTACTACTAATATAATAATTACTACGCGCGCAATTGCGACGCGCTAACTGCTTTACATTTATTACACATAACTAACAGTTATCTAAGTTATGAATTAGTAGTAGTAGTAGCAGCACTAATACTAGCTCTATATAATCGCACAATACTAAAAGAAAATTTAGTAAGCCTATTACTAGTACAAAGCCTAACCTAAGATACCTATATAATACCTATAAAATTACTAGCAATCTATATTCTATGTGTAATTGTCTATAAGCCTAGCTATATTAGCTACATAACGCTATTCTCTATTATCTTAATTTTCTACTCTACTCTTTATTACGCGTCTATTAGTATAGCCTAATACTATACTATAATTCTAGTGCCTTCTAGAGCTAGTAAAGCACTTTCTATTTCTAGCTAATAGAAGTATTATTGCGCGTAATCTTAATAAACTTAAGCTTCTCTTAGGTTACTAGTATAACTACTAAACTAGCTAGTTTCTTGTCTAGTATTAAAAGTTAACTTAACTATTCTTCTATAATTATCTATATAATAGAAGAAAAGAAGTCTATATAAGCTAGATACTATATAGCTATAATATATAAGTCTATAAGACGTTTTTAGTCTAGGTTAATTACTACTATAATTCTAATACTATTATATTAGAAGCTCTTTACTAGCTCTATTTATATAGCTAAGGCTTTTAGGTCTACTATCTTAGTGTCTCTAGTAAGAACTAGAAAGTTAAATAAGCTACTTTTATAAGTAGTAAGTTCTACTATAGTTATATATTTAATTATACTAATAGCCTAGGTTTTTTAAGAATAAAAGCCTCTATTATAAGTATAAAAGAGAAGTTAATTTATACTATATGTTCTTAGTAGTTAGAAGATATATTAGTGGATATTTATAGTTTTTTTAAAGTGTATAAAGGTATTAAGAAAAATATTAAATAAAAAAAAAAATTTTTTAAGTTTATAGACCTTATATATAAATACTACGTAAAGTGACTATTCTCTAAACTATGCTTTAACTACGTAAAATACTTTTAGACTTATAGTACTATAGTACAACGTTGTCTTAAACTTAGAGTTTATATAAATAGTACTATAGTTTAAAGCTGTCTTAAACTTTCTTACTTCTAAGGTTAATAGAAAGGCTTCTATTTAATATTATACTGCGTTCTAACTTCTAGCTCTCTTACTAATAAGAGCTTACTTATAATTACTATTAGCACCTATATTATTTTAAAAGCTTATTTTTACGTTAATTTCTTTAAAGAGAGAATATAGCTCTATAGCTTAACTACGTACACCTCTAAGTCTACCCCTAAGTCTATAAGAAGCCTCTATTACTATTACTACTTATAATTATATTATTAATGTACTAGATCTATACTAAACGTTATAGAAAGAGTTTTATTAATTCCTATAGCTATATATAGTAAGTATAAGGTGTTTAGAAAATACACCTACATTAAGAATATTATAATAAGTTACCTAACTACGTTTTGTTGCTCTGCTCTACATTAACACTCTACTATAATAAACTATAGCTTCCCTCTCTAGACCTAAGAGATAAGGCCTATAGTGTACTCATTTTAGAATTACGTAATTATTACGTAATTACGTAATGACGTACTACTGTGTTACCTAATAGTAAACTTAAAAATCTCTAATATAAGTATAGATTTACGCTTTATTATAATACTTACACCTATACTACTATTATTACTACTAATATAATAATTACTACGCGCGTAATTATAATACGCTAACTACTTTATATTAATTATATATAACAAATAGTTTTCTAGATTATTAATTAGTAGTAGCACTAATATCTACCTTATCTAATTACGCAACACTAAAAAAAAACCTAGTAAGTCTATCTATACTAGCACAAAGCCTCTAAGACAACCTAAGATACCTATATAATTACTAACAATCTATATCTTATGCGTAATTATCTATAAGCCTAGCTATATTAGTAGTAGCTATATTACGTGACTACTATAGCTACTATCTATATTTACTATTATCTATCTACTTATTCTCTCTCTATCTCTATAAGTTCTCTACTTCTTTACTATAGCTATAAAGATAATAACATACTATACTTAAAATTATATATTATATAGATATAGTAAAGAACCTTTATGTTATAGTAACTACTATAGTTCCTCTAACACCTAATTATATAGATTTTAGGTAGCTTACTAGACTACCTAAAATCTACTAATTAGCTAGCTAAGGCCTAAGCGCCGCGTATAGCTCTATCTATATTTTTTACCACTTTTATACTCTACTCTATTCTTTACGTAACGCTTTATATTACACTAGATATTATACGTAGCTATAATTAACACTTCTTATAAGATCTTAATATATGCTTATAGTGTTATATAATACTATATTGCGTTATACTACTATAACTACTTAAGAGTAACCTTATATATAATAATCAATTCTAAATTAGCTAAATACTATTTAAGCTAGTTTTACTATATTAAAAGTAAGTAATAAAGTACTACTTACTAATTTAACTAAATAAGAGAACTAACACACTTAATAAATTCTAGAGCTTTGCTAAGAGCTTAAGTTTATTAAGACTAGGTCTACTTCTACTATTACTTTAGCTATTACTTAAGCTAGCGCTAAGAGAAATTAAGTTTATTTAGAAGAACTATCTAGGATTAGCTTAAATTCTAAAACGCTGCCTAATATAAACCTAAAGAACCTTCTCTAAACTAACTACCTATCTAACTTACCTCTATTTAATAGCTAATAAAAGAACCTCTCTACCTTTATCTAAAAGCTTAGGTATAAGCTTAAGAGAAACATAAACTAATACTTAAATAAAAGATTTTACCTACTATATACTTACTCTAGACTTAAGAAGAACGTAGTAGCTCTTATTAACCTACTTCTAGATAAGAATATCTATAATATAGACTAGCTTATTACCTTTTTTAAAGCTACCTATAAAAATCTAAATAAGAAGCTAATAGCTCTTAGTTAATTAAGTAGACTCTATTAAGAAAAGCGTAGCTTTACCTCTTACTTTACTAAATTCTAATAACTAGCTACTAACACTAAGTTAAATAAGATTAGCTTAATTACGTCTCTTTAGAACTCTCTATTTTATAAACTTTAATATATAATAGTTAGAGAAGCCTTATCTAGTAACCTTAATAATTACGCTAACTTAATATTTATATATAATAATAACCTCTATTTTCTACTAGACTACTTATAATGCTACTCTAGAACCTACTTTAACGTAATAAAGATAAACGCGTTAGTATACACCTCTACTAGTTTCTCTAAATAATAAAAGAGAATTAAAAAAGACTACTACTTTAAGTATAACTAGAAAGGTTATATCTCTAAGAATTATAGCGCTTCTCTACCTACTTAGT
The DNA here is from genome assembly GCF_020736505.1 of Alternaria rosae. Taxonomy (NCBI): domain Eukaryota; kingdom Fungi; phylum Ascomycota; class Dothideomycetes; order Pleosporales; family Pleosporaceae; genus Alternaria; species Alternaria rosae. The sequence continues at coordinate 46,516 of NW_025763582.1, forward strand.
ATATCTAATTCTATAGCGCGCGTAACTATAACTATACTTAGTCTACTAGTTCTATTTTATTAGAATTCTTATAACTTTTATAATTCTAAGAATAACGTTCTTATAACTAATTCTAGAAGAGAAAAGCTTTATTCTAAGAATAAGTTACTCTCTAGAACTATATACTTACTAAATCTTTACTAAACTTCTGTCTAAATCTTAGACTAATACCTAGAAATATTATATTATAATACTTTATATAGTTTAATAAAGTAGTATTAAGAGTAACTTTTAAGCCTTAGTTAATACTAGAGCTACTAGTATTAGATATATTTATAGAGATCTTACACGTAACTTAAAACTATATTAAAACTTACTACTTTATATTATTTACTTAACTAGATTTACTAGAACTATACTTAATAATAGAGAAGTGTCTTACACTATTACTCTAAAGCTATAATATAATAATTATAATAAATTTATATAACTTTATATTATAAATACTAGCTATAATAATTTAATACTTAGCTAACTCTAAATAAATAAGTACTAGGTAAACCTAGACTATAATAAGAAAAGACTAATCTTTACTACTTAAAAATATAAAAAATATTATCTTAGAACTACTAAAACTTCTATTCTCTCTTTTAAAGTATAGTAAAGTAATAATAGATATAATAAAGTTTACTTTTAAAACTTAAAACTTAAGTATATACTATAATAATAGTATAACAACTAGCTACTTAAAATAAAGCACTAGTTAAATAAACTTATACTTAAACCTATACCTAACTCTAATAGTACCTAGCTAATAGATAAGTAGAATAACTTATTAAAGTTAAAGCTAGAACTTAATATTTACTATATAGGTACTACTTTATTTATAAGCTTAGCACGTAAAAGAGACTATAAAATCTATACTATTAGTATTACTAATATTAATAAAGTACTAACTAAGAAAAAGTATACTAATCTACTTATAAAAGTCTCTTAGAAGTATTATAACTTAATAAACGTCTTTTTATAAGAAAAGTCTAATAAGCTACCTATATAATAGCTTTATAACTATAAGATTAAACTAATACTTAGTAAATAGTATAAGTTTAGCCTACTATATAGTATATCTTAGAATAAACTTAAAGTATTGTATAAGTACTTTAAAAATTACCTATTAAAGAGATTTATTTACGTAAGCTCTTTTCTAGTTACCTCTTTTATTATTTTTATTAAGAAATCTAGTAGTAGACTATACTTTTATATTAATTACTATACCTTAAACGCTACTACTATTAAAAACTATTACTTAATTCTATTAATCTAAGAGACCTTAAGCTAACTAAGCAAAGCTAAGTATTATATAAAGCTTAATATTATTACTACTTTTAACTAATTAAAAATTACTAAAAAAGATAAATAGCTAATAGCCTTCTATACTTAATATAAGTTATTTAAATACCTAGTAAAACTTTTTAGACTAGCTAATATACTAAGCATATTCTAATACTTTATAAATAATATACTACGCCTATTTCTAGACGTCTTCTATATAGCCTACCTTAATAATATCTTAATTTATAGTAAGAATCTCTATAAATATAAGAAGTATATATAATCTATTCTAAATGTCTTTTAAGAAGCTAGACTCTAACTAAATATAAATAAATATAAGTTTTACTAGACTAAAGTAATCTACCTTAGCTATATAGTTAGAGTAGATAGAATATAAATATATCTAAAAAAAGTATAAGCTATTATAAATTAGAAGTACTTAAATAATATTAAAAATATTAAAGTATTTCTAGGCTTTATAAACTTCTACTAATAGTTTATAGATAGTTTCTTCTACTTAGCTACTCTACTAGTAGCGCTAACTAAGAAAAATACTATATTTTTCTTTAATAATAACTACTAGAAGGCTTTTAATGCTTTAAAGTATACTTTTACTACTATACTAATATTATAATACTTTAACTTAGACTTACTAATTATTATTAAAGCTAACGCTTCTAACTATATTATAGTAGAAGTACTATTTTAATCTAGACCTAATAGCGTTCTTTATCTAGTTGCGTACTACTTAAAAAAAATAAACTCTACTAAGAATAACTATAAGATCTATAATAAAAAGCTACTTACTATTATTTACTATTTTAAATAGTAGAGACTAGAATTAGAAGGCACTATTTTCTTAATTAATATAATTAGTAACTATAAGAACTTATAGTACTTTACTACTATAAAGTAACTAAGCTACTATTAAGTCTACTAGTCTAAATACCTATTACAATTCTAGTTTATAATTATATACTAATCTAGTAAGTATAGTAAGAAGCCTAATACTCTTACCTATTACTTTTAGAACTAGCTTACTTAGAAGAAAGTAAGATAAGCTTAGAAATAGACTCTACTACGTTCTAACCTATTTTAAGAACTTATAGTAATTAAACTAGTAGAGATAAATAGATCTATCTAGTAGATTATTAATAATAAGTACTATTTTATAAGTAATAGACTACCTAAAGACTTATTTATTTAAGAAACGCTAAAGCTATTATATAATAGCATATAATAGTCTAAGATAGTTATACTTAGTAACTATAAAGACTATAAGAGTTGCCTCTACTATTATAGTAAGTTAGTAATACCTAATAGTAATAAACTTAAGATTAAGATTCTATAAATAGTCTATAATTTCCTATTAGAAGGCTACTCTAGCTAAGAAAAAATACTTAAACTAATCTAGTAGAAATACTACTAGCCTTAACTATTTAAGACTATTTACTATTATATTTCTTACTACTATATTTACTAATATTTAAAGGCTTCCTATAAAAAGTACTATAGCTTACTAAAGCTACTACCTATACTTAAATAACGTTAGGTAGACGTCTCTATTAACTTTATTATTAACTTACTAGAATCTAAAGAATACAAAAATATTATAGTTAACGTAAAGCACCAGTGAGCCGGCCACCCCAGTGAGCCGGCCACTTTTTCTTGGCATCGCGAACACCATGTACGAAACATAAAATTACTCTACATCCTCTACAGATCCTTCGTACGATGTAGCTACATTAGATTCAGAATCTTCTTCTGCATCTTTCTGACACGTACGAGCGTTGTGTCCAGTCTCTCCACAGTTGCCACAGCGCCGTTGAGCTGGCTGGGTCCTTTTTTGACTACCTCTACTACTACCCTTATTAGACCTCGTACAAGCAGCAGAAGCACTTTCAGCTACCTGCAATGCGCCTGCACCAAACTCTAGTGTACCGCCTGTCTGAATTCGCTTCCTTTTGCGCCCTCTGCGCTTTGTTAACTCTGCTACTTGCTCTTCAAGCTCTCGTACGCGGGCTTTGATAAGAACATTTTCATGCAGCATCTCTTCAGCTCCTTTAACAAGCTTTGAGAAGCCTTCTTGAGCACTTGTTGGAGATCGTACGAATGATTCCCTTACTAGCCTTGATTGCGACCCAAATTCGTACGTATTACTTGGTGTTCTAGACTGCCAGGGTGTTTCTGGTAGGACGACTGGTGGTGGCGTACGAAGACGGACCTCAAGGCGATCAAGGACCCTCTGCGCGTTGATAGGAACTAGTCCTGCTGCCTCAAAGGCCTTCTTGCAGTTCTCGTACGTGAATACGTCGAAAAACGCGTCTTTAAAGGCTGGAAGGAAGCCTTCTTTGTTGATGTGGTAGACGCGTCGGCGTGCCAAGTCTCGTACGCGCTGAGAGTACTTCAGCTTCAATGGCGAAAAACACACTACGTCAAGTGGCTGAAGTATGTGCGATGAATGAGCAGGCATACAGAGGGTTAGGATCTTTTGTTTGAGGCAGTAGTCCTTAAAATCCTGGTTGAGGTGGCTCTCATGGCCGTCTAAGACGAGCAGCCTGTACGACCCTACCTGACGCGACTTTGTATGCTCATCAAAGTGCTTTAACCACTCAAGGCCAAGCTGATTGTTTGTCCAGCCATTCTCTGATACAGAGAGCTTCCAGTCGTACGGTATTGAAGTCTCCTCGTACCATGCTGAGATATGGACGCGTCCCTTGTAGATGATGAAGGGCGGGGTCGCGTACCCAGCAGCGCAGATGCTCTGCACGACTGTAACCCACTCGCGATCGCCTGGCTGGATCAAGTTTGGTCTTGTACGACGTTCTGAGCCTGTGACTACTTTCATTGAGCCAATGACGCCCATCTGGAAGCCTGTCTCATCAAAGTTGTGGATGTCGTCGTCTGCAATGCCATACTTGGCTACTGTCTCTCGGACGAGCGTGAACCACGCGCCGATAATCTCTGGATCTTCTTGGAGTATCCTCTGACGATCTTTCGCTCGGTTGAAGGCCATCTTAAGCTCCTCCGTACGCTGAACAAAGCGCTCTGCCCAGTTCTTGCCAACGGGTGTCCCACCACGTACAGCTAGTAATTTATCTGCGATATCTGCTACCTCTTGCAGCCGGGGGGCAAACCCTCGGGAATTAAGCTCAAGGATATATCGTACGATCGTTTGCTCCTCTGTTAAGGTAAGCTTCTGGATTCCAGGTCGTGTTTGGTGTCGATTTGTGATTCCGTGCAGCCGATCAGAGAGCCGCTGATGTCGTACGCTAAAGGCAGCAGCAGCGCGTCGCAGGGTCTGAAATTGGCCTGAGGTATAGGCCTGAAGAGCAAGATCAATTCTGCCTTCGTTGTACGATAAGTTAGGCTTCTTTTGAGATAGCATTGTAGTTCGTACATGGTGTTCGCGATGCCAAGAAAAAGTGGCCGGCTCACTGGGGTGGCCGGCTCACTGGTGCTTTACGTTATAGTAAACTACTTATTTAAGCACTAATATATAATCTCTTATAATAAAATAGAGGCTTCTAATATAGTATATATATTCCTAAACTATATCTAGTATAATTATAGCTTTTTTAATATAATAGTCTTAGACTATAGTAGATAGTTTATATCTACTTTCTATAATAAGCTAAATGCTTAACTAAGAATAGACCTACGCTTCTTAACTAGCTACTATTTTAAGATAGATAGATAAATAGAGAACGCTAATACTATAATAGAATAAGTTTTACGCGCGTATATAAACTATTAATAAGATAATTAAGTTTAATAGCTCTCTACTACTTAGTTTAAAGCTAATAATACTATCTCTAAGTCTACTAGAGTAACTCTAATAATAGCTTACTATAGTTAGAATCTCTAAATAGGCTTTAAGCTACCTACTAATAAGATATATTCTATTTACTAAGCTCTCTAAGCTTATAAGGTAAACGTAATAGTAGATAAAATATATAATATTACTAAGTTTATCTATAAAGAAATAATATAGGCTTAAGCTCTATAGTAAGAGTACGTAAACTATAAACACCTACTTACGCTAATATATAAAATTAGTAATAAAGTATAGTTAAACGCGCGTAATATCTAAATATAATAGGTATTTAAGAAGCTTAATTAGAAGAATCTTAGCCTATACTAAGTAGCTAAAAAGATCTCTTTCTATGCGTATTATCTTAAACTACCTAGTTCTATAAAGATATACTTAGTATTTTATATATTCTTACTTTAGTCTACTACGCTAAAATAGAAGTACCTACTAGAGTAACTTATTCTACTATCTAAACTTGTTATTATAGACAATAAAGAAGAATACTTTATAGAAAGTATTAGAGACCTCTATTATAATAAGCGTTATAGACAACATAAATACTATATTAAATAGATAGACTATAATAAAATAATCTAGAAACCTACTATAAACCTAAAAAATAACATAGCTATAGCTAGTTTCTATAAGAGGTTTTCTAATATCTTAGAGCTACCTAAAGTAAGGTAAAAGTAAAAGTAAAGTTCTTACTATATAGCCTAAAACTAATATAAAGCTAGCAACTAAACTACTATACTATATAATATAATCTCTACTTATAAGAGCTTAAGAGTAAGAGAGAGGTACTATTATAGTAACTACTATAGTTTCTCTAATACCTAAACATATAGATTTTAGATAGCTTGCTAGTCTACTTAAAATCTACTAATTAGCTAGCTAAGGCCTAAGCGCTGCGTATAGCTTTAGCTATATCTTTTACTACTTTATATTCTGCTCTGTTCTTTACGCAACGTCTTATATTACACTAGATATTGTACGTAGCTATAATTAACGCTTCTTGTAAGCTCTTAAACACGTGCTTATAGTGTCTTGTAACATTCCTTATATATAGTAGATTGCTTCTACTTTTCTTAGGTTCGTTATAGTAACATAGAAGTAAATAGAGTAATCTTTAAGTTAAACAAAGCTAGACAAGATCTGTTTATATAATCTAGGAGTGTGTTACAGATTTGTTTATATAGTAGATATACCTGCATTACAAAGTCGAAGTGGTACATCTGGGCACACCCGATGTTGAACCTCATTCCTCCATTTGTGTGCCGTGCTTCAGCCTCGAATGCTTGATACTTACTCCTCTTGGTCTACGTTCTCGTCCACGCCATACTCTTCGACAATCCAGGCACAATATTTCTCCCACTTGCTAACCCATTCCTTCAATCTTTGGGCCCGTACGCCCTTGCCAAACATTCCATCCTTGATATCTTGGGTCCATTCCTTTGCACTGTAATCATCCAGACTAGCCCAACGCACGCTGTTCTCTGCCAATGAGCCCAGCCCTTCGAGACCAAGGTTCTCCCATCCCTGCAGCGCTTGCCAGAAGTCGTGCGACATGCCAGATACGCCTTGGCCGAGGATGGTGGGATCGTCATTGCAGAGCGAGCAGGGAACACCACGGGCTAGCAGCGCTGGTAGGGGATGTGACATAATGCTCGAACAAAGCCGTAGCACTTCATTGGATACCGGGCAACTCTCCACCAAGATCCTCTTCTCCTTGACCATGTCGATGAGAAGGGGATGTTTGTAAAGGCTGAACCCGTGTCCTATGCGTCGCGTACCCAAGATAATAGCGTCGAAGAGATTCTCATCCGTCGAATCGCCGTCGCCCAGCGTTTCCCCAGCATGGAAAAAGAACGGTATGTCAACGCCTTCCTGAGCGCAGGCCTTGCGAAACCAGAAAAGCTCGGGGGCAAGGTCCGAAAGTGGTCGGCCAAGATCTTCCTGGCCTACGAGATCGTACCCGGCAATAATCTCGGGGAACTCGATTTTCATCTCGATACATTGCTTCATGCCTGGCCGACGGTTAATAAGGTAATAAAAGTCTCTCCAACGCATTGATTGAAAAACGTATGAGTGGTGCGCAACTTACTCTCGATCACCTGCTTCTTTCCGAATTGTCTGATGGTCGTCCAGATCATTCTGGCGCCCCAGAAGTCTTTGCCCTCTTCACTCGCCTTGAACTTCTCAACTTCATCCGCCAAATGCTCGAGCAAATTGAAATGGTCCGAGTCCCAATCCTCCTTCTTGCTGCTGCGGTAGGGCGTATAGAACGCTGCACGCAAGTCAACGTAATGTACACCGTCGTCGACCAGGGCCTTGCACATCCTGCGTACAAACTTGCGGAAGATGGGCTCATAGTAGATGAGGGAGCCGAGAATAGGAAAGCATGAAATGAACTTGCGCCATACTTCGTTGGGGCCTTCGTGATGGGAGAGGTGTTCTGAATGGGTGATAGTGACGCGGGAGCGAATCCACTCGATGAATGCTTTCTTGCCACCATCTGGGAAGGCATCTGCGGCTTGATTTACGGGCACCGGCGTGTTCGCCGTGTAGTTATCGTTCCATATTGAAGCGTCACCGTTCGCGTCCTTGTAGTAGGTGAAGGAGAAGCCGGTTTTGCGCCTGGTTTTGTCGTCGGTGACTGGGCCATCGGCAACAATGCAGACACCCTCAGTGTTGAAAGCTTCTTCAAGCGCCCAGTCAAGGTCCACCATAGCTTCCAGATGACAGTGCAAGAGTGCGCCTTTGGGCATTCTCTTGACTATCTGCCACAGCTTGCTCTTCTCCATGCGCTCCTTGGCAAGTGAGAACATCATGCCTGGAAAGACATCGACATGTTCGGTTAGTAGGCTGTCTTCGTATTCCTTTGTCCAGAGGGTCTGTTGCTCCTCAAATCGAATCTGGGAGACGATGGCGCATGCTTCTTGTGCCATGGGCGAGAGATTCTGGCGGAAAAGATAGTCTGGAGGCTGTTAGGTCAGTGCACATAATGTGCAGAAGCGAACAATTTTGGTTCACGAACCACTTCGTTGTCTCTTCTCTTGCTGAACCAGAGCGTCTCGGCCCTGTAGGTACTGTTGGATAAATGGGTCGCTTAGGTTCGGGACGCCTTCGGCCTGCGCCCACTCGTCGTCGTTCGCAGCATCGTTAGTAGTCATGATAGTGACTGTGTTTGCGCTTCAGGATAACGAACGTCTGGTGAAGGAAATGTTGTTCGCAATTTGTTGCACGAGTGTCAGACGCCGCCCTATCGGTGACTTCCGCGAGTTCCTTCCTGAACGGAGCTAGTGAATGCTGACGTAACAGGGTCTAAATCGTGCCAAGAGTGGCGAGATATGGACGCCTGCACGTATTACATGTACCAGCAAGGGCGTGCGGGAACACAGGGAAGATGTCTTTCACTCCCTGGCATGTGAAGTTCAAGCCGCACTGCAAATGCCACTATTGTCACATTCACAGCACGCGCTCTTGACGCGTTGGGGCTTTGCTTATCGATTGCCTAGCGCGCGCTGGTGCATGCGCGGGGCGAGCTGCACGGTCGCCTGCAATGGCATAACACATCATCTGCTCTCCATAGCACCGCAACCTCGACGCTAGACGGCGGAACCTCGCCCTGTGATCACCCACGTCTTTTGTTGCCACGCGAACACACACCTTCACTAATCCCGTTGCTGATGCCCCTACAGTACCGCTTTTCCTAGATCCGGGATCGTTCATACTTCACATCCGTGGCTGGTGAAGCAACAAGACTTGGCAGGCACCACTGTGCATCGCTTCACAGGTAGGAGAAGGCCTCTCGCGCTTCGTAGCTGTTATACGCGCCACCAACACGCACGCTCTGCTATCCATGGAGCCTCTTCCCTCCCGTCGATAGGCGTTCGACCAGCCTGCAACCAACGCGTCCCCCAACCCGGCCGCCAGCCTCTCCACCGCCATGGCTTTCTTCTCTGCGCTCTCGAGCTCTATAGGCCGGAAACTGCTTCTCTATGGGTTGCGCCACATCGACATACTTGACAAAGACCCTGCCGACTTCGTGAGCGTCGATATCGGGAAACGCACCACACTCGAGGTTCGGGACGTCGGGTTGCATGTCAAGGTACGTCCCGGAGACGTCCATTACGGTGCACCTAGTACTAATACCATATTTTAGAAGCTGCTAGCACTATTGCACCTCACGCTTCCTCCCGAGACCCAGCTGTTGAAAGCGCAAGCCTCGCTCCTCCGAGTTACCTTCGTCCTCGAATTCGGCGTCCCCCAGATATCGATAGAGGTACATGGCATACGAGTAGAAGCTCGGTTGACTGAGGATGTCGAAGGTACCTCTCCTTCAAATCCTCGTCAGCAGCACACTCAGACGCGATCTTCGCCACCTCCAATGGCCGCTTCGCCATCCTCTGCCCAAAACAACCAGTACAGCTATGGTTCAGACGATGACGATGACTACCTGCCGACCGTCGACGAGCTGGCCAAGTCATTCATAAAGACGGAGCCTGCCGACGAAATCCGCGAGCTGCAGCATGAGCTCGAGTCTCAACCTACGTATATGCAAGAGTCGGTCGCATCAAGTGACGATGGCGAAGAGGCTTCTGCTGGTATTGGAGCGCCTCTGACACTCCCAACATATCTTCGCAATATGTTGAATACCGCCTTAGACCGTCTAAGCATAGTTGTCAACAACATCGACATAGATGTGGAGGATCACTTCCCGAACGATGCCCTAGACTCGTCAAAGTCAAGCGAGACCTCATCTTCTTCTCTCAGCTTTCACGTTGAGCGTATAGCGATTGATTCGACCACTGCCAAAGACGTTTGCGTTGAGGCTGGGTCTGCAACATTGCCTTCCGCCAATTCGAAGCTAGGTAAGCGAAGGATGCGTGTGGAAAACATCTGCGGGCGCCTAGTGTCTGATGTCAAAAACTTCGTATCCCAATATCAGTTCTCGCAGCCGTCATCTCCGGCTACGTCTCGATCCCAGGCGTCAAGTAGCCATGCAACCACCAGCGATCCTGCGACGAGTCAAGTTCAAGACCAGCCTGTTGAGTCTAGGCAATTCATGAAAGAGGAAATGATAAGCTCGACAACATTGCGGAGCGATGAGGAGGCGTTATCCAGCCAGATCGTTTCGCCAACACAAGTTCAAATTGCCATCTGTCACGGGAAAGCTGCGTCACCCGAACGTTCTATGTCTCCGGACCAAGCACAGCTAGCATTATCGCTGCAAACAATAGACCATGATCGTTTTGCAGACGCTACTTCCGATGATGGCGTAAATGATCAACATCCACAGCTCTCACTCGGCCAGTCTCAACAACATTACCCATTACCTGATCTTGGCGGGAGTAGTGTATTGTATGACGACGAGGGCTTGCTTGACTACGCGATGCAGAACAACATGGTCAATTCACATCTTGAGGATGCGCCAGAGATGGAACAGTCATCGGAAGCGGCGACGTGGGGGCTAGACGGTGCAAGCTCAAGTCGACATACTCATATCTCCGAAGCCGCTAGTGATGCATCCATGTTAGGTTTACCCACTGTGTCTGTTCTGGGCCGCTCCTTACCAGTCTCGAATGCGATCGACTCACCGTCTCAATCGGAGCATGTCGAGGCACCCCACATTAGTATTGATAATTTAGCTGCGGCACATGAGTCAACAACGGACGATCCTCAGGAGCTCTCCGACAGCGCGCATCAGCACCTTGATTCATCGCCATCACCAGATGAAGACATGGCTCAGTCACGGTTTTTCACGCACGATGAGGCTGAAAGTATGTACATGAGCGCAGTGAGTGCGACGCAGGCCATTTCTGCTCATGCTGGGCACGTTCCCGGAGGCTGGGACTCTTCGTCAGGCTCAAGTAAAGACTCCAGCTCCGATAGGTCGGAACCGATACCAGAGGACATGATCTCCGGTAGCATTTTAGCGCCGTTGCCGGAAGTAGAAGATGGATGCGAGACTCCACGTCCGGGGAGCCGCCAGAGCTCGGTCTTGCCGCCAAGACCCGAGCTTACACAAACCCCTACGCCTGTCGCGCCGGGTCCTCGAAAACAAGCCAAACGATTTCTCACTATAGATGAGATTACTGTGTGGTTTCCCATGGCCCTCGGTGATAAAGAGCATAGTGATGCAACAAGCGAGCAAGTCGATCATGGGGCAGGTATGGCGTTTGGGCCTTCCAATTTGGGTGAAGATTCCATTTTTACGGAGATGCCAGGGTCGTTTTCCAATTATGCACATTCTTCTTCACACCGTCGAAAGCCCTCACTGGAAGCATCGTCTCGCGGAAGACCTATTCCCAAGTCCTTACAAGCGTCCCGGCCATCAGTGCAGCCTGCGTCAACAGGCGTGGCTTCGATTATTGTCGACGTCGGCTCCGTAGTCGGTCATATGGACATATCCACTGGCCGCGTCATGGCTGCTATGTTTGCTCGGGCAATACAAGCTCTGACGGGGGAACAGCCCTCAGACGAAAGACCGGTGAAATCGGAGCCCACGGATACTTTGGAATCGCCTTTCACAAGTCTTGAAGTTTCCGTGCAGGGCATCGCTCTGTCGTGGTTGGACCACGTCTTGGCGGAATCTACGCAGGAAGAGCCTTTTGCAGAGCACCAACTGGAACCTCAACCTTCGGACGCAATATTGAGAGCCAACCTCTCAGCGATACACCTCAACTGTCAGAAGTCTTCCCATACTTCGCGAATGCAAATCCATATTGGCAAATTTAAACTAGCATCTTTGGATCACGACATCATTTCCTTCCACAGCTCGCGGCCGAAATCCAGACGCTCGGTCAATGCTCCGCTGGAACACCCCAATCACGATATAGAACTGGACTATGAGCAGGGGAAGGACGATCGCATCACTATCGTCACTCGTCCCCTCAATGTTGTGTTCGACATCCAGAAACTGGACGACGCGCTGGGCTCCTTTGGTGGATTCAGCGGCATGTTAGAGCTGAGCAACTCCATCAACTCTAGTAGCGCGGTTGCAAGTCCTGCCATATCCCCAGCACATTGTCGGCCTCGCGGTGTACATTTTGGTGATGGCCTACCTCTCCCGGTCGAAGAACCGCCACCATCCACGAAATCTCCGAAGATCGACGTACAACTCGGTGAGGTATCTTTGACCCTCAGGGGGAAAACATGCTCTATGCAGCTTCACACGACAACGGTACGCATTGCTGTACGGCAAAGCAATGTGCGCCTCAAAGTATCCGAGACACAGCTGACTGGCCCCTACACCGAGGTCGTCCCAAAGACTGCACCTTTCCTTGGAGAACTGAAAGGCACTGAAATCAATTTTCTCTTTGCTCCCGAGGAAAAGGATCTGACTAGGCTAATATCCTTGATCACGCCATCAAAGAACCCATACGAGAACAACGACGACATTCTCATCGAAACCCTGCTACGTCAGCGGAAGAAAGGTTCCGTTCTCCGAGCTGAAATTGCTGAAATTGGTGTTCATGTCTCAGATCTTGAACACATGAAAGCCTTTGAGACTCTTGGGATAGAGCTGGCTCGATTGTCGAAGGTCACCAAATACTTGCCAGATGACGATCGTCCCGGCCTTCTAAGTCTCGCATCGGTGAAACGGCTGGATGCCCGCGTCACTGTGAATGATAAACTTGGAGATGTCTCAGTCATTTTGCAGGAATCTGCATTAGCACACGTCGGAGTTCCTGCTTTGCTGGCTGTTGAAGTTGGCAAAGCGACTGTTCGGCGCAACGACGAAGTATTGGTCCAAGAAGTTGTGAAACTACGCTCGTCGGAACAACTACCCGTCATCATGCTGAGGATGGTGGGCGATGAGATGGAACCCATGGTGAAAGTCAAGTTATTCAACCTATGCATTGAATACCGAGTCAGCACAATTATGGCAGCACTGGGGATTGCTGAGGATGGCACGGTAGATGATCTGGCTCTAGGCCTAGCGTCGAGCGTCGCAACTGTCACAGGCGCATCTTCTCCTAAGACTGTCAGTCGACAATCTTCCCAAGCGAGTTCGCCAGTTACAGCCGTCTCTCAGCCGCTTCAGGTCGATCTTCTGCTGAGGGATTGCGCAATCGGTCTCAATCCTCGGAAGTCACTCTCGAAGGGTCTCTTTGTCCTCACGGAAGCGCACGTTGCGGGTAAGCAAGCAAAGAACGACTACTCTGTCACGGTCGACCTGCGCAAGGCTTCAATGCATGCTATAGATGACATAGCACGCCTAGAAGAAGACCACGGGCCTGTCTCGACTGTACCCACTACCAATGGCCACTTATCTGGACTGAAGAACTTGGGCTATGTGTCTCTAAGTTCGATTTCGGCCGCAAAGATATTTGTTAAGATTGGAGGTGATGGACAGGAACACCCACAGCTAGTGGACGTGGAGTTCAAGAATGAGCTGTTTGTTATTGAGTCTTGCGCAGATTCTACACAGACGCTCATCACAATTCTGAGCGGTCTACAGCCCCCAACGCCACCCTCGACCGCAGAACAATATCGTACTATCGTACCACTACAGCAAATGATGGAGTCGTTCACTGGCGATGAACTGGGGCAAGACGAAGAAGCCGAAACCGATGACTTCATGAGCAATGCTGACTTGATTGAGGATGATCTGCCGACGAATCTTGCTTTCGTTGGGGGACTCTACAATTCACAATCCTTACCGACTGATGAGGAACTGGGCGACAGCCTACTGGGTGAAGAAGATCTCAGCGCTTTGGCTACACCGCCTATAACTCGCCAACGTGGTGATCGAGCTCTCCTAGAGAGCTTCCAGGAGAAGCATGAAGTCACTCAAGGAGAAGAAGACTTTGATTTCGACGACGAATACTTCGGAGAGTCAAAAATCGAACCTAAGGGTAAAGCTCGTAAATGGGATTCTGCCAAGAACCAATATCATCCATCCAATGAGTTCAAGGTTGCAGACGCCCCACTAAAGGTACGCGTTCGCGACGTCAACATCATCTGGAACTTATACGACGGCTATGACTGGCCTCGAACACGGAGTGTTATCAGCCAAGCCGTGGATGACGTTGAGGCTCGCGCCGAAGAGCGACGGCATAAGGGACGAGAAGAGGAAGATGACGATGACTTCGTTGAGCAAGACTTCCTTTTCAACTCCGTTTGGATTGGTGTGCCTGTGAAGGACGAGAAAGGAGCCCTAGCTCGACGTATCAACCATGATATTGACGATCTTGCCAGCGAGACGGGCAGTTACGCGACGTCGACGGCGACACGCTCGACTGGAGCTACTTTACGGCCTCGAAGTACTACCAAATCCAGGCGTCGTCTCAAGCTCGAGCGTAGTAAACACAAGAAGATTGCATTCTCCCTCAGCGGGGTCGCAGTCGACCTTGTCGTCTTTCCACCGGATACAGGCGAGACAGTCAATTCTGTGAATGTCCGCGTACGAGATCTAGAGGTTTTCGATCACATTCCCAGCTCTACCTGGAGGAAATTTGTCACGTGCGCAATCGATCCGGCGAAGAGAGAGCTCATTCGTCCAATGATAAATCTTGAACTCAACACAGTTAAGCCGATCACTGATCTAGCGGCTTCAGAGCTCGTCATTAAAGTGAGTCTTGATGCATGATGAACATCCCAGCTCTTGCTAATTTGATCATCAGGTGACTATCCTTCCGCTCCGCTTGCATGTCGACCAAGACGCTTTGGACTTTATCACGCGTTTCTTTGAGTTCAAAGATGATTCCGCGCCCGCTAGCAGCCCGGCTGGTGACCAACCTTTCATTCAGCGATTGGAAGTGATGGCGGTCAAGCTGAAGCTGGACTACAAGCCAAAGCGCGTGGACTATCGCGGCCTCCGGTCCGGCCACACAACGGAGTTCATGAACTTTCTCGTCCTCGACGGCTCGGACATCACCTTACGCCATGCAATCGTGTACGGAATCACATCGTTCGACAAACTTAACAAGACTCTCAATGACGTTTGGACACCGGATGTCAAGGATAATCAGTTACCGGGCGTACTATCGGGTCTGGCAGCCGTGCGACCTCTTGTGAATGTCGGTTCCGGCCTCAAAGACCTCGTCGTTGTGCCCATACGCGAGTATAAGAAAGATGGTCGGATCGTGCGCAGTCTGCAGAAGGGTGTATACGCATTCGCTATAAACACAACGTCAGAGGCAGCACGTCTGGGTGCGAAGGTGGCGATCGGCGCGCAAACCTTCCTGGAAGGCGCTGAGGTATTCTTCAACCCAGAGACTGCCTCATCTAGCCGCCATCAATCTTCTGATTGGGATGGGGAAGACCCTAGTTCCGATACAGAAGAGCCACGCGCCGTATCGAACTACGCCAATCAGCCTATTGGTGTGGGCGCTGGTCTTCGCAGCGCGGCCCGACACTTCGAACGCGACTGGCTCACTGCACGGGACGCGGTAATCGCAATTCCTGCAGAGGTTATGGAAGAGGGTAGCGGTACGGGTGTTGCAAGGGCCTTGCGTCGACATGGACCGACTGTCATCTTGCGACCTGCACTCGGTGCCACGAAAGCGGTGAGTAACACGTTGCTAGGCGTAGGCAACGCGCTTGATTCCGGATCGAGGCGTAAGATTGAAGACGTAAGTGGTGCCACTCTACTAGTGATGTGGACAGAACTAACATTCGTGCAGAAATACAAGTCGTACTAGCGACTGGTCGTCGTTAACACGAGTATCAGGCCAAGGAATTTGTTGATTAGCAGGCCATCTCTGATAAGGGAGGTTCATTCTTCTACATGTGTTTTCTTTTCACTTTTCATTAGAGCGTTTGCATAGCGACGGACGGAGTTTGGTTGATGAAGGCGTCGCATTTCCAGCCTTTTGCTATGCCGTCAGCATTGGGCGGGGCGTTGTCACACATTTGGACAATTTGATCTTTCGCTGGATACCACTTCATTTCCTTTAGCGTGTATCATAATAATAGATTACAAGCCGCAGAACATGCTTTGTGTACGACACCGTCGCCCATTCCTGTATATTTCCCCAAAGGCTCCCACTCTGACTTTGTCTTTCCCGTTGATCAAGAGTCTCCCAGGCCCGAAACTCCGTTCTTCTGGTACCAAGGGCGTAATTATGCCCTAGATAGATGAATACCTAGTGATGCATCTCTGCTACCGAATTAACAGCGTCATCTTCAGACTAGCCTGTCCCAAAGCCTGTTCCCCGTCCCATTGTGCACGCCGTCTCTTCTCCACCTCGCGGGCGGCACGTCGGTCTCGAAGGGGCAGGGCATCGATCAGGTCGTCTTCGCAGCTACAACGTGTCATTTCGCAAAATTTTTCATTTTCGGAAGAATCCATGTTGATCAGGAAGTCGCCCTTGTGACGGGAGATGTTGAGACTCATGGTGCCGTTTTTGGTACTTCATCTGAACGTGGTTAGCTACCATCGAAGCTTCCGAGTGCGGGAAGGCATCACGCACGCGAAGACTCTCAGTGAATTGGGGGTAATTTAGCTCAAAGCATTGTTCGGTCTTGTATCACCCTGGTTTGAGATTGTGGTTTTGGTTGGGATGATAGTAAAAGCTTTGAGATGTTTCGGTGGGTGATTGAATTGCGATCAGGTGGTTCAACTGCGAATTTGATCGTAGCCAGGTTCGTATGCCGTTGGACGCGTAGAGATGAGGACACAAAGGATATATGTGGAGGGGCGGCCTCAATCGCCGCTCAAAATTGACCGCAGCTGGGCAGTCAAGGTGCATGAACTTCGCCACGTTTGTGTGATCGGCACCATAACTGGATGGGTTGAGCTCAGCCGAGCGTTAACTTGCTTCTCGACATATTTGTCGAATTACTTGCGTGTTGATAATGATCGCTTCGTCTGGCCAGTTTACTCCACTTTGCTAGTTGATCGCTTTGCGAACTATACATCATTAACTGGGTATAGCACATGATATCGGATCAGTCCGGTGAACGCTCTGGCACACCCTCAAAATTGATGGCCCCAAGTACTTCGCCTTTTGTTATCGAGCTCGCAGACGTCAGAAATGGCCATCCGTCGCTGTCCAAATGGATCGCTCGAGATCCTAACGATAAGCCGCTTGTTTCACAAATTCGGGGTACTTGCAGCGCGCGGTATATTGTCGCTGCAATGTCGGATGATGACACTCGAAGACGAGATCGAAGTTCTGGAATCTAAGATCAGGCATTCCGCCTATCTGGACACCCGCTAGCCGCTTCAGCGGTGGTAGGTCCTGTGTGAAAGGGTGACGCCCAGTCTGAACAGCCTCGAGCTGCAGCTGGAAGTCACACTCAAAGATTTGCAAAGAGCTCTCAAAGAATACTGTTGGTCTCTTCGTCATATCCAGCGCTGCATGCTGACACGTGGGTCCGACGAAGCCCTTATCTTGCGCGCTTGAGTCGCCCAACTCGGTAAACCCAGCCAACGAATCTTGACTACCTACACTGACTACCTTAACAAATCCGCAATCGAGAATATGCCTATCTCCTCGAGGAAGCTGATATTTGGTCGCGCAAGCAAGTTTCTGGAAGACACAAAAGA
Organism: Alternaria rosae; assembly: GCF_020736505.1. Taxonomy (NCBI): domain Eukaryota; kingdom Fungi; phylum Ascomycota; class Dothideomycetes; order Pleosporales; family Pleosporaceae; genus Alternaria; species Alternaria rosae. The sequence goes on from NW_025763582.1 coordinate 64,143, forward strand.
CCTCGTTGCTCCTCAGAAGCCTTCAAATCAAGATTACCTGTCTCGTTCGCTGAGAAACCACTGGCTCTTCACCAAACATTCGCCAAGCGAGGAACTCGATAGGTCAAACGTATACAATGACACACTTGTAGCACAGGTTGTGGCTGCCATAAGCATGGCGCTTGCTGCAGTCTTGCTGATCGGCGCGATCATGAGCAACCCAAACGCAAAGCTAGAGCTCATAGCCGTATACACATTGATGTTTGCACTGAAGTGTGAGGCTTTGCACGAACGCAGGACGAGCAGAAGTCTTCGCTGCCACTGCTGCGTACGCTGTTGTTTTGGTAGGTCCGTTTCGCCCTCCATGAGATCTTCTTACCTCTGCTAAATGTGCGCAAAGTGTTTGTGAGCGGTGATATCAGTGGCGGCAATAGTGAATGCTTTATACAGCTCGAAGGAGGACTCTGGAAGACTGTGACCTGTCCCAAATAGGTGGAGACGATTATCGGGAGCGAAACGAGCATTGGCCGGTGTTTGGGCTGATAGCGGCATCCTAGCAACCAGATATTCAGGCATATGTGACTACGCATATGCTTCATTGGAATGCAAGCCGTAGCCTTCCGACGTGTCCAGCGTCCAGTAAGACCCTGGAATCCAAATTGAGATCTGACAGGCGCGCACGTGCCAAGACGCGAAAATTGTGCCATCAACATACCCAGATAAGAAGCGTGTTCGCACATTTCGCCATCCAACGCTTTATGACATTAGTTTCGGCAGCGCGTAACGTCGCGTCACTAAAAGCGGGCGATGCATACTTGAGTGGAACAACACCAAGAAGAAGATTACTCATCCCGAGGCTGTCCAGATACCATATAACAGGAGCCAGATTGCGCACGCCCACGCTGTATGCAGCTACCCAAACCCAATACTCTATCACTATCACGTTGCACAAATGTACGCTCGAGACACGCCTATCAAGATCAATCAATAGGTCGCTTGAGTTCATTAATATCGGGACGCTGTCCGAAGCCGGAGACGAATTTCTGTGGACTCGATCGTGAGGTATGGTATCACAAGTTCATTTAGAATCATCATTGCTTTGATCGCCTTCTCAGTGTAACTCTAGTAAGTATACCTGAAGCCCTTCTGGTCGCCGTCCTGTGCGCACGTTAATGTATTGCCATATGAGTAGGAGATTGGAAACATACATCGTTGTACTCTAGTTCGAGCTCGCCACGGTCCGCACGCTTGTTCAAGCTCCACGATCTCAATGTTATGAGAATTACGATGACGATCGTGAGCAGACAGCATGCGATGCAGGCATACAGTCCTGGCTCGTACCCGGGCTTGTCTTGTTCCCTACACGACATTAGAATGGCACGGTCGATAGAGTGTAACTTGCAGGTACATACCTGAAAACGAGACCTCCAGCGATACCACCAACGCCACCCATACCAACCAAGACGGCAGAACAGAACGCGCGCTTCCACTGGCCTCTGATGTTGTTGGCCTGGTATGACATTGTCGCAGGAATATTGCTGTTTGCGCCAGCGGTGGTCAAGAAAACGCCAAAGTATCTAACGTTCGAGTTGGCATGGAAACCCATGATGGGCAGGCCGACGAGGCAGAGAACCATGTTGAACAGGATGATGGGTCCGCGAAGGTGATATTTGTCTCCAAGCCAGCCGGTGGTGTACATGACGATGGCGGCGAAAGCGTAGGGAGGAGCAACCAGGCACTGGGCCGCGCCAGTGCTGAAACCCATGTTTCCTGTTAGGATGATGGGCAGGAAGTACGCCAGGGCGTATGTGACCGTCGTGGTGTTGAAGAAGATCTATACCCGTCAGCGAATGGGAGATTAAAGGTCATCTTGGGGCTTACCATCGCGAAACCCCAGATCTTGATGTCAGCGCCACCCTTGAAAAACTTGGCCATGGACCATGGCTCTGGCTTGGCATCACCACGGTCCTTGTTGACACGGTCGATGATGAACATGGCCTCACGCTCAGTCAAGAAGTTCCAGGACTTGTGGGCCTTGTCAGGGAAATCTACCAGAGCCCAGTAACCGACGATACCAAGGAAGCAGGTGAGCGCGCCTTCAATGATGAAGATCCCTAATTCGAAAGTGTAACGTCAGCATAGTCTCATTGCAAGGCGTATCCGGCCGATGACTTACAGCGCCAACCGTTCAGACCCTGCTGTCCCTTCAGTTGCATCAAGCCGTAAGCAAGAATACCGGCGCAGGCAGATGCCAAACTTCCAAGGATGTAGAAGCATGAGTATCGCTTTCCGATATCGAATCGGGTATCTGAGAGGGGTCTTAGCAAATTGTGACGATCCAAGAGCCGGCATGTGCTTACACCAGGTGGACAGCAAGTAGACACAGCTCGGGAAAAAGCCAGCTTCTAGGACTCCCAGGATGACTCGTAGCGCGGACAGGGTACCGTAACTATCAGCAAAGCCCATGCCAATCATGACACCGCCCCACAGCACAACGATAACCGATAGGAAATTGCGAGGTCCAAGATAACGGCAGATGACTGTTGCGGGGGGTTGAAAGATGATGTAGGAGGCGAAAAATACGATGGTGACGATGGAGTAGTGAGAAATCGAGCCCTCTAGGAGGAAGAGCTTAAGGTCAACGGTCATACTAGTTGCTGTTAGTCCTGGTAACGCGCAGTTCCGCACGTGTCGTTCACGAACCCTGCAATGGCAGCGGCACTGAGGTTGGTGCGGTCCATCAGACTGATGCAATAGAGCACTCCCACGGTCACAACGAGGCGTCGGTCGATGCGATGAATGATCTTCTTCTGCTCGCGCTCGCTGAACTCGCACTCGTACCCGGAGCCGTCCTGGGAGCCGTCGACATTCTCCCTAAGAGAGACGGGTCTCTTCTCGAACGCGTCGTCGTCACGCATGACAGCCACTTGGTGAGCCATGTTGGGGCGCGTAGGGTAGACGTCGACCTCGAGGGCAGTAGGAGGTGAAGGTGGGTAGTCCGGGTAGGAGCATGGTAGGCGCACACGATAGACGCGTTATATGTCAAAAAGCACCTGCCGTTTGCCTCCCCGCCTGCCCGCTGCCAAGTGAAGTGGGCGTGTTGGGAACGCATCCCGCAGGCAAAGTACCGAGGCTCGGGGTTTCACCACTCATTCGTCCAGCGTGTGGATACTCTTCGAGTACAGCACGATGCCATCAGCAGCAAAGCAGGCCACCCGCGGGAAGGAGCGAAAAAGCGAGGGCGATGAAAGCTGGGGAGAGGCTTGGCGTGTGGAGACCCCGCATGCTAGCGAAACCCGCCGTGGCTTCCGGATCCACTAACACGCCGAATGACCTACGAGTGAAGCCTTCTCGTGAGCCGGCCGCCTGTTCTTATCGTCCGCCATGGCGAAGCTACTTCGAGGAACGAGAGCTGAAGATTCGGCAAGGCCCGACTGGCGTGCTTTTCTTTGTTCGACCTCACGTTGTGCGACCCATCTGTCAAGCGATCGGCGTCGCCACGTTTCCACGACACGCGCGGGGTAACCGGGCACGTTCCTGACGCTGGAGGAACTCCACATGGACACATTTCACCTTTCAGACTTGTCCCAGGTGGGGGACTGCTCCGACCTGCTTTGCGGCGCGTGTGGTTTCAAGCCGCATTGAAGCTTAGGGCATTGGCACTGATATCCCGTTCCAAGCCTCCGGCGCCTTGGCAGGCTCTTGTCGGCGTCATTCTGATCATTCTCGCGATGCTTGACGCTGAGGAAGATTTCCTTGCAGACGCTTGCGGCACGCCTACCTCCGCGCGAGACCCGGGTAGCCAGCGACTTGGACTGCGGCGCAAATCCAGGAGTCTAGCATTGTATCAGCTCAGCAGAACTGCTCTAATATCTAAAGAGACACATCGAAATTCGGTACAGCAGCCGCGAATGTGTGGGGCTTTGGCGAGAAAATGACGCCGCATGGAATACCACACAACCGAAAGCGTAACCTTCAGCACATCGACTCGCTTATTGACAGTGCCTCTAGTCTAGACCAGTAGAATCCACCAATCTTGTCCCGAACCTGCCATCATCACAAGCGCCTCGCCTATGACTCCTTCACTATCCGTCGCTAGACTCAACAACAAGGGATGCTGTGCATGTGTCCACGGGTGCGCACCATAACAAACGTGGCATGATCACACCACTTGACATCTACGCTCTGCACGAGATAATTTCACCATTGCCACTCTCTTGTAAGTAAGGGGATGTTGCTTCCCGAGTGTTTGACCCGAATGCCGATTAGAGTTACGAGCCCCAATCATGGATACCAGTTGAGAATATACGCAACGTACCTGAGGAATATGCTTCTCTTGTATCTACAACATATATGTCTTCCTTGCAATGTCTATTTCACCATTCAATGGAAACCATATCTCATGCACCCATAACCAGGAGCTCGGAACATGGCGATCGTTGCATAGTAACCCGGTGCTTGGGAGCCTAATCGGTAACCTTCCCAAGACTCTGGCTTCCCAATAAATTATCCAATCAGCATTAGGTTCCTACTCAAATGACCGAGGCTATCATGGATCTGACTTCGCAAGCCAACGACACTAAGATCTCAGCTTCGCAGATGCATCCATCAGGCGTGCCGCGAACACAATGTTGTGTGGCTCATAAGTCCTCAACACCACCAGACCTAGGTAACTCGTATACTGTCACCAATCGCGGCGCATGCATGAAAAGAACCGAGGCATTTACGATGTTCCCGCGTGGCATCTCAACACTTCTCGTGAGGCACCTAAACATAAAAAAATCCAAGAACCGCATTTACACCATCGATATTGGAAGCGCACGATTCTACCAATGAGCTGGCTTGGAACCGAACAAGTTCCGAGGCAACGCGCCGTCAGATCCAACGGCCAAGGAACGCCGTACACATCGACATAAGCCACAGAAGTTGCAGTTGGCGGATAGATAGGTCTAGACATTGGCAAGAAAAAGACTCGGCTTCGCTTCGCATGATGAATGTGTAAGATCGCTAAATCAACATTTCTCTAGTTTCACATTACACATGACCTCCAGGCTTCGCGTCAATCCAGAATCTTGGTTTAGCTGTGCGGTTGGCATCGGCCTCGCGAAGTGAAGATGTGTTCTATTGGGTTGTCTCCCTCTACCTTCTTCCCCGTCTCTGTGGCGAGTAATTTGCTGAAGACTGCCTCCACGACTTGGAGAACCTCACGCCGGGACATGTTCTCGAACTGCGTTGGACCTTCATCGTCTTCGCTGGCGGCGCGTATGCCTCGCGGTTCGTCCAGTTTGTGATCCTTCAGCTCATCGAACGCTTTTTTGACGCCTTCGCTCTCCCAGAATCTTGTTGTACGGTGCTGGAGGTCTTTCCAGTGCTCCAAGTAGCCGAGGTACCAGCGTCGTCGCGCGTCGGCGGGTAGGAATAGCGGAGAATCGCTTTCTGGTTCAGGCAGCTGATCTGTACTGAAAGGCTGTAACACCGCTGATCTGATGGCGGAGGTCTCCATGCCGAAATAAAGAGGTGGATTGAATAGCGATGGAAGTGGTAACGACAGATGCTGTGCACTGCGAACTGGAGGTGGCGAGGTGCTCGAAGTTACCATCTGAGGTACGCGGCATGATGAGGCCGTAGCTACCCCGAGAAGAGAAGCTGCTCGCGATTGCTACATTGTGGGTCTGATGTTTCTACCTTGGATGGTCCTCGGGGCAACATGGTAGCCACGCTGGATATGTGATTACTCTCACTCTCCTGGAGCCCGCATGTTCCTCATGGGAAATCGATTGTAACGATACCGGGCATATTCCCCACTCTCGTTAATCCATTGTCACCTAAGCAGGCAGTGAGGGAGAATGTAATTCTGCACAGCCCCCTACAATGGCATCAACGGCGTCTAAAAAACATGTCATCGATATGGGCGCTCAATAAGATTATGCTGACCTGAGAAAATAAAGCTCTAAGGTTGACATTCTGTCGACGCAAATCTAGGAGCAATCAATCCTGAGAAGATTAGATGGAGAAATGCACGGGCAGCAGCCATCGTAGACGGTTGCTGTACAGCCTTTTGCGGCTGATACGTCGCCGAGACTGAGTATATGAGAGTAAGTCAAGCGACATATAAAGCGGTAGGCAAAGTCTGAAGTTTGGTGTTGGCAGCGAATATCGCATAGGGAAATGGGGTGAGGCATGGTAACTTTAGCCGAAGTCGAGCCGTCCCACTATGACAACATCGTGCCGAACTCCACCTCAACATCCCAGCTTGCGCTGCCATACATCCTGTTTACAGCATCATCCCACAGCATGTCTCCCACGCGCGTTGATCACGTCGCCCATGCGACACCCACTCTGATTAATCGTCTACCTACTTGAACAACACAATGTACGCACTGACGCTAGCCGGCATCCCCATCTCCATTGGCGCCAACGAAGCGGTGCACCAACAGCGGCTGCTGGACGAAGAAGCGGAAAGTGATGAGCGCCAAGAAGAGTTCTATATAGATGTATTCTGTGATGCGAAGAGTAGGAAGAGGGACGAGGTGGACGGCGCGATTGTAGTACTGAAAGATGGCAAGGTACATGCGACGAATCTGCTTCTTCCTTTGGACGGGCTAACGCGTGTGTAGATACGACTCTGGCCCAAAGACGCAGAGACAGGATTACCGACATCTGGCCCGAACGACGAGCCACCACCACATCCCTTCACTGGGTTCTACCTACCCTTCCCGTCTTCAGAACTACCGCATCGTCCGATGCCTGCAGCACCAGTGCTAGGCCTCGTCAGTACTGTACCACCTTCACCACCTCCATCGCCCGCTTCATCCGCACCGTCTACACCATCTCCCACGCCCTCCAAAGCACCTTCGAAACCGACGAAGCCTAAACTTAATTGGCTCTTTGCCAACAAGACGACGCGCGAATTGCGCTACGGACCGCGTGTTGAAGCGAAGAAACATACAGTTGGGCCTTGGGACTGGACAGAAGACGAGCAGGGGCTGACGTTGGAAGGAGAGGAATGTCTTGTTGCTGTGGAAGAGGAGAAGGGTGGATATGGTTGGGCTGTGTACTGGGATCGAGAGGATGATTGTTTGAAGGAGCACGGGATAGGTAGGAATAAGAGGGTGCTGAGATGCAGCTTGGAAAGAAGGCTTGTAGAGGAGCAGACGATCAAGGGGTTGGATGAGGACTGATGCTGTCCAGGTGCGACAGCAAGGGCCGAGCGAACAGTTTCCGTATCTCCAGTAATTGACACAGCATACTTGCTACGACTACACGTCTTATCGAGTTTCGTCCATTCACCAATTTCGATACATGATCTCTCACGTATGCATTCAGTCTTGGGAAGTGCTCCGTTTGGAGGCATTCATTGTCATTTTTCATGGGCAATCTAATTCCTCTCAATGCGAATTGGCAAACTCTTGATACAAAGACACGCAATTTTGACCATTGACCTCAACGATGAGTCGCCTTGAAACACAGGCGTTGTGTCAAAGAACGCGAACCTCGCGCGCTCTAATTGGACGAGGCGGATCGACGGTGAGTGGGGAAACGCGTGCAGGGATGTCCACGTGTCGGGGCCCTCGTTGCCAGGCAGACGCAGGGAAATCAACACAACACCAAATTCACGCCGTGCCTGCATTAGCCACGCCGTCCCACGCACCCTCCTATCCCCTCGCACACCAGCACGAAAGAAGCCGGATTCACCCCAGCCTCTTTGTCTCTTTCGCACTACCGGACGGTCCCGGTGCTTTGCTAATCTCTCTGCGATCAGAACAGAAATTGCCCCGCTGCAACTCGCGACTGCGTGGTAGATTCTACAAACTTGCAACGCAACTACACCAAAAGTCTCGTCTTCAACTTCGATATAGACAACATGAGCGGTGCAAACGCCAACATCGCAGCGCGGTTCGTGTCCCTCCTATCCAATGTTCAGGCCCCTCTACTCCCCAACCCGACTCGCTCCATCATCTACGGACCTACCACTAACGCTTTCCCAGTCTGCAAAAGGAGCTCATGGACATCATGACCAAGCCCACTCCCGGCATCACCGCGTTCCCCGATGACGAGAACATGACCGTCTGGACCGCCACCATCGACGGCCCGGCAGACACTCCCTACGCCGACCTCGTCTTCAAGCTGTCCATGGACTTTTCCAACAACTACCCCTACAGCCCGCCAACCGTCCTCTACAAGACCCCCATCTATCACCCCAATGTCGACTTCTCGGGCCGTATTTGTCTCGACATCCTCAAGGACAAGTGGAGCGCCATCTACAACATCACCACTGTCTTGCTGAGTCTGCAGAGCTTGTTGGGCGAGCCGAACAAGTGAGTCAAAGACATGTCTTTATGCAGGCGCAGCCATGTACTGACAACAACACAGCTCAAGCCCGCTCAACGGTCAGGCCGCAGAGCTCTGGGACAAGGACCCCGCCGAGTACAAGCGCCTCGTCCTCGCCCGCCATAAGGCACCCGAGGACCTGGACGCCTGAGCGCCTTCGTCGCATCTACTTGGGTCTGACAGTGCCTCGCGGCTCGGTGCGTCTGACAATCGGGCCGGCATGCTACTTGACGGCACAGTTTGTTGCGTATCTCCAGCGGGGCGTTGGGTCTAAGCCAATTTCTTGACATCACCTGAGATCATAAGCAGCATCGATATGCTGGGTTGACTTTTGGCTTCGGCATGGAGTTGCATTCGGCGCTTTATATTGGTTCGCATTGCGACGGCGTTGGATAGTGTCAAAGCATGGTCGCAGTAACTTGACTTTGATGTCTTGTGGCGTTACCATCTCAGGACTTACGAATACCTACGACAAATCTATGTTTCACAACATGCCTTTCTTGATGTCCTTGATCTGTTGCGTGATTTTGCAGTGCCATGCCATCAGTGGCTGCTTATCCCACCAACTTACCCAGCCATCGCCTCGATGTGCGACAACGTGAAGTCCATGTGAGCCCCGCAACGATAGATTCAACACAAGGATAGCACTGACACAAGATACCATCTACTGCTCGTGTGCGCAAAAACATGGCGGTGTCGCTCAACATTGAACACTGGCGGCCTCACCAGCGCGATCGCCATGCCCCACGCCACTGCCGCTCGACGCGGGATCAAAGACCGGGGTCACGCTGCACCTTCGGAGTCTGCACTTGCGCCCACGCGCCCAGCGCCGCCCCCCAGGGCCTGACCGACCTGCACATCAGTTGATCACCACCGCCTCGCCGATCAGGGTACGCAATCCACGCTTTTGCTTCTTCCAAATTTTCTACACTTTCTAGACAAGAAGCTCAAACTACGCACGTCAAGTAAATGACGACATACATGGCGGATTGACAATGTACGAGTCGAAATTACAAACCCATGCAATGCGTTATGAACCTCTGAATGGAGATTAGATGGGGTCTGGGTTAGGGCGTTATGCATGACGGCGTTTCTGAGGTGGTGGTGTCGTGGCTGGGAGGCTGGGAAGCCCTTCGGATCGGGGATGCGCAATGGGAAGGTCTGGGTGTGACGCTATTACCTCTGCAGCGGCTGTTGAGGCAGACTTAGTATTCTAGGTTTACCACAATCAATTACGGACATTGGAAGCGTGGCCAGCCATGTGGGAGCCACTCTGTCCGGCGCCCAATCTCCCGAAGCCTCGTATTGCGTCGCGCGCGTAGCTAGGAAATGATGCGGACCTGTTGTGATGTAGCAGGAGGGTCATCCGTAACGGTGCTGACGTAGCGTTCGTGAAGAGTGTTTTTGCTCGGACTTGCTTTCCAATGTTAATGACATTTGCATAGTATAGGGGTAGTTCTAGATCAACGTTGTGTACTGATGTGCGGCTTCGAGTACCGCAGAATCGCGGAGAAAAGCAAAGTCCTCATGCGGAGTGGGTATCAGCCTCATTCGTCAAGCATAGAATCCAATCATGAATAAAGGCGCTCGGTTTGATCGGGTAGCACGAATTAAGCGGAAGGCGAATACTCTATCACCCCAGTTGCCGGAGTAGCCATCTGTAGACCTAGAAAGTCGCTGGACAAAGGCGAGGCAAGTTCCTTGGAAGGGTCGGTTTCCGATGCGCAATCTCGATCTGAAGTTTGCAGTGCATTGCTTTTCTACACAACGTTGCACGAACGAGGGGCGAACCCATCGAAAAGTAATAGCACTGACATCGTTGTGCTCACTTCCCATGGAGATTTAATGATCTTGTGACGGCAGCTTGTGGTACCTCATCTACGTACCCCGCCATGGCCTCGCATTGCAATATCGCCAAAAGACGGGGTCAGGGGTGCAGATATTATACCTCGGATGCCTTCCAGAACACGGAAGGTCTCCAAATTGAAAGACGCTTTGCAGACCCGATGAGGTCGGGAGTGACGGCTGATTGATGTTAATCTTTGACATCAGCTGTTCGCACGGCTTGCTGACAATGTTTGTTAGGTGGACTGGGTGGGCAACACTGGCGAGCGATACGGACTGTATATGCAGGTCAGCGTTGGTCTCGCTGCAGGTGCTCGGGAAGGTCAGAAGCAACCACGAACACACGCTGCTCGTCTGCCTGCAGCCGTCGTTACGCATGCACATGTTGAGTAACATGTTCGTTCACGCATTCGGTTATTGTTGCTGGCCGTCGAACCGGACGCGAGGTTCCGACGCGGATGGCCTTCTAGTCTCTGGTTTAGTCTCCACCATACCGCCTGACGCTGCAGCCGATGATATTCTGCGAATCATAGAAGCAGCCCTGCCTACCGACGTACGCCTGGTCAAATGGTTCGTCGTAGTCGATGAATGTGGCTGACTGCTAGAGGTGGGGGGTTGGAGAGAATGGCATGACTCGCATGAAAACCTTGAAGCGCAACAAAATCAGCGATCGATTATGAAATCGTTTCGAGACACTGACGAAAGCTTGGAGAGCCGCTGGTATTTGCAGAGTTCGACCGTAGCTCCCATGAGTGAGTCGTTCGAGGAAGCAAGCTCCCCACTCTCGGTGGAGGGTTCCGCAGGCACCAAAATAGGTCGGGCTTGGATGACCCTGTCATGGCGCCTCCCGATGAAGCTGATCTAACCAGCACCGAACCCGCCGCGCCGGATGACAGCGCGGGTGACGCGATGTCCCCAACCGAAAGCCTCAGCCCGTGAGGAATCTTTCTGATCAGACGATGCGCCCTGGTGGATGGAGAAAGCCTCACTGACAATATCGGAGAGGCAACTGCAGGCCAACGTGAAGCATGGCCTTGCTGTGGTCTCAAACACGGACAGGGCAGCTTGGATTCGAAACAGGTACAGCACATACCCGACCCTGCCTGGCGCACCCGGCTCCCAAATTCCGCGCCCGTCGTTTTTAAACGCAGGCCATTTGCTGCCCGCAGTTCTGCCACGAGTGATGGTGGACCCGCCCAGGCTTGCCAGACTCAGCACACCGTGCAGCTCTGGTCAGCGTGTTGGAATATGGCGCAGCAACTGGAGATCGAGTCTCGAGTCAAAAGCTGTCGCTTTGCGCTTTTCAGATACTGCGATGATCGGATCGTACCGTGGCAAGCATGGCTGTTTTAATAAAACATAATGGGACCAGTGGGCGTGTATGGCAATGCCTTGCAGCGGCCACAGATTGAGGTAGCACGAGGTACCTTGCAAGCGGGCCGCCGCTGGATTTGGCACCCTGAAGCGTAATCGTGCTATGCCTCGACCGCCCTTGTCGGCACCACCGCCTTCTCAGGCATGTGTGCTGGCCCAACACCGCAACTCGCTCGGCCTCCGTCCAGCTCATTACCCTTCACTTTTGCGTGTGAATACACTGCATCGTCATAGCAACATTGTCTGGTTCTCCCAGCCGTTGATCCTGTGCGTGACAACCAATCGTTTCAGCATCGTACCTTGATATCCGTGCACGCTTGCTCGCTGGATTCCGGGCGCGCTATGACAGTGACTGTCTGACCTGTCTGACGGTCCTCCGAGCAGCGTCCTTTGTTCGTTCCTCCGTCCTCCTCGAGCCTACCAACGCCTCACTCAAACGCCAGAGACGTCTGTGACGGGTCTCTGCCTCGGACCCGACTGCACTGCTTGCTCTTCGCTCAGTGCCTGGGTGCTCTCTCCATGCATTGCCTCTCCTAGCAACATCCGGGTGCGAGCTTCACACCTCGTTCCGCCTCTTTGATACCATAGACGCCAACACTACCAACATGGCGACCTCGCTGCTCCCCTTAGGCGGCATAGCCCTTGTCGGAGCTCCGGATAGCGACGCCGGACTTAAGGACGACAGACGACCGCCTGTGCAGGCCATGCAGGTGGACATTACCCAGGACATTGTCGACGAGCTCCTGGCCAGTGTTAGGAGCGGAAAATCACCGCAGATAATCTTCGGGCGGACTCCTGTATGTGTGCACGCTTGGTGTTATGTTCCTACCTAGGTGTTCCCGGGTGGTTCGACCCGGAATGGGGGCTGGCACGAGCTGGGCTAACCACAAAAACAGCAACTCAAGTATGGCGACAAGACGCACATGCTGCAGAGCAGCAGCGAGCTCCATCGATACGAATTGTACAAGTCCAGCGGGACTGGCAGCCCGGGCAGCCTTGAGTTCGCGGGCATGATCAACCACAGTCTGATGGTACACAAGGCGGAGGACGTGACGGCAGGCGTAGACTCGGCGCTGGAGCAGCTTAGGAGTAACATGGCTGCGATATCAGAGTTCAAGGAAGCCAACAAGTATGCCTCCCCGGTATCCCATGGCTGCCCACGATCTCTGGCATCAAGTCGAGAGACTCGAGCACCCCTGTCGCGGATGATTGCCATGATGAGACGAAGTTGTGTACACCAGGACTGACAAAGATTGCTGCAGGACCATCGTCGGCGATGCTGCTCCCGGGCGCACGCCAGCCCATCGTCGCTTCCCGTCGACGGGCTTCAAGGCATCGCACCTCGCTCCTTCCATGCTGGGCTCGCCATCGCTCAGCGCGTCGTCGTCGCCCATGCACAAACGGGCTCCTACTTCGCAACCGAGCAACAGCCATGACGTGATAGTCAGCGCGCTGCGAGTCCCCATCATCCACCTCCTTGCGCGGGAGCCAGCCACCGAGGCCTCTCTCGCCGCCACCTGCAGGACATCGCTGGCCAACATACGAGATGTCCTGCCCAAGATAGCCAAGCGCTCCACTGCCGACGCCGACAAGTGGCAGCTGACAGACAAGTCGTTCCGTGAGGTGAATCCGTTCAAGTTCCCCTACCAGAGCGCAGAGGACCGGCAGCAAGCCATTGATGGCGCCATCAAGTCGTTCGACCGCCAGCGGCTGGCAAAAGACGACAAGCTCTGGCAGATCCTGCTGCCCCGTGACCAGAGAGGCCAAGGCATATGCTTGTCGCGTTCGACGGTGAAGGCGCCGGAGGCTAAGCCCAAAGCGAGCACCCCAATGCACAAGATATCTGATCTCACCAAGAAGAAGACGGCCACGAAGAAGGCTGCCGACAAGCCTGCAGTTGAGAAGAAGCCCAAGGCCGCAAAGGAAGTAGAGATCAAGCCCAAGTCGTCCATGAAGGAGAAGTACTTGGCCCGTGAGAAGGCAGCCGCGGCCGCGAAGGAAGTGAGGGTGAAAGAGGTGAAGGAGGAGCCCACAATAGCAACAGCCCCAGCCTCTTCGACGCCTTCAAGCTCTACTCCGCGCCCCGTCGCACCTGCCAAATCCAACACACCTGCTACCGACGCCTCGAAAATCCGCAGCAAGAAAGCACCTGCTTCAGAAGGCACCACCAACCCACGCGCCAAACCCAAGATGGCTGGCCGTGATTCCCAGAGAGACCGCCCCGCCAACCGGCCTTTCAAGCCCACCATGCCCATCAACACCAAGCCGAAGAATCCCTCGCCTCTGTCCGCCTCGCCGCCTGTCAACGCCAGCGACTTCGAGGACTCGCACCCAGTCCACAAGGCACTTGCCGCAGCTCCATCGCCCGCCAAGTCCGGTGCTAACTCTGACCGTTCGCTCAAGCGCAAGGCGAACGACATCGACAGCGACATTCACAACCATAACTTGGCTGTGAAGAAGCCGAGTGTCGACCGCGCAACTCCTACTCACACCCCCTCACACACCAACGCCAAGGCCAACGGCTCTACGCCTTCTAGTACTAGCTCCCTGAAGCGGAAGTCGGACGACTCTTCTTCCTCCAACACACCCACCACCGCGCCCAAGGTCCGCAAGGTCGCCAACATCGACACCGGCCTCGCCTCGCGCTATCACCACAACAACCCACGCGCATCCCCAGGCGCCTCGTCCACATCAACCACCTCACCCTCCATGCCCAACTTGAGCTTCCGACAGACTGTCGAGCTCTCGCAGAAGTTCCAGAAGTACTACAAGAGGTACGAGGAGCTGTACTGGCAGTTGACCGAGGCGGAGAAGCCCCCGACCGAGGCACAGAGGAACGACCTCCTGAAGATGCACAAGAAGCTCGAGGAAATGAAGAGGGAGATCAAGGCGGGTGCCGTGCACCGATGAGCACGAACTCTCCGTCATTCACGACGCTGCGCTTAGTGCGCACATGACTTACTACATTACAACCTGCATATATACCCACGGCCTACCGATTCCACGAGGATGGCAGCGAATTGCATACCCACAAAAAGGTGTTTTGGATCTTTCCTACTGGCGGCGTTTGTATGGCAAGACCGGTCAAGGATGCATTTGGGATACGGTGTTTTTGTATACTTTCTACTTTCCTTATCCATCAATACGTCTCGCCCATGATCGCTCTCTACATCCACGACTGCGATGATATCTTAATGCTGTCAATTACAGAAAAGGGTCATTTACGAACAATTGCACGGTGCAGTTGCTCTGTTTCGGTCATCCCAAAACAATGCTATCCCAGATGAAGCGACCTTTCTCAACATGAATAAACCTCCATTTGAACTCTGTCTAGACATGCCGATCACTTGCTGGTGCTTGTGTATACTGTACAGCCCGAAGTCCGCTAACGCCACACACTGGGTAAACACATCTGTGCCCTAGCCTGCATGAGTACCATATCCAGCACGTCAAGACCTTGAGTACCAAGATCAGGGACGACAGATCAAATGCGCCCATCAACACCTGCAATGGCATCACAATCTAGATCGTTGCGCGCCGATCGCCCCTCCCAGGCCCGCTCCCCCGGCAAAGACGCCCAACGCCCAGATCCCAGCCGCGGCCCACGATGGTGCAACAGCCGATCGCGCAGCTCTCGAGATCTGCGGCAGCTACCCCCCTGCCAAACGTCATCCATTCAGCCCTACGCGCTAAACCTCCGCTCTAACGCTCTCTTGACGCCATCTTGAGCACACCACCCGTCAAGCCGTCAACCATTGTGTGCACGTTAATAACCGCGCGTGTTCCTGCCATCTCCTCACTCATGCGCTTACTACGCAATCTCCTCTCCAACTTTGCACGTTCAGCACGTTCAGCTCCGAAACGCAAATACGCTCACGTTCACGACGTGCAGATTAAGTGGGAAAGAACGCCGGCGCAGAATCACGGGCAAAAGCAAAAGGAAGAAGCTGGCAGTATGTCCTTAAACGGTACGTAAGATCACATGATTCAGTAGAGTAGGGAGAAAAGACATCGAGACTCCGCATTGGTCGTCTCAACGTTCGGGATCCACGCAAACGGTTACGCGACATCCCGATCCTGTTCATTTGCATGAAACGGTTTCGACGCAGACTCGAGATCTCCAGGCACGCGTTTCGTCGTCCCAATGTCGCTCATGCGCTACGGCGGGTGTTTGCAATTCGCTCATGAACGCATGGCCATGCTAGCTACGACACTACAAGGACACCCATCACCAGCCCACCACGGCTAACCCACCACAGTCTTCAAGCAACCCCTCGCGCTGCACTCGACACAGCCCCTAACCGGCTTCACGCGCTCAGGCTACTGCGAAGTGCCCGCCTCGGACGCCGGCAACCACGCCATCGCAGGTGTTGTGTCGAAAGAGTTCCTCGACTTCTCCGCCGCGCGAGGCAACGATTTGCGCCAAGTGGGGCTGACGGATGGCTGCAAGTGGTGTCTTTGTGTGAGCAGGTGGAAGGAGGCGTTTGATGCGAGGACGGGCATGGACGATAAGAAGGTGCCGAAGGTTGTGCTCAAGGCGACGAATGAGAAGGCGCTGAAGGGTGTGGCGATGGATGATCTGAAGGCTTTTGCTGTGGATAAGGAGTAGAGGGTGGGGGTAGACGTGATGGTATTGCTAATGGTACTACTGAATGATAGACATCGTACATGGATGGAGATACAGAGATCTCTTGGACCATTACATAGCGGATGTCCTATCTTGTGCCGTCTCAACAGCTCGCATACCTCTCTAGAGACCAATAGCGACGATCTCCTCTTGCACCGAATCACCCTTTTCGATGTCCCCAATCCCCTCATCAACTGCCGTCTCCACGTTCTCTAAATCCCTCTCCGTCATCTCCATCAGCACCTCTGGATGCGCGAGCAGCTCCGCAATCCGAGCCGCAAAGACCTTCTGGGCCCTCTCCTCAGTACTAGTCTCAGTATCCGAGTCGGTGGCGACGGCAGCGATGGTAGCAGTATCGTCGGTGGTAGCGTTGGCAATTTCAGTCCCGTTCATCGTAGTATGCTCCGCTTCAACATCGAGATCCCTCCCCATGAGTCTCACACCAGCGTAGTAGATCTTCGCTCCAATGCGGCACATGTGCTTGTGCTTTTCTTGCTTGCATTGCTCGTACATGTCGTGTTTGAAGTTCTTATCGATTTTCTTACGGGCTTGCTATTGTGTGATAACGTCAGTCTATGTATGTCAAGGAAAGTTCAAAAGCTGAACGGAAGCGGAAGAGAGACGTCAGTGAACGCAAGGGGAATGGAATACTCACATGACCTAACCTCCCTTGCCTTTTGAAATTCTTATATGCAAAGTCATGTCGGATACAAGCTGGTTTGACTACACCACCGTCAGCTCGAACTCCCAAAACCCCTTCCACTCCCCAAACAAACCAAGACATGAACTCACAGTCCCAACTAAACGGCCTATCATCAACGCCCGTACACGCATCCGTCGCCCAGATCAGACCCGTAACACCGTACGAGGCCTCATGGTTACGCCACATGCTCATAAAGGCCCAGAGAGGCTCGATAAAGACCATGCGATTTACGGCTTTGGCTTCCAGGGTGTGGGCGGTCATGTCGCGGTCGAGTTCGGCTTGGATTTTCTTCTTGTCTTTGTGGGCGGAGGCGTCGGTGATGAGGGATGTTATGGTGAGGAGGGTGGTGAGGAGGGGGGTTGTGAACTTCATGGCTGGATGGATGGTCGGTGGTAGTTGGCGAGAATAACGATGGGAAGATGGATGACCAAGATGCTGGAAGGGAAATTTGTGTTGAGTGTAAGAGTGATGACTTGAAGTACATGCTGTACCTGACTACATAGACCGCACGAGTGATGGATGCTCCTACCAATCACGAGATCGAACCTTCCAACAATGTGGGATATAAAGGGAAACACCTGATCACGATAGACGAGAGACCCAAATCAGGAACAGAGTCTGATGATCTTACTGAGAACCATGGTTGCGATACACTAAAGCCAAGGCTTACATTCGACATGTGATGATATATTCGGTCTTGAATGGAGCCCTTGAATGTTACACAGCCCCGATATGAAGGGATGTCTTGGTCACGATGGACGGGAGGGAAACATGACAGGTAGAGATGGATAGCATATCTTGTCTGGAAATGGGCCCTTCAAGACTACACGTATCGTCAATATGAAAGATCGCGCTAGATCACAATGGAAAACAAGGGAACATGAGGACTGGAGCCTAATGATGCCCAGGTTTGTTGTGTTCGAAATTAGAAAAATTAGAAAATGAAGGGGATGCGCTTGATCACGATGGATAGAAGCAAGAGGGGAAGATGGCGAAGGTAGGCTTATGATGTATTTGGGTTGGAAACGGGCCCTGGAATATTACTCGTGTTCCCAGTCTAGAATTTGTAGAACCAAAGAACACACCTGGCGCCGACCAGAAAACGCCCATCGCTAATGCCTAAAACAATGATAACAAAGCGACCGAATAGCACTAGGCCTCCAAAGACATGTCTGAGGCGACACTCTTGATGCATATCCCCGTAATCTATATTACCCCTTCTCCTTCCTCTGTACTACATCACGCATCTTATGCTTAACCTACAAGTAGACTCTTGACCCCACTACCAAACCAAACCAGACTACGCGCAGCGAGTAGACCCGGGCCAGCATACGCGGGCGGACCCATACCCTTGAGTCCACCCACGGCCCTGATTTCCAAATCTCCAGCCACAGGAACGTTGGTCCTGCCTTTTTGCAATATAGCGAACCGAAGCAACACCTCCAAACACGTTATGCAGATACTCAGGACAATGAGTACGATGATGATCCACGTAATCTTGGTCATTTTCTTGTCGCTGATGGAGTCGGATAGGATCTCACCCAGATCCAAGAAGACTTGGCATCGCTCGTTGAGGACTTGAATGCGGGGTTTGATTTCGAGGTACTCGCGGACGGCGGTGTAGAGTGGATGGAGGGTGGGTTCAGAGTCCCAGAAGAAGCTTGGGGTGTCGAGCATATTGGATGCTGGTGGAGTTGTTAGTAATCAGTGGGTCGTGAGAGGGTAGTTGAACACGTACATAGGTTCACCTCCACACGGCTGGTGAAGAGCTGTCCAATCATCTTGACTACGTCGGTTCTCCTCATGCCCAGCTTTCCCGTCAACGCTAAGCGCTTCGGTACGTATTGCGCGGCGAGCATAGTCCGGCTCATGCTTTCTTCAAACAGACTGAGCTTGGTGCTCTGCGCGATGGCATGGCTCATAGCCAGCTTGATCATATGGTCTCCGCTCTTGAGGGTAATCATGTCGTTGTATACGCGGGGACGTTGGATCTCGGGGTTGTATTCGAAATGGAACTCTTCCGTCTCGAAGTCAGATTCAGCCAAGGGTCGGGTTGCGATGTTGATACCGGTAGCGACGGCGGAGAAGGTGAGGTCGGCCAAGATGTCCTTTTCCTGCTTCTCGGTAAAATTCCAAAAGACTACGATGCCGTAGGAGAAGACAAACATCTCGCCAAAGGTTAGAGCATTGGGCGCAATTCTAGAGTTTTCAGTCGAGTCGCGGCGGTCGTGCATGCCATCCCAGGGCTGGTCGAGCTCGTGGTCGTCGCGCACGTAGTATGTCTCGTCGTCGCCAAAGTAGCCTTCGTGGTGATCGCGCTGCTCGTTGCGCTCGATTTCTTCGTCGAGTACCGTCTTTCCACCTGGGCTCTTGAGCGCCGGGCTACTGCGGACTCGGTAGCCATCGTTTCCTGGCAGCAGTGGGAGGTGGTATACGGTGTAGAGGCAGTCGTCGTACAGCTTGGTACGTGCATTGTGTGTGTCCTTGACGAACTGGGCGGTGCTCTTCATCTTGTAGGCCTGGGCAGTGCAGTAGGCCGTGACGCGCGAGAGCTTGTCCGTCCGCCTCGCTTTGGGCAGGCGCTCTGCATAGCTCTTGTCGTTTGGACCGCCTTTGGGCGTCCGTCGCGCAAGGTCTTCGTCGGTGGGCGGGCCCTCGTACTCATCGTCGTCAAAGTCGCCCTTCTCGTCCTCTTCCTGTCCGTCCGTCTCGGGCAGCAGGACAAGCTTCTCGCTGAGCTTGCTCGAGCGCGTGGGCATGTGCTGGGGGATCAGGCGGCCAGAGAGTCTGGGATCGAGCGGATGGCGTCCGCTGGGGGTGCGCGTGTGCATCATGGGGCGGTTGCCGGGAGGGCCGCGTCGCTGCTGTTGCGAGGGAATGTCCGAGGCGTACTGCAGAATGTTGTCCACCGAGATCAAGCGCGCGCCCGTCGCCTGTCGCTGTACCGCGCCGGGTCGTTGGGGTGCTCGGGGTGCAGCGTCGCGGCTGTCGGTCATGAGCACCGTCGGCCCTCTCTTGCTCTTAGCTGTTGGCCCGCTCATTTTGCTGGTTGCTGCTATCCACTCCGCTAGTGCCTGTAGCTGCAAGAAGGTTTGGCACTGCAAATGTCGCGATTGCAAGCGATTAGAAGCTGACAGCTCTATGTTATGGAGTGCTGGTAGTGGTTCCGATAGAGCTATACAGGGCGCGACTGGTGATGCGCGTACTCTGCCGATAATGGACGTAGAGGTGCACTTCGACGTCGTGAAAGCCGGCCGCGGTTCACGTCATTGCGCCTTGGCGTGCATGCACCGACTCCACACCTAACGGCTCGCCAAACGTCAATCAGGGGTGCATACATCTCACGCTTGACTACTTTCACATAGCAATTGGGCACTGCTAAAGATGGATATCGATTGGCGGGGTTTATATCTCAGTTGAACTCGCTATTGATCGTCTCACAGAGAACGCCGGAACACCATGCTCTAGAAAGAGAACAGCCGTCCATAACCAGAACATGGCCAATCCAAGCATAGGTCAAAAACAAAGGAAAGCCTGCTGGAGGTCGGATGCGACGAAGCGAGGGGGTATCTTCTCCATGTCCCCGCTGGTCTTGGTCCCCCTCCGCGCTTCGTATTCGCTGCTTCCGGGAGTGTATCCCTTTCGAACAGCTGACAACGCCAAGAATAAACAAACATTACATGTGGTATCAAAACAAGCCATGCAGCTGCATTGGCTTACAGGCGCTTGCCTGGAACGAAGATGAAGAGACAGCAGACAGCTACCGTGACAGCCAGGAACATGACCATGACAGTGACAGAGCGCCTGTTCAGCGTCTTCTTGACGAATGGCTCCCTGATCCGGTTGAAGTCGAAGAAGGTGTACTCGCTGAATCCAGCCAGGGCGAGGATTGGGTCAAGCATGTACTGGTGGGTGAAGATGAGGTAGATGGCGATGGTGAATGGGAGGATGATCTGCGCACAACATTAGCTAATCCTCGAGCGAATCTAAAATGGGCAACATACCCAGCAGCGCGTGCTTCTTGACTTGTCGAGGAATATGAGAATAAAGGACGTCCACATGGCAGCAAAGAAGCTTATCAGTCCTACTATCAGACGGAGCATCATGCTCTGGGGCACGAGGTTGCCAAGGCCCTTGTTCTGCAAGAAGCCTGGGTATGCGTCGCGCTCCATGGCTTGAAAGACGTAGTCTTTGGCACTATCAAAGAGCTCGGGATCCGCACGCTGCTCCGGCCCTTCTATGGCCTCTTGAACCTCGGTCAGGATACTCTGGGGGATGATGATTTCCCGCTCGGACCCAGGGAGCAAGTACGTGTACAATATCTTCTCCGCCGACGCGCGCAAGTCCTCTCTGCGTGGCTGTGTGTTGTCGGTGGACGAGTTCTGGCCGGGCGAGCTCGAATCACCTGGAGTGTCTAGTAAGTTCAGGCTTGGACGCGGGAACTCTCGGCTCTGGTTGCTACCCTGACTGTTCTGTGGCGAGTGGTTGCGGCTGCCGCGGTCGGAACGAAGAAAGGCGGACAAGCGCTGGTCAGACAGATTGTCACCTTTCTCGTTAGAAGGGCCTTCTCCAGCGTTGTCCAACATATAGGACGAACGCCTACTATTTTTCTCGAGGTCAGGGGTCTCTTCAATCATGCTCCTGTGTAGCCGTCGGACGTAAAGCCTACATAGCTGCAGATGTTGCGACACATCAAGCCTGTTGGTGGTTAGCGTGGCCCGGGAGCCTGGACATGGGAGTGTCTTACCAGAAGTCCAAGTAGTCGACAGAGCGCTGCTGGTCTCGCATGTAGATGTAGAAGGAAAAGAGATCTAGCGGTGGTCTTGTTGTCCTACTAAGGACTTCGAAGAGGGTCGGGAAGCGGTTGCGGTGGGCTGGAGGCACCGGGGAGCCGGCATCCTGGGGGTGCGACATGACTGCGGTGAGTTGGAAGATATGGCGATAACGAGAGGCGCGCGACGATCGTCGCTGGTCGGTGAGGAGTGGTAGGTATCGATAGACGATAGATGCAGGGTCTGGCGTAGGGCTCGCGGCGGGCGGTGTGTTTGCGTGGCTAGTGCTGTGGTTGCTGAGCGAACGGCGGCGAGCGTGATGGTCCGGCCGGTCGCGACGCCAGGGACAACGTGTTGATAGCTGGGGGCAATAGGGCAACGATGGGCAAGTCGCGGAGAATTGAGCTTTGCGGCGTCGCGTCAGCGCCTCGGAGCGTCGTGAAGCTGGCGTGAAAGCGGGAAATTAGGAGTGAAGTCGGCACCTCTAGCTTGGCGCGACGGTTGGCGGAGCAGGGAGGCAGCGGCTGTGGCTTGCGATGGGGTTGCGTCGCGCACTGCACGACGGCGCTGGTGTCGATGAGAAGCAACGAGTCACATGAAACTGCCCTCGCTGTGCTGCGTCCGACTCGTGTCCTGTGGATGAGCTGGTGGATCAGTTGTGCGCGGTGACGATGATGATGCAGCCCGGATGCAGCCCGTGTGCCTGAAACGCGAGGCTGTGAGGGTCGAGAAGGGCCGCGAATAGCTACTGCCTTTCTACGTGATAGTCCCTGCCACCCCAGCACCCAGCAACACCTGGACAGCTGCAATGAAAGCTGTCACCCATGGTCGGTGCAACTTCAACGGCACACCGCAGAAGGCGGCAGCCGTATCTCTAGAAGCCACCTGTCGAGCTACTGTGCTTTCTTTTCGCCGATCACTGTCTCTTGGCCAGGCCAGGGACCGGTCGTCGTGGAGCTACTGCTTGTTTCTTCGAGGGCGACCAAAGCATAAGATGAGCAAGAAGTCGCTCTTGGAAGCTTGTATGTGTTCCTTGAGGGCGGTCAACATGCAATGCACGAAAGACGCCCTACGAAATTAGGACTTCTCGCCTGAGGCGGCGGCTTCCAGGCAGCAGTCAGATGGTTTCACAGCCTGGCGCAGCCTTTATAGTCTGCGTTGATTCAAGCCCTTCATTTCAGAACATGCTTCCTTTGCGCGCATTCTGAGTTTCAGTGCGATACCCATCAACAATGGCAGCTACCAGAACCTTACCCACGGACTTGAAGGAGGACCTGCTTCGCGCCCATGAACGTCGGACATCCGTCCAGCCTAGCCCTCCGCCCTCCCCATATACGCTTCCCGATGGTTTCCTCGAGGGCCCAGCGCCGAATTTAACCAGGTCAAAAATTGATTTCAGAAAGGCTGGCCTGTTAGAAGACGAAAAGTCCTGGGCTGTTATACTTGATGGCGTCCTCTCCGAAGACGAGTGCAACACTTTATTGCAAGCAGCCGAGGCGACCACGAACGGCAAGTGGGAAAGGGCTCTAGTCAACATTGGTGGAGGCATGCAGGCTATGTATGAGGACACGAGAAAGTGTGGGCGTATTATCTGGGACAACAAAGACATCATGGCCAAGCTATGGGCGAGGATAGAGGCGTCGGTGCCTGAAATCCATCGATTGCAGAATTGGGTCCACGTCACAGGCAATGGCCCAGCAAAACGGGGAGAGACTTGGAAGGTGACCAGACTCAACGAACGTGGACGCTATCTCAAGTACGTCGGCGGAGAGTATTTCAAACGTATGTATTGCAATTTGACATGATAATGCAGCTACTGACTACGTAAGCGCATTGCGATGGCACGTACGAGACGCCTGACGGCACCGAGCGCTCTTATTTCACCCTGCATCTTTACCTGAATGACGCGGTATTAAAGAGCGGGGAGAAACAGCTCGAGGGTGGCGCCACTACGTTCTTCAATAGCAGTATGAAGCGCCGTATCAACGTCGAGCCAAAGACCGGACGCGTCCTGCTCTTCCAGCATCGCTTTCTCATTCACTCTGGCGATGACGTTGTGAAGGGAACTAAGTATACGTTACGGACGGACATCATGTATGCGCTGGAGAAGGACGTGGCATCGGAGCCGGAGGCGTAGGCACTGCTGACAGAAGGCAAAGGGAAAATCGCGCAGTAGTCGTAGGGCTTCGTTTGGTCGGATTCGCATGTTTTTATTATTAGTAGTATCCTCGAGCCAGAGCAGACAGCGCAAAGCGCACTTACATAGAAAAAAAATGTGAACGGCCTGCCTCGCCAGAGTAATCAGAATCGAATGATACCATGCCCTCTTTCGCCCAAAGGGCTACTCAAAGTCAAGTACGCTGCGTATTGTACTACAGTGTCACCTCTCACCCGAAGGATCAAAGCACACAATCTTCGCACCGACTCCCATAGGGACACCAGTTCCACACTCCCTCCCGCCGAAGCAGGACGTCGCGCTTTCTGGCGCCCTGAGTTTTCTGATGCCAGATGCAGACGTGAGTCACGCCAGGCTCTTACGAGCAGTACAGCCCACAAGTGGGCGTGATGAAAAGTGAAGATTACTCCGAATTTCTCATTTGCATGGTGGGACGAGCTCTCGAAAGAGTGTCTGTATGTGTGCAAAGAAACGCAGCGTTGGCAAGGCAGGCCGTTGGAGGAGCAAGAAATGTTTTTGGCGGGGTTTTGTAGCTGGCGCGCCGGCGCGCTAGTGTTCGGCTAAACTGCGCCCGTGACGCGGATCCACGTGGAGACTGCCCGCGTCTTTCCTCCGTGCCTGCCATGCAGGGTTTCCGATCATCTGTTTCCTTTGGTTAGTCGTTCGATTTTAGGATATACCGGGGAAAACTACAGGTTCTGGCTAATCTGAGGTAGACGGCCTGATGTGGCGCCGACACCAGCCACTTCAAACATCACCAATGGTCGCCTCTCGCTTTATTACGAAGTAATTGTCTGTAAGAGTTTACTTATACGCAGCAGTCACGGGTGAACGCTCTGTCTATTTCACCTCATCGTGCACTCTCCAACGACTTGAGTTATTTCACATTGCGTCCTCTCCTTTATTTCTTTTTGCTCTACATCAGAGTGAACTCACATCTGCACGACTACTTGAGATCGCATGGCCCCTTAAACAGCTTCCCAACCTCACCTCCACAACCTAAGCAATAATCATGTTCGACAAGCTATTCGGTGTTACGAAGAAGACGTTCCTCGAGAAGATTGTTGTTCGCGCTAGCGACCACGACAAATTCAACGACAATAAGTGCATGTTCTGTACGTACTTCCCCCTAAACTGTTATGTAAATGTGTACTAACATTCTTAGGTTGGGGCTCATACGACGAAGATCATCGCGCTGTTCGCGTGCAGCCATGCAACCATGTATTCGGACGCGACTGCCTCGAAGAGATGATCAACGCCCAGAATGGAGACCAATGTCCCATCTGCCGAACAGTGTGGTTTCAGCCTCCTTTCAGAGTTTTCCTCGGATGTCTCCTTCTAGACAACCTTATGCGTCTGCAACTTTGAATACTTTTCGCTACTTATCGACTGAGAGCATTCTGGTACAGACTCAAACCGTTCTGGTATAGACTTCCGGCCTTGATCAGGTTTCCACTCAAAACCATCAACTCCTGGTTCTACATGTCAAACCCGTACTACCAGATCGACTTTATCTTACAGCACCTTACCAATATATATCCGAGGAACCAGATCTTAGAACTCCAGATGTGGGTGGCGATACGGATATTCCCGATCGTTCAAGCCGCCTATCTTCATATAATGATCAGTTCAGGTCATCCCATAGTCTTGGCGGTGAAGACCGACGCTTTCTATCTCGTAAGCGAGCTTTATCGATTGCCATGGCAGTGGCATTGCCAGAGGCTCAAAAGTGCTGTTACTTTTGACCTTCCAGCACACCCATGACGACCGTAGACTCTCGACCATTGAGTTGGCGCGACCGTGTCATCTTCACAACGACCTCGTTCTCTGTTATATTGGTTCGTTTGTGCTTTGCTCAGACCGTAATAGCTTTCCTTTACGGAGGGACCGTCTATAATTGGGGGCTTTTTGATCGCCACCTCCGATGGTAGAGAGGGCGATTCTGGAGCGGGAGAGGGACGAAGAAATTTAAGCGTCGTTCATGGGAATCTGGCAGCATCAAGCTACGACACGTATACTTATATGCGTTAAGGTAATGCTCAGTAGTTTAATTACGTTTGTTGGTTCTACCACTCCTTTATCCAAGTTCGCAATCGGCCGCATTCCTGTTCGCTTAGTGTGCAAGACTGATTTCATGGTACCGACCATCTTCAGCATCATCCTCATCCCTGGTTACCCACCGCTCACCTATACATAACACGCCCTTGCATTCCACGCTCTAGCAGACTGACTCTACAGACCAACTACCCAACTGAACACAAGCCCCGTACGAAGATTTCCTCTACCTCTATCTCACCAGAGACGCCTTCCTGGATTGGCGGACCTTTCCCGCGAAACCTACCAACAAGTTCAACGACAATACATATTACCTCTGTTATGAGCCCTACAACGACGCTACTCACCCGGCAACGCTATTCCTTCCCTGCAACCACGCTATCGGACGAGATTGCCTTACAAAACTCGTCAAATCTCTAGGTGGGCATTCATGTCCTATATGTCGGTGCCAGCTGTTCGATCCGCGAACCACTGCTGTAGAGAAAGCTGATTCGCTATTTAATCATGCTTTTTACTTGTCCCTCATCACTTGGGTGAGTGTATTGGCGTCCATAGCTGTGGTGGCGATAATGTGGCTGTGGTGCTATGCTGAAATTTGGACGAAGCTTGTCATAGAGGAGCGGAGGCTGAGGAAGATATTGGAGACTCTACGAAGAACATGACATAAGATTTGAGCACAATATTCAACGATCGAAGGAGAAGCTTGAATTCGAGATGCGCTTTCGCCACCGTTGCTGCAACGGAACCATGATGGATACACGGACGACAAGCGCGCACGAACAAGGACAACAACATGCCTTCGGGGAATCAATTCTGGGTGGGATCATCTGCAACACTAGCAAGCGGCAGCAAAATATTCCGCTACCACACCCTCGACCCATTCTGCGACGCCGACATCACCTGAGATCTTACGCCATTCTTGTTGTCCCACTTCCCCCAACTCGTCCCCAGCCTACCGCCACCATCCCCATCCGACCTTACCGTACGGCGATGCGCTGCCTCATAACTCGGTACCGCCGGCAAACTATTCATCGGGAAGTCTGGCGCAATAGTCGTCGCATTCGGATCAGGCGGCCCACTTGCTTGCCATTCGACCTTGATGGAATTATCCTTTGACAGCTTGATACCGTTGTGCCACAGTTCGAAGGATACATCAGCGGGCCCGAGGTTCACTTTGACGACGTAATTGATGCGGTGATATTTCGGGCCGGAGTTCCACCAGTGTCGGTTTTTGAGTTTGAAGAGGGAAAGTGGGAGGGAGGAGAAGTCGGATTCGATTTTGCAGATGGAGCGGCACGCTGGAAATGTGAGTACCTTGCTTCGTCGTCACGGAAAGATGAACTTACAGTTGTTCTTTACTATGGGGAGTTGAGATTTGTCTACTTCTGTGCTGATCACTTCCGTGGGGTAGATCCTTGGTGGGTTGGGGTTCTTGGATGAGGCTGGTGGGCATTTTCGTAGGAAGCTCTTTACTATAGGGAAGTCGCTGGATACTGGCTCACCCTGATCTCATCAGCGTCTCTCTTTGGTCCATGTTGTCATAATGCTATTACCTGCTTGATGAACCAGTCGATGCAATCCATGATGTATTCTTTCTTGTCCAAAGGATCTACCTCTGTCCTCATTCCAAAGTGCGCGAGGTTGAACGGGTCGTACAACATCTTGCACATCGTACCGTAGGATGCGCGACTACATCGCCAACCTAGCACCGATTGTCCGGTTTTGAGCTTTTGAATACGGTCGGCCACGTTGCCTTTGCAGACCACGAGTTGAGGGTCGGGAGCGATGCGAATCTGCATATGCTGCACGTTGGGATGTGGTGTATTGCCGAATGCGTAACGGCTTCGTAGGCAGTTTTGAACGTATGCGGAATTACCGAGGCCACCAGAGAGTACGAGGTGAGACTAAGGTTGGTCAGATGACACCCACGAAGTAGAATTTGTCATCTGACGTACCACTTGTTCGGAGGGAAACTTTTGCAGGACACGAGCGAGTTGTTTGTCCATCATGTCAAAGAGTTTCGATACCTGAGTGTCGAAAAAGCCTTTCAGATCATCTCTGTAAGGTTGTCAGTCCGGGATGGCACGAATGGGTCGCGCACGTGAGTCTGACCGCTGAAAGTACATATCGCCGCCGCTGATACCGCATTCTCGATTGCCATACGCTTTGTCGAGCTTGGGTACCCGCACCGCAAAGGTCTCGGTATCCATTAAAGACTCTTCTGAACCGTAATCGCATTTCGCACTGAGTAGGTCAGTTATGTTCTTACCATTCTCATCAATGACACCGACGAACTTTTGGTATTCCTTAGAGATGCGCATCTCCCATGCCGCCTGGTGGATGTCCAGAAGACCCAACGGCTGGAGTCGGTCGGCATGCTCCAGTCGCTGTAACACCTCCTTTTCGTACAAACTGTCGAGTTGTGCGGCTCCGATGGTGGCACCTTCGTGGAGTCAGTCGAGATCATGTGCTTCATCGTGGAAAGCTTACCAAATACTACGTCGATCTGCTCGAGACTAATAGAGCCACCTTGTATGTTTTTTACACGGAAGACCGATAGATCCTGTGACGTCTCAGCCACCCAGCTATGAGTAGGGTCTTGAACGCTTGCTCACCGTTGTACCTCCACCGACGTCGCATACGAACAATATTTCATTCTCCTGGCGATGATGTCAAAGTCTGCGCAGGTTTGATAAGTTTCATACGCCGGTCGTACCTTGAAGATGCCAGGCATGCTGCGCGCTGTGTGGACTGCGGCCGCCTCGGCTTCCGTCAGCCCGATCGATGCTGTATGGTTGGCGCATGACCCGAAACCAGCTGCCGACATAGTCTTTCTGAATCGCTCTACGGTTGGTATTGGCTTCCATGTCGTGGGTACTGAAAAGATGAACTCAATGTTCGCGTCTTCCCATCGGCTCGCGAGTTCGCCTCGTAGTCGTGCTTCGATCGTACGGTAGAGGTAGCTGAAGTAATCCGTGTACCTAGACTATCATTAGCTCATTGCCAGGCTGGATTCTACCAACAAATTTACCATTTCTCCACTTCCTTGATAAGTGGTACTTTCGATGGCTCACTAGACTTGGATCTCATTTGTTCCAGTAGGTCCTCGTCAAGCATGATCTTGAACCATTCCCTACTCTCGTGACCTGCGCCACTACCCTCCTGTGCGGTTTCGGCAAGAAACCCCCATGATGACGGCGCTTCGGAATTTTGTGGGTATACAAGCAACGTCGGCACCTGCGATTACTTAGTTCGGATATCATAGTACGCGAACAGCGATCTTACCTTGTTTTCGTTTGCTTGAGTCCGTCCAGGCCATCGTTGAATATGGCGCACGCTATCGGACCCGGTCGCTACGTTACAATATGCGACACCAGTACCTGTGGATTCGATTAGGATTGATATACTACTGACCTACGAGTCGGTACCTACATGTCATGCCAAAATCGATGGACACAACTAAATCCGGTCGGGACTGTGAGTATTCCATGATGAAAGTGTGTCTGGTGTGTAATAGCGATTGTAGCAATACAATTTGGTCTGAGTTCAACAAGACGTAGTGATGCTCATCAAGTATGGATTCCCGGTGCGAGATATGGCAAGGCTGAGATATGTCGGCACTCCCTGGTCAACTAGTGGAAATATGTCCTTGGCTCAGCCTCACGCTTCGCTCCAGCCGACAGGTCGAGACCATTCTCAAAAAGTACATCTTGGGCTTTGCGGTGATGCCAATTTATTTGTGGCGGTGTTAGGCAATGTTCATTCGGTGAAACAAACCGATATGCAGTAGCGACACGCCACGCAGGCTCGTGCTGATGACCGTTCGTCAAAAATGCATTCGGACCCCACGTCGTAGGGTTCAACACCATGTTGCTGGTATCTGCCTCGTCAACATTTACCATTTCCGGCGAAGAAATATTGCGGTCAGAGCTTCGCAGCCTGCGCTAGGATTGTACAGCTGAAGCATGCATATTTCTGACTGGGCTGCGCTAGCGAGTACGCGTGCCTTATAGAACGGTATCCCAACTTCTCTCAGGAAAGTACAAGGTCTTGACATCTTTGTTAGCTCTGACTCGTTGTGAGTAAGTGTTGCGACATGAAGCTCGAGCACAGGCAGAAACCATCAGCCCAGTCAGCGGCATCTGGTTCAAATCGAACGCCAGCGCCGTCTTCCACCCCGACAGGCGACCAAGCAGCCCAACAAGGGGCAGCATCAACATCGTCAATGACAACGGCAGCTGTGGCAACACCCCAGACCAGCTCGATGCCCGTTGCGCGCTCGCAAGGAGCTGCTTCAAAAGCTGTAACTTCGGAATGTGTCTCCGCGACATGGAACGAGGCATCGAAAACATTGGTCTGTCCAACGTCACCAACTGGACAGCTAACCGGACAGTTGACAATTTCTGCGTCCGCGACTGGATCTCTTGCAATCAAATCGTATACAAGCAAGATTGCGGGTACCCTGATTCCGACGGCGTCTGCTGGCTCATCGTCGGCTTCGGAAGGACTTACAGGGGGTGCAGTCGCCGGAGTGGCGATTGGGATGTTGCTCGCCGGGTTTCTGATCGCTGGAGCCGCATTCCTGTTCCTGTCACGCCGTCAGAAGAATAGACGATACAATCCAACGCTAGCTCCACCACCGCCGCATGCACCCAATAGCGGCGCCGGCGGGCGATTGGAGAAAGACCCGGCAGTCGTTACGAGTGCCCATGCTACGGATATCGACGATATGCTACCTCAGCCTGCATCAGATGATACTATCACCGACGCAGCCTTGAAGATACGGGATAACATCAAAAACCACGTTCGAGAGTTTTACCACGTTTCTCCTGTCCCAGCAGCCAGTATCAACCAGGCAAATATGAAAGAGCTAGCGATTGCAACTGGAACGAGCTCTTCCGTACTTGCAAGTATGCTCTTGAATATCTCGACTCGAGCCGAAACGCTTCGCCTTGTTGTAGCCTGGAGTGTGCTCTCGAGATGCACTGGAGAACGCGTCGAGAGCTTACTTCCGGGGGAGCTTGCGCCGCTCGCCTCAGCGGTTCCTGGAAGAAATGGTAAAAACGCCGGTATGTTCATCTAGCCATTCGAAGTCTGTAATGGGAAGCTAACTCCACAACTCAGCGCAATCAGCCTTGTACAGCAAGTGGAAGGCCATGACTGGTGCTCTCCTGCATGGTCGAGTTGGCCAGGATACGCAAGACCGATTCCATAGATTCGCTAGTGCGGCTGCAGACCTGGACGCCATCGTGGCGCCTTTTGTGCAGAGTGGCTTGGAATCTCAGCGCAGCAAGAATCTGAACATGATTCTTGCGCGATCGGCAAACTTCGCGTTTCTGCTCTTCGAACAGCCCGGGGTATTTCATTTTGGATTTTCTAGCGAACACGGAGGGTTGACAGTGTTCCCGGCACTGGTACAGATAATCGGGGACCAGGGGCAGGTGCTGGTGCCTTCACGCGTGCTGCTGGAAAAGGAGATTGCGGCATGAGAATGGGTTGTGATGAGGCTGAAATGGCGTTTCATCGATAGTTTATGCAGTATGCAATGCACCTATTGATCAGCTGAGATGCGTCTAGGATATGGCAAAGGGGTGCGGGCGGAGACGCACAGGAGGAAGGGACGAGGCTGAAGAGCGAAGTTGATGGTTACTTTTGCACTATACTCCATGTGTCTTAGCGCCAGTGCCACCAGCGCGGAGAGGGAGCGTCACTTTCTGCTCCGTCCAATCTGCGACTCGCCATCGCGACACACGCAGCAGGCACTCGGTCGTGAGATACATTTAACTCCATGGGTACGACTATCTGGTATAGGCCCGGCATCATGCCCCGCGGAGTAATGACCCTATGTTTGAGCGCAGACGCATGAGCTCAGCCCGTGGGAAAAAGCATTGAGCTGCAGATCGGTTCTCGAAGCACGGCAACACAGCATGACGGGTCTTCCAGTACCCGCAGATTCAGCCTTGTTGGTTCTTTCGCTGCTTACAGAGTGTTGGGGGTCTATGAGCCGCCCACCGGCAGCTGTCATGCTCGCAAACATGTTCTTCATGACCTGCATCTCCGTATCATCATGAGCATCAGGCGTCGTTGAGGAGCTTTTCCGTTGCTATTCGAACTCATCAGAATCTGATGATATGAGCAGAATGATTGGTATGTATGCTGTACATTCAGAGCGCAGCGCAGGGCTTACTATGTAACAGCTATACCCACGAGATCCGCCAGTGTCAGCAAGGCGTTTCAGTTCGCTGATCTTGCGATACGTAGCGCAGATGTAGGAAGCGAGAGCGAAGTCTTCTTGCGAACTATACAAATCGTTCGTAACGACCTGTCCGAGGTTGAGCGTTTGGTGGCCGTTGTCTCGGTACGGACAAAACTCGCACAGACACCCGAAAGACTCCCTTGGATAAGAAGTTGTATCGAGAACACCACCTCTGCCTTGGAGGAGATCGGCAGATGGGTCGACTGCGGCAGTACCGGGCAGTATCGAAATGTCTTGGACCAATCTCAGAAACTTCGACACACTCTCAACGACCGCGAGCGACTAGCCGACCGCAAAAGCGAACTCATGGCATGCCATCAACAACTGTCCAACGTACTCAGCTTCCTGAATCGCTTGGAGGACCTTCCCAGTACTAGGGCGCTGCCAACGTATCAAGACACCACCTACTTTGACGACATCGTGTCGCGGCACAGAAGATCAACCGGCCATGCTCAACTCGATGATGGTTCACCGAAGGTCTTCTTGGGGGACAGCAATCGAACGATATCTTACCCTGCCACCAACAATTCGTGGTCAGTGAACCAGAAGTCGTCCCTTCATGAAGCACCATACACACAAGACACGTCGACCACGGATGCGGTGAAGTCTACCTTACGGTCATTATGTGGACAAACGCAAGCGATGCCAAACCATCTAGACTACAAGCCATACAACCCGCGATATCAATTGCCTCCCAGCCTACCAAGCAGTCCGCCACCTACTTATGCGTCGGCTGAACAGCGCAGTCCCCGCTCGGAAACATACCCTGAAGATACCAAGCGTCATCTCAGTATTGATCAGCCGAGCCATAGAAGCTCGCGATCATCGCCGAGTGAAGTGCGTGATGACGCGCATAACATACAGTCAGTCAGAAAAGACACATGGGCCTATACATATCCAGAGAGGCATCAAGCGCCAGCAGAACTGGCGGGCAACAGTTTCATGAGTGGCACAAACTCGGACGGACCAGTGAATCCGTATGCGTTTCATCCTACTGCGCCAACGCCAGTCCCAAGACCCTATGCCTTTGAAGACAGCAAGATTGAGACTTTATCGGAGCTGTTGGGGGATGTGGATCTGGCCGTGGAGCTGCCCGGTAATGAACCAGCCCATTTGTCAAGGCATAGTCTACGGCTGAGCTGGGATACGTCTAACCACGGGCCGCCCGCACACCCAGCATACAAGCATGAGCATCCAGAATCGGTTTCTGAGCTACCGGCTATCCCAAGACGTAGACCGGTCATATCGCATACGGTTAGCGAGCCGACCGCTATTCTCAACGAAACATCAGTCACGCCGCCGAGATTCGAGCTCGATTCTGTGTCCTCTCAAACACACCCTTCTCTGATCACACGAGGTCAGGCTGGTTCTGGTAGGCACTGGTCTGTGTCTTCTGTCTCTTCAAGCCCACGGCCACCAACGAGCATCAATGTATCTCCGAACACTGTAACATATGTCGCTCCACTTGCGCCGCAAGCAAGCCATGGTCATGAACGGCCCCTATCATCGCACGCGCCACAGTCAACAAACAATAAATCATCAGCGAGGATGAGACGTCAGAAACACATGTTGGATCTACTTGATAGCATTGATAGATGACAATGTCACTACAAATATGCTTCTCTCTCTCACATCATTCACATGTGACTGCGCTGGAATCTATTCTTACAGGCTGAACAGGTTGATCATCATACAGCACATCCAAGGACTGATCATATTGGCCTGCTACATCCAACCCGTACCCATCAGGGTGCGGATGCATGATACATCGTAATCTAAGACTAGAAACTGCTCATTTCTTGCTTCTCATACTCGTTAAGATCTGAAAGAGAACAATCTTCATCCCCATTGATTTCATCCGGCAACACCGTCCTCACTATTTGCCCCTTATTCACTATCTGCCTCCTCCTCACCACTCGTTCCATCCGTGAACACTCCAACTTCATACACATCATCTGCAATAAGGAATCGACGCACGATGGACGTCTTAAGAGGTCCGTTGTTGAGATATTCCGTGGCAAGGACGTTGGTCTCGCTGGACTTGTCAGCAAGTTCGTCCCTGATCTCCCTAGCAGCGTTGTCTAAGCTTCGCACGCCAAAATCCTTACTATAGTACTCGTCAGTCAAGGCAGTGCATATCTTGCCGTCGTCAATAAGTGATAGTTTACAATGTCCGATGTAGCGGATGACGCTAGGATTATGATCGCTTGGTTGGCGGATGCTGGTCGCGTATTCCAGCATGAACCTGTGAAGTACAACCGCGCACTCAGAGGGTGAGAAGGGAATGAATGGAACGAAGAGATGCAGACGTCCGGTGAATGGCATCTACACTGGTTAGCGGATACGCGCATCTGAACGAGGATGACATACCCCAAACTTGCTACTGTACTTCTGTGCCAGACTCTCTTGGAGGGGTCTGATGTCGAGATTGTGCTTTTGCTGCTCACTGAGCCTCTCGATGTACCTGGCATAGTACATGTTGATTTCGTCGTCACCGGAATTCGTCGCAACAATCCATATTGTCTGTGTTCAGTCCACACCGGTGCTGCGACGGCGATCTTCTTACTCGCCTACTCTGCGCACCCAAGCATCGTAGTACCAGACCTAACCTTATACTCAATAGACGCCTACAAATAAGCGTTATATTAATAGACTGTAGTACTAAAGTTTCCTTTAGCAAAAGATTAAAAAATTAACGTGTAAGCTTATCAGCTTAGCGCTTTAGCTTGAAGCTCTACGCCTATTTACTATTCCATTGCGAATAGGCTGGGGGACCTACGCACCTATATTTATCCTACGTATATATATACTGTTGCTTACAACACCAACTTGATGAATTTAGAAATTCGTACTCGCCTACTCAACATTAGCTTATAGTGCGCGCGCATCGTCAAAGACGTGGGAGACTTACCACTTTGCATGATAAGGAGAACAGCGTCCCGGACCTTCTGATTAGTCTTGTCGAACTCGTCTAGGAACACAACCGATCGCTTTCCACTGTGGTCAGCCAGGAATTTATTGAGCTTTGATCCGTGTCCATTTCGGTCCCAACCTGCAGTGACCCGAAGAGTGCCCAATCGTCACGGCAACTGGCGCAATCAATCGATGCAGTCTCCACGGATAGAAGGTGTCCCATCGATCTGGTTAGTTCTGTCTTGCCGTGACCAGACGCACCCGCGAACGCCCTGATCAGTGGTTTCGTCGTGATGGGCGATGTACGAGTAGATCTTCTTCATGACCAATGTCGTCGCACATCGCTGGCCGATAAGAAAGTATGGAAGCTTCGTGAGTTCCAGCATCTTGTTTGCTTTTGCGATATCAAGCATTCGGGCTCGCAGCGGGGCTATGTTGTAAGTCAAGGACAAGAGCTATCGATGGGTCAGATGGAGCGATCGAGCCAGAACCGGTCAGATCGTTGGGGTACACCATGCTGACTTCTGCAAGGCAGAGTTGGGCACCGAAACCGCAGTGTTCAGCTCATCTCCGGGCGTTTCGAGGAACTTTACCAATATGTCCATGGATATGACTGTAGGATTGGCCCTATTGGCAAGCACAAGCTTCATGACTTCGCTGGTGTCGATAGCCTCTGATTAACCATGAACTGCTACGTAGGCGATCAAGGGGATGACAAAGGTGTTGTTCGGAATTTCAGTGTAGACACCAAGCTGCTGAAGAAGTGAAATCGTCTCGGCAGAGTTGCGTTCAGCCGCATAATACAGCGGAGGCCAACCGTGGTTGGTTAATGTCTCTTTGAACCCGGGGTTGCCCGCGTATGTTTGTAGATATGCTTTGATGGCTGTGAGAGTGCATTTCTTCTCGATCGCGGCGCATAGTGTTTCGATACAGAAGACCGATGAACGTATTCTGGACTGAAGTAGCTCGTCGGGTGGCGATTTTGGGTCGTCCCAGTAGGTACGTAGTATCAATTCGTAGAGGCGATAAGTTTCGAGATCAAGCGGAAATACATCCATCTAAAGTTCTCGGTCTTCTTGTTGTAGAGAGTGCAACTTGTGGACATGGTGATCTTGTTGTTGGTGTTGTGTGGTGGATGGAAGCATACGGATTGCTGTGGGGCAAGCATTTGAATAGAGTTTTTTTGCTTGAGATGCAACTAGGACAAAGGAGATCATCTTGGAATGCGCTTACCAAGCGCTGTATTACCAAGTTTATTGACCACGGAATATTCTTGTAGCAAATAGAACTGATAATCAGGGTAAAGATTCGTGGTGGCTGGAGAGCTGTGAGTGACTTCCGCTTCGCGTTGATATATCAACTACCCAATTACCGCCGTGAGATCCCGCCCAATTCTCGAAGGCGAAATGGGAATAATAGCGTATAGTGGCCACCAAGAAGCGCTCATTCCTCGGCGCCCTCCATTTCGACATCGCCCTCTTCGCCCTCTTCCTCCTCTCCGCCTTCGGCCCACCAAAGAGTTGGACCAAGACCAGGCTGAGCCATGGAGCCCTAGATCTCACATTAGTTGTTATCTCAAACACAAGTTGTACACGACTTACTATTATCTTCCAGGCCGTCGGTCTCTCTTCAATGATCTCGCCCTTCTCATCCTTTTCTATAATGGTCGGCCGTTGATCATACCACTCCTCATGCTCTACCCTGAACAGAACTGGCTCACCCTTATCGAAGAAAAGTTCTGTGCCTTCAGAGTTCCAGATCCACACCATCTCGGCTTTAGAAAAGGACGAGTTTTCTGGCAGGTTCTGGTAGGGAACGAAGACTTCTGAGGTGAACTCCAGGTCAAGGATGATGCCTTCTTCGTTGGATGACTTGATCCTTCCGTAGATGATTTCGCCACGGAAAGGGCGGAAGACAGTCATACGAAATTCGACTGTCACTAGTGTGAGTGAACATCTTGAAAGCGGCGCGACATTACTGACTGTTGACATTGACAAGTCCAGTCCCGTGGCCGATCAAACCTTCGGTAGCTGAAATGAGATCCCACATGCAGAGGCAAAGGCCAATGCCAGGAACGATCCTGTTGCTGTACTTGTCGTTGACTACATCTTTGATAGCTTGTGCGCTAGGCTTCTCGAAGTCCTGTGGCTTGATTTGTATCAAGTCTTGAATCGTGGTCTATGCAATAATCAGTACAAGACCCACAATATGCGCACGCGCGATCTCCGGCGACTGAGCTCTACGCGTAGTCATAGCCAAGTCCCGTCTTTCTCTTCCGCTCAAATTTTCTGACGCGCAGCGCGAAAGCGCGTAGGCGATGAAGACGACACTAGATTTGTAAGCAACTTACAAGGATGAACATGATCGCAGCTTTGGAGGCTTCATGGGTATGAGGGCAGAGAAACGGTCGCTACCTGGACATGGTGGATATAGACAATGGAGTTGATGGTGAGAGTCCTTTGGGTAACCACTGGCGCTGCGCTAGTGATATCGATAAGGAACTTTTGGGATTTGCGGACTCCCGAGGCGTGTCGCATGTCCTGCAACAGCTACCCCAGCGTTTTCGCGATTTTCACCCTACCATCATTCGCTTCTTGTAACTATTATACCTAATGTCTTAGCAGTTTTATTCGCGCGCAACACGGATTTTCAACCACCGTAATGTCGTCTTTCAGATTTCCTCCTCCGCCGCCGCCGCCGCCGCCCAAGGCTACTACCAGCGAGCAACCACACGCGAGTCAACGGGGCGGCCCTGCCCGAGGGGGTGGTGATAGGGGTCGCGGGAGAGGCGGCAATCAAAACCGGGGAGGGGGTTTCAATAACTCTGGAGGCAATCCAAGAGGTGGTCATGGGCAGAGTCGCGGTCGCGGAGATGGGCGCGGCAGAGGAGGCCAGCGAGGAGGCTATCAGAACAACAGAGGCGGCGCAAATAGCAGGGGAGGTTACAATGCCGGCAACGGACAACATCAGGCGAATGCGCCGCCCAACGGCGCCTCCCCGAATGCCTACAACAATACGTCCTTCACCGGCGGCGCCCAAACATATGGCGCGGCACAGCAGCAATACGACCCCAACGCTCTTGCCCAGGTCATGTCATACATGTCGACACCGGCTGGTGTACAGTCGATGGCAGCATACGCCAACCATATGACAAGCACGGGCAACGCGCCCTTCCCCCCGTCTCCACAATCCCATCAGCACCAACCGAGCCCTCAGTATTCGCCGCCTCAACACGCCGGTCAAAAGAGAAAACTGAACGACCGAAACAGCAACGCACAGCCCCAGCGGAACCCACCGCAGCCAAGTTCGAAGCCACCGAGGGCCAAGGCCGCTGTACCCCCACAGGTGCCCAGCTTCGGCTTCTCCCTGCCTCCACCTCCTGTGGTGCGACCGGACAACAAGAAGCGCAAGGTCAATCTGGGACTTTCGAAGCAGCCTGTTCCCGATGAGAGTAGCGATGAAGAGGACATCGACGAAGAAGCTGCGTATACGGAGAAGCTTAAGGGGGGAGGCTTCGCGTTCGAGCACGGAGGAGAGATGATTAGCATCCAAACAGGAGCTGAGGTCGCTGCATGGATCAAGGACAGGAGAAGAAACTTTCCGACACAAAAGAGGATCGTGGAGAAGGCAGAGGAAGCCGCAAAGAAACGAGCAGCCGAGCTTGACTTTTTGCGCAGAGTGAGCGGCAAGCCACCGAGAGAGCACCACATCGACAATCAAATTCAACAGCCGAAGCCTCGTGAAAGGAAGCTGGATAGTAGCACGAAGAAGGAAGACAGTGCGAAGCGGGATGCCGAAAATCGCAGACAGGAAGAACTCGCGGCTTTACGTAAGAAACTTCATGAAAGCATGATAAAGAAGCAATCTGCGCCGAGCGTAGTGGATCTGGGCTTAGGATACGAGAGCGAGACAGAGTCTGAGTCTGAAAGTTCAGTGTTATCCGAGTCATCTGTGGTATCAAGTTCCGAAGAAGAGGAAGAGGAGTCCGAGTCTGAGTCAGACGACAGCGACGGAGCGCCAGAACCCACATCTTCAAAGATTTCTCCACCAGCCATTCAGGTTCCTCCTCCCCCGCGGGCATCAGTCGCCGCAAAGAAGGCAACGAGTGTGTGTAGCAATTGGAAGCGCAATGGGAAATGCCCTTATCTCCGCAAATGCAAATTCCAACATCCTCCAAAGGAAGAAAAATTACAGGGATTGTACGAGCGCATGGTAGAGCAAGAGCTGGTCAAGGCAGACCAATTGGCACTCGATGCCATCAAATACTTGGGACAGTATGGGTTCTTGGGCTAAGCGATGCTGAACGGGCATGCTCGCAGTGCTTCAATAGTTCATTCTCCAATGACATATGTACAACCTTGTTTCCCTACCCATACTTCGTGCACCTTGTTCGCATCGACATCCCATCTAGCGCCGGGACCTATTGTTTCCTTCGTCGCGTCGGGGTCACCAGGGTATGTGTACGTTATGGAGCCGTTGAGTACAAGATGTGTCGTCTTCCCGCTGTGCTTGTGTGGCGAGTAGTGCGCATTGCTATGAGGAAGTTGGTCTACATTCAATGTAGTAGAGCGATTGTATACTCACGGGCTATCGGTCCACGTAAACACATGGTCGAAACCCCAAGACCGGACTTCGCTCTCTGCTTCTTTCCGTGACTTGACCATTGTGAATGTGATTTGCGTCAAGAATGTCAGTGCTCATCGAACGATGGTATCTTTGGCCATGCTGGACCCTGAGTGACGTCGGTGGGCTTGGCGAGGCTGCAGAGGCACATGTTAAAGCTAGACCCTTTTCACTCAGCGCCGCAAACAGGGCAGCCCCCATCCATTCACCTTGCGCATGCAGCAAACGTCGGAAGTTGCGTGTCAATGTCCAGCAAGTATTAGCGATGTATGTGCTCCACCAATTGGATGATCAAACGCCGATGCGGCAAGCCAAGGCAGGCACGAGCTGACCATGAGGCTATTGCGCCCGCGTCAACGTCGCGGCCCGCACCCCTCATACCTTCACAATTAGATCCCGCTACCACTCCACAAAGGCTTTGTAGTCGCAAAACTAAGTCGGGCATATCTTTGATGCGTATTTCATGTATGTTAACTATACTCGCCCATTAACCGATTGCGCAATTGGGAAGGAGATACTGACATCCCAGAGCCAGCTGAGCTGCCTGGATTCAGCCATTACTCAGGCACGCATACGCGTCAAGGATCATACACCGCTGCCACTCTGCACTCTGCTGCCGCCTATAAACCCTCCCGCCGCTCCTCCTGACTTCACTCTCTCTTCGACCCCGCTGTATCCGTAACATCATCACAAGATGTTGCCCGGCAAAGACGAAGACAAAGACCGCAAGCTGGGTACGCCCAAGGCCGACAACCCAGAACTTCAAGCAGGCGGTGGTACAGCATCTGCCTCTGCTGCAGCTCGCAAGGTCGATGCCTTATCACCGCTGCTTACGCAACACCTCAAGAAGCTATACGACCAGATCACAACGCACTACGACTTGACGACAAAGAAAGGTCAACAGCAGTGGCTGACTGAAGAGCAGGAATGCTCCGGGCAGAATGCTGAGATTCTGGCTGACGGGTCATTCTCCAATTTCGCCAACTACTTCATGTCGGGCTCAGCAAGCGTCTTGAAGCCTGCGCCACCAGTCGACGAGTCGCATCCCATCTCCAACTACTTCATCTCCTCGAGCCACAACACATACCTTACCGGCAACCAGCTGTCAAGCGACTCCAGCGTTGATGCCTACAAGAACGTCCTGATGCGAGGATGTCGCTGCGTCGAGGTCGATGTCTGGGACGGAGACGAGCTTTCCGACTCCAGCTCTGACGAGGAAGCTGCGATGGGCAACCCAGGATCAGACGATGCGAGAAAAAACAAGAAAAAATCAAAGTCCGGTCTAAGCATTCGTAAAAGGCTAGCCATGAAGTTTGGCAGCAAGGACAAACCCGAGGAGGAAGAACAAGAGACATCAGAGCCGCCTCAAGAGGACGACAACAAGGTTCAGCCATGGCATTCCGCTTCCTACACATCGAGAGCCGAGCCTATTGTAAAGCACGGTTACACTCTGACCAAATACATGACGTTTCGCGCTGTGTGTGTAATCATCAGGGAATACGCATTTGCTACGTCGAACCTGCCTTTGATTGTCAGTCTCGAAGTACACGCTGGTCCAGAGCAGCAGGAGATCATGGTCGAGATCATGAACGAGTATTGGAAAGGTATGCTACTTGAGTTACCTCTCGATCCATCGCAGGGTCTGCAAGAAGCTCAACTACCCACCTTGAAGGACCTGGAGAACAAGATCTTGGTGAAAGTCAAGCGCGGACACCTGAAGCCAGCTGCGGCTGAACAACAACCTACAACACTTGCCGCGCCAGCTTCAGCGCCAGCTTCAGCGCCACAGCTACAGCACACTATGAGCATTGAGTCCGCGACTTCGGACGACTCATCAGAACTTGTTGAACCAGATGCGGAGAAGAAGCCTCCAGCGCCGAAACCCAAGGTCATTGAGTCACTATCACGGCTGGGTGTCTACTTGGGAGGCTACTCATACAAAACTCTCGATGCTCCAGAAGCGAAGGTTCCTACCCACGTCTTCTCTTTGTCAGAAACAACACTGATGGAAGTCCACGAGAACGACCCCGTCCGACTCTTCGAACACAACAAACATTTCTTCATGCGCGCATACCCCAAAGCCTTGCGGTGGTCATCAACAAACTTGAATCCCTCCGTCTTCTGGCGTGCAGGTGTGCAGATAGTAGCGCTGAATTGGCAAAGCTGGGACGCCGGTATGATGCAAAACGAAGCCATGTTCGCAGGCACTGCTGGATGGGTTCTCAAACCAGAAGGCTACCGCAGCACGAGCAAAGAGGCGACACAGAAGACCGCAATTCCCCATCACGACCTTGATTTGAGCATTGAGTTCTTCGCAGGACAAGATATCCCTCTGCCGCCCGACGAAGACGACCCTAAGGATCTCAAGCCTTACGTCAGGATTGAGCTGCATGTTGAGTCGCACGAAGAACGCAATAACGAACATGTGCCCGATGATGGAAGAAACACTGGGGAGAACCCCAAGAAGGAGACCAATACGGCAAGGACAACGAACCCCGATTTCGGCGGCGAAGTCGTCAAGTTCGTTGGTGTTCGTGGTGTTACGGAGGAACTGACATTTGTCAGGTAAGTCTCATCTCTTTTCTTTCGCTCCGTATCAGGTACATGCAGGTCGTCATGGGAGCCGCAATGTTGCCCTCGCACGCACGGATACTCTTCCTGGTCTACCGAGAGAGATGGTAGAATAGCGGTCATTGAATCCGGCTGGGTAACTCTGCATCGTTTCGCTGCATACGCGCTGTTACGTTGTATGGCGAACGTTGAAAGAGAGATACCGAGTGAGCAGTCGTGGCACGGCTGTTGAATGATGGTCGGGATCACTGCGCCTGCAGATCGTCCTTATTCCCGTTCACGCCGTTCTAGCGCCAGCGCCTTGTCGTTTCTTCGATGACACTGCATATCTCTTCGTCTGGTACAGCGAGTCGGTATTCAGTGTCGAGCTATGGAGCAGCTGCAGTACCAACGCGGTATACTGCTGTGGCTTCATCCATCGGCCGTCTCGTGACCGCTTCAATCCGCAGCGAGAATAGCTTTGCTATGCGCAATCGGACACCGGCGATGATTTCCCACGACACACTATTCCTCGAATCTTCATTCGTCAATTCACCACGCTCATGCTAACTCACTGCTATCAGATTCAAAGTCATAGACAAAGAGCGCTTCGGCAAAGATGACCTAGCCGCGTGGGCGTGTTTCCGCCTCGACCGCCTGCAGACCGGCCTCCGCATGCT
This sequence comes from Alternaria rosae, assembly GCF_020736505.1. Taxonomy (NCBI): domain Eukaryota; kingdom Fungi; phylum Ascomycota; class Dothideomycetes; order Pleosporales; family Pleosporaceae; genus Alternaria; species Alternaria rosae. Next base: position 107,027 of record NW_025763582.1, read on the forward strand.
GCATCTCTACGACTCAAACGGTGTAATTACCAAGGGTGTGCTATTAGTCCGCATCACGAAGACGGTCAGTACGGCTTGAATCAACTATATCTGTTATTCCTGACCGTTACTACTTACCGACTTATCTTCTTGTTTTCTTGGAGCTGGTGCACACTTTGCTAGGTGCGGTGTCGTGGCTAATGCTGTGATTTAGTTGTTCCCGAGAGGCGCGCGGGTGCAGCGTGGGAAGCAGTTTGATCATGAGACTTTGTCGCGGCCTCAGCATTTGGTTCATAAGGTGTGGGGTGAGAAGCATAAGCCGCGTAGTGGGCTGAGGAGAAGGCTTGCGTCGTTATGACGGTGACGGACGACCCGTCTTGGAGTTTGCTGCATGTTATTCCTGGTGTATGTGTGTGTGAGACACTGCGCGGTACCCATCCAATCTGCTATGCAATTGTATATCATAAGAAGAACATATATACTGAATCTTTTACAATAGTATTTGCATGTTGTGTGACATCATTCAGTTTGCTTACATCCAGCCTTTGATGAGTTGATGTCGGCAGTTTCGGGGTATAGTGTTTATCCAAGTGTGAGCATATGCGCGTAGAAAGTAACATCGATCGCCTTCGCGAAAAGCGACGGGGAGAAGTGCCAGTCCGAGAAATACAAGGTTAATTCATGCCAGCAAGCACAATACCTTGGCTGAAAGTGTTGACATCACCTCGTCTCACGCGGCAGCATCACCCGAGAGACAGCCGCGGTTTGAACGACACTGCGACTGTTAACACGGCAATCGTCTGGCACACATCTCCTCGAGGCAGACAAAAGTGACACCCGCAGTGTAACTGAAATCGGAGGGCAAGGCTGATGGTCAACAACGGCCACCTTTCCGACCTTATGCGGCTCTGTGGCGTTACTGTGCATGTTGCCTGGCTGGGAATCATCTCCCGGGTGTGTCGCTACACCCATCAGCTCGGTGTTTCGCTGCACTACGGGGTTCCCCTTGTAGGTTCGCGTCGACCCGGACGCGGTTGAGTCGAGTCTTTGACGAAGATGCTGTTATATTGGTGCGATGTCATTTCTCACGACGGTTACGAAGCGACATTGTCCCACGATGCGACTAGGTCCGAATCAAGTGCCGCAGACCTGCTGCGCGGGTGTAACTGGATAGAGTATCGTAGGAAATTAGGGAGGCGAATAGAACTTGCTGGCTATACCTACATCGAACGATGCTGTGTGACGAAAATGTTGAAACTCACTTCGCGTGGCGTTGAAGCTGTACCTCTAGGGTACCTTGCATTATGCTGAAGTGTCTCCTTGGTCGTTTGAGCAGGACGCGGGTTGGTTTGGCCAGTCGCGGTTCACTGGTACTGGTGCAAGTTCCCTCGTGTCGATCGACGGGAAGTGAGATCATAGGCTTTGCAGATGGCTACGAATGCAGCAATCGTCGGCTGCTCATCGGTGGTTTATGGAATGCCCAATCCAGGTGTGCTTCAATCTGTAGCGATGAGCTAGATATGAGCAAGACGTGCCGAGCGGATACTACAAGAGCTTTGGCTAGGTTAGAAATCTTTTAATTTCATCGGTGTGGCGCCTGCTGCGCCTGCACTAGATCAAAAGTGGGCACCGAGCGGCGAAGTATGATGTGCGTAGCTAGCTCGCTCGTAAAGCGACCGACAGCTCTCGCCAGGTGACAAGATTAACGGGTGGGCCACACGGATTAGACCCAGCATGGTGCGAGATATTCCAACTCTCGGCGTTAGGTCAAAGACTATATATTCTCGAGGCGGCTGTTCGAGCCCAGTGTGTGGCCAGAAGAAAGATTGTTAAAGACTATCGAACGTGCTTCGTCAGTCCTAGCGGGTCCTTAGCACCAGATGATTCATCTTTCCGGAGGTAACAGTATGTCTGGATTGGGGCAAGTTTTTGCAATATTGTATCCTGCTCAATCCGAATTTGTGGTAGTTTTGATGAATACAGTTGTCGCATGGCCATGACTTAAGTAATTCCGCGCGCTGGGTCACTCGCTGAAAAAAAAAGCATGACAGTGCCATTGTTACCACGCGGTATTCTTCGACATGGCAAGCGGACGGGACGGCCCCTTAGTCTGGCTGATGCAGTCTACCAATTAGTGCTAGACTAATGGTGGTTGATGCCCTCGCATCCTCGTGTCAGTCCTCAGGTCGGCAATAATGACGTGTCAAGTCAGATGTGTTAGTACCATCGACAAAACACCAGAGCGAAGATCCACTGATAGAGGAAGCTCAGCGATGTCAGTAGGGTAGTTATGACTGGTCGATCAAAAGCTTCAACTCGTCATTATAATGCACCACAAACAAGAGCTTTGGACGCGTCCTCGTTCTGAGGAAGATAGGGACCGGGGTTCGAAGGTTTGTTATGGTACAAACGACCAGCAGCTATCTAAGATCGCGATCTCGTGGCTTGGCTGCGTTTGTCAGACGCCTTAGATTGGACAGCTCGAGTTGACATCCGCTGTGAACGTGCGACAGTCGTAGATGGTCATACCACGGAAGGACGGCTATCGGTATAAGCTAAAAAGCGAAACGGCGATCGCAGTCCAAACGGGCGGCGGCTCACGGGATGTATCGCCAAACGGTTTGGCTCATGCAAGCCTGCAAAAGCACCGAGAGCCTAGACTATGCAGAAAGGCGGGGAAAAGGCATAAGTCTGCTTGCGGCTGCATGTTACAAGGCTTGTAGATAATCGTGGCTTCGTTAGCGCCGAACTTGACAAAATGAAAAAGCGACGAGGCTCAGCGAGACTGACGGTGCCGTGACCCGCACGTAGACTATCAGCAAAGATAGGGTAGCAAGCCATAGTGGCGCAATTAAGTTCTGATTGAATTATCTCAAAGTAGCTTGGCGAGTCCGACTCGGAATGATGGGAATAGTGCTGTTTCATCGCATGTTGGTGAAGTACGCCTCACGCGGAACGTAACTTTTTGTCGTCAACATCGAAATGATCCAGTACAGTATGCAGCTGAGCTCCTTGCGTACCAGTATTGGTTCCGCGGTCCAAATCTTTGTGGCGCCAGTGTATACAGCCGTTGACATGCTCTAGAGCGATTTTCGGTTAGGTAGACGATCTGGAAGTTTAGCGTCTCCGGGATACTGGTTGACATGTATCTGTCCGTATGCTTCCAGGCAGGTGGATAGACATGGCGCAGACTTTCCTTGATCTGTTATCGTTGACAGTGTACGACGCCCCATGCACATCGTGCAGGTCAGAGGCACGAGAGAGAGTCGTCTCCTTGAATTTGGAAAACTGCAGACCGATGCGGGCGCTACAAGCGTACTGCGAAGCACAAGGGTTACGCTAGCGATAGAGGATTTTGGTGCACAGAAGCCGTTCGGGAAGTTGAGAATGTATAAAGACGCGTCTTTGGCCTACATGGGAGGTACTCGATATGTTCACCTTGATTTGTTAGTGTCGCTCCACATTCCTTCAATCTTTCAGCCATCTTTTGCTCGCTTGTCTCTTCTAGATCATCACTGTCATTTGCTTCAACCATGTCCTCCAAGATGCAACTCCAACACTGGCACCTACCCAGAAGCGTCATGTGGATGCACACGCCCATCGACAGAGTAGCCATTCCTTGTATGAATGACGCTGAAGGCATCGTCACTATGCCGGTGAGTCGAAAGCGTACATCGTCATGGGGCGTCCACTGATCGTTATAGGTACCCGGTCGTCGCTGCCCTGCCTGTCTCGAGCGTGGAGACACAGTCTGGGTTATCCCTGGAAAATGCTGCATTCAGTGCGGTACTCCCGTTAACTAGACGGGCGCTACACCACAGTGAGTATACACTGAGGCGACGCTGTGGCATTGACTGATCGCCATGCAGGACATACGTAACTTCCGAACTTGAGACTTCGCGTGCTTTCCGGCGGTCGTCATGGCGCGCGTAGAGTGACTTCCGCATATTGCGTTTGGGGGTTGTTTGTCCGCATTTTCAATTGCTGGCCTAGTAACGTTGTACTTGTACTTGTATTGGTGGATCTGTAATCAACTCAGACGGTTCCAGGTGGCTTAGTGCTGGTGTGAGCGTTAGACTCGAGCTCAATCTACGTGTGTTAATTTGGTGATCAGTGAGTGCCTCTTGTGGATATGTGTGGCTACTCTTACCGTCATGCCCAGAGTGAACACTATAAAGTGAAAGCGTAGTTCGTGGAGTGCAGATGGCTGACGGTTAGGAGAGCAGCGTATATGATGAAGCGTACCTACGATACTCTGAGTTCAGTTGGATTATCGTGATGGCGCCATCTTGCGCCGTGATAACGTTTTCGAATGTGGTGTAAACAAAGCTGAGCGTGGAAGGGGCCGATGGAGCTTTGCTTGGCGCCTCAGGGTCCGGGAAAGAGCGCCCAAGAACCAGCAGCAGCTGGCGCAACGGCGGGCGATAGCAAGATAAATCACAGCCTATTGAAGTGACCAGTTCACAATTTGAGTATTAGCAATAGAGATGAATGTATGACTGGTTAGGACTGTGCGACATGCAAATGCTTGAATGAATTAAGAGAGATAGGTGACCAATAGTTACGAGCCTTTAGATCGGAAGACAGCCATACAGTGTCCTGCGCGTACAATGTCAGAATGTCAAGCCTGACTACGATCCCCAATGAACGCCTGTTCATCCCAGCATATGTGGTGATGTATGCCAAACTCCAACGCCATATCCAAATATATTACAAATTGCCATTCAGCCCGGGAAACAAAGCTTGGTCATTATAGTCGTGTTGTGTGGGAGCGCAGAAGCCGGATCGTGCTTGGTGCGCATGCTGGCTCGGTCCTATATCGCGTCTCGCTCGATGGCCCCTTTAACGGGTTGTTGGGTGACGTGTGGAGTATGAGATGAGACGTTCATTTGCCCCCAGTTTGCCGTTCATGCTGAGTCATGACCCATCGCATCTTATCGCGGGTTTGCTCCAACGAATCGACAAGTTTCTGCGCCTCTCGTTCCTTCTCTGGTAGTGCGCGTCGCAGCCGCTCTGCTTCCTGTATGAGAGCATCCATCTCTTTCCGGTGCTCCTTCTTGTATGCCTCCATCAGGTTGACCAGCTTGGCCTCGGCCCGTGTGGATCGCGAAGATTCGTGTTGTAGCTGGTCGCTAATGATGGCTTGCCGCTTGATCTTATCGGCGTCTTCGAGGCGCTTTCTCCGTAACTCATTAAGCTCATCGTTGATTTGGCGGACCTTCTTCTCGTAGCCGTCGGTGATGCGCTTGAAGCCGTCTCGTGCTGTTTCGAGGTTCGTGTCTGCCATGCCCCTCATCTCGTATGCTTGCGAAAGCTGTCGTTGCGTCTCGGATCGTGTGTCGCCCAGCATCCGCAGCGCTTCTTCGGCTCGCTGTTCGGCGGACTTCCTTCTTTGTATTTCGGCGTCGAGTGTGGCCTTGAGTTCTTCTAGCTTCCGGTCTTTCCGCTCTATGGCTCGCGCATTGGTGTCGGCAAGCACTTGGAGATGTTGGTACTCGGCGCGGGAGTCTTCGGCTTTGGTTTGTGCAGCCGACACACGCTTGGCTTCATCTTCTCTTGCGAGCTTTTCTGCCCTGAGTTCCCGTCGCAGGCGGTCATTCTCTTGTGTGATCTTATCAATGTATTGCGATGTCTTTGAGTTGGGGGTGCTGTAGTGGTTGGGGCGGGCCCACGGGCTGTTCTCATCGGCGGCAGCCATGGCGGCTTTGTCGACAGCTAGCGGGCCTGAGACGTTGCGGGGCGATGTGTATGAGGGCATGGTGGTGGTCGAGGTCGTGCGTGCTGGTGCGGCGTTCGCAGTGCGAGAAGTGTCGTCGGTGGTCCAAGCTGACCCGTTCATGTCATTCCTCTTGCGGGCGGTGAAGTTGAGTTCGGGGAGCAATGGGGCCGAGTCTTGGTGGAGAGGGTTAGCATCGAACGTTATGAAGGCGCGTTTCAGGAAGCGGCATCGGGGGGCCAAACAATGCAATTGTGCAGCACAGCGCGGACAGGAAAGATGTTTATGCGGCGCGTCAATCAGGACGATGGGTGATGCGCTGTGTTTGGGGACACCAGGGGTCCACCCTAGCGCTAACTTACCTGGAGCCGTAGCGGCCGCAACTACCTTCCTTCTGCGAAAGGGAAGGAGCGGCATGCTTCGAGTGCGCAATGCGACAGGACTGGACATCTGTCTATGGATTAGTTTTGGTTTTTCGAGAGCCGTCGACCAAGATCCAGTGCTGCTGCTCAGCAATTGCCCACGAAAAGGCACGAAAAAGAATGCAACTGCAGCAATCTAGCGGAGATTGCGCACCACCAACAGATGACTGGGTTGAGGAGGACTCATACCTTGCTGATGGTCTTGTCGTGCTCCGGCGGATCTTCACAAATCGTTAGCAACCTCTATTGTTCTTGATTCATTCGTATTTGGCAGGCGGCGAGGTTGGGCGGATGAGGTTCCAAACGGTCGTTATTCAACGAGCAACAGGAGCGGCCAAGTCAAAAGCAATGCATTTTGCAGTGAAAACTAGTCTAGCCATTTGAAGCGCCTACAAACCTCCCCTTCACTTCACCTTGGATTCATCGTGGTCTGGTAATGCTGGTGTAGCAGTTCGCCAATCAGCGATGATCCCAGTTCAGGAACCCGCTGTCAAGTGGGGCGCAACCCTAGCAACTGCCCTACGGAACGTGACGTGTGCGTTTCCCGCACGAAACACCGTAAGACCGCTAGGCTCGTCAGCATGAACGCGTTCGTGCCGGGACATTGCGAAGCGTACGAGTGTGCTGGGGAGTCCTTGGTACTCCAAGATTTGATGCCTTTGCAACGAATTACCACCACGAAAGCCAGCAGCCATCACCATGATGCTCATGTACCAGAATATTGAGCCTACTGTCACCCGCAAGTCTGCCAGCTCCGTCACCATAATATTGTAGACAGTATACCCCACATTGCACTACCAACGTGGCTGAGCCTCACCGCCCCCAGCATGACTGTACTGGGAGTCACTGTGCAACATGGTTGAACGTGATTTTCACTTGTAACAACGGCCGCCACCCTTCACGCAGATCGGCCCGTTACTTCTCTATGAATAGACCCAACCGCCGAGGGAAGGGTGCAGCACGCTAAAACCAGAGAAATCTCCAAAAGCATCAGCTCTACTGGTGAAAACCACCCAAGCATCACAAGGAGCTCATGACTTGCGTAGAGACGAACTGAACGCACTCCCGAGTCTTGCCTTTTTCCCGTCGTCCATAAATGACCCTGAGCGTTACGTTAAATATACTGTGAGAAGAAGGTTTCGTCAGTGGTTCATGGTTGGGGAATATTTCCGTAGATTGAGGCTTGACGTGGTCATTGACAAACCAAGTCTCTGGTTTATTGTGTGCCTTTCCACCGTAAAGACCAAAGGTAGGCTGTCTGACAATGAATCAGGGCGGCCAGGAAACAATGGTCGGATAGCGATGCGATACTGAATACTAAGTACCGACTGCCAAAGCACAGTAACAGACACTACAAATGAAACGGATATCATTCCTTGAGTATGTACATATAGCAGGCCGATTTCATCCCAATCTAGAACATGTCAGGCGCCTTCTTAACGCGGGTCTTCGGGCCCGTTACGGGCGTCTCGGACGAGATGTCGTTATTCCTCAACTTCTCCAGCTTGCGCTCATTGTCCTCGTACGCCAGCTTCTTATATTTCTCAATGACTTTGTCCATCTGCACTTGGCTTCCGGCGGGAACGTTGTATGGCGATCCGACGTTCATGATCCTGCATTCGTTAGCCTGAGACTCCACACCAATCCCCCCTCCATGTGCGCTGAATCGCCTTCATTCCAACTCATAGTTCCTCCTCCTATAGGGCTGCATGCCGCATTCTGGGTATACATACTCTGGGAACTTCATGTCGACGTATTCCTGAGGCCGTGTGTTCGCGAACAGCACCCTGTCCTCACCCGCCTGCTCGATCATACGCACGTGGTGGTCGTTCTGCGAAGTCCACTTCTCGTGTAGCCCAGCCGTCGCATTGGAGATCATGCGGGTAATGTAGGGCTCGTTGTTCTCGCCGTCCGGTCGCGACAAGGCGTATACGGCGATTCCAACGGGGATGACGCCAACGGTCATAAAGAAGCCATACTACATGCCAATTGAGTCAGCAATATTCTTCGTGTAGTGCTACGATAACCTGGGGGAAGCCTAGGACCATCTGGGAGGGGTAAAGGGCGGTTGACATACGCCCATGGGCTCGTCGGCGGCTGGGGTCGGGTGGCCGTGAGCGTGCTCATCGTGTGCGAAGCGGCGCGACTGGCGCGTGAGTGAGGTGCGGCTCGTCCGGGCAGCAGCCACTGCTGTTCTGCGTAGTGACTGCATCGTGAAGTTGCTTGCGGTCGTTGGTACCGCTGGGTTTCGCGATGATGCTGAGCTCGAGATGCGCTTAGTCAGATGTTCTTAGTGGCTTGGCATTCATGGGCACTTCCTTTTCGATACAATTATCATCGCGTTTGCAAGTAATTCCTTCAAGAAAGCGTCTGATTTATCTACGGTCAGATCTGTATTTACGTTCTGCTGTTAGGATCTTGGAAACTTCACCTGATCTTGTACGGGACTTTATGAGTATTCGCGAGAACTGGGCACCAACACTTCAGAAAATTTCTACTCAGAGTGCGGAGCGTTTCAAGAGATGCCTGGTAGTTTGCGACTGACAACTCTGTACACAATGGGCCGTTGCAAGCTTTCGATTAGTAACTTGCACCGCCGTTGAGATTCCTTTGTTCGGCCCTTGGATGCGTAGCGGTCCTAATCGGGAAACGACCACCCGAGCCTCGGTATCTTCTCCGCAGGACACCTGTGGAGGATCTGTGCGGACGCGAACTACAAACACGAGCGAGCTGTCTCTGCTTTTGACTTCCCATACCATCAGTCTCCATTCAAAGAAACCTTGCTTCCTCGTCTCCCCTCCCGGATCACTACCGTGAAAGTCGACCAAAGCGTTCAGAAGTCTGCCATCAATCAATCAAATCCATCATCATGCCTTCATATACATCTATCCATCTCGCCGAACGGCCAGTGGACGCTGTTGTCGCCGGCAAAACCTTCACACCAAAGCAGCAAGAAGTTCCATCGGCATCATCACTCAAAGATGGCGAGGTACTTTTCCAGACACTCTACCTATCACTTGACCCGGCGATGCGCGGCTGGCTGAACCCAACGCGTTCTTACATTCCTCCGGTCGAGATTGGTGCCGTCATGCGTGGTAGCGGTATTGGCCTCATCGTCGCGAGTAAGAGTAAGAAGTTTCCCGTTGGCACGTACGCAACTGGTATGTGTGGATGGTCCGAGTACTCGGTGCTGAATGAGAAGCATATTGAGTCATTGGATCTGCCGGAGGGGGCTGTACCAACCGATGCGCTGGGCGTACTGGGAATGACCGGCCTTACCGCTTACTTCGGGCTTTTGGAGATTGGCCAAGTCAAAGCGGGTGACTTTGTAGTTGTTAGTGGTGCAGCTGGAGCTACCGGAAGCGTGGTTGGCCAAATCGCGAAGCTGAAGGGCGCCAAGGTTCTGGGTCTCGCTGGCGAGGACAGCAAAGTATCATGGCTGAAGGAGGAACTCGGCTTTGACGAGGCGCTGAACTACAAGGACCCAGAGTTTGCAAAGAAGTTCAGGGCTGCAACCAAGGGCCTAATTGATGTGTACTTTGACAATGTGGGTGGAGAGATCCTTGATCTTGCTCTCTCTCGAGCGAAGCCTTTCGCGCGCTTCGTCATGTGCGGTGCGATCTCCGAGTACAACAAGAAGAAGCCTCAAGGGCCAAAGGTATGTCAAACATCTCAAATCGTTGTAATGCGCCCAGCTAACCGAGCTCAGAACTACATGATGATCATCTCAATGCGCATTCGCATGCAAGGTTTCGTCGTCTTTGACTTCGCGGACAAGTACGCCGAGGCCAGGAGGCAGCTCGCCCAGTGGCTCTCGGAAGGCAAGCTCAAGAGGAAAGAGACAATCATTCAAGGAGGCATCAACAAGGCCGAGGACGCGCTAGTCGGACTGTTCGAGGGAAAGAACACTGGTAAGTCCGTCCAATCACGATTGAAGAGTGAAGTCACTAATAACTGCAGGCAAAATCATGGTGCAGGTCGCAGATCCCGAGGCAGTCAAAGCGAGGTTGTAGAGGTATAACTAATCATTAATCGAGTTCCTGCTGAATGAATGTGTTAACCTTACGTGTCGCTCTGTTTAGAGAAACACTTCGCCAAGTAACGTTCGTGGACATGTACAACGACAACTACAAGTCGATATTTGAGCTTTGCCAGAATCTCAATCTCGAGCGCTTCGAGATTACTGAGACTTGTATCGACGATTCGCTTGACGTTCTGCTCATCACAGACGTTCTGAAAGCACTCTTTTATGGCGCCGCAAAGACTGCTATTGTCGATCCACCAGGGTGCATGCGTGCTCTCGCTGGATACTGGGCCAAAAGCGAAGTGAAGAATGCCCAAAAATTCCGGAATGATCGCAGGTCGAGACACAGACTCCGGACCAGGTTCACGATGCATGGGCGCAAGGAATGGATGATTGGCACATGGGCCTTCAGCAGCGATCAGCGAGGAGGTTAAGCATGTCAATTGGAGGTAGCACTACTCCCAAAAAGCAGTTGGCCTAATAACAAAACATATCTAGGATAACGCGAGTGTGTATGTATTATCAGCCAACCTGGTATCTTCTAAGCGACCGCGTGTAGTCAAATGCACAGTGAATAGCCTAATCTCGATCGAGCTTAGTCAACATGCTTCTTGACTGTGCCACCTTCCCCAGGATGCGGAAGTCGCGCCCCGCACTTCAGACACTCAGTTTTCTATACCACACTCTGCATCTACTTATCCATACTCCACAATCATCAAGAAGATCTAGTAAGGATCTGATTCTATACAAGATGAAAGCGAAGGTGGCGAGGCTATTACACTTTAGATCGACAGACCCAGATACGACGACTGCAGCCGACAACAGCCTCGGATGCAAGGGCAATTGCCGTCTCCTTGGAAGACGATTTTACGAATACCGACATCCACCTCCTCCATCTCCTCCACCTCCTATAGCTCGTAACCCTTTCCATTACCATTACATTCGCCCGTGCTGCATCCGTCTGCTCACTCCCTCACCCAAGATCAACGACGGCTACCATTGGAAGATACACCGCTTTCACTTTGAAGCAATCTACAACAACTTCGAGTATGATGCGCTATCTTATGTTTGGGGCTCTGATTCGGAACTTCTCGATATCAGTCTGAACGGACGTGTTGCGAAAGTGCACCGCAATCTATATAATGCTCTACCTTATCTTGCTCGCCGCGGAGGAGGCAGAACGATGCGACCGATCTGGATCGATGCGCTTTGTATCGACCAGGCGAACCCTGGAGAGAAGATGGGTCAGATCCGGGAGATGAATCTCGTTTACCAGCATGCGAACAAAGTCTGGATATGGCTCGGGACTGCGCAGCAACAAGAGCGTATTCCTGCCGCTATCCGCTTTCTTGAAAATTTGCGCGATGCAAAATCCAGCCAACCGCACAGGAAAATCGACGACCTGTACGAGAAATTGGGCTTTGCAACATTGCCTGAGAAGTCCGCACTGTCTCATCTTGTGTTTAACGACTGGTTTGAAAGGCTGTGGGTCCTACAAGAAGCGGCATTAGCGAAAGAGCCAACCTTCCTTTGTGGAGACAATGAATGCAGCTGGGAACTTATGGAGGATGCAATGAGAGATGAAGTACTCTACAGGCTCTTCAAAAAAGAGTTCTATGAGGCTGAAAATCCCGCCCATCTGTGCGACGACTCCGTGCGTACTGGGACAAGAAGAGCGGCGTGGAGCACTACGGTATTTCAGGTTCGAAGTTGGGCACGGCACGGTTGGGGTAGAGAATTCATTGGCCCTAAGGTTAATAATAAGAAGGGCGCTCAGGTCATGATGCTAGCATTCGCGATCATCATGTCACGTTCACAAGTATGTCTCAGACCCGAGGATCATGTCCTTGGTCTGCTAGGCTTGATGAAACCGAAGTATTTCTGGCGCACCTGCCTCGACCCAGAGGTACCATACGTATCAGTAGAAGACCTGTTCACTCGAGTCACCAAGTTCATACTGGAGATAGCTTGGGACCGGGAAATTGGAACTTTTTGGACGTGGATTAGCTGGGCATGCGCACTTGATAGACGCCAAGGTTTGCCATCTTGGGCACCGAATCTATCTAGCTCAGGGCCGTCGACTAATATGCCAAGGAGATATCACTCCACAAGTCCGTCTCGGTACACAACTATCGGAAAGTTGCAACGTTGGTACCCTACCTTTATAAAACAAGACCAATTGAAGTTAGCCGGCAAGGTACTCGATGAAGTCGTCAAGGTGTTCGCGCAGATGCCTTTTTCTTCTTCGACCCGAGATGCTCCCAGACCAGAACAGAGGGGTCATTTGCTAGCTATCTCGCATTGGGAATCGACGATCGCCGATGTTGCGATTGGTCGCACATTGACACGGTCAAAAGCGGAAGGTGATGACGATGGATCTCTCGAAGAATACTGGCGTACGCTAGTGGATAATCTAAAGCTTTACCAAGACGAGACAATAACGTACGATTGGTATCTTGAATTTCAAGCGATGGGACGACGACTGAGAGATATCAATGTCAACCCAGCACAACTGAAGTAGGTCACTCTTGCTTGCATCGATACCTATTGATAAGCTTACACTACTCAGTGCAGAGACAGAGCCTCAATACCCGAGGTTTTACAGCCCTGTGAAGGATTCTGAAGAGCTTCTAAAAGCGGAAGCCCAATATCCGAACGCTTACAAATTTCTCGAGGCCATGCAGGAGGCCCGTCACAGGCGACTCTTCAAGACTAAGAAAGGGCATCTCAGCTCGACAATGCCGGGTGTGATGCCTGATGATGTTCTGATAGCGCCGAATGGGGCGCCAATCCTATACGTGATCAGAAAGGTCAAGGATGCCGTGGACGATGAGCCGGAGCTTTGGGAATTTGTAGGCGATGCTTATGTGTATTCTCCAGATTGTGAGAACGACAAGGGATATACTCTGGAACGCAAGTCCTCTGGCGCAAGCCAGAAGGAAGCGGCTTCGATATCGACTTACCAACCCACCTATGTACACATTCAAAAGCGGCGAGAAGACTTGAAGCTCGAGGGCGAAGCCTGGGAGAAGGAAGCTCGGGAGAAGGAAGCGGCTTATCTGGGAGAAAGGTTCGTATTTGTATAAATGAGAGCGGTTTTGCGAAAGGACCTGAAAGATTCGAAGCTGATAGATAGGAGTATCCCTGCAAAAAATGCATGATATTTAGCATCTTCTCCGAGGTGTCCAGCAAAGTTCGTCATGTGAAGGAGATGGTGAGGGAACTGTCAGGCTGTACCTGCAGTGACGCCCACGCGCTAACCCCACCAGCAGAGGGCACGTGCGCTGAACTTTCAGAACGCCGCCACTGTTTCCCTCCCCACTCACTTCCCAAACCTCCGCGGTGTCCCTGTGAAGGCATGTTATGCTTCGGACCTTATCACGATCGATAACACGAGCCATGGCATCCAACGAGCCCGCCCGCGTTCCCATCCCCAAGAATGGCGTCGACTACCGTGGCAAAGTGGTGCTTGCGCCCATGGTGCGCTCCGGTGAATTGCCATCACGCCTCCTCGCGCTGAAGTACGGCGCCGACTTGGTCTGGGGACCCGAAACCATCGATCGCGCCATGATTGGCACCACGAAGCGACTGAACCCGCACACGAATACACTGGAGTTCTCGCGCCTGCCGACTTCGAAGATCAAAAACCCCACCCTCGATCCCGAGAATCGCGAAAGCGTTTTATACCGCATACATCCGGAGCTGGAGAAGGGAAAGCTCATATACCAGATTGGTACGGCGAATCCGGAGTTAGCAGTCCAGGCCGCCAAGATGGTCGCAGCGGATGTTGCAGGCATTGATGTCAATTCTGGCTGTCCCAAGCCATTCTCGACTTCGGGCGGCATGGGCGCAGCGCTGCTCAAGACACCAGACCTGCTTTGCGACATCCTGAAGAGTCTCGTGGAAGAAGTGGGAAAGCCATTCGAGATCGGAATTAGCGTCAAGATCAGAATCCTGGACACGGCAGAAGAGACAGCAGCATTGGTGAAGAGACTGGTGCGCACCGGCATCACGGGTCTCACGGTGCACTGTCGAACCACGCCCATGCGACCCAGAGAGCGCGCGATTCGAGACCAACTCAAGATGATTGGAGAGATATGCCACGAAGCAGGCGTGGCATGCCTGATGAACGGCGACGTCACATCGCGCACCGAAGCCCTCAAACTCGCGGAAGAGTTCAATGTCGACGGCGCAATGATTGCGACCGCAGCCGAAAAGAACCCCAGCGTGTTCCGACCCGACGCAGAAGGCGGGCCACACGAGTGGAAGTCGCAGTGGAAGACCGTTGTTACCGAATACATGCGTTTCGCGCTACAAGTGGAGAACCGGTGGGGAAACACAAAGTATCTGCTCAGTCAGATGATCCCAGGGAAGGAGAAAGCGTATCAGGCGATGAATAAGTCAAAGTGCTACACGGATTGCATTAAGGCGCTGGGCCTGGAGAACGTTGACGACTTACTACAGCAGGCCAACGTTGTTGACGAGCATCTGGGCATACCGCAAAACGAATCGCGAGCCTCTAAGCGCGCTCGGGTCAAGGAAGCAGCAAATCCAGAAAGCGATGCTGTCGAGCGGAAGGAGAAGCGCAAGGAACGGGATGATGACGAGCCTGAGGCCAAGCGCGTCAAGGTGCCTGAAGTGGAGCCAGAAGCAACTGTGGCCATCCCACCGCAGGAGATGGCGGCTCCTACTGCCTTGAGCGTATGATATTTTTGAAGATTTCCGGGCTGGGTGTGTATCTATCTGGGCATTGCAGGCGTATTGAGCATTTACGAAAGTGTCGAGGGTTCCCTTTGGTGGTACGCATCCATGACATGGGACAATGAAATGATATCAATATATAGTCTGCTGTGACTGTGATGCACCATACTTGTTCAAACGACTAAAAAAGTCCCCAAGCATCGTTACGTTGCGTCGCTGATGTACTGAACGATGGCACACGAAGGCCTTCCAAAATTTGGTACAAGGGTCTGCTGCATGACGGCTAGCACCGCCACCTGGGCATACTTCGCAACCGTCTTTGATGTCAACTTCCACTTTTCGCCCTCATACATTATATCCTTGGAATACAGAAAGAGGATTTCAGGACCGACAATGGTTGCGTCTACAGTTGATATTATGGTAGATATCGGCGATGACAAAGCGCAACTCGACAGTCTGCCGAACGAGCTACTAAACCTCGTTACAGACTTGGTGGTCTCTGGTGGCACGCCGATGGCGGTCATGCGACTGGTGAATCGGGGGCACTGTCGTCTTGTTTCGTGGTCTGCTCCCGTAGTGAGACTCCATCTACTGCGGGAACGAGCCATTGGGTTCTGCCCAGTGCACAACCTCATGAATCGTAGGCGGTATGACAGCCGATGGTATACTACACGGTCGGTTGAAGACGCCTTGCAGTAAAGGGATATGGCCTTCTTTTGCTGGAAGTGGTCGCGTCATGGTGATCTAGGGCAAAAGCTCAAAACGACCGGTGCTCTGCGTATTCCAGTACATGAACGGGCAAACATATGTACTTGAGATGGCCACTCGCGCATATTCAGGACCGATCTGGCACCGCCTCAATCTGATGTTCCTTTCGGCACTGAACCGATGATATCGCATTCTTGTGGACGTATCACCTACGTCAATGAGATAGCCAACGACCATGGGGTGCAAGGCTCCAAGACTCCTTTTGCAAGGCGTACCAGGCGTACTGCCACGTATCGTACATACTATCCGGTTGTCCAAACGCCTCGATAGTGCCTCGTTGGCTGACAAGGCGCTCCGCCACCACATGCCGGACGCCTTCCCCAGCCCAGTCGTGGAGGCTCTTATTCACTAGGCCCTTTCAGAGCATAGCAAGCGCATCGAACGCCACGGAATCGAGCGGTACGTATGCGCATCGATTCCAGCCTGATGTGACATCTATGTCTCTGTCATCACCATTATTGGCGCCATACAGATGGTTGGGGTCGGCAAAAAGAGCTTCAGATCGCCAGAGTTTCTCAGATGCCAACATTCTCATGATTGACGGGCCAACTGAGTTCATACCATAGCTACGCAACGTCCGTTGCATTCAAGTCGTACGGCTGCAAAATCAACATCACTTCCATGTAAATCACAGTACCAGATCCATCAATTTCTCCAAAGCTATCCATGTATTCGATGCTAAGCCTCTTCAGCAAGAACGGCGAAAAAGCTCGATAATCACACACACACACACACATAGTTATGAGCACCAAACGCCAGTGGTTGCGTACGAATTGGGAGATTTCCTCATCAGGAAAGACCACAACGTGATTGAAGAACGGGTAGGTGCGTATTGCTAGAGAAGAAGAGCCATGGTGATAATACGATTGCGCACAGGGAACCTAGCGCGTTCTATTGGCATCTGGCGCCCGCTGGGATACAGAAGATGTCCAAGGTAGATACGACAGCGCATGTGCAGCCATGTTGTGTGGCGGAGACGAACGTAATCTGCTACTCAGTCTGCGGCCGTGGTGTACACAGATATTTCATCCGTATCGATGTCTTGAGTCTCGGCGTCTATCTTTCCAGGCTTTTAATCTTGATGGCTGTTTCCGATGTATTCCACATCCACTCGGTAACGAGCACCGACTTTACCAACGAGAATGTCATCGGTATATGTGGTACATAACCGACGAAGAGCAACCTTGATACAGCCCTGTCTTGATACCAGAGGAATATTCATCCGATTTGTAAAGCTATCCAGTTTTGATTCCAATCGCGATGTTGACCCATCGCCTTGCATCTCCACGCTTTGCAATTGAAGCTCTTTTATGGAGTTGCCCAGTACAATGATTGGCGATAAACCTGAGGAGGTACTGGATGTCCTTATCGTCAAAGCAAAGCGGTCGGAGGTAGTTTTTGAAACTGTAATTATCGTGCCAGATCCTTTCGGGTGCTCATAACTGTTGGTAGTGCAACTCCAAGATGATAAGGTGAACGAAGAACTGTGGAACTCAAAACGGGCGAAATCATGAGCGACATGTGCAGGACGTGTGGACTTGTCAGATACCATTAGAGTCTGGGGCTCCATTTCAATCCCGCGAAATCTCTTCATATCTACCAAGAAGGGAACTCCATCGTGGCGAATATATTCTGATGTTGGCAGTCGGGTAAGAAGGATTCCTATGACGTGGCGTTCATGTCCTACGAGAGTGACAGGCAGAAGTGCGACCAACTTGTCCGGGCCTACTCTAGGAGCGACATCACCGGATCTCAAGCTCTGAATTTTGAGGCTGGATTTATACGGTAGCCGATGTACCTTGAGCTTTACACCGCCTTTGACCAGCTTCAGGTAGTGTTCGTCGAATGCTGGCCATCTAGTGTCAAGGGTCGTCCGCATCTGGGAATACGTGATGTGGCCAGGAAGGCATGTTACTTGGGACACGCAGTCTTTACAGCGATCTCTCTGACAAAACTGCCTGACCGAGTTCGCGAGCAATGGTGTGATAGCGGGCTCGCTGTTTCTGAAAAGGAATAGCGTGTGGTCAGCTTCGCTCTCAAACACTACTTGCTGCAACCTGCGGAATGCCTTAAGCCCCCCTTCGCCATACAGCAACGGCATGTTAGCATCGAAGAGCCCGAGCAAACAATAAGCTATGTCTTCGGTTCTAGTGACGAGTCGATGCGAAGACCATGAAATCTTCTCTGCAGCGAAGTACTTGTCCTTCAAATCGTGCCAGTCATTCCGAAGAGCGGCAAGGTCGATTCCAGTGATATGGGCAATTTCAGCGGCTCGCGAAGCCTTGGAGCCGATCGAGGTCCAGTCAGTCGCGTAGAATTCGACACTGGATGGTGCCAGTAACTCCTGTAAGGTCCAACCGCGAGTGAACCATAGACTCTGTTTGAATGCATCAAAACCAGCCTCCCTATCCGGAATGTCACTTAGATAAGCGTAACAAATCTGGGCCTCTTGATACCATCGAAACATCGAGTTGATCGCCTCCTGAAGCTCCGCAGAGCTGGATTTGTCGATGCAGCAACTGTCTATCCAGACCCAATCGAATCCATCCTTGAGTGCGAGTGCGCAAGTCCCTTGCACTTTGGAGAACCCCCGTTTGGCTCGGGCCGGGCTGCTCGTGTCGCTGATAGGGCTTTTCATCACATCCTCGAAGATAAGTTCTTCCTCTTCCCATCGATGTGATAGGATGACATAGTCAGGCGCTTTGCCAATGAATGCCGTGAGTGTTAGGGTACGCGTGTTGAGGAGCCTCATGTTTGCGCGCTCGTCGTTATGGGCTCAGTATGGTCGCGTTTATCCACCGAGATCTGTGGTGTGATGCAACCTGAATGAGCCTTTTAGGCGTGGACGGCCAGAAGGTTTGCGGAAAAAACCCGAAGTCATGATGGTGGCCTTTGATGTGGGAGACTCGCCATCAAGCTGCAGGTAAGCCACAGCCACCTGAGCATGCATGCGGGGCAACATGAATCGAAGCCCGCGCCCCCACTAGTCGCTATGCAAGTCATCGGTCCATGTCTCAGTTCATATCGATAGTGGTGTGGCGACGAAATGTGTAGACTTTCGCCGTGGCAACTCGCAGTGAACACGCTCGGGAATGAGCGCGCCAAGGTTCACGCTCCAGCCACTCACGTGACGTGATCCGACCTTCTTTGAATGACCCCTGTCTCAGTTGCCGCCTTCCATCTGCCAGTAACTAAATGTGGCAAGCATCAGCATCGCTTCCAACCGTTATCGTCTCTATAACAGTGGGCAACGAGAGCAGACTTCGATGACGGCTGGAGATGGATGCGTAGCCGCGCGCGACGTGCGAACTAGGCTGCCTCAGGTTTTCCCCGCCTCCCAATACTCACCGGCCGCGTTCCACAGCCTCAATGTGCCTGCGATACAGACACAAAACCTGAGCATGCGTCCACAAGCGGAACTTTGCGAATGCACGGATGACGTGGCGCAATTCTGGCCCCCATTTGATGCAGACAAAGCTCCGCCTCGATGCAGAGCCGCGGCCCCTTCGGAAAATCGAGGGCTCGCTTCCTTCATCCCGTCTTATTCACGACAACGCTCTCTGAATCCTTAGCATCAACGCGTTGCTCGCCAGCTTCTCAAAAGTTAATATTTTGTCCGGGCTCTGATATTGGGCACGCTACGCGCATCTGCATCAATGACCAACGACGGTGTCAACGCAGTCGAGATGGGGACTATCGCCGAGGCTCCAAAAGCTACTAAAACCTCCGTTGCTGCAACTTCGAGAACGGTCACCCCAAGCCCAAACATGTTGAAAGACGAAGGACCATTGATTGGATCGTGGCTGTGTTCTGATGGTAGAAGATGTCTTGTCCAAGTGCCATTTGCAGGTGTCGTTAATCTTGAACAGGCCCATATCGCCGATATATAGAGGCCTTGAGCGGATCCAATCCTGGGCTGAAGAAGGCCGACCCAAATAACAGGGATGAGCCGCTGAAAGACGGCAACGCGCTCGTCGCACTCTTGGACGCTCCTGCTACTGGAGCATCTGGTTTCACCACCACTGAATTCAAGAGCGAAAACGATCTTCGCAAGCACTTTCAGTCAGCAAGACATGACCACAACCGCCGGCGCATCTATATCATGGAGGGTTTAGCACCTGATTATGTCGCAGCCGTTGGCGGTCACTTTTTCATGGATCCTTCATTCTTTCAGCGGCAAGAAAGGACGTGCGTCTGGAGTAACGACTTTACACCAGTGA
The DNA here is from genome assembly GCF_020736505.1 of Alternaria rosae. Taxonomy (NCBI): domain Eukaryota; kingdom Fungi; phylum Ascomycota; class Dothideomycetes; order Pleosporales; family Pleosporaceae; genus Alternaria; species Alternaria rosae. Next base: position 126,857 of record NW_025763582.1, read on the forward strand.
GCGATGCATTGCCCCAACCCAGCTTGCTTGACCCACGGCAAGCTTTCCAGCTCCAGTATTGCGAGTTACGACAGTTCAACAAGGCGCTTGAGAACCGCTATTTCTTCTGCGAGCGAACGCGACGGCATGTGGGCATGACAGCATCCCGTCAGAAGGAGAATAGCACGATCGGAATACTACGGCGTAAAGTCGGGTGGTGGTCTCGCAAGACTGAGAATGGCGGCTGGGATGGTACGTGAATTTCACGCTCGATCCTAAGATCATTCTCTGAAGACATGTCGCCGCCTTAGAAGCCCGATACCGGTCCTGAAGACAAAAGCAGTGAGGGGAAGTCTGGGTGATTTTAGCTGACTTACGCAGTGGTCATATTGTGTGATCCCCAGCTGCTTCATCTAAGCCCTCCGCCCAAAGAATTCAATCCCGACGATAACACGCTTCGTCCAATCGCCAATGTACGCGACGAACTTCGAAACACGCCCTTTCAGGAAGGCTATGTTGACTTCATTCCGCCCGTCCCTCATCATCAGATACATAGCAAGACGCAACATCCGCATACGTCAATGCTGCGCGACCTCCTCCACTACTACCAGCAACACTCCGATCTGTTCTCCGAGGACGAGTGGGCTACGCCCAATACATCAGCAATTTTCCTCAAGAAGATAGTCGCCGCGCACTACCTCCAGCTTGTCGACTACATAAAAGCAATGCTGCCTTCATTGGAGCTTCGTCTTACTACCGCATGGGTTGAAGAGCAGGGTCAATGGAAGAGCTTACAGACTATATCGCGTCGTTGCGGCAACTACCGCGACGACCTTGAAGATGCATTGCTCAGTCTCGACTATTCACTAGATGGGCAGATCAACAAGTCCGTCAGGTTGCATGCGTCTACGTGGAAAGACTGCGAGAAAGACTTTCAATACGTCTACTTCCGTCTCAAGATCCTCAAGGAGCGCGCCGATAATCTGATCCAAGCGATGACCGGACTGGCATCGATCGCAGGTAACCGTCAGAACTTGGAAGAGGCCAAACGCGTCAAACGACTCAACCTTCTCGCCCTGCTGTTCATCCCGTTGGCATACACGAGTAGCTTGTTCAGTATGCAAGACAACTACGCACCGGTAAGATCATCATGAGCATGTTACTGGTGATACACTTACTAACTTCTCACGTGGGATCTTAGAACCGAAGTGAATTTTGGGTCTATTGGGTCAGTGCTATCGGAGTTGTCGCATTCACCGCCGTCATCACGTGGATCTTGGACAATGCTCTGAACGACGAGGCACAGTGGACCTGGAAACCGATCGGCTTCCTCAAATTCTGGGGCGGCAACGAGCAACAACCCCAACCCGGCAAAGTGAAGAGAAAAATGACTAATCTCTACCGATTATGATTGATGTCTTGGCTATGATGGATGTCTTGGCTATGATCATGCAAAAAGCGTTGTCTGCACTGCCACCTCGGTGCTTTCACCATAGCAGAGTGACCAGAGTGTCTCGCTAAATTGGAGCTCTTTCTATAGGAAGGTTTCCATTGTCAAAGCACTTGGTGGGTGCTAGACGCACGTTCGCGCACTTTCCCTTCCGTTCTCAGAGGAGATTAATACGTTTGTTCTAGCGTCCCTGGCATTTTGTCTTTCATTCTTCTTCCAATCGTACGCGATATCGATATCCGACTAACAACGTCATCATGAATGAAGCCTCGATAATACTTGCTCGCCTCTGCTGCATGTGCCACCGTAAAGCTACACGCACGTGCACGACATGGAAATGCAGCTTCTATTGCTCGACAGAATGCCTGCAGGACGACAAATCCGTTCATAAGCTGCTCTGCAGGGCCCATCGAAACCACAAGACACAAATTCTTCCTGAACCTGCATTATTCAAGGCCATATTCTTCAAGGCCAGAAAGACCGCGCCCGAATGGGTATGGGTAAGGATGACGTCTCAGCCCGGCGACGAGGGCTTTGTTCTTCAATACTACATGATGCTGGATGATCAGACCAAGGGACTTGTCAGCTATGGAGACTCAATCTACAATTGCGTCTTGAAACGCTCTCACGACGCCATTCACATGCTCGGCTGTCTTGAAACCTGCCCAACTTTACCCGATCAACTATGGTTGAATGGCGCCCCAAACTTAAGCATGGGAAATATTGCGCACGAGCTACTAGAATGTTGCAAAGGCAATATACTCTTCGTTGGCCATCGCGCACATCTGGACGTGACAAGTTTCCGGCATATCGTCGACATGATGTACATGGAGTACGACAAATCACTCCGCCAACTTGGAGACCAAAAGAAAGGCCACATCCCTGGTATCCGCATCAACTGCATTGGTGATCGATTGGTCAGTGATCGTCCGACACTCGAGGCTTGCAAAGTCACCGGCAGCTTCTACGAAAAGGACGAGAACCTCCTCATGTGGATTGTCTCCAAACTCGGTATCGATCTCCTCGCTCGCGCTATACCCCCGGCACTGCCCTGGAGAAATCGTAGCGGCGGTTGTAACTGCTTGCACCATGCTTGGAACTTCGGCTTCGCACAACTCAACCCTTCTGAGTGGTCAGCCAGCCTGGGTAGTGTTTACGTCGCGAGAAAAGACAAGAAGCCATTGCTTGTCGCTCACATCGCGGCTCTGATGGCATATTTATGCATCATTGGTAGTGCACAAGTTCGAGAAATCCTGGATAGCGAGGAGTCATGGACACTGGTGTCCAAGTTTGATGTTGCTTTTGAGATGCACGGGGACCTGTTACTCCAAAGAGCTTCCAAAGAGGATTTCGAGCGGTACTGGGCGAAATGGATGGACAAGGAAGGACGACAGAAGTATGGAGATGTCTCCTCACCCTATGAGGTCTAGCGCGCGGTTGCGTTCATCACGTCAGGAAGCTTTCACCACGCGTTTAGAAACAACACTAGTGAATTCGAGAAGAATGACATGTGTCGTTGCACGGTGCGAGGGAATCCGGCGTCCAGGTCCGTCGGCCTGGTACGAATAGTGTTCCGGTAAATGTGGCTGCACTAGAACTCTGCCCATAGTGTTCTGCCGCTCTGCTTAATTAGCCAATATGCATAGGGCTCACTAGCGCAACACTGTCATGATACCTATAAAATCTTCATATACAAAGTTCATCGTCGTGATCATTGGCAGTGTTTCAGAAATAGCTTTTCGAGATGCATCTCCTCTCTCTCCTTCCCTTCCTGGGCCTCGCCCTCGCGACCCCATTACACCCACCTCCACCTCCGCCTCCACATGCACCTCCTCCTCCTCCTCCGCCTCCCCATCTCCACCCACACGCCCCAAAAAGTAACATCAAATGCCCCATAATCTTCGACGGCCGCATCACCAAAAATCTAACCCTCCAATCCTTTGACACCGCCGCCGGCGCCACACCCTACAACCCAGACTACGTAAAAGGCGAAAACCGCACCTGGTCCTCCATCCTCCTCTTCCCCTCCGCCAGAACCACTCTCCTATCCCGCTTCGACAACCCCCTCCAGCACAAACCAGTCGAAGTAACAATCGACGACGGCTCTCTCTTCCGCGCAGGCGAAAATCTCCAAACGGGTTTCCGCCGCGCAGGCCTCTTGTTCAAAGACGACCAAAACGATGCTGGCGCTGACGCCTCTGATAACGGTATCGTAACGTTCCATTGGAGTATTCGGCAAGATGAACATAGGCCGTTGAATTTGAGTCATGAGTATATGAATGTGTGGCATGAGAAGGGTGATTACTCTGGTAACCAGTTCATGTTTGTAGGGGGTGTTGTGTTGGTAGGTGATGGCGGGACGGGAGTTGACACGAAAAAAGAGAGGGAGATGTGGAAGGTGCAGGATGCGAAGAATGAGTTTGTGTACGAGACGAGGATACTCAAGGGGGAGTGGCAGAATTTTGGGGTACAGTTGGATTACGTTAAAGAGTAAGTGGGCTTATTTCTTCTGGGGCAATGAGATTTGGTTGAGGAGGTGAAAGCTAACGAGATGATCAGCACGATCAGGATTTATTACTCCGAGGGTGATAAGCCGCTGAAGGCGGTTACGAAGGCTACGCCTAACAACAATGCTGGCGGTGGACAATTACAGATTGGTATTGCGAAGAAGCCGACGGAGACGGAGACGGTGGTTTATGATGGGTACCAAGAGCATATACCACTTCGTGGTGAAGGCCAGATTTACGGCGGTATCTTTGTCGAAGATAGTTCGAGTGGGTGTGTCAGTGTTTGAGCTCTGTATGGAGATAACAGAAAGATAGTCACATGGAGGAGAATATGAATGGCTCAGTTTCTTATAGCTGCGGAATACATGCTGTTGTGCATTTGAGTGTACATACTAATCTTTTGCTAACTATCGACCGATACATGAGGATACAAGCCTTCCCAATCGGAATACCATGTGCGTTAGTATGATCCCTGTCTACATAGCATAACCATAATCTCCTGCCGACTAGACTTCATAAAGCGAAGCAACGGCTCCATACTCCGTAATTCCACCACTCTGCAGGAAGTCAGCGAAGAAACTCTCAAAGCCGTCTTTCGAAGCACGAGCGAGTAGCTACTGTGAACTTGCTTGATGATTGATGTCGATAAGGGGAGTCAAGTCTTCACCAGGGTCATGAGGTCCTCCGGGTAAATCGAATATTTAGGCATCACTGAAGCTTTTGCGAAGACAGTACTCGCGTAGTGCGTCTACGTGGGCGCAATGAAGCGGCTTGAAGTCTTTGCGAATGATCATAATCGAGCCTGTCAGAATCTGCCATTGCGCCGGGTTGAGTGTCCGCGCGTCAAAATTAAGTGAATATTTGACAGTTGTGTCACCATCGAGACGACGATTCCTCCACGGTACAGCATACTCAATTAGCTGTACCTCTAATGGGATACCGATCTTCTCGCCTACTGGGATCTTAATGGACTATGAGTGTGGAAGAAGGTGTCGTGGGCTATATTGCTCGGTTCGTATCCTGGTCGCTTACTGATAATGGTGTCGCCGAGGCAGTTCGCACGAACGCCCTTGATGGGGCCTGGTATTTGCCTCTCGGCCACGATCCTGGCATCGTACTAATAGGAGCGCAGATGATCTACTATGTGCCGAAAGGATATCATGTCGAGGTGGCATCGCAGACCGCAGAATAGCAGTGGCCCGTTGTAGCCATCCAATAACTCTGGATCGATGCTTCCAACGCTACCAGTCGGCTTACCTGCGAATCTTGTCTCACCGTTTATGCCGGCAGCGAGAAATCCCACTATGCTAATTGGTTCATGGGGCCGCTGTAGAACCCGGTTTTCGTCGATATCGCCTGTTGACTGTGGCAATCAGTGGACCTGAGACCGTGGTGGAAATGGCACGGTGTCGAAGTGGATGATACTAGCTTGATCAGGCTGGTTGCAGTCTTCAATGCGTAGCCATACAAAGATAGGACCCGCTCCATCCTTTGACAACAATATTGCGCGAAAGTGTTCCGAAGAGGGAGCCAAGCTCTTGTCGAATTCCGTGTACGATTTGCATAGAATCTTGTGAGTAGGCTCGTCGTCCTCTTGACAAGCTTTCGAATAGTATCGGCTGCAGTCACAGTCAAGGCAAACTATCGTGCCGGGTTGCGGACACATGGAACATAGCGCCGAACTCGATGAGGTTTGAGTGGTAGATGATTCTGACATTGGGATGTATCTTGAATACACTGAGTAAAGAACGGTGTAAGTGAAGGTCTAGTGGATTTTGTGAAGGAAACAGATGAGGCATTAATTCGGTAGGATATTTGGAGACCTAGTGGCGAACAGGCGAGACAATCGCAGAGCGCACGAGACATGTCATGAGACAATGTTTGCTCAGCGTGGTATCGTTCTTGGGGAATTAACGGCAGCATTATTGATTGTAGATCAGAATGGGAATGAGACAGCGAATGGGATAGTGGAGAATGCTGTGAGAGTAGGAATAAAGGAATCATGATTTGGTATATACAGAAAAGGATGTTAAGAAAATAAGAGTTACCAGCACTAAGCATCTCAATGCACCATGCTCTTCCCAATCTCACTTTCCCAGTTGTTCGCCCTCTCGAAGCCATTCGAATGGCTCTGGTAGTCCATCATAGCCTGCATGACCTCGTCTCTTGATGTGACAACAAAGGGTCCGTATTGTACGATGGGCTGGTCGAGCGGCAGACCAGCGACGAGAATGAACCTCGATGGCTTCTCAGCACCCTCTTCTACAGATGCTTCGATGCTGTCGCCGTTGCTCTCGAAAACGACGTTGTGGTATTGTTCGATGGGTCGGGATACGCCGTCGGACGAGAAGATGGTGGTGCCGTTGAGGAGGTATGCGAAGGCGTTCCAGCCCTTGGGTAGGGGCTGCTTGACTTTGCCGCCGGGCTGGACTGTGAAGTCGAGTAGCCATACGGGTGTGTATGCCAGTTCCTTCAGACTCTCGGTGCCGTAGGCTTGTCCGCTGATGACCTTGACATGTACCTTGCCGTTGTCCGCGGTTGTCTCCGGGATCTCCTTCGCTCGTAGGTCGCGGTAGCGGGGTTCGCATGACTTCAGCTCCTTGGGCAGGTCGACCCAGAGTTGCATTCCGACGTTGGGCGCGCCGTCCTCATTTTGGCGCGGCATCTCGGCGTGGACGATGCCGCGACCGGCTGTCATGAATTGCAGGTCGCCCTGCTCGATGGTTCCCTTGTTTCCGGCAAAGTCTTCGTGGTCGACGGCGCCGGAGAGGAGGTATGTGATGGTTTCTTGGCCTGGAATATAAAGTCAGTGTGATAATCCTGAGTACTTCGTCTGCGCTCATCACGTACCTCGGTGTGGGTGATCAGGGAAACCTGCGCCTGGTGGAATGGCAAAGTGGTCGAGCATGAGGAATGGAGAGAAATTGCGAAGTTTGGGAGTGCCAACACTCCTCCTCACTTTCGCTCCTGCGCCTTCAGATTGCTCAACGGCAAGGAAGGACTTTGCGATCTTGCGGGGCGCATCGGTGGTGAACTTCTCGTCGGGGATGACGGGCAGTCCGCGGAACATGGTCGACATATCCTCGGTGGCGTTGTAGAAGGGCTTTGTAGTCTTTGCGAGGGAGGTGACGTGCTTCAGTGACTGTGTAAGTCTCGAGAGCATGTACTCGTTGTTGTAGACTGCAAGTGCGATTGCGATGATGGCGATGAAGAGAGAGGAAAGCGTCTTCATGGGTCGGGCGGGGGCGCTTTATGCAAAACGCGACTAGGATGACGAGAATCTTCGAGGGGCGCTTCGGAGCAATGGCGTGTGAGTGCCATCGTGAGCTTGCTTGGTTGGTAAAGGTTTAACAATCCGGCGGGTGTTTGCGTGAGGCTTGGCGGGCAATGGGCTGCTTATGTCGAGCATGACCAAGCAACACTAATGCGAAGGTGGGGCGGTGGACGGATGGTGGAGCTCCCGTTGCCCGATCAGACAGGACGCGATGACGGAAGATATTCCGTCATCTCTCGAATCTCAACACCAATCATTCGGTTGTGTCTGCTCTCATCGTGTCGCATTGTTTCTCCTATCTACTATGTTCGTGCTCCTCATACTCAAGGTCCTTGAACCTATGTGCAGACACGCCCATGATGTCCCTCGCATGTAAATCTACTACGGTGACATCCAGGACGGCGGCCCCTTCAAGAATCTTCTGGCTTTATCAGATTTCTTGTTCTCTGAATCTCGCCAGTCGCATTCTTCTGTAAAATGATGTACTTCTTTTTCCTTCGCTCTCATGTCAAGCGTCTGAGCTCTTCGGCCCGCTTCTTATGGAGCTTCTGGTACGTGCAAACGCTCGAACCCTGCAAACACCTGCAAATATCTCCTTGATAATGTCGCGATGTCGCAGGAACGTCACCTTCGTAGGCTTCAAAGGGCGTTCTACTACTCATCTAGCTGCGCGCACAAGTTACAACACTGTCCATGGAAGCGCAAAACCCTACTACGTCCATGCCATATCCGAGGTTTAGTACGACGAACATAAGAAGACACATCGAAGCGAGAGCTCACCACAAAGAGCGAAGCGACGACTCCAAAGATACGGATCTTTTCAGCCTGTCTCTGCCTTCGACTGCGATATACGAGCAGGAACCATTCGAGTTTTTCAATGTGAGAGTCACGCAGCTTTGCTCCGCTGGATTCCCCAATGCGACCTTTCACATTGAGCGCTTGCGAGGAGGAGCGTGCAACCGCATTACTGCGATTACTTTCAGGCCTCTGCCCCCCAAGATATTGAGCATCTCATGGATCCGTTCGTTTTTGATCAACCACGAAGAGTATGTCGCAGCTCAAGAACCAAAGAACTATATCCTGAGGAGCCGAAGAAAGAAACCTTCAAGCGAGAAATCGGGCACAGAATACGACGTACCAACACTCAAGTTCGCGCGCATCATGTTGGGAGACATGGTTCCTGACATCCTATGCTTTGATGATAGCCCATGTGATGCTATACTGCTGCCGTACATCCTTCAGACCCATCTTCATGGCCAGAATCTCTTCAGAATCTGGAATAGTCTTACGTTTTCCCAGAAGAAAAGCGCTATGTACATCGTCGTTGGTCTCATGAAGCAGCTACAAACCATCCAATACCCCAAGGCTGGCCTCATTGCAGCTGCGAATAGGCTCGTACATGCTCCCGGGCGTATAGCTCTGGAACTTCATACCTTCACTACCAGTCGCGGTCCAGCACCGGTACTAGCAAGAGCCGCGAACAGCCCCGCGGTATCTATGACTACGCGCCAATTCCTACTAGACCAAAGTCGTCGGTGGCGACTGCTGCAGAGGTACGGTGTGCACAGTAACGAAACGATATGGAATTGTTTCGATATCATCACACAATTCCTCTACGACATGAACTTCATTGCTGACGATGACAAGTTTTATTTCTGTCATCCCGACCTCTACGCGCGAAACCTGCTCGTAGAACTTGAGCACGACTCATCGCTCTCACTTACCGGATTGTTGGACTGGGATGCACAGTTCGCACACTTCTGCCCCAAGTTCGTCGCTTACTGTGCACCGTTCTGGTTATTGGTATCAAGCGGCAACGAGTACAATGAAATGATAGTTGCAGATAAGCCAAAAGATGCTGATTACCGGCGATTGAAGAGCTTGTGGGAGGAAGCGGCGAGTGATGAGTGGAGGCAATATGCCTATAAATCAGAGTATACGATCGCGAGGAGAATGTTCGCTCTGCTCCGGGACAGCATTCATCACGATGGAGACAAAGAGGAAGCCAGGTCTATTATAGATGAATGGCAGAAGCTGTATTACGAACAGAGGCCTGCGGCAGCATATGCAAATGATGAGATCCATACGAATGATGGAGACCCGGCTGCTGGATAGGGAGACGGAACCATATAGGAGCCCGTTGAACACAATATTGAGCTCGATGACGTGCTGGATGAATATGATGAGGCTTGAGAGACGAGTGAGTAAGGGCCGCAGTACTGTCCAGATGTGGCTGGAGAAGACATGCGATCAGGTAGCCTGTATTCAAAACTACACCTTGATTCTAGCAGAAGACTTCCTTTTGCGCATGATGCATCGTGCAGATGATGTGTCGCATAGCCAATTGCAACCTGAAGCAAAAGTGGGGTGAAGGACTTCACAATCCCACTTGCCCCATCTTCGACAACATTAGACCGTTATCGATAGCGCAACGTTCATGAGGGGTAGCTGAGGCAGCGGGTATATGGCAATCGCGAAAGCGAGAGTAACGATTAATCATGGTATAATTGCGGGCGACACGTCTCGATAGCTCGCTGCGGCTTTCCGGAAACCACACCCAACCTTGGAACGTTACTAGGTACCTAGGTATCATCAGGTTCCAACCACTTGGTCACTTCACTCACGCTGTTTACCTTGATACCGCACTGAACTTGACCGAGAGAGCCTATCATGCCAAACGCCGGTGAAGCGCCTCCTATCCTAGACTTCTCAAGTACGTTGACCCGCCAGACAAGCTTCGCAGTCGAAAGCTTGCTGACGAACACTAGAGTTCTATCAAAACAACCCAGCATCCAAAAAACAGCTCGTAGATGAAGTCCGAAACTGCTGCCTACACAATGGCTTTTTCCAGATCACAGGCCATAACGTGCCAATCGACTTGCAGAACAGGATGATGGACTGGAACAAGAAGTTCTTTGATTTACCACTGGAAGAGAAGAACAAGGTGAACAAAGGTATGTCCGATCGTACCATCAAGCAATGATCCATAGCCACATCAGCTCATCCACATTCCACCTAGACACAACCAACACCTGGAACCGCGGCTACGAGCTCCTAAAATCGCAAATCCTCGAAGAAGGCACCTCCCCCGAACTAAAAGAAGGTTTCTATATCGGCGATGAAATCCCAAAAACCCACCCATACTTCCTCAACAAGAAACTCAATTCCGGACCCAACATGTGGCCGTCCGCCGCCTCCCTCCCCTCAGTCCAAGACTTCAAAGACACATCGTTGGAATACTACGCTCGCGTCGTCGACCTCGCAAAGGACATCTTGAAAGTCCTCGCCTTGACACTCGACCTGGAAGAAACCTACTTCGACGCCTTCGCCACCGGCGCAGTAGCAACGATGCGCCTCTTGCACTACCCCCCACAACCACCCTCCAGCCCTGCCCACCTCACACGCGGAATAGGCGCCCACACAGATTTCGGCTGCATAACCATTCTGTTGCAAGATACCGTCCCCGGCCTCCAAGTCTACGACCACTCTACAAAAGAATGGCTCGACGTAACCCCCACCCCCGGTGCTTTCGTCATCAACCTAGGTAATCTGATGATGCGGTGGAGTAACGACCGGTATGTGTCAAATTTGCATCGTGTTATTAATGTGAGTGGGCAGGAGAGGTATAGTATCCCCGTGTTCTTTTCTGGCAATCCGGACTATGTGGTTGGTTGCCTGCCGAACTGTAGGAAGGAGGGGGAGGAGGAGAGGTGGAGGGAGATTACGGTTGAAGAGGCGATTTTGGAGGGGTACAGGGAGAGTTATGGGAGGGCGGAAGCGTGGAAGAAGGGGAAAGGGAACGGGGATGGAGGAATTGATGCGAAAGTGCAGGAGGTCGTTGTTGCGTAGATTGTGGGGAGAGGATGCGGTCGTTACTGCAAGTGAATCCGAGAATGAGAGCAGATGTGCCTTGCCTCGGCGATAGCCACAAAGACCGCTTCAGATCCCGGATCAATGCTTCCTAACCGAACAGACCTCAGTATTACACAAAATCACACGTGCTGTTCCGAGGTTCGCGCTGCATTCCATGTTAAGAAGTGACCGGCAGAATTCCGCCGGTAAAATCTGGCCGCACTTTCCGCCCCCAAACGCTTACAAGCGAGATCGCCAACACGTCTGATAGCTTTGCATTGGTTCACAACAACGTAAGGCGAAAGTATGGACAGCACTCAGGCAAGATCTACCTCTAATCACCCTGTTATCGGTGCCTTAGTGGTGCGGTGGGCCCTACAACCTGCATGCTAGCGGCCTATTAATAGGCCGCGGATAGTAGCGAGAAGCTCTTGTACATATTCACCCTAGGAATACTCTATACTTAGATAGCTGCCTCTCCAGATGCCCAAAGAATGGTGTCTAGCTCCGGCACATCATCTGCCAGGCTGCCCTAGACCTGCCCGTTCATACTGGAGTGTTGTATGGGCAATTTGTGACTGGCTTGGTCGTATAGCCTTACACCATTATCAGAGCAGCACATGCAGGATACTGCTGTAAAAGAGATTCTAGGAGTGTGAAGAAACATTAGATTGCATATAACCATCATCGACGTTGTCTTTCGGGTATACTTGGCCGCGGGTTAAGCACGCGAAGGATGGAACCAAGGTGCTGGTGACCGATTGTTGTGGCTTCAACACCACAGGGAGAGGAGGATGACTCTGAAGTGGTATCGCGTCGGGCGAATGCTGATAGCACGCTAATCGCGCGGGAAGGCGTCTATGGGGTACGTGATGATATTCAAGAAGTCATCTGCCACATCCACAGAAGGATATCACACAATTTCACATCGTCGTCATGGTCGCCCAGCATATTGACCCGGATATGCTCACAAAGATGTGCCAGTTCACTAGTACATATTATCGCCAACCATATCCCGCTCTCGAAGGGATGCAACACACTGGCGCTAGCAAATACGTTCTTGTTACCGGAGCTTCGGAAGAAATCGGTCGGGCAATCGCTTCATCATGGGCAAAGGCGGGAGCAGCGGGTATCGCCATCAGCAGTCGCGATGCAGACGATCTCGAGCCCGTCATCGTCAAGCTGAAGCGACTAAATCCCACAGTACAGGTCCTGGCTATGGCTTGCGACACCACAAAATCGGCCGAAGTCGCCAGACTGTTTGATGCGATAAGAGAGGATTTTGGCCAACTCGACGTAGTCATCGCAAACGTCGGTACCGCACATCTGAGTAGGATAGACGAGACAGACGACAACGACGAGTGGTGGGCCGATATGACAACGAACTTCCGCAGCACACATCTCCCCGCCCACCAATATATCCGCACGTTTGGTCCGGCACCAACCGGGACATTCATCTCCATCACGTCTGGTGCGGGCACCGTGGTGACCCCCGGCCTCTCTTCTTATGGCATCGCGAAACAAACCGATCGCCGGCTCATCGAGTTCCTCACTACCGAATACCCAGATATGAAGGCTTTCTCTTTAGATCCTGGGGTCGTGAGGACGAACAAAACGAGTGATATGTTCAAGCCGTTTGCGTTCGATAGTCCGGAGCTAGTCGGTATGTTCTCGATTTGGCTGGGCGGGGGAAGAGCGGATCGGCTGAAGGGCAGCTATATACATACTACATGGGATGTAGAAGAGTTGGAAACACAAGCAGACGATATAGTCGGACGGGGCTTATTGAAAGAGAAGTTTCCTGGTGAGCTGCTGGTACAAGAAGGTGTGACGTGGGGGAACCAGATGCCTGTACCAGAAAGACGTATATGACGTCTTGTGGTGAGGGATCCTGTCGTGTGTAATAGATGATTCAAGAAGAGGTACGCACAATGAATGTGAGGCCGATATTGATGCCACTTCGGTGCTGCTCAAGCAGTGATGACCTGATGCGCAATAGCCTCGGGGCTACACCTCCACAAATGTGTGTACTGGGCCAGCCAGACGCTTCTCAACATCTTCCCAAGACGCCATTCGCCGCCTGTCCTGACTCCATAGGGTACCGCCGACTCCGTGATTCCATATCCAGGCATCGCATAGTATGATGTCGTCATCGTCGCCGTAAAAGCTGATAGGTACGTCGGCTTCCCAGATCCGTACTGCGTCTTGTCCTGTCCAATTTCGAGTCTTTTCAGGTGTCCGGTGGTTGGAATTTACATCTACCAGGACAACGTCGAGGCTTCTGCCGTCGTATGATCTGAATAGGGTGTCGATGTCTTTGGCTGCTAGATTGAAGGGTCGCATCATAACAAGCGTTTGCAGAGATGGTGTCTTGAGACAGAACGCTATTTCCAGATCTGTCATCTCCTGCGTAGTGATGGCAAGCCGTTTTAGATTGGGTGGTGGGTGTCGAAAGTAGTTGACCACATCGTAGCTGACAATGAGCTCTTCAAGGTGCATCATGTGTGAAAAGACCCTGTTCTCGGTGACATGTGGCCTGATTTGCTCAACCTCACTTGGTGGCGCATAGATTGCAGAGAGGTCTAAAGCCAGTCTCTTGAGCGAAGGCCCTATCATATTGCAGAGATCGATGATCTGTGGTAGTCGCACCAAAGGCGTATGGTTCCCTTCGATCAGCCTGCGCACCTCGGTTGGCGAAACGAATATGGAGGTGATATGACGGAGTGCCTGGGCTTCCGCGAACAGTCCTTCGTTTCGCCCGGCTTCTCCATAGTTGAGAGCTTGTGGGTGACGCCCCAGGTTTAGTCCGAGTGTTCTTCGAAATCGCGCACAAGTCGTGCAACTATCCAGATAAAGACAATGAGAGTAAAGATATTGTGTGGCTATAAGGTAAGTATTGCGCGACACCAAAGTGAGTGCGCGCAATGTCTTGGTGATGGTGTTTGACGGCGCGTACGCTACAGGCTGCTGGCCGTTGTGGGTACCCACAAGTTGATCGAGAATGTTGAGGAACAGCTCTGATGGCAAGCTTGCGAACCCTCGCTGTACATCTCCCTTCAACTCAGCTCGTGCCATTAATTCGCTAGTGATGGTGAATAGAGATGTGCAAGCTGGTGATGGCAAGAACAGAATTTAGTGAGATTGTTGAGCCTCGTGACGAGTTCTTACGTCATCATCCTTGCCGCTGGCAGCTAACCGTCATGGCATTTAGCGGGTGAGCTAATGCTAGAATGTACGACCTCGGGAGCGATGTACGAGATACGGCGGCGGCTGTGGCGTCCGCGGAGTCCGTTGGCTTCTGTGGGGTAATACCGTCACCTATCACAACACGGCCGACACTAAACGAAGCGCCTTCTAGGGTGCATAAGGATTCATTCGGGGCAACAATACATCCGAGCTCTTTGTGGATGGAGGCGGCGAACTCGATACACCGCTCCGCCCCTTCTACTGCAATACCCCCCTCATCAGTCCGCTCCAACCGACCGATCGCGTTTGATTGTATACACTCGGATAACTTTAGACCCACTGTTTGGTCGGTGCTATCCATGCTTTTGACCGGCAGCTTTGAGCGAATTCACCAAGTCTCCCATGGTGAGCACGCGGGCTTCTGTGAGGCATGTCACTCCCAAGGCGGCCCAAGAACAACCCTACAGGATGTGCGTCACCATTGAACCGGACGATTGTCTTGAAGAACGGCGGGCCGATCACGATCTTGACCTCCACATTCCGAAAGTGCTGGCAATATGTACAGGGCCCTCCCGAGGTCGTAGCTGAAGTTCTGAAGCAACGTCTTCGAAATACAGTCACAAGACCAGTTCTTCACTGGATCAAATTCTACACCATCGGGAACTGCGAACTCAGTCGAAAGACTTCAAAATGGCACTTCAGCGAGGCGTCTTAGCCGCACTCCTGGTGGTATCGGCCTACATCATCAGGGTAGAAGGCTCATACCAGACTCATCCATGTCAAGGCTAACAATGCGAAGATAGTGTGGATAGGGTATACAGGTCCACTGTCAAAGCTGCCAGGACCATGGTATACTAAATACACCAATCTCGTCCTCCGATACCAGACGATTGCAGGCAAACGAATCTTCTACGTGGACAATCTTCACCAGCGTTATGGCGGCGTCGTACGGATTTCGCCAAATGAGACCGCCGTTTCAGATATAGCCGGTGTCAGTCAAATACACAAGATCGGTGCTGGATATCTAAAATCAGAATTCTATAGCGCCCTTATTCCGTCTGACACACCCGGCATATTTCCGATGCGCGACCCGCATGCCCATGCCGCAAGAAGAAAGCTGTTTGCCCGACCCTTCAGTAACAGCAGCTTGAACAGCAACTGGGATGTGGAGGTTAGGAAGAAAGCAAGTCTAGCTGTGGAAAGAATTCGACGCGATGCATTGAATTCGTCGCAAGGAGCCGATGTCCTCAAATGGTGGACACTCATGGCGACTGACGTCATTGCTCATCTCAGTTTTGGAGAAAGCTCCGGAATGCTTGAGCTGGGTAAGGTATGTAACTCACCCCTTTTCAGTCTTACTATATAAGCATCTTCTAACAATAGAGGTAGCAAACACCATACATCGATGCTATTCAGGCTGCTCTTATTTGCGGGATCATTCGGTCTGAAATTGGAACTACCATCTGGAAGCTTCTTAGTTACCTCCCCATAAAACGGGTAAAGTTTCTCTATTCAATCGATGATGTCGTACACGAACACGGCGAGCGGGCGATACAGAAGATGCGTAGTGAGGGTGGCAATGCCAAGAATCTCTTCAGTCAAATGGTAGCTGCTGGTGAAGACAGCAAGACTACGGCGCTGTCGAATAAAGACATAAGAGAGGAAGCGGGTGGCTTCATTGTGGCCGGATCGGATACAACCGCGGTGACGCTTACCTATCTCGTCTGGGCGGTTCTGAAGCAGCCCGATCTGCAAGCTCGACTCGAGAACGAGATTGCAGAACTCAGCGATGAGCTAACAAAGGAAGAGCTCGAGACTGCGCCTCTATTGAACAGCGTTATCGCGGAAACGTTGAGGCTTTACGGCGCTGCTCCTGGCGCCTTACCCCGGGTTGTACCGAAACAAGGCACTGTCATAAGCGGACATCACATCCCCGCTGATACTGTGGTCAGTACTCAGGCTTATACGAACCATCGCGATCCTTCTGCCTTCCCGAATCCCCTCGAATTCGATGGTCTTCGGTTCTTGGACAAGAGCACGATGTCAGCACATCAGAAGGCGTCATACATGCCCTTTGGAGGCGGCTCAAGGGTGTGTGTTGGCATACATTTGGCGTACATGGAGCTTCGCTTAGGAGCTGCTCTCTTCTTCCGACATTGTCGTGGCGCCAGAATTGCCGACTCCATGAAAGATGAGATGATGGAGATGGACAACAACTTCTTGGTTGCTCCTAAGGGTCATCACTGCTATATCACTCTGGGATGAAAATTCTCAACTTCAGTAACCGGTTCGCGTTTCTGGGGGTTGCGAGATTCTTTGAGATTATCCTTTAGTCTTTTTATCGAATGCTGCACGCGTGTAGCTAGGAAGGTAACAAATCATACGGTTGTCGATTCGCGAGGGGAGTTATAAGCACAATCAAGTGGACGTCCCTCAAGTCCACTCTGCTCCAACACTCTGCTCCAAGATGCTCAAGCTCATCTTCCGGATACAAAGTGTCACGTTGCTCTGCCAGCTGAAGCGCTAGACAGCGACGATCCGTACCTAGTAAGCCACCGGTTACGACCTTAAAAGGCTTCCGTGCGATAGCGCTCTCGCGAGAAAGGCCAAATTTGATGAACTTGGCTAATGCCGCACTTCTGAAAGTTCGCTTCAGTGCCTCGTATTTCTCAATAGGTGGCTCATACGTTACCACATCTTCGTCTCTCTCACCCATGGAGTCGCCCACCCAAGCCCAGAATGGAGGTCGAAGAGCCATAAACTTGGGTGCTAAATAAGCCATGTCCCAGTCTACAATGCCAGTGATCTTCACAGTCGCTGGATCAGTAATCTCAGCGATTATGTTGCGAGGGAACAAGTCGCCGTGTGCAAGATCGAAGCGTTGCTCAAGCAATCCACGGCGATCGAGAGCTTTTGCCACGGCGATCATCATCCGCCACATTTTCTTGTTACGATCTGCTTGTTCAATCTCCTCTCCGTACGTTTGCCAGCGTTGGCAATGATCAATTGGATTTTCACAAGGCGTTTGAGGTGGTGCTAAATTCTGGCTCGGTTGCGGTTAGGTCAACTTCGCTAAGTTCTTGGAGTGCCATGTCGAGATGCGCCAACGGATGCAGCTTAAATGCTCGCATGTACTTTATCCTGGTACCAGAGAGCCAAAACAGATACCTAGGTATTTCTCTATTTTTATCATGCTAAACAGAAGTCTGCAAAGGGAAACTTTAGCATATGATTTTCTCGACCTTGAAGATTCGTTACGTCGTGAATAAGATCGCAGTGACCACGTATTTAACATGATGCTTGTGAGTACACAACGTCTGTCAACAAGGTTATGGGAGCCGTCAATTTCTGTACTGTGAGCCTGAATGAGCTTCAAATATGATACTCAACAGGTCAATGCTACGAGCCTTCCGAAGCTACCCCTTTCAAAGCGGGTACTCGGTACCGTGGTAGCGCATGGCTACCCAGGTAGAAGCAACCTATCATTTCCGTAATAGCACCGTCATTTATGTGACATAAAGGTATTGGAAGAATAATGTGTTGAATCTATCGCATTCGTGTAGTTCCCTAGAGGCTTATCTGCATTGCTCAAAGCACTTGGGAGTAGATGCAGCCCCTACGCTTCGTTGGAACACCAATTAGACAAAGTGTACGAGGTACAATGCCATGCTCAAGCGTTGTGATATAAGATGAGAACTATATAATCAGGTATCACAATGCTGTGCGCATCTCGAACATGTTTTCCTACTACTCTTTAACGACAGACTCCTCTTCCACCACCATAGCTTCGTCTTTACCCGCATCGGATGTATATTCCGAGTCGGAATCAGACTTAGACTCCGTGTCAGAGTCAGAGTAAGGTTTACGGTATCGAACGTCATCCTCGGGGTGTAGATCATCCCACTCCATAATGATGCCCTGTGCCTCCTCATGCTCCCACTCATCAGGCATACCCTTCTGGATTATCTCAAACATGCGCCTAGCCATCATGGCCTCTCTAGGGAAGGCAAAGCGCTTGAACTTCTCCGACGCATTATCGAGGAACACTTGCTTCATGATCCTGTCCTCCTCAGTGTTTGGCTCCACAACCGCTACCCATTCTTTGTCTTCCTCGTCGCTATTCATCTCCTCAGGCGTCCAAAGCCAGAAAGGAGCTCTATAAGCCATGAACTCAGGGGCGATAATGGCTGAATCCCAGTCGATGACGCCTGTGATGACTGCCTCGGTGTCACTACGTACTTCCGCCAGGATGTTGTAAGGTTTGAGGTCGCCGTGAACGAGTACGCACGGTCCATCGAGGAAGCCACGAGCTTCCAGAGCTTTCGAGATTCTAGCGAAGCTCACCCAGACCTCGTCAAAGTTGACTCCTTCGAATGCGTCGTAAGCGCGATATTGCTCGCAGCGCTCAAGGAGGAAGTCGAGGGGCTTGCAGGACGAGGTCGGTTTGGATGATGGCTGATCATCGTAAGGCGGCGTGTAGAACGTATCGATATTGATCGGAGACTTCGAAGGGCAGGATAAGTTTCGCGACGCTATATCGCCGGCTGGACCTTCCACAGAAGCAATGGTAGAGGCGAGAGCGGTGATTTGCTTAGCCATGCAACGCTTTTGTTGTATGTTGAGTTTACGCCAAAAGCCTCCCGCAAGGTTCTCTCCAGGAAGTCGCTTTTGAATCATATATGGTCGTCCAAAAATGTTTTCCATGGTAATATCATAGCTTTCGACATCAGGAGTCGGCAAAGGTAGTCGTGAAATAGCCGTCTTCAATACCGCCACCTGGCGCTTCATGTCTTCGGCCATGGCTTCGGCGCCATTGTCACCATCATCCATCATTCGCGGAACACGTACAATGTATGATTCGCATTGTGTGGTCGCCTTCTTCTTGCGTGCGCTCAGGCAGCGGAACGTGAACCAGATCCAGCTAAAACTCTTGGGCTTTGTTGAGAGCGTGACGCTAACGACTCGGTTGAAGGAGCCACCCTTCATTTCATGAACTGAAATGTCTTGTGGGCTTCGCCGGAAGACTTTGGCGGCTAGTTCGACGACTTTGTGCTGTAATGTCTCAAATGGCTCCTGCCCGTAGAGAACAGTGTTCGTTTCTGAGACCGTATCATCTTGCGGCTCATCGTCCTGCTGCTCAGTGCGAGCGCTTGTTATGTACTTTAAAGCGTCGTATTGTGTGCTCGTCGCAATAGCGGCAGTATCACCTCCAGTATGACGTGATGTGTCCACAACGTGTTCAGCCGAAACTACAGGCAGAGAAGATTGAGGTGACATGGTGTCTTAGAGAGGTGTGGGAAACAGTTGTAGTGTACGGGGAGGAGCTTTTTGAAGTTTCTAGTGCGCAATGTTGCATGGTAGCTCTTTGTTTGCTTAGTGCCAAGCCTTGCTGGTGCACAGGGTCACTTCCCTTCAAGACCGTCACTGCGCGCGCGGTGTGAATGCTCGAACTAATCGACTGCCTCAAGATAAAAATCTCACATCTTCACAATGCATCCCGTGAAGTCAGTGTATATAAACCGTGCTACCAACGACGCCTCCGCTGACCTAAAGAAAACACTCTACTTACCGCAACACCATCTGCAAAGAACAACAAGACAATTTTATATTCTCAACCATTAGAATCATGGGTAAAGGTCCTACAACAAACAAGCATCACTGCCCGGGCGCGAATGGCTGGGTCGGCGACGAGAGCCCTGGCAACTGCACCCCGAGTATTGGCAGACTGATATACTGCACAAAGCACCAGATGCCGTGCCGTCAGGGATGTCCAGGCAAGAAACATCTCAAGAACCAGCCAGGCTGTTTATCGTGCAAGGCGAAATGGCAGGAGGAGGCTAAACAGAAGAGGAAAGCAAAGGAAAAGTCGAAAGAGAATGAGAAAGGTAAAGAACTCGAAGATTTCTTGGATCGAGGTAAAGAGAAGAAGAAGAAGAAGAAGTAGGTCCATGCATGCTTAGCATGAACCCGAAGGGTGGTCTAGAGAAAGGGGGAGGTTCAAGAGACGTTCCGTTACAAAAAACGAATAAGAAGATTTGGGTTGATGTGTTCGCTGGATATCTTATGCTACTCTCGATGTAATGCGATCGATACACTGTATGGACTAGTTTAATCAAAATCTTCAGCCACTAGAGCTAGATTCGACTTTGGCTGGGTTGTTGTTGTGATGACCAGGAGTCGCGTTTACCGGCTCTTCGGAATGTGTCGGTGGCCCGTGGACTTGTCCCTGCATCAACCGGGAATCTTGAGAACGTAAACATAGCTCTTATGATGAGCTAGTAGTTTACTCATTCTGCGGGTACCATTGCGCGGCTGTTTTACTCTGATTGAGAGTCGCGAGATCTGCTGGCGGGTCGCGTCGTCATAATGTTCGCTACTCCTGAGCACGAACGCGTGTGGGCTTCATCTCGTGTCACATCGCGCGCGCCCTCTGGAACGAGCATAGGGTAACATTGCATATAGATTAGAGGACGCGACCGCTATCTGTGCGCTCGTGCGCGAGATCGAGGCGAGTCTTAAAACTGCAAAGGTTTGATGAAACATGATGGAGTAGCGAGGTCTTTCCGAGGTTGACAGGATCGCGCACCTGGAAAGGCCCGCTTGAGCGTGTCATCACGTGGCTGTCACCCTGATCTATGGATTGATAGAACAACGACACATGCTCGTGAGGTTGTATCTGGCGTGAGATTCTATCGCTTCTCTACCATTGTGAAACTGTAAAGTGAGATCATGACCAAGTCAGACGCTGCGATATGCGTGTAATGTGTGCGCGACTGTGTTGGCCTTTGTCGTTGTCGCGCAGTTCAATCTCACGAACGAAAACTTTATTGTCTCGCGACACAGCGCTCGTGGAGATGTCGGATTTCGTTAGGATGATATAGAAAGTGACACTGCACCTTGCAGTAAGCTTTTTCTGCTGTTATTGCTACGTTGTGTAAAAACATACAACTTTGGTAGATTCGCAGCGGCGCAGCAGCGACCAAAACATGATTTTGAGAAGACTGCTTAACAGCCTACCTAAAACTTAAGCCTCTACCTACCTAATACAGATTCTTTCTATGTTTTTATCTAGATCTGACTTAGCTATTTCCTCTATTACTTTTAGTTGTTGTTATAGTGTCCACACGCGCTTCATTAGACCCAACCAATCGTCGCTCGCAGTCGGCCAATCACATCGACGTCCGTGCAGATCAATCACATACGTCATCGACCTATTAGAATAGTATCAGCGCAGAGACGCGTCGCGACAATGGTCACTACACGTTCTGCATCCCTCAATTCTGCTCCAAGTAGACCTCGTCGCTCTGTCCCTCGTTTCCGAGTCTCGCAACGAGCTCAAGAACGTCACAATCGTCACGTACAATAGTCTCGTCGTTCCGTCCCTCAATCTCAAGTTTCGGAGAGGGCCCAACGACTTCATAGACTCAGCGCGCATCATCCACTTCACCCTGAACGCCTCGCCCATACTGGACTAAATCAACGCTTGGCTTCGCTTGGAATTGGATCGGGTCCTGCAGTCAGCGACGCGAACCCGCCTCCAACTTTTTCTCCAAGACAAGGCTTGCCAGCTGCAGACAGTGCCGAAGGCCTCTGGAACACCTTTACGGCCTTCAACGTGCACACAAGACGCGCCCTCGGAAGATCGCCCATCGAGGCGCCCGGGGATTCGATCTTTCGTCGCCTGTGCAAGACTATAATTGAGACCAGGACTAGAAAAGTGGAACAAGAACCTATTAGCAATATCATTTTAGGCTACTTCGCTGCGAGCCTGATATTCCCTCCTTGGCCATTGAAGGTCCTAGTCGTCTGCAAACTGAGCCGTACTGCTTCCAGGTAGTAACAGTGAGTTTCCTCAAGCCGGTGATAGTTGGTGGGAAACCGGTGCAGGTGTGGATCAACACAGCCTCAAGACCCATGTCGCTAAAGCGAGGTGCCATCGACTCGTTCTTCAAGCGTCCTGAGCCCAAGAAGCCCAGGTATGAAGCAAGTCTCCATAAGTCAAGCCATGCGTCTTACCCTTTCGCCATCCCACATCTGCCTGCCCCATTCACGGAGCAATTGGGATTCGCACCTGCCGAGGAGGGCAAGCTCATGAACGACCAGCTGGATCTGGATCTTGTATACTATCAGCCATACGTACCCCACAGTATTGCGCCAGGGCTTTTCGAGTTCCTTCGACAGGAACTCCCGTTCTACCGCGTGCAATACAATATTACCCGCGGGGGAGCGCAGACCCAGATCAACACGCCGCGGTTCACAACTGTCTTTGGAGTTGACGACACATCGCGCTTTGCAGCTGATGGCAGCATCGTAGACGCAAAGACTGGAAAGCCAGTCGAGAAGAGTCGCTATAAGTGCGCACCTCGCCCAATCCCACAGTGTCTGGAGGAACTCAGGAAAGTGACTGAAGGCACAACTGGCGAGACTTTCAACTTTTGCCTCGTCAACTACTACGCCGATGGCAAGGATAGCATTTCATACCACTCAGATGATGAGAGGTTCCTCGGTCCCAACCCAGCAATCGCATCGTTCAGCCTCGGTGCGAAGCGCGACTTCTTGATGAAGCACAAGCCTATTCCACCCAAGGCAGGCGTTGTGACGGAGGAGCCAAAGGGTATCAAGCTGCCTCTGGGTTCTGGTGACATGGTTTTGATGCGCGGGAAGACGCAGGCAAACTGGCTACACAGTATCCCTAAGCGTGCGGGCCCTGAGGCAGGCAAGGGAAGGATCAATATCACCTTCAGGAAGGCGATGATCAAGGGCGGTACGGAGAACTACTACCAGTATAATGTTGGCACGGGAGGAGTGCACAAATGGGACGCAAAGGCTGAGAAGATGGTGCTTTGGACGGCGGCCATGGACACGAAAGCGTCTGGAGATGTTTGTGCTGATAGCGCGGAGCCTGGTAATGGAGCCTGAAGATATGGCAAATTTGATGATAATGATGGATGCGAAGGGACTGATGTGAGCGTCCGGACCTAAATTGTGTATATCGTTAGATACTTCTGCTTCTTCTCGAGTATGTGTGAGTTCCAACCAAACTGATATCATCGTATGACCATATGCCCAGGAAGTGGTGATCTGGAAATTGTGAGTAGGCTCTAGACTTGTCAAAAGCTTGTTGCCGTAGCGGGCCTGAGTTGCCGCCAGCGAGCAGGTGGCTTGAGCGTAGGCTAGTTCGACCCCGCCTGGGGCAAGCGCGACCACGAGCAATCCTGATATGTGGAAGAGACAGCGTGCGATGAGGAGCCATGGGAAGGCGAGATAGTGGTAGTGGTGGAGATGATCTCGCTACTGAAGGCGCTGACCGAAACGGTACCGTCACATGGATATGCGTGATGGCGACACGATGAAAAGTCGCATGTCGCAGGACATCTTGGCGGCGACGGATGAGGGTGGTCGGAGTTAAAGGCCGCCTAATTCTGCCCATGGCTGTACCAGCCTTTGACTACAACACCACAACAACCTCTTCCGATCCCCTTGTCTTGTGGTATTCGAGTCGCCGAAGCTAGCGCATATCATACACGGCCTAATTGGGGAGCCTACGCCATCAGAGGTCGCTATCGGGAGACGGGCGCGTTAGACGGAAAGCTGGCGGTGCGTGCAAGCCTGCTTGAGAGTAAGTACGAACCGGCGCATGGCTCTGTGAATGTGCAGCTGCTGACAGAGGCTAGTAGGTGTCAACAAGCCTTCGATCTACCGCTAGACCATTTTCCTCTCACCGCGAGGTCGATTGCCCACTACATGAGCTGCACCTCCCCCTCATAAGAAGTGCTGGGTAAGCCGAGCCTAGACGAACGACCCAACAACGGATTGCCTACGCATCGACCGGAGTGTACGTCTGCGTGATCAAAGAGGCAGCATCTGAAGAAGAAGAGCGGAAAGCCCGCCGTACTGGACGACATCCACTGGTGGGAAGGGCGGAAGCAAGTCGCATACAAGTCAACACCAGGGCAGTATCGCCATTTCAAGTCCACGCCTCAGAGTCATAGCACTTGGCGCATGGAGATAGCTCAGCTCCGGAAGATTTAAGACCGCACCAGGCCGCAATCGCACAATCCCACACCCTACAACCTTTCGATACACTCTCCTCTGCAGAGCGCATACTAGCGACCACCAACGTCTGCACGACACGAGTCTGGACCAGTCAACACCCTAGTCCTGCAGCTTAGGCGACCACCAAGACGTGAGATTCCATCATATATCTCGAACGGACTTTAGCGCTTAAGTCCGCATTCTCCGTTGTCTCATACCACACCTGCGGACACGATCGCGACCATGCCGCCCACTCCGCCTTCAACAACTTCGTCGAGCGCAGGACAGTCGCCGCCAGATCCGCAGTTCAGAGTTGTACGTAAACGGAATCGAGTTCCCTTGTCATGTGGAGCATGCAGGCATCGAAAGTAGGCACACATCACGACAGCGAAGAGATGATCGTCACATGCTGACCATTGTAGGCTGAAATGCAATCGAGGCCATCCCTGCGACAACTGTACCAAACGCGGAGATACGGCATCATGTACGTACGCTGCTCCAGGCAACCGCAAGAAGAGCTCAGCCAGCACCGGCTCCGCCACAACGCCCGATGATATGCAAAACCGCATTGACCGTCTCGAGGGGCTGGTTCTCTCGCTCATGACCAATGGCGCGCAGAGCGCGGGACCTGCCGCTGCTCAAGCAGCCATCGCGAACAGCATGGCCAATGCTGGCCCCGACCAGCAATTTGATCCAAGCCAGATGATCACAAGCATCAGCACCGGCGCTCCCGAGTCGATACCTGAGGAGGACGTGAACGATGAAAGCGAGATGGAGACCGTTACAAAGTCAATTGGAGTAATGAAGGTGCACAACAACCACACCGTATTCGCATCAGAAGCACATTGGTACGCAATTCTGGGAGAATTGTCTGAAGTCAAGAATTACTTCGCCGAGCACAAGAAACAGTACGAAGATCAGCTTAAGCGATTCAAGGCAACTCACGTCGAAGATCGACCGCCTGGTACATCTTTCCTGATGGGCGGACAGAAACCAACCTCCAAAGCCGAGATCCTATCGCGCTTTCCGCCAAAGCCCACAGCCGATCTCCTCGTCTCGCGCTTCTTCAACACATACGATCCCGGCATTCACATCATACACGGTCCTTCGTTTCAGGAGGAATACGACAGGCACTGGGCACAACCAGAAGACACGCCTGTTATCTGGCTTGGCACAGTGTTTGCGATGATGTGTATCGCGTTACAGTCGTACACACGAGCTGGTGATGAGCCTCCGGAATACCACAACAAGTCTTGGGAGATGTCAAGAGAATATGGAGACTTGACGGCGCAATGTTTGATCATGTCAGATATTACGCAGCCCATCACAGGAATGATGGAGACCTTGATCTTGCATGTTCATGCAGAGTATGCTCGTAGTAGAGATGCAGAAGTTGGCATCTTGATAAGCACAGGGATCATTGTGCGGCTAGCGATGCGCATGGGTTTGCATCGGGATCCAGCTCCATACGCTGGCATACCAGTTTTCCAGGCGGAGATGCGAAGACGTGTCTGGGCTGCGGTCCGCTCATTTGATCTACTTTTCTCTGCACAGGCTGGGTTGCCACCCATCGTCCGACCGCGGGATACCAACACTGAGATACCGCGGAATATATACGACGATGAACTCTACAAGGACATGAAGATACTACCTCCTTCGAGACCAGAAACCGAAGCTACACCAACACTCTTCCTCATCAATCGGACAAGATTAATCTACAAGCTCGGAGAAGCGGTCGAGTGCACAGATACTCTGACATGCTCTTCGTACGAGGAAGTCATGAAGCTAGATGCGGAGGCTCGGGAGCTACACGACAACATTTCGCCGCATCTCAAGATGCGAGGGATGGATGAAGCGGCGCGCGACCCTTCTACCTTGATCATGCAACGCTTCACATTGGATCTCCTCTTCCTTAAGATAATATGCGTACTGCATCGAAAGTACCTGTCTTATGCAAGAGTGCAATCACGTTTTGCCTACTCCAGGAAAGCGGTTATTGAAGCCTCGATGATGCTTCTCAAGCACCAAGCGACCTTGCACCGGGAATGCCAGGCCGGCGGTCGGTTGCGCAACGTTAAATGGTTCATCTCATCACTGACCACTGTCGACTTCCTTCTTGCAGCGATGATCATTTCTTCCGATCTCTACCACACTGCTAGGGAAGCGCCATCTCGCTCTCCACCATCAGGAGACACACTCGTGTGGAGTTCAGATCGTTGCGAGGAGATGCTCGAAGCCATAGAGATAGCGGTGGGCATCTGGGATGGTCTAAAAGATCACTCTATGGAAGCATACAAAGCGCACACAACACTCAGTGTCATGTTGGATCAACTGAAGAAGAACCGCTTGGCCAAACAGACACCCAACGGTTTCCAAGCAGCTACGTCGGCATACCCGACGATGGCACCCATGGAAGATGCCAACGTCGCACCCGAACATTCGGCCGCGATGACGCTTGGTCTACTCAGTACCGGCGGCATGACGCCCAATGCCAACATGTTCGATCAGCGATACCCAGCAGGTATGGCTAATCTGCTAAACGACCCTATGCCTCAGCCGTCGACGGGCTTGACACCACAATACAACCAGCCGACAAGCGGACCATCAGGGCCAGAGAATGCACCAAGTCCGTTTTCAAACCTGTTCGGAGCGAATCTATTCCAGAATCTAGATCTTCCGCCAACAGATAATATCAACTGGGTACGTCATCGTCACGATTCCGTCAGTGTTACTCTGCTAACATGACTAGGACGCATGGGACTCGTATATCCAAGGCCCTAACCCTGGCATGGAAGCAACCAACAACTTTTTCCCCATGGATCTTGGTAGTATGCCCATGCAAACAGAGCAAAACGGGATGCCAGCGACGGGACAGGCACCGAATCAGCAACCCATCCAAGGCAATCGAGCGAACATGTTCGGGCAGGATGTCTACATGGGCGTAAGTTCTCTCCACCATACTTCACTGCATACTTCTGATAGCTGACAGCAACAAGGCTGATTCCACGAAAACGAATTCTGGTGAAGCGTACACCATGGGGTTCTTGATGCCGAAACAGTCTAACTAGTACTTCGCGCTCTCACGTTGTTTACGAGCGGGTAATGAGCCTATGATTGTGTAACTTGAGCGTCGTATGTATTTGCATGATTGTACTTTCGGAGGCCGAGGCTTGATAGTGTTACTAGATATCCACAGCTATTGGGTGCACAAAAGGCGAAAGGGCGGGAAGAAGGAGGCGCAGCAAGCCATGTGCCCCGCGCTACGATGGAAACATGAATGAACTCAGCTCAGCCTTTGCGCATGTTTCATACTACTCCCATGCATGCCCAGTTTTCCACGTCTTTTCTGCCAAATCAATCTCGAAATCTCCAAAGTGTCTGCGCGTCGTCGCTCGCCCACTTCGTATCCCGATATAGCACGCGACGATCAAGGTCCATACCAAGCTTCAACCCCGGCCAGCTGCCGCGTCGCTGCCCCACTCCAACCGCTGGACCCTGAATCGCCGGCGCGTGGGGACAGGCAAACGTCATCGCGGTCACGACTTGCTTACGCGCTCGCGGGCTTTTGTTTGGCCGTGAGGCTGCGGAAGGCGGGCTGCCTCAGGCCTGGGTGGCACGAAAGGCAGCTGTGCCGCCTACGTACGTCTGCGATATTTGCTCGTCACGCACCTCACATCTTCGACATCCAGCGCTGAAAGCGACGTGACGAGGCTGAGAAGTGCGTATTCCACAACCACTACTACTAAACCTCTACCAAGAACTCTTCGCACCAGAGATATCAACATCTCTCTGCCGCCTCCAGACACGCACGATGACAAACCCACCACCACCCACCATATCCCCTCCCACTCTCACCTCAACTTCGATCATCTCCCCACCCCCACCAAGCGACCCCATCTCCCCCGTCTCCCGCACCTCCACCTTCCCTCACAAGACCAGCCCAGCAGTCTCTAGCCAAACACCGTTGATTGATACAAACACACCCGCAATAAACGATGCGCCGGTCGAGTTGGACGGCGGTGCGATAACGCCTGAGGAACTGAGGAGGCGTACTAGTACAACGGTGGAGGCGGTGGGTGGTATGAGTGGTGTGAGGGGCTCGATGCGATCGCCGGACGATGGGGAAGGGATTGATGCGGAGTTTCTAGGCGAAGGGGTGGATGCGGGGAAGGGGATTAGGGAGGTATGTTCACATCAATCCACTCATCTTCAGAGTTTGGGCATGAGTCGTGGCTACGCGATCGTGGCTGGTGGATGGCGGACTAGGGGGTTTGAGCATACCAAACTGACATATGCGACTAGAAACGCGCCGCGATGCTGGCTTCGCGCTCGAAAGACCCCAGCGTTATCGTCGATGTACCGCAGGAGCCGACGGCTGAGGAGGTGGATGCTGCGAGGAAGGCGGACGCGCTGTTGCCGCCGGGGATGAGGGGGAAGATACCTGAAGCACGATGATGAAGTCCTGTTCTCGATACCAGTGAACAACTAGAGACAGTGATACTGCGGCAAAGTGGATTTTGCAGTGATGATAGACGAGACTCTACATGGACGGGGCAGTCCTTGGATTTGGTTTCCTACGGTCGATATATGGCAGATCGCTGCTAAGAGTTTTCGCGATACCAACGCGTACCATGTCTTCACATCAATACTCTTTTCAACAGTTCGTCTAGCGCATCGGCGCACGTGTACACCTTCCAGAAGTGTCTATATAAGGCCTCCCAGCTTCGCACTCCATTCTTCCTTTCCACACAACACTTCTTCCATTCTCTTTACCAAAAGTGCTGGGCGTATACCATGATGTCCGCTGCTCGGTCTGCGCTTCTCAAAAGACACATCTCTGGTCGCCATGTTCGGTTTTCCTCCTTTTCCGGTCGGCAAACTTCCAAAACCCATTCCAAGCTTTCGATGACTTTGCCGGCGGACATTACATCGAGAGATTGGATTGTTTGCTCTATGCGACGTCGGCTGTTCTGAACGAAATCACAAAATGCGGAGATCATGTACTGCATATGCTGTTTCCAAAATCGTACAAACGAGTTCTGTGATTTCTGTCCCGCGCTTGAGCACCAAGACTACGCTTCCGCATTTCAAATCAACATCCTCCCCGGCAGAATCCTTCCTCCTTATTGCAGATGAAACTATTCTCAATCCATCAAGGTTCACTGTCGACGAAGACTTGCACATGATCTGTCCTTCCGCCGAGCGCCGAAATGTCACAAAGGCAATTCTATAAGGACTATGTTTAAGCACTGGAACCAGGAGAAGAATATGATGATCCAAGCCTGCGCCCAAAGACCACTTAGTAAATTCGGCCTCCGTGCTCCCAGTCTCTCACTCTACAACTTCTTCCCCGTCATTCAATACCTAAATCTACATTTTCAATCATCATATTGTCGGCTCGCTCTTCTCAAAAACCCAGACAAGAGCTATATGTCTTCATGCTTTGCGCAAAAGATTACCTCAAACCATTGATGTCCTCCAGCTAGCTGAGCTAAAAACAAAAAGGTATCATATGCTGGCACTTCAAAGCGCCACTAAGAAGCCATACCGTATTTATGTATGGTTTGTCTTCTCTGTCAGAACGCTTTTCCAGCCAGACATGGACCATGAGGTGGAGCTTAAGATGTTACCGCACTCACACTTTACTCAAAGCCTGGTGTCCAAAAGGACCAACTCGCACCTCGCGTGAGCTCGAAGTCTCCAAGTCCTCTATACTCAGGCATTCGCGCTCAAAACTGCACACAAACCCATGTATGTTGCCCGAATTGTCAAAGCACTTATGCATACATATATGAAGCATACATATATGGAGCATATATATATGAAGCATGCGTATATGAAGCACGCATGAATCGCCGTACACCCTTCTTCCTACAACATAGCTTGCGCTTTCCGAAAGAAACATAACCGACGACATACTGATGTCGTTCTGTTCTTCCGCTCTCTGAATACATTACAGATAAACGTCATAACGTTGTCTCGTTGAACAGCAGACCTTGAAATGCATCAAAAGACTGCCCGAGAACGTTATGCTGACGAAGGGATTAAATTGTTGCCCCAACACACTCATGTGTTTCCGTCAGTCTTCGCGGGCGGGTATTATCGCGTTCAGCGTGTCTAAAAGACGGACGCAAGTTGTCCATGCCGAAGAAGAGTACAAAAAGTAGTTCAGAAACAATGCATGTGTTTGCTCCTGCTGCGAAGCACCTACTCATAACGCGACACAGATGGAGTAACGTCACCAGAAAGTCTTTCGGAGCTCGAGATTTTTTACCGAGTCTCAAGAATTCCAGGTTGATCAGGCTGAGCTGAGATATGTACACCGAAACGAACCAAAAAGACCTATCGCGAGAACCCCCTCCGTCGCAGACTCGGCTACTTGCAGTTGGTCCCCCCATATACGAAAGTACCATCCGAGTTCTCACACCCACAACTCCCATCCTTCGGACTCTTAATACACCCGGCCCCGTCCCCACTTTCCTCGCCCTCCACGCCCGCCTTCGCCCAAAAGAACGTCCAAGTCCCCGCTTTCTTACCCATTACCTTCCCAGGAGCACAGTTATACGCTTCGCATGTGCCGTACGGATACCCATAGTTACCGTCGTACTGGTGGTCTTGGGTGAACACGGCAAAGGTCTGGCCGGCTGTGCGGGTGTTGTGGCTGCATTCTGCCGCTTGGATTGCTTTGCTTGTTTTAATTGCTATAAGGGGTTAGTCATTTGGGGATGGTAGGGGTGGGTAGGAGAGGGGAGCGCACGGGAGCAGGAGGGCGCGGATGGGTAGCTGCCGTTTGTGTTGGAGGTTGCTGGGTCGAGGGTTGCGGTGACGGCTGTCGCTAGTATGAAGGCTGCTGCGATGGAGTAATTGTTGAACATCATTCTGGTCTAGGTACTGGGTAACGAGCGTGTGGTCTTGTGAGGTACTGGGGTGAAGCGAGTTTGGTTAGCCACAGCGATGGGATATCTTATACAACACCAAGCCCATTCCCATCCCTTGCCACTTCTATCACGGCAATGTGTTTTTCCATTTATATGAGAAGGATTAGCTGATCCACAAACACGTACCACCAATTACGCAGTCTCAGGAAATTTGCGGTCTGAATGGTCTTGAAACAGACTAGACAGGGGTGGTCGGGTGCGCAAAGCCACATCACTTCTTCACATAGAGTGGAGGTGCATCGGATGTTTCGTGCCGCTAACGGGCCGAGCCTGGTAATCTTCAATTCCTACATACTGGTTCTAGGGCTGCGGCATGCTGCAGCATGGAGGTGTTCGCGTGCCCACAGGACTCGCACGTCAAACTCGTGGCGTCAACGTTGTCTTCAAACCCGGAATCGTACCCGGATTCGTAGTCGTGGTGCGTCGATGTAGGCGGGAAGTCGTTATTACAGTCCAACGAATCGTCGTCGGTATCTGATGCTGAGCTTCACAGGCCTTCGTCGGGGTTGGTGCACGTGACCGTAGCCGGAAGTTCCTCAGGGTCACTAGCCCGTTCTTCTCCAGCATCCTCCGCCACAACCCATTCCTCGCATCCCCATGCGTCCCCGCCATTCTTTATTCGAGCCAACTGAGCAGCAGTGTTGATCTCCTCTTGCTTCCTCTTGGCCTCCAGCTTCTCATGGGCTGCTGCCTTTCCAGCTGGACCGCCATCGTATCTTTGGTATACTCAGACAAATATTCATCGTTGCGCCGAGTCGTCACCTCAGACTTTCCTGCCCAAGCGGCTTTGTCCTCAAGCCCCGATTTGAGCTTCGACAGCAATTCCTCGAGAGTTGGGAGGAGACTCTCGTATGCCTCTTGTAATCCCTTGAACTTTTGGTTCTCTTCCCCCAGGGTACCGCCCCGCTTCCCAAATTCGTGCGAGGACCAATTTCTCATCTCATAGATCGGCTAGTTATCATCAATGGCCCTCGAAAAGATCTTCCACAGTGAATTTATGGGTGGTGACTCAGGCCACTTCACTGCAGACTCGTACTTGATCCTCTTCCAGTCTTCGACGGGGCTCACGTGGCGCGACTGTATTCTCGCCTTCATGTCTGTGATCTTTGCATCCAGGGGGTCTGGATGTCGGGCCAAGCGGAGCGACCAAGTGTCTTGCTTTTGGCCTGTTACGCCAGATTTGTTGTCGCAGCCCAGCATGTATGTAGCATTGTTGTGAAAACTTCGAGTGAGCTGGAGGTAGTTTTCTGCATGGCGCCTGGTAAGGACAACGCCGCAGATGTTGTTGCAGCAATCCATGTTGAAGAGAGGATGCTTGTTCAGATGATTTTGGTTTGAAAGTACGGAATGGTGCATAGTAGATTGGTTTGAAAGCTTGAAAGATGAGTAGTGAAGTGGCTTGGAAGTATGTTATCATGAGTTATAAAGTGAATGGTTAAAGAGATGAAGAAGGGACGGAGAAAGACCAAGATATAGTCCTGGACCTCGCACAATGCATGCGCTAACTGTCTACAGTACCGTGCGGGTAGCCGACTGAAGAATGTAGAACGAAGGGCATGATTCCTTAAATTCACCCGTGACAGCTAGAGAGAATTTTCCAACCAGTGTTCGACTTGACAGTACCATTACATCGCGTTGCCTATGATAGGCTACTCCCAGCTAAACATCGCTTATCCTGCACGGCATTAGTAATGTGCGCCCTTCAGCATTACACGCACACTTCTTTCTTCCTATAGAAAGGCCTTGGTCAAGGCCGTCTCCTCAGGCACCAGCCCAAAGATACGCGAGGAAATTCACTTTTCCAACCTGCCTCGATTTCATTCAACCCACCCATACTCAAACGAGCTAGCGCCAACAATTATGAAAGCACTCGTGCTCGCAGCAGAAGCTCGAACAGCGTATATTCGCGATATACCGCAGCCGGTACCTTCGTCAACCGAGTTGCTTATCCGGGTAAGAGCCATAGCGCTCAACCCTATCGACCCACTATACGTTACGCATCCACTGGGCAGCTCCGGTCGCACCGTTGGGAGCGACTTCGCTGGAGTCATGGTCGAAGCAGGCTGCAATGTTCCCGTGGAGGCGAGCCTTTGCGTCGGCGATGAGGTTGGAGGGTTTTTGCAGGGTGCTTGCAGCGTCAATGACCGATCAGGTGCATTCGCAGAATTTGTCGTCGCGCCGTGGGATCTAGTCTGGAGAATACCTAAGCCAGTCACCATCGAGCAGGCTGCTGGTGTGAGCCTCGTAGCCCTCACGGCCGCGCAAGCGATATGGTACCGGCTGGGCCTGCAAGCTCCGTTCGCTTACGATCGCGACCAGGCCTTTCAAGAGCACCCAGACTGGAGGGCCAAACACAACGAAGCGGATGGGCCGTGTGCAACCAACGTTCTCATCTACGGCGCATCGACGTCAGTGGCACTATATGCTGCGCAGATGGTACGACTCAGCGCCGAATCCAGCGGTAAGGCTATCAGATTGTACGGCGTCGCTAGCAAAGCTCGATGGGAGTTTCTCAAAACGGAGCCCTACGGCTACAATGCTCTCGTGGACTATCGAGACCTCCATTGGCTGGAGCGGATCAGAGAGCTCACAGGAGGTGTTGGCATCCATTATGCATTTGATTGCATCTCTGAGGGTAGCTCGGCGAGCACACCTGTTCAACTCTCGCACGCAACGGCAAGGTAGCCATTGTCCGATCTCGCGAAGGTGGAGCTTGGAAGGCGCCTAACATTTCGGTGGAGCCAAGTTACGGCGCGGTGTGGGAAGGTTTGGGCGAAGAGGTTCAATACCAAGGCTTCACGGTGCGACGATCACCAGCTGCTCGTGGGTTTGCGGTGGCGTTCTATGCGTGGCTCAGCGCGTGTATGGGTTCCGAGCTGAGTTCAAATCCGATCAGATTGATGCCGGGTGGCCTAGAGAGTGTAGTTCAGGATGGCTTCCAGTTACTTGGTGTGGGTGGTATGGAGGAGAGACGAATTGTCCGCGCTGAACCATGGATGCGACCTGTCAGTGCTGAGAAGCTCGTCTATGGTATCTAAATCTCTGTCAATCTAAGTCGAAGTCTTGTATCTTGCCGTACAATAATTTTACTCGCAACATTCGCGTTCTCCGCACTGCAATCATGAACATAGTCCATAACCCCGGCCTTAGATCGCGTCGCGTTGTTGCTGCGAAATGATACGCGTAGTCGTGTAAGATCACCTGGCTTGACCGTCAAGACGAGTGCGATTACGCGTTCACGAATCTACCCGGATGCATCATATGCCAAGTGTCAATGTTTCATATGGAATGCGATGGCCGGGCGACGTTCGCAATATTTGTGTTGTTGTTGGTGACGGTGTCATTAATTCTTACGCGAGAAGGGGAAGTCGAGGCCGCAGGTGGGGCTAGCCACTTCTGCACCCGAAGTCGATTCATAATTTCATCAACACATCGACCCACGCGACTCCTGAGGATGAGTTCAGCTTCCGTACGACGTTTATAGGCACACAAAGAACAGCGTCAATAATTCTTTGACCTCATGGCTGCATCGGGCAGAGCGTTTCACGTGGAAGCGCTGTAAGGAGCACCCTTGCGATGCACCACTTTGTTTGCGTAGCCTAGGCGGCCCACGACAGCATTGCCTTTGCGTCTGATGATGGTTTGATGCAAAATACTAATGAGGCTTGATCATGGTCGTGGTTGCACCTTCATATCGGGTCGCTCTCGTCCCATCGTCATTTATCATTGATCAAGAGATCTAACCTTACACAATGATACCCGCACTTCGAAGAAGAGACGATGGCTCATATCCGGAGGGAGGTGTGTTCTACAAGTGCAACTATTTCCGTGGTTGCTGCACGATAGACCCATGCATGCCAGGTAGTACCTGTCCTGCAGACGAGGACCGGACTCCAGGGCGATGTAAGTACACTCCAGTTTGTTGAATGATTGTGAAAGCTGACCACGAGCAGCCTCAGATGCACCGTCATCTACCCTGATCGCATCGATATCGATCACCTCGATCACCTCGATGACTTCTTCAATGGTGTCTCGAACAACCTCTGGGCCGGCCCTTGACACTGGATTTACGATTAGCTTAGAGAAGCCCTCGTTGAAGACTGTCACACAGAGTCCATCAGCCATAGCGACATCATCTACCAACGCGCCAGTACCAGCGGACCACGCTCAATCCTCGATTATAGCGCCCGTGGTCGGTGCAGTGCTAGGCACAGTCATCTTGTGTGCATTGCTTGCCTCAATACTCCTGTACCTCAGAAGGAGACGGCGGACGAAGGTATATAAAGCGGCATCATATCCTTCTCCCTTAGTTGGTGACGACATGACATCGCAATTATCAAGTAAGCCCATGTGTTACGCTTTGGTCTTTGGTACACGATATTATTTGAAGTCAGGGAAAGCATCTACCCAATTCCAGCAGAAAATAGCAGCACTCTACAGAGCAGACTCTATCACGAAACCAGAAAATCCACCACAGCTAGGCAGTCGAGAGATAGGTCAGCATGAACTCCATCGCAACGCCTCGATGGCACGTCTCTCTGAGCTTCCCGCTGAGCCAATACCATGGCCAGGCCATGCTGCCCACGGCTAGACCTTTCTTCAATCATGATGATATTACAACAGAAGCCTCTGGCATGCATTAGATTAGCGAAATGTGATGAATGTTGTAACTGTACGAGACGCGGGTCGTCGGATTTAGACGTAAGAATCTTATGAGTCAAGTTGGTAGTGCTGATCACAGTATCAGAGGAGAAGGAAATGTACCATGACACCCAACATCCATAGATACCCCATAGCTCAGGTAGCTTAGAAACTTCGAGATGGCACTAGCACAACAGATGGAGTTCTTGGTGTGATGCTCGCCAATTTTCGTTCCAGCCTGCGACTGCCGCAGCTGACGAATCATCGACGACTAGCCCCGCTGACGTCACAGTCGGGCAGCTACGATCTCACACCTTTCCGTCACTCGCGCATGCCTAAATCTGCG
Organism: Alternaria rosae; assembly: GCF_020736505.1. Classification (NCBI taxonomy): domain Eukaryota; kingdom Fungi; phylum Ascomycota; class Dothideomycetes; order Pleosporales; family Pleosporaceae; genus Alternaria; species Alternaria rosae. The sequence goes on from NW_025763582.1 coordinate 163,065, forward strand.
CCAACTTTACCCGTTCGCTTTCTAACGAGACATTTGAATCAACTCGCTTCAATATACTCTTATCATCATGTCCGAAGACGGCGCGCCGCCTACAGAATCGGCAACACAAGCAGCATCGCCTCCCTCGATACCCCGCTATTTTCGGAATGATGCGCCGTTGGCACGACGAGATCCTCACAAGCAACTGCTAGCGTCATTGGATCGACTGATTACCGACTATCCTCCGCATCATGTACCCCCAGGCGGTGGTTTATACTACGGACCGATTTCAGTGGCCTACCTCTTCTATGCCCTGCACAACATATACCCGGATCTTAAGCTGGATGACTACCCCTTGAACACATGGTCTGCGGCTTACATCGAACAAGCACAGGCTCATATCAAGGAGTTCCCGCCTCCGTCTCCCAAGAAATGCGGTATCTCCAACGACATCATGTCTCTGCTTGCCCTGTACGCCGTGACTGCGCAAGATCCAGACACCGTGAAGGAGCTTTGCGATCATGCTGCAGTCATGCTCGAGGATGAGACCTCCAATGAATGGCTATACGGTCGTGCTGGCTATCTCTATCTCCTCCGCTTGGTTCGCGGGGCGTTCGCTCACAACAAGGACGTGACTGAGCTGATCGAAGACACGGCCGATGAGGTCATCGAGAACATCATGCAAAGCCCGCGTCCCTGGAAGTGGCATGGGAAGGCATACGTGGGTGCCGTTCATGGCGCAATCGGTATCATTACACAGATCGTACTCACCGACCCTTCCTGGGCGTCTAAGCTGGAGGCCGAACTAGGTGCCTTGCTCAGCTATCAATACGAGAGCGGCAACTTCCCGTCATCCCTCCCACCAGGTCGTGACAAGCTTGTTGAAGTCTGTCACGGAGCACCAGGTGTAGTCAACTCCATTCTCTCAATCAGAAAATACTTCCCGGGACTTCAGGAACGCATTGATCGTGTTGTCGCAAAAGCTAGAGAATGCATCTGGGAAAGAGGCCTGCTCACCAAGGAGCCATGTCTCTGTCACGGCATCACAGGAAACGCTCTTGCTCTGGACGGGAAACAATTCGAACACTTCTTGACGTACACCACAGGTCACGAGATCAAGTCCATGGCCAAAGACGGTATGCTCGAGAAATCGGAAGATCCATCTTCCCTGTGGTGCGGCGAGGCAGGTCGTGCCTGGGCTTGGGCAGTCGCGGACAAAGATCTAGACAAGACACTTCTCGGATATAACGACATCTAGACCCTCGGTCCGAAACTTCCAGCAGTTCGACTGGCACTTTGATGATACACACGATATAATGAACGAGATCACCGCCAGACTATCGAGCGTTTTGCGCATGTGGTCCGATGCGGAATACTTGTATGAGGATGCACAACGCAGTCAGCTACGGCTAACGGCACGAATGACCTGTATTAGCGTCTCAATTAGGAGCCATTTAAATCAGCAATCAACTATTTCCGGATTCTTGCAACGTTCTACCATCATGTATGCGTATCAGTTTACCTTATTCCCCACCATCGGACGCCTTAAGTATCCGCTAGGCGAGTCGGTGCCTTGTGAGCCTCAAACGGCACAAAAGATTAATGGAAAAGCTAGGATTGTAGAGACTTTACTCGCGACATCTGCTTCGGTGAATTCAGGTTGGGCAATCTCCGTCAGCCAAACACGTAGCCGCGCGGGGTACACAGCATGTTGCGCATTGCTCCACGCGTCGTGCAACATTGAATGCAGAATTCCGCGGGCGTGACCGAACGCCGATAACTGTGCCTACCATCCCATCATCTATATATTGAGTTGTGGATTAGGCTGAAAAGATTATGCGTCGTGCGAACCATATTTGGCGTTGACAGGCAGTCTGCGTTCCGAAACCGCGGTCGAAACTAAGTAAGATTGCTTATGGTAATGTATCCTGCTGATGTTTCACACAACGGCTATTCGCGAAAACCTTGGAGCGATGTTATTTTGTGCTCCTACCACCTGATGACTATCAGTGCGGGAGAGACGAGGTCGTGATCAGAAAAGCACATTCCTGGCACGTCAACAAGCCCCTTGACAATGCTTCTTTCGTTGATGCACCTTCGACTCAAACATCACACGCTGTCTTTCTATCTCAATCGCTAGCTTTCGCCCTTAATTTAAGTCACCAACTGTCATCGTCGCATCTCTCTTTTCCGCTTCTAGAAGAACGCCAGCGCGAGGGTAAACTTACAACGCACCCGCCGCGCCCTCCTCTCATACTGCGTTGCCGCATTGGCGGTATTTCCTCCCAACCCAGCGATCAACTCGCAGTTTTCGTGCAATATTTCTCGTGTTCATCGCGTCACAAGGTGAGTGCGTCACATTCCGGTCAGCAAATTCCTTGGTTCAGGGCACATTTTCGCTACCACATCTCTTGTCATCACAACAACAACAACAACAACAACATAGGTGAGAGAAGCCAACAATTCTGGTCCGCAATGGACCTTGCTACTGTATTGCATGCCTATGCGACATCCGATTGACCTAGTATGACGACTGTGGATGACAGGCGCGATCATCATTCACTCTCACTGCATATCACCTTTATTCGTGGCTAGTCTGTTTTACACGCAGGGACTGCAGGCTTTGACGTACAAATATATCTCTCTGCTTCCCTCTGACCGGCTCTCCGCAGATATACCCCACGTTTAATGCGACAGTCGCTCACCATGCTCATCCCGTGGCTCGCCCGCTGTTTAATACCGTGGCTTTTGATATCATATGTCACGTGTACGCCTCTATCGGAAAGGAAGAGCTCCCACGCCGTCCGGCAGTCCGTGGCGGGCGTAGTGACCGGAGTGAAGTCGCGGGACGAAAACGGTCAGTACTCAGCTAGCCCACACCTCTATGAATCGCCGCTGACATTTCACAGGAAACGTTTATGTGCGCCGAGAGGTGAGGGACTTGAAGAACAACGCTCCAGACCAATGGAGTCTTTACATCTTGGCGCTTCGACAGCTTCATACAACTCCGCAGAATAACCCCAACTCATACTACGGTATTGCATGTGAGTTCATCCGCTCTCAGCATTGTCCATCGTTTACTAACATACTTCCCAGCAATACATGGAAGGCCTTACGATGTTTGGGGAGATGCACCAGGAAAGACGAACAAGATCGGCAAGGCGGGCTATTGCCCACATGGCAATGAGTTGTTCCTGGGTTGGCATCGCCCGTACCTTGCGCTATTTGAGGTGAGCTCCATACATTCGCGCCTTCACCATTCCCTGAAGCAATAACGACAATGATACTGACTCATCTTAGCAAGCACTTTCAAGCCATGTCCATGATATCGCTACAAAAGCACCCGCCGACCAGATCGAACGGTATCTCAAGGCAGCAAACGAGTTTCGCATACCGTACTGGGACTGGGCCCAGGGGACCACTACCGGCCCTGTTCCAGACTTCTTTACAGCCTCCGAAATAGCGGTGACGGATATGGACGGCAGTCTGACAATGGTGTCCAATCCGCTGTATTCCTACAAGTTCAATCCCATACCCGCTGGCTTTAATCAAAAGGTAAGCGATCCCAATTTTGGAAACTCGTGGTACAATTTTTGTGACTTTTCGTGCAGTGGGCTTCTATGAGCTCGACGATACGATGGCCGAGCGACGCTACCGCCAATGCGACGGCGCGACAATCCATGTTCGTAGGTGCCTTCAACGACCAGTCCACCAATTTGATAGCTCAGATTGGTGTTGCTTTCCGAGCGAGCAGTTTCTCCAAGTTCTCTAGTATACTTGAAGACCCGCATGGCTGGATACATGGTGTCATCGGCGGGGGCTATGATCCCACGACGTCTTCACCCGGTCATATGTGGCCGCTGGAGTATTCGTCTTACGAACCCCTCTTCATGCTGCATCATGCGTAAGTGCGCACTGTCTGTGTGAAGGTGCTGAGCTAACAAAGTATTAGCAACGTCGACCGCCTACTCGCACTATACCAAGGAGCGCACCCCGATCTTTGGATGGAGAAGTCAAGCATCGGGCCGCATGGAAACGTCTATCTTGACGACTACCAAGACGTCGACGCGAACACCGAACTCCTCCCATTCAGAAAGGACCCCGGCAAATTCATGACCTTCAACGACTGTCGCAACACTACCGTCTTAGGTTATGCCTATCCGGAAACACAGCGTTGGAAGTTCTCATCGGACGCTGCCTATCAGACCGCTGTCACAGCAAGCATTGCGACGATGTACGGCGGGCGCATGCGCGCACAAGCCGAAGTCCAGGTTGCCAGTACTAGACCAACGCCATTTGGAGAGACGCTTCAGGACAGCAACGGCACATACACCGACTGGACCATCGAGACACAAGCCATTGCTTCCAAACTTCCACCATCGTTCATCGTCAAGTACTCGCTCGGCAGCATGTTTCACACCGATCCTGTCGTCGAGGTGGGAAGCTGGATGATGTTGATGCCGGAGCGACTCGACAACGTGCACACCCAGAAAGATCCGTCGGTACCGGAGAAATTGATAAACGGAACGACAAGCATCACACCTTATCTCGTCGAGCAAATCGAGAATAAGAGCTTAAAGAGCCTGGAGCCCAGCGACGTAGTGCCTTTCTTGACCGAGAAGCTGACCTGGAATGTGTACGATGTAAGTTCGCTCAACGTCATGACTGATATCAGAACTGACTTACAATTCTAGCAAAATGGCAAACACATCAAGTTCCCAGATCAAAAGACCCTTTCAGTAAAGGTGTCCAGCACCAGCGCGCGCGTACCAGACAACGAGGAAGAGCCGATCGAATACGACGATGGAACCACAGCTTACCCCGAGATCACGGCAGGCAAGTCTGGTGGTGATAAGATGGGTCCTCCGGGGATGATGCGTCCATGATTTTAGCGCCTTCGCGCTCTCAGCAACTTCCCTTTAAGCGTCGATAGCTTTCCTTGTGTCCTCTCACGTAGCAAGTAACATGTGGTGGCAGAACGAATCAGAATCAATGCTCAGCCCTTCTCTTCTGACCAATCGACTGCACAATCGTCTCACCACTAAACCGTGCTTCGTGAGGTTGCGAGAGCGTCTTTTCCGGTTACAAGGAGAAAGCTGTGAACCTCTCCGGCGATGCGTCACACCGGACATGAGACGATCTTAGCCCCATCCGCTAACCTGTTACCCCACACATTGAATTTGATTCGCTGCAGCACGGCGCTTTTCCGAAGAGCTTGTCACTCCTTGTACATACTTAATCACCTCAAGCATTACTCAAGCATCATTAGCCGTTTCCCCAGCTGATGCAAAGACGCTGCACAAATGGCCTACCCACTCCTCCGAAGTTCTCGAACCCTTCAATCGGCCCGCCTAGCCACATTCCACCCGCGGATACATATCCGCAGTCTATCCACCATCGTATCGACATCATACCCATTTAACCCATGGCACACACTTCACCAACCTCGATTCCAAAAACCATCACAAAATAACATCCTTCCGCACCAACCCTGGCATCAGCCCTTCAGCACCTCCCCAACCACAAACATGTCAACAGAACCCCCACCAAAAAAAGACTGGTCAGCAACCCAATACCTAAAATTCAACAACGAGCGCCTCCGTCCCGTCTACGACCTCATATCCCAAATCCAACCCAACATTACCAGCTCAGCCCCCCGTATATTCGACCTAGGCTGTGGACCCGGAAATAGTACAAAAGTCCTCCTCGATGCGTTTCCCTCGGCGCGCATCACGGGCATGGATAGCAGTCCCGACATGTTGAAGAAGGCGAACGCGGAGTTCGACGGGAAGGATGGTGTGGATTTTTTGAGGGGAGACTTGGCGACGTTTAGGGTAGACGGAGAGACGGATGTACTATTTAGCAACGCGGTGTTCCACTGGCTCCGCTCTTCGGAACGCATACCCACGCTCGTGCGCCTGTTTTCTTCGCTGAAAAGTGGGAGCGTGATAGCGATCCAGGTACCGGATAATTATCACGAACCGTCGCACCGGATGATGCGTGAGACGGCCCTTCAATCAGGGAAAGCGTGGTCAGACGCCTTTTCCGGGACACAGATTGGGGATTTGAAGGATACGACAAGACCGGATCTGGATCCGATTGAGGAGCCGAGTGCGTTTTATAACGCTTTGGTGGGGGAGGCGAGTTTGGTCAATGTGTGGAGGACAAAGTATATGCATGTTCTCAAGGATGCGGGCGCGATTGTGGAGTGGGTCAAGGGGACAGGGTTGCAGCCTTATTTGAATAAGATTGAGGGTGAGGGGGCGAAGAAGGCATTTTTGGAGGAGTATGAGAGGGGGTTGAAGGGCGAGTATCCGGAGTTGGTGGATGGGAAGGTGCTTTTGGGATACCCGAGGTTGTTTGTGGTTGCTGTTAAGAAATAGAGTTTTGTGGAGTGAGAGTTGCATCAGCGACATTTAGATCTTACGTAGACCAAATGCTATGCTAAACTGAGTCTGCATACATGCTTTTGAAGAGTGCCATGCATGTATGTCCATATAGCTACCTATCTACGCAAGTAGTATAGGACCTATCTATGAGCAACACATTGACTGAAATTCTCGGCCTGACATGTGTTGCGCTCGAGATGTATACGGTGGCGTTCAGGTAGTAGTGGAATTGGGATGGTAACGCTTCGTGCATAGCCAACAAACCCGCAGGTGACATCCTTTAAAGTTACAGCCATGGACCCAGCGGTCCTGGTTCCCGCAGTAATCACATTTGGTGTCGACGCCCTTACTCTTATATAATCGCCTGAACTCGTGGTCGTCGCCCAGGTGACCGTAGTCCTGCGCATTGTTGCCGGCCTGGGGCAGGTGTTGTTGCTGTGGATGCTGACCGAAGGGTTGGAACTGAACTTGGGCTTGGTATTGAGGCTGAAAAGCCGGGGCATTCGGCACTGGAGCATAGACTGCTGGTGCAAAGGCAAACGGCGGAACGGGAGGTACGACGTAAGCGGAGTTTGCAACGTGAATGGGAGCATTGCTGGCCAGTACTGGTGCACCAAAGAATGGTGGCGCGGGCTGTACGATGTTCGCAGGATTGACGACGTTTGGAGCGGCAATGTTGGCGGGTACTGGTATATTCGCAAGGTAGCGCGCATTCTTCCCGCAATTACATGTACGCCACCTTGCCTGACAACGGTAGCAGAAGTGATGTCCGCAGCGGCATCTAAAAAGTCAGTTGAACGTATGAGACGCGTAACGGTCGTACGTACGTGATGTGATAACAGCCACCCTTTAGCTCTACCATCTCGTTGCAATTAGGGCAAGTCTGCCATTGCTTCTCCTTGGCCACGTCCATAAGCTTCTTCACATCCATATCGTCTTGACAGAGACCTTCATGTTGACCACGTTTGCAAGTCTCGCAGGTTGTCTGGATGCATGTTGGGCATGTCGCGACGTTTGCTACGATGTTGACAGGTCTGATCCATTCCGAGCAGAGAGCGTTACTGCAGTACGTTCGGTTTGGCGTCTCCAGTTCTTCTCTTCTGGCCACAAATCGAGCGAAGAGCGTGGGCGGCAAAAAGGGAATGCACGCGAAAACTGGCAAGATCTGATTACAGCATCGCGGTGGGAATTGCGAAGAATCTGTGATGCAAGCTTCGAAAAGGTGGATGAGACAGTCGCGGCAGTATGCATGAGCCTCAGCATCGCCAGCGTTCTTGCATTGAAGTTGGATCGTGTTTCGGATGGGATACATATCTAAGCACGCAGAACATCTGCGGGACAAGATGGCTCCGGATCCCGCTGCAGGCAAGCCATGACCTTCCTTGTTGATTGCGTCGGACGAGGCGACACTGACGGTTGCATCGATGGGAGTTGTGCTTGCCTGTAATTCAAGCTTGGTTCGCTTGGTTCGCCCGTCATTTTCTTCCCGAAGTGCTGCTGGCTCAATGTAGGCGTACCGTTTTCTGACTGTAGATCCATGTGCGTGTGGTGTAAATGAGTTCTTGTCTTCATCATCCGCATCTTCAACGCGCGCACGCTTGAAGCTGTTCAGTGACAAGGCGGGCCACCAGCTGTTCCCGGCAGGGGGCTTGGTCTTGGTAGGTGCGGACTGGGTCCCAACGGACTTGAAGCGGAGAGGTTTTTGAGCGGGCGTCATGCCGTTCACCCCTTCGAACTGCTTGTCTATTGCGATTCCGTGTGCCTTGTGATCGTTCGACACCACAGGGCGTTGAGGTACCGGCAGACCTACAAGTCTGCAAGCCATCTCGTAGTTGCCTTCATAATGTTAGCCTTGATTCATTTACCATGACCAGAACGCTTGCACTCACGATCAGCCTGCTGCGCCTCACTCGAGTGTTGAGTGAAAGCTTCTCGGACAGCGTTGTCCTCTCGAACGATGATGAGTGTAAAGACTGCGTCGTGTAACTTGTTCCATCCTCTCATTAGCTCATCGCGAAACGCGGCGAAAGCGACCCCTTCGCGGTCGTCAGGGCTGGTCTTGGACAGGCTCTGAAGGGCGGCGTTCAAGTCCTCGCGATGGAGCCCAAGGATGACTTTGGTAGTGGCGGGATCCATCGTGCGCACGATGCGTGATATAAGTACAAGCACCGGTTGGTGCGGTTGACGAAAGCTACCGTCTAAGGCCTTCTGTCAGGCAGGTAGTGCTGCGAAGCGATGGCCTTGTGCTGCACGCAGCGAATTCAGCGCCCGCGTGGGAAGATTGAGGTAAAGCAAGAAACAGGCAGCAAAGTGAAGTTTCGCTGTGGAGGGTGTGGGGGAAGCTTCATGAAGGTGAGTGCAAGCCAGCGGCAACTGCCAAGCACGGTGAAGATGAGGAGGAAGGCGCGTCCTTCGCACCGTAAACAACGGGAAAAACAATGACGTGGAGAGTGGGAGAATGATCAGATACCTACACAGGCTTTTGTAGCCATCTAGCAGCAGTAGGCAAGAAGAGCCTTTGACGACTACATCTCGCGACTTCGTACATTGTCCACACCTTCGACTCGGCATCTACTGCAGCGACCTACGCAGCTTCTACGCAGTTCCGCCACGCAAGTCCCTTCATCCCCCAATCCCAGTACTCTTCACACTCTCAAACACCACCTCTACAAGCCCTCGCACTCGCACGCGCATGTTCGCGCCACTAGTAAACAATGCCAAAATCGTATATGGCACAATGTGATTACCCAGAAAACGCCCATACCAATGCTGCAGCAAAAATGTTGTTCCTTCCAGTACGCATCGCGCAAGCGCATGATGCCTACAATGCAATCAAACAGGTTCGTCAAACTTATGCCAAGCCGATGCGTGAAGATGGACTGGCCAGTCTAGATGTCATAACGTAGACTCTGGCCAGGGGTATAGAATAGGATTCGCCGCTCATTGAATGCTTTTCGCTCAAGCCATGCAAGAATGGTTGCATGCAATCAACGCCATGTACTCCGGTAGGGTTCCAAAAAGAGAGTGGTCGTGTCTCATCCAGCGCCCGCGGTGCCAATCTGTGTGTGTTTTTGGAAGCCAGGCGAGCGGTAGCTGTGCCGATGAGGTGATGCAGTGCGATGGCCGTCGGAGGAGCCTTGCGGATTCTGGGCGAAGGCAGGGTTAGGTGTATTTCGGTCATACCCTGGTGTGGGACTGTGCTGATTGCTGCCCATAGGTTGACCACTCCCGCCGGGTATCTGGCGAACAGAAGCCTCACCAGCTTGAGCCGAGGGGTTGTTGTCCGCCGTCGTAACTTGAGGCGAATTGCGTTGGTCTTTCCTGGAAGCTGTGCCGGTTTGGTCTCTAGGTGACGGCGTAGGAGCTGACAGAGGGTTCTTCCCCCGCTGCTCCCATTGGCGCATGATTTCCTTCGCGCTCATGTCGGACACTTCATCGCTGAGGAGCTCCATAATCTCGGGAGGTACCTGGCGACGTTAGTATGAGAACAGAACGGTAGCATGGTGACGCAACAAACCTCCGAGAATTCATCGTTGTTTTCAATGAGATCAAACACGACCTTGACCGCGCCTTGATCCACGCTCTTGACTTCTTTGTCGTTGCTCTCTCGTAGAATATTGGGAGCCATGACCGTAGCGATGTTCCATGTATCCATCTTGTTGCCTGTTTCTTCGTCCACAGTGTGGAATGACGAAACCCAGTTCAGGAAACAGAACAGGACTTCCATGGTGTCACGGTGGGCCTTGGGCAGCAGACAAAGCACGAGATGCAAGACCTTCTTTCTTTGCGCTTCATCCTCGATATCTGCTATTGTTAGTAAAGCACCAGCGACAGAAACGAGCGACTCACCATTAGCCACCATGAACAGCCTATACAGCTTCAATGTCAAGACCGGCTCCGGCATTAACCTGAGGAAGCGCTTTAGGAGGTTGGCAAGTATGACCGGGTTCTTTGTATTCAGGTCGACCTTCTGAACACCGTGAGCGTCAATCTCTTCCTCAAGTTCGCGCAGAGCTTTGAGGTTGCCGTTCTTCCTGAAAACACCCTCGATGGACATGTCCATACTTCTCATCGCAGTGATACAATCCTGAAGCAGAGCTGGAACTTTGAGAGCGCCCGGTCCTACACCTTCCGTGCACTCATCACCATACTTTTCCACGAGGTACTCAAGCGACTGTCGGAAAGTTGCTTTGTCGGAAACCGGCTTCTCGACTCCTGTAACACCCTTCTTCGGCTTGCTTTTGTCGGCCTTGAACGCTTTGCCGAATCCGATCTTGCCCCAGAAGTTGTTTTTCTTCGACTCGATGAGATCGAGCAGATCGCCCTGGTTGTACTGGTTGTCGTCGAGCAAGAGGCCAAGCTGGAGTACTGCAAGGCCCTTCAGCTTGAAGTATTCAAGTGGCGAGAGCTCCGAAAAGTAGGTTCGTGAGCGACCTTCGGTCATCAGTTGTAGGTCCTGGGCGCCAGAGAAGTCACGACGGTGGCCATTTTGCAGCTTTGGTTGATCTTCTCGTCCCAGTAATGCGCTTCCGCCAGCGCGGAATGCGTTTGGACGTTGCTCTCGTTGCTGCTCCAACGCAGCCATGCGAGCAATATCGTCTAAAGCGAGAGAGTTCACAGCGAGTGTTACAGCATCAGCGTCGCTCCCAAGCTCGCGTTCCTGGACGATTTGCATGCCTCCTCGCATCTGTCCTTCTCCTTCGAGACCCTCTGGACCGTCAATAATTCGCGATGCGCGCGCACGTTTCATCGTGTTGGATAGGTGCTTGTCAAGTCGTGTCGATCGTAGGCGCTTGATGTCAGACATGGACTGCTCGTAGGCGGCATTGTTACTGTTTTGGCTGTCTGTCGCTGATGTTCCTCCGTACGACTTTGATCGCGTATCCGGTCGCAAATGCGGCGGGTCATCCCCAAGGCGATGTCCCTGTGTGGAATCATAGCCTGCCAGGTTAGGATCATCTACAAGTCATTAGTGGGACGAATGTAATCTCGGAAGCGGCTCCAGAAATCTGAGTCGGAGTGTCAAGATGAGTGGTGACGAGGTGATCTGTTACGGAGAGTTATTCTTACCTGAAGTGTGTGGCAATGCGCCACTGGATCGTAGGGTCGCCATAAGACGCGCATGCGCCACGTTTAGTAGGTGCACATATTGGCGCAGCTTGGTGACCTGCTCGAAACCGTTCTCAGCGTCTGGCTGCGCTGCTGCACATGCCGGACAGAAGATGCTTCGCTTCGATTTACTCCAATAAGCGCTCTGAGGGCTATGGCGCAAGTCGGCATTGCACCCCCGGCAAACCATGCAGCTGTAATTGTACGACATGTTGTTCAGGTGTAAACACTTGTCTTCGACCTGGGCATCGCATATTGGACATGCGTCGGCCCATCTTGGGACAAGCCGCGCGGACTCAGCCGCCTGGTCTCTTTGGGCCTCGTCCTCCAACCGCGCATCCAGTGAGTTTACTTGGGTAAGGAAGTTGGTCAAGCCGGTGGAGCTCCGGGTCTCGCGCTCTAATTTTAGAGAACCCTGCAGACATATGCGAATGAGGAGCTTCAGGTAGTGGGCCAGGCCGGTAACCAGGGACAGCAGTTCTTGGGTCACGCCCAGTCGTCGTACGCCAGTACCCTGGGACTGGGTAAGAAGCGCGAAGAAGGCTACCACTTTCTTACAAAGTAGCTTTGATTCGCGCGAATAGGTCAATCCCTTGGGTGTCCTGACGATCAATTGCGCATCGAGCGCGTCGGCGGCCGCGAAAAGCAGTTCGACATGCACAATGAACTTTTTGGCTGCCATGACACCGTCGACGTAAGCACCATTACTGACGTGCAGGAGCATGTCGGAGATACAGGTCGCGGACTTTTCCTCGAAAGCCGATAGGGTCTTCCAGATCCAGTTGACTTTGGCTTCGATCTCTTCTTCCTGTTGGCGAACGCTCTCGCGCACCTCATCTGTCGCGTCGCCATCGGCATCCTGCAGTCGCTCAATGACTGGTTGGCCTGTCGAATGAAGCCTGACATTCCAGTACTTGTGTATCATGTAGCATTCAGGATGCCAATGCTGGTTCTGTCCGTTTCGGAAGATCTCAACGAATTGCTTCAGAATCGATGTTTGACAGCCGTTACACCGCTGGGCAAACTTGGTCGAGTAATGGTAGTGACAGTAGACGCTGCCCTCGTGCTCGTAGTAGCTGTCCGAGGCGCCGAAAACGGTAGGGCATACGGAACACGTAAAGTGCTCAATATGGTATTTGCGATCTAGCGCTGTGATGTATGAGCCGCGCAAGGCTTGCCCGCATTCGAAGCAGAGCAGATCGAGACGTCGGAAGTAGTCTGTTTCGCAGAGGGGGTACTGGCCGGGTGGCTTGTCGGGGACGGGGAAAAACTTGGAGGCGACGATTTTACCGCAGTCCTAGAAGGCGGGTCAGCACTGTGATCAGAGATGCTATGTAGAAAAATCTAGCGCTCCAGACAATCGAGAGCTGTCCGTCCAAAACAGCAGTACGCGCACTCCCGTCGCTACAGAGCGAAAGACGTGCGTACGCTCACTTTCTCCAGTTCAAGAAACAACATGGGTGTCTTACGTGACAAGTAAAGCATTCCAAATGGTAGGTATCGCCGAGCGCTCGCACGAATTGTCCAGTCAGTCCTTCCCCACACTTTCCACATATCTTCCCACTTCGCTTGGGTTTGGCGACGGCCTGGTTTTGGTCCCCCGGATCGGTCGACGATCGCGAGGGGTAGTTGGTGCGGTCGTAGGGCGCAAGACTGTTTGACGACGATGCGGCCTCGTCGGTGGCGCGTCTAGAGAGGCCATTGTTGCGCGGGTCGTAGTTGTACTGTGACTGGGCGCCCTGATGATCCATCGGAGGCGGTCCCTCCGCCGGTGTTCCCATGTCCAGTTACGCCAGCTTCGACAATCCTCCACTACGATGCAGGGTCCGGAACGGGTTCGTGGCGTTGCCGAGGTGGGCGGGGGCGCGCGACAGGGAGGCGAGAGTTAGCAGGGACGGGTTCGTCAGAGTACGTTTGTCGTATAAGCTGCGGCGTTGGTAAGAGGTGCTGCAGACGAGGGGTGTCGAGTCGCGGTGGATCTACCCGGGGAGGTGGCCAAGGGTAGAAGGGCGGCGATGTGTTGGCGAGCGCGCTCTGTCTGGCAATGCGCAGCGTCTGACAGGGCGGGCAGGGCAGGGTGTAAGGGATGCTATGTACAATGGGCGCAAAAGCAACTCGGACGGCATGCGGTCGCCGCGGAGGAGGAAGCGTGTGGTGAATTAGGCCCGGCGTGCTATGGGGGGCATAGGACGAGGACCCTGAGCGGTGGATGAAACGCGGTCAGGGCGGGCAAGGCAAGTAACAAGAGGGAGCAGCACCAGACATGCAACTCGCAAAAGCGCAATCAGTGGTCGCTTGGCGGAAAATTCGCAGGAGGCGGCTTGGGGTGTGAGGCTGGTGGTTGTTCCTGTGTCACTGCGGCTGTGGTCAATGTTCGAGGAGTGGACTGCATGTCGCAGACGGCGCTAGCCGCTTTGGTTCACGCTGATTGCGATGTACAGGCAGATGGCCGGCAGCAGCATCGGCGCCTTGGGACCCCTTGAGCTTATTTTAGCCCTCTAAGAGAGCCGGCATTAGTATGCCATTATGCACTTGTTCTGCGTTGCCGGTGCGCATGCGGCTAGCTGGTGGGTTGTGAATACGTTACACAAGATATTATACGTCCAGTGCACACACGAGATATTTCCCTCAGCATCCTCGGTACATGGCAGGCTATTCCTGGAGAATAACGCACTGCAGGCCGTCTGCAGGCCGATGAAAGTCAGCGCGCCGGGCGGGGAAGGCTGTTCGTTTCAAGGTTCATGGGTATCGCTAGCGCTTTCAGAGGGTCTTGGCATTTCGACAGTCGCGATTTCCATCAGGTGAGGCCGTTGTTCGCGGTTGGAAGGCACGTTTGTCGTCACTGCCATTCAATACCTCTCACTCGCTCTCACCCGCTCTCACTCTAGCTCCGCCGCTTTCACTAGCAGGACCGAGCTCGCACACCACCGAAGAACCTGCGCATATCCAACAAAGACCATCACAACTGACCGACCGCGTCTATAACTTTGCCTACCGTTGTCTATCAATCCACCACACAGCCTTACGCCCCTCACCATCATGGAAGGAGAAGGAGAGCACGCGCCGCCCCAGAGGCAGGAGCCACCCGTCTTCAAGGCCCCAAGGCTCGTTTCGCGCCCGAAGCCCCCGGTGCAGCAAGAGGAGGAGATGGGCTCTGAGATCAAGTTGGGCGATTTCGAAGACGTCCATGCCCTCTCCGTCTCCGAAGCGCGCGCCGTCGTCACAGCTGTCCACGAGGCGCGGAAGAAGAAGGATCCCGAGAACAACCCACTACGCGATAGGATATACAACGACAGCATGTGAGTCGCCTCGTCTTGGCGCGACTTGTGGAAGGCATCAAGGAAAGAGCTTGGGCTGACTGCAACAGAACCATCACGCAGTTCCTCGACTACTTAGACAATTTCGCCCGCTACAAGGAGGAAGACAGTCTGCACTCAATCGCTGCCCTCTTCGATGCGCACCCTGAGATCTCCGTTGTCGAGAAGGCGCTGCTGGGTAATATACGAATCGGAAGGGAGTGGATGTGGTGCTGACAAGCATGCTAGGAACGCTTACCCCGGACACCGCAGAAGAGGCCACCACCCTCATTCCCTCGCTGAACATGGACGAGGACGAGCTGCAGTTGATTCTGGATGAGCTAAACAAAATGCGTGAGTTGGAAAAGATGAACAAGATGGTCGTGGGCCCATGAAGCTGACTTCTCGGACAGAGGATCGGCTTCGATAGTACACTCGTGGATTTCTGTACCATTGCATGCACCCTTTGGATGACGCCATGAGAGAACTGGATAACATGTCGAAAGCGGCCCGTCAACACATCAGGATTGTTACATGTTCACCCGCAGACGGCTCTTGAGCCGTTTCGGTTCATTTGACCAAGTATAGCAATCCCGCTGGTCTGGAAAGTATCGGTATTTGACTTGAGATTGCACCCTCATGGTTGGACAGCGATAGCCTGAGGTTGGTAACAAGAGCAAGTATGAAAAGACCTAGATTGGGCATTTTGAGCCTCACCGAGAACGAAGAGCAATCATTTGCGACACTTACCCCGACATTGTTCTGCTGTTTAAGGCTCGTAATCAATACAATCAACCTTCATTCGATTCAGAATGACAAGATGCCGCCACTCTTTACTTTGTACATTGTGACAACGAAACATCATCCTTCCACAACTCAAGTTGACTACTGATAACAACACCGAGTGGGATTACAGGTACCACGGCCTAGTACACCTCTCCAAACACATCTAAACATGGTGTACACAGCCCTCCTCAGCGTTCAGCTACATCATACTCCGAAGTTGCACTGCCAACAGCCTCTGGTACGAACATTTGGTTTTTGTAAATAGTTCTCCATACCGTTCACATTACTCGATTCATATTCTAACGCACCAACTATCACAACTCAAAACTTCTCGACTCCACCATGAAAACAGTCCACTTCTCCACAGCCGCCTGTCAATGCACCACCATGCGGGCATCCAAGCGCGGTCTGGAAAGACTTCATGCATTGAGTATAGCCTACCCCCGCCACCAAACTGTCCCCGCCCTTACAGCCAACTGCACAGTAGACAGCGTTGCTACAGGCTGCCATACACGTCGATGTCCTTGCGCAGCTTCCGACCCGGTCATAACGTATAGCCTGGCAGCAAGCGTCCTTGCAATCAGCATTATCGCCGCCATTGAGCCCGCAACTGGCGTCCTTATAGCTGCGGTTCTCGCGGTCACCATTTTTATTGTAGGATAAGGCTGTTCTCTCCGCGGTCGCAAGGCTGAAGTTGTACGTGCTGGTGTTGTAGACAACGTCGAGGGGAGGCGTTGATGAAAATGGGATTTCAATGTTTCATGAGAATATCCTAGGTATAACTTGCTTCTTAATTTTGGCCACCATCATGAGCGGCAACTCTTAGCAGTTTGATATCATCTCGTCACCCTAGATCTTTCCGTTCGTTCCCCACCTCATGGCTTTCACTCCCTGTGAAGTGAAAATCACTGTGACATCAAGTACGCGGTCCTTCATGCACAGCGCAAACTCACTGCTACATACAAGCAACAAGCAGGAACCAGCACCTCGAAACCTGCCACCAACGCTCCTGTCAATCCATTTTAACGACTCGGTCTCTGAGTCTCACCGAGCGTTCACTCTCTTTGCCCTCCTCAACCACCAAACCACCCAAGCACCTCAACACATCAAACCACCACACTACCCAAACCTCAATTATCAATCCACCCACAATGCCAGGCTTCACATCCTTCTACATCAAAGGCTGCATGAGCAATAACGCCGCCCCACAAACCGACTTCGCCTACGACTCCGAACCCGAATTCGAAACTCTAGCATCAAAGAAACATCGTCTTCAGCTACAGCAGCGCCATACCCACCAAATAACACATATCTAGGGCACCGTCATGACACGCTCCAACACCCACCGAACTTTGATTATGCTAAAAGGCGTGAAGTCGCATATCGACGCCCAAGTGGAGGAGTCCCACGAGATGGGGTTGATGTCGCTTGGTAAGCGGAAAGAATCTATCCAGCGGTTTGTGAAGAAGAGCCAGTATGTTTACCGAGATGCGTCATGCGCGTTGCAGAAGTTTAGGTCTGCGCAGGGGCCTGTTGGGGAGGTTGCGGAGGGGCTTGGGCTGTTGGGTAAATACGAAGTGGGGAAGGAAGGAGAGGTGGAAATTTGGGATGTGGAGTGCATTTTAGTGATATATCAGCGGAGGATCTTGAAGCCGTTGAGGGAGGTGGTTAAAGAGGTTAAGAAGGTGGTTGCGAGGGAGGAGGGGTGGGCGGATGAGTAGTGAGTAGTGTTGTCATGACGGAGCGATACGATATGCAAGGATTCTGTGGCGGGAAGATGGCATTCTAGTTGCCTACGTACTTATCTAGTATCGTCGTACAAGCCAAGGTGATCAGCCCGAACCAAGACGAGGCCGCAGTCCGAGTCAAAGGCGCATTCCATCGTTGTTAAAGGTGGGGTTGTAGTCTCTACAGCTTCGAGCGTTCTTCTGAAGCGAGCCTCATAGTGATGTTTGTCTATCACAGAGAGTTGGCACGTCACGGTATGCAATGGCGTGCCATGCCACCTTACATGTCTCCAGGGCTACCTCAATCTTTTGCTTGCCGCCAGCTTCCGCATGACCACGGCCTCTGCTTTTCCTTCTTCTATTTTGTTCCTTCCACACTTCCGGTGTGTACATCGGGATACTTCTCAACGGCTTTGTGTTACCTGAGTATCTTCCAAGGTTTCCTCGAGCACAGCCTTCTGACTTGGCAACGGCCAATTCAGCATAGCGAAGACAAGGCATTTCGTCGACGCGTCATGGGAATTCAAATTCAGATGATCCAGACCACCTCGCCCGGTCAGGATGTCGTGGTCTTGTACGACAAACATGCGTCAGGGTCGTCTAGTGGCCAGCTTGATTGGACCAGCCACTTGTGTAGTGTTACACGAATACGAAGCAATTCCGATGTACATGAAGACTTTACCTTATTCTATCAAAATGTCATTGCAAACAACCAGCTTCGCTTCAGCTGTCAACCTTGCATCTTCGTTGAGGGGACACAGGCATGGCAGTGCCAGCCTGGGCGCCTCATTGTGCCTCATGTATCCATGCGGCTACTTGTCGCTTTACACCGGGCGGCTTCGGCCAGGTTATCTTCTACATTCTCATTGTTTGGTGGATGTGCGATATTTAAGTAGTGACCTGCCGCCGCCATGTTGCAAGCTCCACCCAAGACTCAAATCAGACTATTCACGAGCAATGCCACAACCCCATCAGGCTCGCTTTGCTTACCCTGTGGTACGACCTTACCCGTACCGGTGGTATACTCCAATTGTTGTTGTTGGCGGACTCTGCTTAACGGCACTATTTACCTACATCAATGTCGCCATTAGCGGTTTCGATCTAGTCTTCGAGACAACATTTAACCCCAACGCAACCATCGCCCAGCGATCGCAAGATGGCTGGCCATCCTGGAACATCCTCACCAACAAGTACGTTACATCCGAATGCAAAGCTGCTATGTCCTTGACATGCTCGACTTACACCTGACCTACCTTGCCTGACTGATCTGACTTTGTACCTGTACGTACAGGATACAACCCAAGTGCATGCCCGTGGACCTCTCTAGGCACGAATCCTTCTTCACGAACCAGACGGCTCTCTCATACACACTCACAGCTATCTGGACAGAGCAAGACACGCAGCTAACCGAACTGCCGTCATTAACATATCAGAACAACATCTTAGAGAAATGTTCTATTGTCTCCATCGGGATTCAGTTTCAAGCCTTGGACGAAGCGACCAACCAGATTCGTTACGCCGGATGGAACACTGCAGTCCGAACGTATGCTACGTGCCAGATCTCAAATTTATTAGGTACGGTCTTCTTCAACCTGACGCAAACCTACAACTACGTTCCATCATCGACAACGCTCTCGCGGATGAAGGGTCGCTCCTCGGGTAGGGAATTCCTCACCCATAACAAGCAGACTCGCGCGAGCCTGTGGTGGGGCGAGTCGCTCATGTCCAACTACTGGGGCTACACGACCTGGTTCATGCAACAATATCGCAAGAAAAAGATTGATGCGGGCAAGCAAGGGATCCAGAAGGGCCTGGTGTATCTCATGCCCACGGAATCAGTAGACGATATTGCCGACATAGACTTCTTCACTCCCAATTACCGCTTCATCGTGGCCAGGGATAACGGCATGGGTTTCAAGAACATCTGGCCCGGCAGTGGCAACGAGAATTCAACCACTCTGGGCGACCTCAACAGGCGAAGAGTCTATCCCAACATCTGGGTACCGGTTGACATGCTAGCCAAAGCAGCCTACTCGACTGTCCTCGCAGACTTGGGACAGGTCGAGACGCCAAACATCCTCAACAACGAGACAGCACTTGAGTATTTCACGGCAAATTTCACCTCTATACACGAATACCTGTCAACTGATCGATTCGGCCCGGAGCGCGATCCCTTCGATGCCCAGCGCTCGACCAGCGGTCCTCTGGGCATCGTTTCCTCCGTCATCAGGAAGCAATACTACTGCCAGGTGCCGCAGTTAAAGTCCACGGGTGATCTGGTCCTTTCAATCATGATCGCCGACTTGGTGCTCTTGCAGGCGGCGTGGCAGCTTTTCAAAGTCTTTACCGAGTGGTTGGTGACGAGGAATGGGGGCGACGGAACATCCGATCCAGATGGCACGGCCGAACAGGGGCGTACTTCACCAAACCCATCATCCGTCACTTCTACATCGTCCACCGGCGACTCCGGCATAGGAGCGTCGATGGATGTGGGTATCATTCAACGCACGTCGGACGCTACAGGTAGATCTATCTCGCCGGACGCTGTACCACAGCCATCGGAGATCATCCCTTTAACAACGCTTTCCGGTCAAGAACACGGTGCGCATATTCCTCAGCATACAGCGGAATCCGCCACCGGCCCTGGCCATGGGCCGTAAGTGTTGGAAGCGTGAGGCGATTGAGACTGGCTCTACACGATGACGAGTCGTAGTATTGCGGAAGCAACATGGACACGCGTTCGTGAGGAGTATAGGGGGTTGTGTAGCGATCCGTGGTAAGTGATGTGACGAGTGACGCGTTGGCAGGGATAGGAGGCGACGTTTGTGGTGGTATTTGTGCTAAGCATTTCATCTTCCCCGCATGGGATCCATTTGTGTTCCTTGGATAAATGTGTAGATAAACATAACATTGTATCTATGTACTGCGCCATCTGTTTGCTCCTGCCGGAGCAGCTCAAGCACCGCGACCTCGTCCGATGATGTGGTGTATGTGACGTGAAAACCGGATTTGATTAGTCGCGGAGTAAGTCATGTGCCGCTTCCGAATGCCTGGTCTACTTAACAAAACGTTCACCATACAGGTCTCTCCGATACGATCTTGACAAGTCTGCAGCTCCGTGCTGCTGATCTCAGACGCCTCTCCACTGTTGGTTAGTTGACTTTAGCAATCACAGTTCATCACAAGGATATTTGGATTGGGTTTCGCACCTCTTTTCCATCCTTCTCATACTGCAATGCGCACCGTACAACTGTTCCACGCAAGCTGCTTCATCTTTGTAGTCCTTGGAACTATACATGAGATCCGCGAGCGTGTTCAAGATGGTTTGGTTGATGGGTGGAGGTGCGGCTTGCGTGTGAGCCAGGAGGCGATAGGTGACTTGCACTGTGCGAACAATGAGGCCATGCAGGGGCGGTGCGAAGCTAGTTCTGTTGCGCATTGCGAAAAGGATTGTTGGCTATGGGGTGTGAGATACAGGAAGGGGACTGCGAAAATGACGGGTGTGTGTAAGACAATCTGGTTCAGTGGAGCAAACAACAACAGGCGCAAGCGGAGGCAACATGTCAAGCACCGCGCTTGACTACGTTGACGGTACAGTTGATCTGCTGGCTGCGAAATGTGAATGACATAGATTCGGCTAGACAACGCGGTCGCTCACATCTTCGCCCTATCCCCATGATCCGCATTCACAAGAACATAGCGATACCGTGCATGTCCCTCCTCCATATCAACCACACTCTTATTCGCATCTTTCATATTACGCTTCTGCACCCAAGGCTTAATCCCCTTATCAGCCGCGAACTGGAGCATCTCCTCAATCTCCTTGGGACTGCCAATTTGACTACCCCCAATCTTGCATCCTTTGCCAATAAGGCCGAACGCGGCGATTTGAGGAAGCTTGTCTTCTGGTGCGCCGACCTGGATGAATGAACCGCCTGTACGGAGAAGACGAAGATACGACTCGAGCGGCATGTCTGGAGAGGAGACCGTGCTGACGATGAGGTCGAGGGTTCGGCTATGGTTACGCGCCCACTTGTCATCTTCAGAGGTGGCGATGTAATCTGTTGCACCCATAGCTTTTGCGTCGTCGACCTTATTCCTGCGTCGACTTATCGCTACAACCTTTTCGCAGCCGAGTGCTTTCGCGAATAAGACACCGAAATGGCCTAGACCCCCCAACCCTACGATCCCTACCTTCTTCCCGGGACCTGCGCCGTTGTTCTTCAGTGGCGCGTAGACGGTGATGCCGCCGCACATCATAGGCGCCGCTTCTTCGCTCTTCAACCCAGTGGGTATCTTGATAGCGAAATGCGCTGGGACGCGGACATAGTCTGCGTATCCGCCCATGCTCCAGCTTCCATCCGGGTACCTCGCATTGTACGTGCCCACCATCTTCGGACAGTGCTGCTCAATGCCAGCGTTGCATTCCTCGCAGTCGTCCTTCAAGCAGCTGAACGCCTGCGCGCCTACGCCCACTCTGTCGCCTAAGCGCAGGTCCTTGACTTTGTTTCCCACGCGTACGACGTTTCCGACGATTTCATGGCCGACGCATACGGGATAGTGGGTTGCGCCCCAGCCAGAGCGCAGAGTGTGTATGTCGGTGCCGCAGATGCCGCAATGGGAGACTTTGATGTCGATGTCGATGTCGTTGAAGGGCTTGGGTTGGAAGGATGACCAGGTCATGTTGCCCTGTGCGGCATTCTTATCGTGGCCTAGCCAGCCGTGGAATTCGGAGGGGGAGGTCATCTTCGTTGGAAAACGGGGTTTCTGACAATTCTCAGGCGGGGTAAGATAGTTCGAGCTATGTCAGTATAATGATATAGAAATTGATCGCAGTGTTAGCTATCACGGAATGAAAAAAAAAATAGTAAACATCGAGCGTTGAGAGCTGCAATCACGCATCGCGCAGCTGGGACCGAGGATGGCCGACGTCATGGTGTTGGGACAATGTTATCCGAGGCATCTCGCTGCAGCTTGAGCGGGGCTTACGGTGCATCAGAAACAGCAACCATGATCATCGCAAGGACTTGTGATGGAGTCAACGGCGCGAGCTGGTGTTTCTGTAGGTGTCGAGAGCGAACAATGAAGCTGTGGGTGATGTTGGGGATTGTGAGTACTGGAGGTGCACTGTCGCGCTAAAACGCGACCATCAGTCAGCATCTTCAACGCATATTGATAGGTCACTATGCTATACAGCTAGGATTCTCCTATTCTTGATTGCACCGTTTCAAAGTACAGAAACAAGGCATATTTTGTCAAATGCCAAGCAGTTTATGAGATTGCTCAAGCGTCCGTTCACTTATGCTACATTACAGCGACGCGACGCATTGACAATTGCCGCGAGAACGTCTATCGCCCCCCTAAGCCTCAGTCTTCTTCATCCCCTTTGTAAAAAGCGGACTCTGTTTAACGCGTTCCCAATCATGAAGCATCATAGTATTCGCCGTGCCATCCCTAACCTCTGTGCCTCCCCGCCTAATCATCTCCTCTTCAAACGCGTCCACCGCAGCTTTCCTATCCTCGCCAGCCTGGATCTTAGTAATAGCTTCATACAGCTTCCCAGCGTCTGTAACAGAGTGATTGAGGCCTTGACCTCGCTGGTACGTCATCGGATGTACAGCATCGCCCATCATAGTAATTAAGCCGCGATGGTTATCCCAGCGGTGGCCTTCCATGCCCGGGTCCCAGTCCGTGAGCCCGAGGTACCACACAGGCGTGCAGTCTGGCGTCCATTCAAACGCACTCCTCCACGGGTCGCAGAACTCTTTTGCGAATTCTTTTTGTTGCGCGAGGCGCTGGGCACCGGTCCAGTTCTTGGTGGCTTCCTGCTCTTCCAAACTACTTCGCCATGAGATGTAGTAAAAGAAGGTCCAGGAAGCCGGGTCATCTTCGTCCGGCGCATCATGCATGCCGAAGAAGGCGAAGTTGTTATTCGGGTGCGCACATGCTAGATATAGCGGGTGAAATGACCTCAAGAAACGGGCTTGCTCGGCGGTAAACTTGCACTGGACAAACGTGCACGCATACGGTATGTGGTTGATGGAGCCCAATTCCTTGCCGAGTAGAATCTGCCTCGTGGAAGAGCGCGCTCCATCCGCGCCAACCAACATGCGTCCCGTCGTCGAAGTTCCATCGGCGAAATGTGCAGTGACTGAGTCATCATCAGGTGAGTATGAGACGTCGTGTAAGCGCTTGTCGAACTGTATGTCAAGGCCTTGCATTAACAAGTCGCGCAACTTGCTCCTCCGTAAGCGGTAGAAAGGCCCGAAGGTGATGGCTGCAACCAGCGCTCCGGTATCGCCTCGCAGCCACTTCAACGTGTCCTGCTCTTTCGTGGGGACATTTGGATCGACCTGGACGCTCTGGATGCGATCCCACCAGCCATCTGGCATGAGGCTTTTCAGGACTGGCGCGCCCCAGTGAAGCCCCATGTTCCAGTCGCGTTCGCCATGCGTGGCACCGTTCTTCTCGAACACGACGCACGGGATATTCGCCTAGTTAATCGAATGAGGCTACCCTTTGCATTACACAGACGGTGTACATACTTTGCGGAGCCCCTGTGCGAGTGCAAGTCCAGCGGTTCCTGCGAGCTGGTCAGACCGACCGTCGTGCAGCATGTATGCGGCGTCAACCGTCGCTTACCAGAGCCAATGACGAGGATAGGGAGCTGCGCCGCATGCGCTTCGCCGTCGGCAGTTGGTTTTTCCATGTCAAGTCGCCAGAGATCATCGATGGATTTTGGTCATACTCTCAACCTGTTCTTCGTCTTCTACAACAAAGTTCGAGTATCCACTGTAGAGGTGCTCTTGGCCCACCCTCTCCAACCCGTGCCGCTTGCTAAAAGGGCCGATTAGGCAACGGGCGATGAAAGGAATGACGCCGTTTGCGGGCCGCAAATGAGCCAGTCCATCAATCACGCGATGCATTCATCGACACCCTCCTTTTCGACCTTGTCGGAATGCTCGCCAATGGCCTGCTGCCTCAGACACCCAGAGTCTTCGTACAACATCGGTAAAGTGCTGCCATGGACGCGCTTACCCCGACGCCTGTAACTGTCATGCAGGCGATGCAGCACCGTTCCTTTTGGACGTGCATTATACGCGCTTGAACGAATCACAGCGACCGGAGCAGACGACCGGTCCGCTGGATCTGCTCGAGGATGCTGCGCGAACGCGGCGCCATCGGTGCAATGCTCCACTTTGCCAGAGACCCCTCGCCCATTGACCGAAGCCACCAAACGAGAGTCAGCGGCGGGCCAGCGTCCAGCACCTTCCCAGTGCATCGGCTCCAACTCTCCAATATGTAACCTGCTGGCTTCCGCGCGTCGCGTCGAAATCTCCCACACCTCCTCCCCGCGCACTCACACGACAGCATCATGGCGTCTTCATCCTCTCAGAAGCCTTTCGAGGGCATCGGCTTGCACCAGCAGGATAGCGCCGTACATCTAGGGGACGACGCGCCTTCCTCGTACCCACAACAACACGCCCCTGTACACCACGCAACGCCACAAGACTCCGAAGCTTCCCCCGTAGACGACGATGATGGTCTTGGCTTCTCGTCCGACTCAGCCTTCGACAGCGGCAGCCTCCTTGGCGACGAGACCGATTCGCTAGCCTCGTCTATCCTCCACCACCGCATGGAAAATGGCAGGCAGTACCACGCATACCGCGACGGCGCATACTGGGGACCGAATGATGAGCTGGCCAAGGAAATACTGGATTTCGCGCACCACATGTACCTCCTGACGCTCGACCAGAAGCTGCATCTCGCGCCGCTGGTAAACCCACAGACGATATTAGATTGCGGCACAGGAACCGGTATATGGGCCATTGTACGCTCCCCAATACCAAGGACTCCTCCAACGCAGGCTAATATGGATACTTATAGGACATGGCCGACCAATACCCCTCCGCAACCGTAACAGGAACCGACCTTTCCCCCATCCAACCCGAATGGGTCCCCCCAAACTGCCACTTCGAAATCGACGACGTCTCGCTCGAATGGACTTTCCCACCCAACCACTTCGACTTCATCCACATCCGCGAACTCTTCGGCTGCATCCCCGATTGGGATTTCTTCTTCCAGCAAGCCTACAAGCACACCAAACCGGGTGGCTGGATAGAAATAGTAGAGCATTCCGTGTGTCCTACATCTGACGACGGAAGCATGGGGCCAGACCACTTCTACCATACCTGGGGGAAAGTAGTCGTGGAGATGGGCGATCGATTTGGCAAGACTTTTACGATTTGGGAGGAGAGTGCCGAGAGGATACGACGAGCGGGGTTTGTGGATGTGACGGTTATGGAGTATAAGTGGCCGATGAATGGGTGGCCGACGGATAAGAAGTTGAAGAATATTGGGAGGTGGAATCAGTTGCGGTTGATGGATGGGGTGGAGGGGTTTATGTTGAGATTGCTGACGCAGGTTGGCGGGGTGAGTATTATTATGGTTGGTATGATGGATGTGGCTGACATGTTCTAGTGGTCCGTCGCACGAGCTCAATTGCATCTAGCGCAGATGCGCAAGGAGTTGAAAAGCTACCGGACGCACGCGTACTTGCCCGGAACGGTCGTTTACGCTCGGAAGCCCATGAAGTGAAAGATGGGCATGTTGCATCGACCTCACACACTCCGAGATACGGCTCCACGCTCGGGCTCAACTCTTCCCAGTATCTAGAGACGAACCGGCTTGACTGCGATTGCAACGACTCTGGCGAGTAGCCTTGGAACCAGCGCGTATCTCTACCCATCACACATATGCAACAGCATGATGGAATGTCATGAAGGAAGCATGTCATTGGATATCGGATCTACACAGATCATGAATCTTTTTGAGGAGAAGAGGAACCGGCTCCAGTTTCGGACGTGAATACCCGAATTTCCGCAGCCTTATCCAGCTTCCAACATAGTGGTCAGAATTGCCATCATGGCTCATCGACACACGACGACCGTTCACTCTTAAGTGCGTGGGCAGTCGACGGACTTGCACTTGAGGCAGTTATCTCCCGCAGTGCTCGCGCACAGGCACAGAGCCTTGCATATCATATCGTCGCTGCCGCACTTCTTGCTACATTCGTACCCGGCATCGCGGCAAGCTTGACAGTGTTCACTGTTGACGTCGTCATCGTCGCTTCCCTCTCGAGCGTTGGCAGCGGCAGCGACTTGCTCGTAGTCGGCGGTTTCAGGGCCAGCAAGAGCGTTGTCGTGGTCGGTTAACTGCCATCGCTCGCAGCCTTGGGGAGCCTCGACGCAGCCTATGTTAGAGTTAGTATAGATGGAAATGCGAAGAAGCTCTGGCATCTACAGAATGTTGTCACGTACCTTGTTGGCGACAAATTGACTTTGGGTTCGAGTGCAAGAAACAGGCGCAGTAACCCCCGCAATGGGGACCAAAGCCGCACTTCTCGAGGCAATACGGCAAGCCAACGTCGCAGCCCTGTGTTGCGCAGGTGTTGTCGTTGCCGTTGACATCAGCAGTCTGAACAAAGTCCTCGGGGGCGTCTTCGTTGTAATTGATGTTCTCGGGGTGAATCTGACTAGCAGTCTCGGACGAAGCTTGACCAACGGTCGCGGACGCAGCCTGATCAACAGCCACGGAAGTAGCTTGGTCTCGACGAACCTTGCCACTGAGTTCGTACTTCTCGCAACCTGTAGGAGCAGTCCTGCACGCTATGCTTTGTATTAGCAAAAATCCCAACTCCCACCCCATGCCTGCCGTAGGGTATCAGCTGTTCCACATACCGTCATTCTTACACACGACAGTATCCTTGCCTATCCTATCGTGCAGCTTGCACTCGCAGTAGTGCCTGCAGTGAGGGCCGTAGTTGCACTTGTAGACGCATTCCCTCACGAGATTATCGTAATCGATCGTCTCGGGTTTATTTCCTCCGCCTGCGCTTGCGAGAGCGGCGAGGCTGACGAGTAGAAGGAAGATGGTGGTGAGGAAGCGCATGGTGGTTCGTGGACTGGCTGTTGGGTGATTTGAGTTGGTGGGGGAGAGGAAGGAAGGTGGGAGGCAGGTGGAAGTAGGCGGAAGGAGCTTTTTGACTGAGGAGGTGAGAGCGCGGTGGTGGTACGTCACTACCTGGGCTCGCGTTTGTAAGTGGGGAAAGAGCTAAGTAGGTTGCAAGGAGTGTCCGAGCGCAGAGTGCGTGAGTGAAGGTGAATGGAAGGTGCGCCTTGCGCGCAATGGATAGTGGCCCGGGGGCAACACATCGCGTGACGCAGTCGAGAGAGTACGAGGCTCTGGTACTGCTTTCAGAGGAAAGCCCAACACAACGGGGAAGCTAAAGACGGGTATGACTTTGTGGATCTTCGTCGGCGTTTCGATGTTATCTACTCTTGCCAATATCACGTAACTCGATACTCGGCTCTCTCTTCACCACAATCTCCTTCCGCACCCAGATATCGACGTCCTTGTCTCTCCTCACAACAGACGGACTGCGATTCTGTTGACTACCAATCTTGATGTAACTCGACAGATGCCCTGTAACACCCGCGGATGTGTAACCCGACGTCGTAGCAACACCCGCATGTTGTGCGCTAAGCAGACCAGAGTCGAGACTCATCATAAAAGGCTTCAGGAAGGGGATGGTCGAGGTCATTATGCTGGCCACTTGTACGATTTGTCCGCAGACGACGATTTGCCATATTGAGTGGAGAAGATCGCTGTTTGGGGGTAGGCTGCGGATGTATGCGATCTGGGCGGCTGAGGCAAAGACGACGCTGTGACCGTGTGTGTTAGTTTGGGCTGAATGATAAGATGGATTGAGAGTGAGTAACACGGCTTACACTATGCGAGACCAGAAGCCTGTGATGAGTGTGAAACGTTTTTCGGGTGTGATTTGGAGAGGTAGTACCATCAGTGTCGGTACACCTGCGAGCGCAAGGTCGGTCGCGATGTTCATGACAGCATTATAGGTGCGTACGGCGCACTGGGCAGTGTTAGCCGCTGATTTATAATACGAGATGTAGTTGATCAAACTTACCAGATCCATACACCTCGGGTTCGTGATATCCCATCTTTGCGGAGACGGGCATTGGAATGCAATAAGGAAAACGGCGCTCAACCCCCATAGCACCGTCAGAACACCTGTAACGCGCATCATCCTCCAGTGTGTGTCGATAGGCGTCACTGACGCCAGTGAGACGAGTAAAGAGCTCTTGGCGGCGACGATTGCAAGGATGCTCAGGATCTCGCTGCTGAACAGAGCCTAACACTGTCAGCGTTGCGTGCCAAAGTCTCCGTACTCTATACCTTCCAGGCCCCATTAATTTGATCCGGTTCGAGGCCAGATTGTAGATTCCCAATCGGCTGACCCGCTGGACTGAGGAGAGTCGCTGTCTGTCCTGCTGCGAAGACCTGCAACGCTGTTTGTCAGTGTACATAGTCATGATTCTCTTGCTCAGAGACCTACCAAAGCCACTAGTAGCACAAAGTCGGCTTTGACAAGACGCTTGGACATGGCTTTCTTCGTCGCAAATTGCGCTACGACTGCTAGTATCGAGAAGGCAAGGAATAGCCATGCGAGAATCTGAATCAATGGCGATGCGTGGCCTTCGTGAAACGCAGGACGCTTACCAGCGTCCATAGCCTTGCGTCGAGAAAACATGATAGGGGAAGGGGGGGGGTTTGAGTGAAAGGCTGCGATGTCCCGATGGTCGACCGCGAGGTTGCGGCATTAGGGATATGTTCCAACGCGAAGAACACAGCCTTCTCCTGTCGTTATCTCTGCGCCTCAATCCAACATGCTGACACCGCATGGTGTCCACGGACATCTCAAGGCGAGAAACAGAACCTGGTACTGCTTCCATCTTACCTGGGAGTTCTTCATCGAGGAATTACTGAGCCCGCTCGGCTGGTATCACCCCCACGTAGGCGTGTGAACATGCTCCTTTCAAGAGCCTGCATGCACGATTAGCTAGCACAAGCGAGGGCACGAAAGAAGCTTGCTACACTATTACTACCCTCACGGGCAGCTTGCATATGCGTTGCAAGTATGTTGTGATGTTCAGACGATGTAATAGGTCGCTTAGAAGATCTGCGCCACATGCGTGCAGACGTCCATATTACACCACCAATGAGACGAGAAGCAGACCGTGTGCACATTTCGATAAGACGCAAAGAGGAAGGCAGCGGTAAACGAGCCTTGCGGGACATACCGTGGGCGTTTATGCGACCATGGCGGCTGCTCAAGACGTCCCATGCTTGACCAACGCTAAGCCTCGCTCGGGACGGTAGCGTCCGCGGCACCTTGACCAGCTTCCACCCGGATCCTGCAGGATGCGGACTGAGCAGGGGTTTATTCATTGAGGTAAGGGTGCGATTGTTGGGCTGGGAAGAGCTGAGGAATCGAAGTCGATTCACGCTGTACAGAGCGCCTGTGTGACACTGAGCTGATGGTATATTTGGTGTGTACGCAAAATCGCGAGTTTGTGTCTCATGTCCGAATGTGAACGAAGTTGCGCATGAGAGAGCAGCATCCATCCTGAGAAGGCCGTTATCAAGACCCCCGCGCGGCATGCAGTGCGGCAGAGAATGCGGCACAGCATGTAACCTGCTGCATGTGTTTAGCGAGACAATCTGGATGAATCTTCGCATAACCGACGTTTGAACGCGACGCTGCGCATTATAGCGAGTCAAAGTGCCTACATTTCTTTTTGTTTGCCTCGCCCCCGTTACAGTGCCCGTCACTATCTCTTGTGTCTGATTACCTCTGTACATACTGATCCGAAGTCATGGAACTTGGCAACCGAACGAAAGCTGAAGCTGTCACTTCAGCCATCGAGGACGCTGAGCATGATGGTTACACTCGAGATGACAGGGATCTCATGCGATTGGGCAAGAAACCGGTGCTGAAGCGCAACTTTGGCTTCATGCAAATCTTGGGGTTTGTAAGTTTTTGGTGTACGGGATACGTGAGACATACACTGACTGGGTCTTCGTAGTCGTGTACTGTGTTGGTGACTTGGGAAGGTATTCTCCAAGTTTCGACTCCCAGTCTTCTCAATGGTGGTCCCGCAGGCGTATTCTGGGGCTATATCCTCATATGGATTGGTTCGTTGTCCATCTATACGGTTTTGTCGGAGTTGTCGTCGATGGCGCCTACGGCAGGTGGACAGTATCAGTAAGGAGACCGGTCATGATATTTTTCCTAGCTGACATACTCCTAGCTGGGTTGCTATGTTAGCCCCGCCATCGTATAGAAGGTTTCTGAGCTACATCACCGGATGGGTAACACTCATTGGCTGGCAGGCCACTACCGCCTCTTCTGCATATCTTGCAGGAACCATTCTGCAGAGCACTATACTCATGTGTGACGAAAGTTACTCACCAAAGCCGTACCAGGCAATGCTGCTTGGTTGGGCTGTGCTCGCTTTCGCAGTCATCATCAACACCGTTGGAAGCAAAACACTTGCACACTTCGAAGGCTTGATCTTGATACTCCATATCCTGGGCTTCTTTGCAATCTTGATCCCGCTTGTGTATCTCGCTCCTCACAGCAATGCCTCAATATTCACCACATTCGTCAACTCCGGGGGCTGGTCGACGCAGGCGCTTTCTTTCATGGTCGGACTTCCATCATCCGTGTTCGCCCTTGTTGGTAAGTGATTTTCCTGATTATGTCTTAGGGCCAACATCGATGCTAACCCTGATAGGTGTTGATTCATGTGTGCATGTAAGCTGCTCTTCCGCCGATCGGTTGCGGTTGTGCTAATCCAAATGTAGATGGCCGAAGAAGTCAAGAATGCGTCCAAAGTTGTTCCACGAGCTATCCAGATCAGCGTGTTGTTGAACGGCACACTTGGTCTCGCGATGCTGATTGCGTATTTGTTCTGTCTTGGGGATCTGGACGATGTCCTGGCGTCGTCAGCAACACTTGGATACCCTTACCTATACGTGTTCTTGAAAGGCACTGGGTCAGCTGCTGGGGCTGCGACCATGGCTATGATCATGTGGACCCTTGGCGTCTGCTGTCTGGTGGGCCTCATGGCTGCGACTTCCCGACAGATGTGGTCTTTCGCCAGAGACAACGCTATGCCATTTTCTGCTCAAGTCACCAAGGTGAGCAGCTTTCCCCAGTCATAGCAATCTTAATGCTAACGCTCGCAGCTCAATCCCCGAACGCTCATTCCTGTCAACACGATCCTCATCACTGCTGTCATCAGTGTGCTTTTGTCATTCATCGCACTCGGCTCGTTTGTCGCCTTCAGTAACATCGTCAACCTCAGTATCGGCGGCCTTTACGCTTCATACTTCATCGTCTGCGCCCTACTTCTGTGGCGACGTCTGAAGGGCATAAGCCCCTATAACGCGCGAGCAGCGATGGTAGGACCAGAGACGTTGCAATGGGGCCCTTGGAAGGTTCCGGGCGCATTTGGTATCGCCAACAACATCTTCGCCTGTGTCTATCTCTTCGTACTGTGGTTCTTCTCGTTCTGGCCGGGCTCGGTTGAGGTTGATGCGCAATCGATGAACTTCAGCTCAGTCACATTTGGAGGAACGGTAATCTTTGCCGTCGTCTGGTATTTTGTCAGAGGCAAGAAGACATATGTTGGCCCGATCGTCGAGGTAGCCTTGTAGTAGCTCGAGGTGAAGAACGACTTCAAGTTCGAGCGCGAAGCTCAGTAGAGCCAAGTGCGACTTCCAACGTCCGCATAACAAACACACTAGCTTGCGCGGGCTTTCATTCTGCACGTAAACATGCGCAGGGCGCAACAGAGCCCGTAGCGCCGTTGCGACGAGAAAGAGAGACTACACTATCGCGATAGATACATAGACATCGATAGAATGAATAATGAGAAGCAATCGTGCATCTCAAATCCCTTGCGTAGGTAGATGGCGATGTTGCTGAAGACTCAGGTGTGTTGCGAGACCCACGTCATTGCCGCGACTCGCTTAGTCATCGTCACGTAAACAATAGCACACTATGTATACGCTTCCATCACATAGCGATAAGTTCCGTAAATCTAAGCTCCTGCATCACTTCTAGAGCTTCACACCATAGAACGATAGCCTTTGTGCTCACGGGTAAATTCAGTTTGGGCTAAATAGGTGTTGTAGTCTACAATAGATAAATGAAGAGCAATGCTGTATTAACGTCCATCTACATGCCAAATATATACGTAAATAGCTGTAAAGACATGGATCCGCTCGTGCCTGCGACCGCAAGACCACCCACGATACCCTAGAAAGAACCCATTTACCCCTTCCATAAGCCCTATCCCTTGGTATCTCAAGAATGCACAATATTGACATGAACAAAAGACTAACGAGAATACAAAAGCGAAGACAAAAATATACTACAACACGAACAATAAAAACACGAAGCGAAAAGCCGACCTGGGCCAAAGGAAAAGAGACGCAAAATAAACACAATGAGGAGTCAAAAAAACGCGAAAGCAAGAAAACAAGTACCTCTCAACCATGCTTATGAAACAAACTCCTCAGCCCCGAACTCCACTTCCTCACATGCCCATGACCCTTATGTACATGTTCCTCAGCACCACTAGTCGTTGGTCTATGACTCAATCTATGCCTGATACTATGACTTGTCTTGGGTCGTTCAGGCGTCGAGGGTGCAGTCTTGGTCTCAGGCGTCATAGGAGCGGTAGGAGCGATGTAAGTGCTATGCCTCGAATTGGCGTTTACGGTGGAGCGAGGCGAGAAAGAGGATATGGCGTGGGAGGTCTTAGGGCGGTCGGGTGTTTGGGGGGATGAGGTGCCGATGCGGGGGGAGGGTGTGGTGGTGCGAGCAAATTCGGTGGTGTTGGTGAGGGGGTTGGGTGTCATGGGACGGGATTTCTTGCGGAGGAGGTTTTGGGGACGTTTACTGGGGGGTTTTGTTAGTTCTTGGAATTTCATGATGTGGTGGTCTGATGGAAGAAGCTTACGTTTTAGTCTCCTTCTCCAACCGGTGGAGTTGCGCGTCTGTGTCCCGCAGAGTCTTCTTGAGGTTGTGGCGCGATTTCTTCATGCCTTTGAGTTGGACGGCTGCGTCGTCGCGTTGCATGCGTATCTTTTCTATTTGCAGGCCCCAGGAATCGGGTTCTCCCTCATGGGATACGGTACTTGCGCTGGTTTGCGGCCTCTCATATTGCATGCTGATGTGTCCGATCGAACTCCTGGTATGAGACGAGATGGGGCTCGGAGGAGCGGTGTCGTAAGAGCCGTCCTGGATGGTGATGTGGCGGGGCGACGAAGTGCGATTTAGTTCGCTCGATTCCTTGTTCTCCTTCGGCTCATCCCACTGCTCCAGGGCCTCCAGGTGTCTGATCTTATCTTGCAGTGTCGCGATCAATGTCTCGAATGCTCGCTTGTCGTCTCGCAAGGCCTTTACTTCCTGCTCGAGCGCAGTGAATGATGCAGCATACTCATCTTGATGGTGCCGCATCTCTTCAATCTCAGTCATCTTCCTCTCCAGTTCGGCCTCTAGACGAACAGCGCTGTCGTGATTGCCGTCTAGCTCTCGATGCTGTTGCTGCTGCTCTTCAAACTTCCGCTTGAGACCGTCATATGCCGAGTTCATCGATCTTATCCTGCTATCGGTAGAAGATCCGAGTTCTTCGATGTACTTCTCCTTCTTCGATAGCTCTTCGACCAGCTTGCCTTTGCCCTGCTTGAGTGTACCCAGTTCTCGCGTCTGGTCGCCGATCTGTTGATGCAGATCTGAGTTCTCGTTGATGAGGATCTCAAGCTCGTTGTTTCTTTCTGAAAGCCTGCGCTTGTACCTTTGCTTGGAGTCCTTCGCGGCATCAAGCTTAGCCTGCGACTCTTCTATAAACTCGTGGTAGCGCCTCTCGGTATCCTCAACGGCGGAGTGAGCATCGGCCATGTCCGCTTCCACACGCTCAAGGAAGCCTTCCAGCTTTGCGTTCTTCTCACGCGCGGTCTCGAGCTCCTCCTCTGCTGAATTAAGGCGGGCGAACAGGTCTTTCTCAGAAGCGCCAAGTGTGACATTCGACTCGCGAAGAGATCCGAGTTCCTCGTTGGCCGCAATGAGGTCGTTGAGCATTTCCAGGCTTTCCGACTCAGCAATGTCCAGCCGCATCTGAGCAGCGCGAAGTTCGGCCTCAAGCGCACTATTGCGATCTGACGCGGATTGAGAAGACTCCTCATGCTTTTTGTGAATTGATCTGAGTTCATCCAGCGCTTTGCTGCTGGCCGACAGCTTAGAGACCAAGTCAGTGCTGTCTGATTCTAGTTCGGCTATGCGTGAGCGCATCTTCGTCATATCGTCCTGAAGAGAGCCGACTTGCTGTTCAGCGCTGTCTGCCTTGCTCTCTAACTCGGTCTTCGATTGCTGAAGGATACTTAACTCTTCATTCGTGCTGGTAAGCTCCGCGGAGATGGAGGCATTCTGCGATTCAACCTCGTTCAGACGGGTGCGAATCGAAGAGAGACTTTCTTCTGTGCTTGCCGAGACAGCCAACGCTTCGCCCAACTTCTTTTCGATATCGTCCTTCAATTCTCGGAGGCTGTCAAGCTCTTTCTCTGCGTTGTCTAGCTTAGAAGTGAGCTCGGTATTGTGTGCGTCCGACTCTTCCATCCTGGAACGAGTCGTAGTGAGATCCTTCTCTAATTGCGCATTGATGGTAGTGGTGCTATCAAGCTGACTCTTGATGTCCTGGTTGTTTCGTCGAGCAATATCGAGTTCCTTCTCCAAGCTAGCGTTGGCAGCCTGCGTCTCTTCGAGCCGCTTCTCAGTAACTGCCTTAGCTCGGCACATAGCTTCGAGCTCCTCTTCACTAGATGCTAGTCGCGCCTCGAGGTGTGGGATTTGAGATTGAACCTCCTGCAGTTGGGACCGAGTAATTTGTAGATCTTCATCGAGCTTTTCGTGGGATGCATTGTGGGCCAGCAGGTGTTCCTCGAGTTGCTGTTTTGATCGATGAAGTTCTGTGACCTCATCTTGCAACTCTGAAAGTCGCGAGCGAACGTCGTGAGCCTCAGACTCCGTCTTAGCCAAGCGATCATTCGCTGCGCTGAGCTGAGTCTCCAGGTCCTTGTTGGAGCCGATCATGTCCTTGAGCTCCTGTTGCAAACCCTTTCTAGCTGCTTCCACTTCTTCGAGTTGCCCACGAACATCCACGAGGTTCTTGCTAGAGGTTTCGCCGTCCAGCTGTGCTGCTGATAACGCTTCTTCAGCCTTGATTAAGCGATCCTTCGCTGTGTTGAGCTGAGTCTCAAGATCAGCGTTGGAATTCATCGCGTCATTCAATTCTTGTTGCACACCATCCCTAGCTGCTTCCACCTCCTTGAGCTCCCCACGAAGTTTCGCAAGGTCTTTATCAGAGGTCTCGTCGTTCAGCTGTGCAATCGACAATGCTTCTTCAGTCTTTGTCCTCGCGTCGGTGTTGTCTTTGAGTGCAGCCTCCAGCTCCGAGATGCGAACCTTGAGCGAGTCACTCTCGTTCGTCGTAGCGGAGAGTCGCGCATCGAGGTTAATCTTGGCCTGAGAGCTAGAACTGAGGTCGCTCTCAAGTTGGGTAATCTTGGTCTGCAAGCTGTCGCGGTCACCTTCAGTCCATGTGAGTCTTGATTGAATGTGCTCAACCTGACTTTCAAGATCTGTCTTCGACTGGAGTGCCTGCCCTAGCTCGTTCTCAACTGCATCCTTGGATGTCCGCGCGCGATCCAGCTCTTGACGTAAGGACGCCTCTAGCTTCTTTGATGAGTCAAGTACAGTGCGAAGGCTGACCATGGACGCCTCTAGTTCGTGGAGGTGTTCGGCGTTCTTCTGAATTTCTGCCGCATGCTGTTCATCCGCGGCTTGTTTTGACGCTTTCACTTGATGTAGTTCTTGCTCAAGGTTCGACGCCCGCTTCTCTGATACTTGAAGCTTCTTTTGAAGTTTTGACTTGACAGACTGCA
This sequence comes from Alternaria rosae, assembly GCF_020736505.1. NCBI lineage: Eukaryota > Fungi > Ascomycota > Dothideomycetes > Pleosporales > Pleosporaceae > Alternaria > Alternaria rosae. Next base: position 199,224 of record NW_025763582.1, read on the forward strand.
GGTCGGAAAGCTCGGCGTCTCTCATCCGTACTTCCTCACGTAGTTTGAACAACAGCTGTCGGGAGTCTTTGAGATCGGCTTCGAGTTCCGCCTTCTCATCACGAAGTTTCTCTAGCTGGGCCTGACTGTTGGCATCGGCCGCCTCCAAAGACTGGTTGCGCTGTTGAGCTTGTTGCAAGTCTTTCTCAATGGCATCGTGAGAGGTATGTAGAGTTTTCAGCTCCGCTTGAAAGTCGGTCTTCGATTTGACCTCGCGTTCAAGGCTCTCTTGGGCATTGTGCAACTCCTTGAGGGCGTTGGCTTTCTCGGTCCGGGTAGTCTCAAGCTCCGTAGACAGCGCTCGGCTCCCATCGCTCGCAGCCTCCAACTTAGTCTTGAGCTGCTCCAGCTCCTCTTTCAAAGCTGTCAAGGCGTCTTCGGTATTCTTGCTTGACAATTGCGACTCCTGAAGTTGCTCGCGCAGCGTAGAGATGACACTTCCACCGATCTCGATCTTCCGCAAGTGTTCAGCCGCATCCTTTTCGTAGCCGGTAATCTTCTGCTCCAAACGTGAGATGTGCTCCTGTCCGCGGTCAAGTCGCTTTTGCAAATCCTGGCATGTGCTGTCCTTTTCTGCAAGACGGTCCTGTAATGATGACTCGTAGCGGTCAGCCGTCTCGACCTTGTTGCGCAAAGAGTGAAGAGTTTCCTCCAAGGTGGCTGTACGGATCTCGAGCTCCCTAATCTCGGCATTTCGTTCGTCTAGACGATTGTTCAGGTCGACCTTCTCCTTTTGTAGCGCTTCAATCGTATGATGCATAGTTCCATTCTTCTGCTCCCACTCTGCGATCTCATCGCATTTGGCCTTCAGCTCCTGCTTGAGTGTCTCCTCGGAACCTGATGTGACAGTCAACTGCGCCTTAATCGACTCCAGCGTCTCCTGTACTGTAGACCTCGAGCGTTCTAGAGCAGCAATCCGCGACTGATGACTGTGAATCTCCTGTTCCAGACCTTCTCGTGTGGCTTCTAGGAGCTTTCCATCCTCCTTAGTTGCTGCACATTCACGTTGTAGTTGCTCTATGCGGCTTCGACAAGCAGCAAGCGCTCGATCTGACTCGCGTTTCGCTCGTATAAGACGGCTGTCGGAGGTGCGTATCTCGGAAGGGCTTGATAGTCGAGGAGTCAGCTCGAGATCTAGATCGTGCCATGGCGACGGTGACGGTCGTGTTGGAGTCCTCGGCGCGAGGGTGGGGCTGTCAGGGACACTTGATTGCGTCGGTGGGGATGGTGGTGGTGAGATGAAGAGACCTTTAGGCTTGTGTTGAGGTTCAGATTTCGGGGTAGAATCTGTACGATCCATCAGCAGTGGTAAAACCTCGACGCGGTATACTCACATTGAAGTGTCAGCACAGAGGCCCGCTCCAATGCCTCAAGAATCTCCTTGTTCCTGCCTTCTTCAACCCGCAGCGCCCTTTTCAACTCCTCCACTCTCTTCTGTGCATCCTTGCCCTCGACATAGTGGCTTGTCCGGCTCTTGGCCAGGTTCCTTGCAGTAGTTGCGATCTGCTTCTCCTTGACCGATATATTCACGGCCATGCGAAAGGCAAGACGCCGCAGTGATGTCACCGACCGCTTCGCTTCAGCCCCTGCGACCTGGTGAGCCTTGAGTTCAGCGCGGAGCGTATTACGCTGGGTTTTGATGTAGGAAAGATGCGCCCAATTCGATATGACAGTAGGTGCGTCCTCGCCCTTGGGTGGGGCTTCTGCGCTGTCTCGGCCATCGTGTTCAGATCGCGTAGACTTTGAAGAAGAGGGGCCCCAGTGTTCTAGCATGAAGCTGTCTGTCATGGACGATACGGAACGCGACAAGTTGGAGAGTGGGGTCGCAGACGGCCGAGAGTGTGGAGATAGATGTGACTTGTTCTCCTTGGGGAAGTCGCCAGCGCACTTTTGCATATCGATGAAGCTTGCTGGCAGGATGTTCTCCAGGCCAGAATGTATGCGCTCGCTAGCACTTGGACGGTCCAGGTCCTTGGCCTTGGAGGGCGCCATGGTGGGCGGTGGGTTATGCGACCATGAGGTGACGAGAACGCGACTTGCGCCAGAGGATGATCAAAACTCTGTATGCAATGTGGCTGGGGAACTGCTGCAACCGCCTGGATTGCGTTGGCGCTGACGGACTGGCACGGAACGGGCTAAAGGAGTGATTTGTGGTGGGCCACTGTCACAGGCGAGATGCGGGCTGCAAGGAAAACAGGGGTATGATAAGGATGCGAGAGAGACTGTAGGATTCGATGCGACTATAGAATCTATAGACGTAGACGGTGAAGTGGGAAGTTGGGCTGACACACGCGCCTCAGGCTGAAAGGACAGGATGCGCGACAGCCGTCGCACCAAGATGAATTATGACGATGGAGCGACTCCGGCTGTCAGTGGGTGGCATACCATGGTTCTTGCGATATTTTCCGGTCGCGAAGCGTTGGCGCAGTCGAGTAGCATGGGTCTTCCCAGGCCGGCGTCGATGGTGGACCGAGAGTGGGGAGAGACATGCCCCTCCGGAAGGTCTCTTCCATGACCTCGGGTTGCGATGACTGCTTCGCCCACTCACAATGATTGCGCGGGCAGGTGCTACCAGGCGACAAGTCACGTAGGAACGCGTGGCGTGATTTGAGTAGGACATGTCAGCGAGCTGTTTGCCAATGGCTGATATCAAGAATGAGATTTGACAGATATATGCACTAGGCTACTTGCGGCGATGAGGTAATGCTGCATGTCCCCGCTACGCGCTACGATCTCCCCAGGATGTTTGAAGCGAGCCCACGATCTGGTTCATCGCGTCGGCCTGTAATTTGGCCAATATTTGTCAATACAAAAGAACATTTACAGCATGTCGGGAATCGGATTATTGATTCCCAATAATATACAACGTCTAGCAGGTATCTCGGTCCTCTTGAAATGGATACGAACACGGCCACACAACGGCCCTACAACAAGAACTTCAATCCGATGAAGGGTCTAGATCCTGACGCGTTTTGGGTTCATCGGGACGCTTCGATACGTTCCGCGACATGGTGTACGTTGCTTTTGAGTACCGAAGTTGCAGAGGACCACCCTACGACTCAGTCGTCGTCATTCTAGAAAAGAAACATCGATGTTTTCATGCATCATTCCTGTTTGATGGCTGCACCGGCTTCCACATCAGAAAAAAAGGACAGGCTGCAATACTCAGATATTAATATCAATTCGGATCCCAACACGCGCGGAAGTGGTAGTTGGTAACTGGAGTGGATGCATATGCAAGTTTCATGACACGGTAGTAGAGCAGTAAGACATCAGGATACATGAACGAGGGGTCATACCCCTTCGATGTGCTATACCGAAAGCTGAGTCACCAACGCATTTAAAATGATGACTAGAGTCGAAGCCTACGCAAATCTCACAGCACGGTAGTAGAGTAGCAAAACGGTAAGACATGCGATAGATGACCTACGCTATAATGAATTCAAGCCGTCAATACAGCCGATCTCCATTTTGTCTTGGTCACAAGATACAATCCTTGTGCTGTTCGCACCTGGACGCGGACCATATATCAACTGTTACGTAGCCCTTACACTCACTTCTCAAATGGACATGCCTCTTTCACGCCTTATACTGAAGTTCATCTCATTTGCTTCGTATACTTAGTACATTTGATCCATCTACTCAGTACCAAGGTATATCTACTTCGTATACCTCTTCTGCAAATGCTTCCCAATAGTCGTAAGCTGAATATTACTCGTCCCCTCATAAATGGCGCCAATCTTTGAATCCCTGAAATACTTCTCCGCCAGTCCCTCCCTCACGAACCCCATACCACCCATCCACTCAATCGCCTGTCCTGACACGCGTCCGGCGACTTGACTCGACATGAGCTTCGCCATGGCAGCATCCATGATGAAGTCCTCACCAGCCTCCTTCTTGCGCGCGGCGTTGTAGACGAGGGCGCGGGCGGCTTGGATTTCCGTCCAGGCTTGCGCGAGTTGGTGCTGCATGGATTGGAATTCGCCGATTAGTTGGCCGAATTGCTTGCGGTCGTTCCAGGCGTAGCTAGATGATGTTAATGCGTGTTCCGATTTGTTTGTGAGAATGGTGTAGACCTACCCAGCGGCGTTCTCCCAAGCTCCCAGCGCGAGACCCGTCATCTGTGCTGCGATACCAATACGACCCTCGTTCAACAGCGCAATAGCGTACTTGTAGCCCTCAAACTCTTTACCCAGCAGATTGTCCTTGGGGATCTCGACGTCGTCGAAGTTGATGACGCAGGTACTGCTCGCCTTGATACCAAGTTTCTTCTCCTTCTTCGCAATGGAGAAGCCCGGTGTGCCCTTCTCTACGATAAACGCAGTGATACCCTTGTACTTCTTGCTAGGATCGAGGTTGGCGAAGACGATGAAGAAGTTGGCTTCGACGCTGTTCGTTATCCACATCTTGCTTCCGCTGATCTTGTAGCCGTTGTCTGTTCGGGTGGCCTTTGTGGCGAGGGCGAAGGCATCGGATCCGGATACAGGCTCTGACAGACAGAAGGAACCGACTGTGTTTGTGGCGAGCTTAGGCAACCATTCCTTCTTGAGCTTCTCGGAGCCGTACTTCAGGATGGCCGTGTTGACGAGTGTGTTGTGGACGTCGCACATGACGCTCACGCTGGGGTCGACGCGCGCCAGCTCCTCGATGGCGATGATGGCTGATGTGAAGTTCATGCCTGAGCCGCCGTATTCCTCGGGTATCTCGATGCCCATGAGGCCTTGCTCGAAGAGCTGCTCTACTACCGCCGGATCCATCGCTTCGGCCTCGTCCATGGCTCGGGCCTTGGGCAGGATGGCTTCGTTGGCGAATTTCGAGACGGACTCGCCCATGAGCATCTCCGTCTCAGACAGGTGGGTAATGGGCGTCGGTGGCACATCTGAGATGTCAATGGCTTCCCGGCGGGCGGCTGTCGTAGAGAGGCATCGTAATCTGCGCAGACATGGTGTTAGTCCTGTATATTGTCACTTTCTTGGTGTACACATACTGCGGGGCGGGGCGGGCAGCCGGTCGCAGCGAACGCGACGAGGCAGTAGCAACGCGGGTGAGGGGTCTTATTGATCGTGAGAAAGAGGCCATTTTTGCAATATTGGATCAGAAGAGAAGAAACGAATGTGGCAGTCCTGCAAGTCAACGACGGAAGCCCGCCGCTCACATGCCGAGGCAGCTTAAAGTTAGCCGGCGCAGGCCGCACCATGCATGCCATGTGTCCGGGGTTGTGGAGAACGCCCGTCACATGTCAGCCGCCACCAACCAGAACGAGCCCACCTCACGCACTGTGCCGCTGCGCTGCTGTGCTGCAGAGCCGCATGCTGTCGGATCTTTCTTAACTACACAACATCAAGCTGTGGAAAGTGTATTGCAAACTAGATACTAAGCTATAGCCTTGGTCGACAGAAAGCAGCGCAAGGGTATATAAGGTAGCATGCAAGAAACAAAGAAATCAACTAGTCGTAACACTGACATGACAAGGGAACAACAGCCTCTATTCAACAAGGAAAGCTGCCTTCCAGCTGCAAGAAAACCCCATCCTATTAAGAATTGTTATATCCGCAACTCCAACTTCGCCCCCCCTCATGACGCCTAGACGCGGTTGTTGGACCCCATGGCAAACCTGCCCGCCTGCATCTGCGCCTTGTACTCGCTCAGCTCGGCAGCCTCCTTTTGCTCTTCGGCGAGGAGTGCCTGGGCCTCCTTCCTGCCTGCGCGGCGCTGCTTGATGCAGCAGAAGAGGATGATGATGGACGCGATGGCTACGAATCCGAGGATACCGGCGATGATGCCGATCTTGGCGCCCTTGGAAAGATCGTTGAAGCGGTTCCTGACACCGTGGGGAGACTTGATCTCTTCGAGGGTCTCGGATTTACCCCTGCGTCGTGTTAGCGCTGTGCTGGTTGAGAGACGGACGTGATGAACTTACTGGATGACCTTGACCTTCTCCCAATCACCAGAGGCGTCCATGTTCTCCCACGAGTACTTGGCAGCCTTGGTATAGTCTTCCGCGTAGACGGACTGGATGGTCATGATGTAGGGACTCTTGTCAAAGTCTGTCACACCACCAGCCCACTCAATAACACCAGGGTCGTTCTTGTTGGGGTCACCCGCCGCCCACGATCCGAGACGGATGTTCATGGGTGTTTGAGGGTAACGAGTGCCGTTCTTGGCCTCTTCCGGGGTGAGCTCCCTGACCTCCTTGTCGTCCACATACCACTTGATGCGGTCCTCCCTCCAGTCGATGGTGTAGTTATGGTAGTCGTCCTGGGGGTTAAAGCCAAGATCAAAGTCCTTGCCGCGGTCGTAGGTCTCGGTGTCTCCCTTGCCGAAGTAGTTGGTCAGGATCATCTTGTCGTCGCCGCGGAACTCCCAGTCGATCTCGTCGAGCGCCTCGGACTGCAGGATGGCACTGGAGATGATACCCTTGCCGGTAGCCACCTTCATGACTACCTCGAGGCGGCCGAAGAGCATGTAAAAGACCGAGTTCGCCGTGGGAGAGTCGCCGGATCGCTCAATGGCAAAGGTCGCGCCCTTCTCGTTCCAGTCGATCTTGCCCTGGTTGGGCATCCTCCAGATCTTGTCGTTGTTCGGGATACCGGTCTTGTTCCAGTTGAAGGTGGCGTTTCCGCCGAGCGCCTCCATGTCGGGACATCCTGTGGTGTTGAGAGGGTTGCCTGTCTACGTCAGTACGTCTATCGCAAGTAACATCCAAGTCGCGTACAGTCGGTGTGAGTCTGCGCAGTAGTCGTCGAGATAAGGCCTGCGATAAGCGCAGCCGTGGAAAGGGCGAATGACTTCATCTCGGCGGATTACGATGATCTGTAAGCACGATGTGTAAAGAGCGTAGTAGTGCGCGTAGACCAGACGCGCTGTTGGTGTTTGTATCAAGGAGTGACTGGGATAGCGAGTGCTGAGTAAAGAGTGGATTCTCGAGACGAGAAAAGGAAAACGAGGGGAAAGTCGTTCAAGGGAGCGTCAGGGCTGCGTTTTAGAGACTGCGTGGTGAAGAGCATTTGGGGTGCTGCCCTGCACGCAGATTTAAGGAGTCGTCTAGTGCACAAATGCTCCCTGCCGCTCGCGATTGGTCGGCGGACCTTAAACTACAAACGGCGCTTGTCGATCCCCGAGAATAGCGACTCTCCTGAGCGCTTTGTGCAGTTCATGACTTGTTTGCTGAGGATCTGTTCATTGAATATTGCACTCGCCTCACTCACTGTCCGTTGCTGTCAATTGGTCTCGACGAGGCCGCAAACGATACCCCCAGCCGCTTGTGCGACCTCGCGCTATCGTGTCTCACCTGCATACCGCGGGTGGCTTTGCGCCAGGCCGGGAGCCAAGGAGATTATGAAACACCAGGCACTCTGCACTGCGACCCTTGAAGCGACCGTCTGCTCTCTACGCCACTCGCGCTGCCATGCGATATGCCGCTGCGATAGCGATACGGGGTGGAGAACGAATCCTAAACGCTTAATGGATCCGCATCGTCATGGCCCACCATTGCCGGCCTGCGCGCCACTCTATACGAGCCGAATTGCCGTGCTGCGTCCTGAGGGAAAAGGCCGTTTGACCGTGCCAAAAAGAGTCCTTCACCCGTCTGTGCTTCTTCTCACACAGTTGTACCCCGCCGAGCCACCTCGTCCAGAGACCTCCTCTCGGCGTCATTACGCTCTCCTTGGTTTCCATCTATCGTATCCGGGATTTCTCTGCCATCGACCCGCACGAAGAACTTGCCCCATGCAAATGCAGGACCGTCCATGGCAAACTTGCCCTGCATGCGCCAGCGGCCCATGTACACGTTAAGTGCGACGAGGACTTTGGCGAGACACGTCCAGTCGAAACCAAAGTACAGTCTTGCTCTGCCATCAGAGAAGACATACTTGTGCCAGATACCCCAGAGAACAATGTACTCGGCCTGATCTCCTATGTCGCCATCGTCGACCGTCATCCGATGCCATTGCAGCAAAGCCCGCATGACTTCATTGCACGACTCCATGACCTGGCGCGGCGAGCGCGAGTGGATCACAGCCAACGTTTCGTATCGACAGCCAGTTTGCAGGAGTTGTATACACAGAAGAGCCTTCTCCATTCGACTCATCGAACCCGAGCTCGCAATGAAGCCTGCATTGCTCAGCCACTCTTTGATCGCACGCAGCTCGTGAAGCTTCATGTAGTGCAGATAAGGCAAAACGAAGCGAGCATCCTCGATCCCTTGCATCGTCATCTCAGTAACCATGAAGCCGTTGCAGCTACCCCGGCGCTCTTTGTACGGGTCGCGCAGAACAGGATCCATGTTAGCCTCCTCTTCTTGTACGCGCAGCTTGACTTCGTTTCTCGGTTGTGGGAACTTGAGGGGATGCGTTGTAGGTAGGTGTAGACTTTCCGAGCATTGTGACGGCGCTCCGTAGATGATAAGACGCGGTAGTTGCCTCAGCGCCTCGAACGCGTTGGCGCGTCCTACTCTCTGGACTGCAGCTGGCGGTTGTATATCACCGACTGGTAGGGCACCGGACATGTGGTATGCATCTTCGTAATGATTGCTCTCAACAGACCGTCGTCGCGCGTCAAGAGCGTCACGAAACCCCTGCTTCTCTTCCTCCGCCTCACCGCGAACATACGCTTCAACCTTCCCCTTGTCCGTCCACGTATTCCTCCTCCCTCCATTCTGCGGCCCCGAAATCCTGCGCAACTTCACGCCGGTATCGCCGCCGCTCTTCGGTCCTCTCAGCCTCTCTTCAAGCTTCACCACGTTCTTATACGACCGCCAAGCATGTCTGCTGGCATCTTTGACCAGTGCCTCGATCTCATCTCCAATTTCGCAGTATAATTTAGCATTGAGCTTCTCTAGATCGCGGTGCGCACTCTTCAGTTCGCGCTTGATCTCTGTAACGCGGGTGACGTTCGATCGTTCGTGTTCGGTGAGGCCTTGGAGCCATTGGATGTAGCTGTTGACACCGCGCACGTAGTCTTTTATATCGTCTAGTCTGTCTGGGGTTGTGCCGACTGAGGGGTGGGGTGCGTGACGGCTTTTCGGCACCGTTGTGCGTTCGTTCGATAGCGGTTGCTCCGCAGTGGGTCCGGGGGTTGTTCCTACATCCGTAGCTACATCTGCATCTGCGGCTGCGACTATCGACCGGCGGGGGCTGAAAGGATTATAAAATCGGCCCATTGCAGCTTCTAATTGTTACACATGTCGTAGCATGGTTCTATTGCAGACCCCGGGTGGTCGCTGCCAAAACGCTCTTCGCTTCGTGTACCCTTAAAGGTCCACCTTTCGTGATTTGTATGGACGGGCATCTGGTTGGCCCAGCGCGGTCTTCTTCTGATACTGACAAAGCTCCTTAGCCTATGGATGCCGACCTGATATCCGCCATGTGCAGCGTAGAAAGAAAAATGCTGAATGCTATAGCAGTGCGCTGACTGCTGTTATTTTGACTAGAATCAAGAGCAAAGACAGGGAGCCAAAAATCTACGTCTCCCCAACAACATCTCCCAGCTCAGTCCGTGGCTTAACAATCGGCTTCACTTTACCCCTCACAAGCGTCCGCTGCTCAAGAGCATAAGCCAGCCCAATAATTTTTGCATCAGCAAACCTATCACCCAGGAAACTGAACCCAAACCTATCCTTACGATCAGCACTCACACACAAAACCACAATCCAGTACCAACTCACGGAATACCCGGCGCCGACTGCACCAACCCATCAGGATCAGCCACAACCGGCTGCTCATCCCCCATAGTCCCCATCGGTATAGAAACAACTGGCGCCCCAGCAACAGCAGCAAAGTACCATGCAAACCTCGACGGCAGGACAACAGCATCAAGTTTATGCTGTTTTATCGTTCCAAGCAATCCTCCTTCGCTATCATAGTACAGACCTTTCTGATACGCTTGCCAAAATTCTGGAGTCGTATTATTCCAATTCCCCAACGCAAAGTCCCAAACTCCTGTTGATTTGGCTGGGTAGCCTTCCAGTGGGCTTTTCTGTGTCCATTCGCGGAGAGAGGCCAGGGTGGAGATGTTGTGTGGGTTATAGGTGAGGCGTTTGAGGTACGATTCGATGTTTACGACGAAATCAGCGGACATGATTTGTAGGCCTAGGAGGCTGTCGTCGAGAAAGCCTTGGGCGGCTGGGAAATCGGTTTCTAGGATTGTGGCGCCAGATGAGCGGAGTATGTCTAGGGTGGAATTGAATGCTGTGACTATGGATGCTGTTGTATTGTCGGACATGAGCCTAATTACGTTGCGAGGTACGCCTAGTCGTGCGGCCTTGAGGGCGGAAAGTTTGCAGGCGCCGATGAAGTCTTTGTCGGCGTTGTCTGGGATGGCAGAGGTGTAGTTGTCCTGTGTATCGATGCCCACGATGCTTTGGAGGACGTAGGCGGAGTCTTTGACGGTTTTTGTTAGGGGGCCGATGGTGTCCATGCGCTCACTGATTGGGATCACGAGATGACGAGAGGTAAACCCAACAGCTATCTTCAGTCAGATGATATTGCATTGTTGAGTTCAATTGCACGTACTTGGCTTCATTCCAACGATGTTATTACAACTGGCGGGGTCGATGATTGAACCATACGTCTCTCCGCCCAAGGTAACTGTAGCCAAACCAAGCCTTCGATTATCAGCTGGTTTCTATACCTCGGTAGTCTTACTCACGAAGCTGCAACGGCGCTCCCACTGGAACTACCAGACGGATCTTGATGAGGATAGAACGCTCCATATGTCTGTCCACCGTATGCCGACCAGCCGTTGCTCGAGTTCCATGGTATCCTAAAGCTGCCCCATTCGCTGGGATTTGTCTTCCCCAGGATGATGGCGCCTGCTTCTCTGAGTTTCTTTGCGATGGTCGAATCGGATGGAACCTTAGCTCCGACCAGCGCGTAAGATCCAGCAGTGTTGTTCATCTTGTCTTTCGTGGCGATCTTGAATTGGGGTTGACGTCAGTATAACATGCTTCACCCGAGATTAAGGTATTCGTTTCTCCACGCGAGGTAAAGAGCTCACCGTGTCTTTGATGAGGATAGGAATGCCATGTAGCGGTCTATAAATCAGCGAATGCTGTGAGTATCTCAAACATTGTGCTCACCCTCGCACCATACCCCTCGAGCGCTCCTCGTCAAGCCCACTCGCTATCTCCAGCGCATCGGGATTGATCTCGACTACTGGGCGTAGTACGTCTTTCACTTCGTTGATACGAGCGATGTAAGTCTATTCCACAGCGTTAATCAATGATGCCGCGGATAGTGTTCAATGTTCAGCTACTTGCATTGACGAGATCCACACTGGTGAATTGGTTCTGCCCCAAGCCCTTCGTCACCGTTTCGATATCGGCTTCGTACAAGCTCGGAAACTGAACTTTTCCGACAGGTTGTTTGAAGTACCATCCCGAGCCTGCGCCTCCAATAATCAACGCGCCTAAGAGGACTCCGTAAACCATAGCTTTTGAAGAACCACGCCGGCGAAGAGTATCGTTGCCTGATTTATCTGCGGGTATACGGTGATACGAAGAGTCTATAGGAGCGAAGTAGTTGAGTAATCTCTCAAACCGATGTGGTAACCACGGACCGGTCAACGTGTCTCCGGTAGGCATAGAGCGAAGTCTCTCCGTGGAAGGCTTCATATCATCGACCCTACCAACGCTCCTCTGTAGCTCGCATGCCGCCACGTGTGACAGAGCTGTGCTTGGTTGTGTCCTAGGACTTGGTGCTCAGCTGCGATAGGAGCGGGTGCCTAGCGCGGAATTCGGCCCCGCACCTGCACGATGATGATGGCAGCAAACAAATACTCGCAGCTTCCTTTCTACAACCCAAGTCAATACTCTCCGTCGTCGCAGCATCAACATGAGTGGCTGTCGAGCGCGTCTGCACGTCTCGCGCTGACATGGTTGGTACTCATCAAGCATACTTTACACCAGGTTATTGCGCTTCTTTGCTACACGCGACCAGCAGTGTCAACCGAACTAAAATAGCAAAGCAAACATGTTTCATCTTCGATCTGGCCTACACTCTACTTCTCTACGCTTTCCTCGCCACTCACCCTGTCGACGGGCTTGGGCATTTCAAGGCTTGATCTGGGCGGGGCACTTAGGACCGAAGAATTGTCATCCTCTTCCTCTTCATTTCTGCCGTACACCCTGTACACCAACTGCCAGCTTTCGACTTCCTTTTGGCTTGGCCAATGTTTCAGATTTTTCCAGGCCAACATATTCGTAAGGGACACGGACCTCGTCAAGTCTAACGAATAACCAAGGATTCCTGGAGCGGCACGTTCTATCGAATTCGCTGTCCGCTGCCACGCATGCCCATGCCCCCTTGATTGCTTGACGTTTGTCTCGAACGAGTCTAAGATCTCTTCGCAATGGCAGGCATTGTATACTTCCTGTTGTTCCAGGCTGAATCCATCTTTGCCCAGTCTCACGCTGCGCTGGGTCTCATCAGCAAGTCGAAGGGCATGGTGCCTCTCCGAACGCAAGGGTGTTCGCTGCCGATTTCCTGTTGCACCTGGACCCCCTTCGGAAGTAATGATGCTTCCACAAGAGTGCGTACATATTTGCTCAGTGGTGTGGCTCGGTAAATGCTGCGACTTCCTTTCTTCGTCCAACTTGATAATCATAGCGAGAAACTCATCGGGCGTTTTAGGTGGGGTTATGCTCTGCTGTGAAGTAGTAGGGCTCATGCTTGTACTGGACTATGTGGAACAAACCTTGAGCTTCCGTGACTTTATTGTGAAGATTATCTGTCTTACTGCTTCCTGGCTTCTGTAGTTCTTTGCGACAGGCTTGCATAGCCGATATATAGTATTGGCGGCAGAAGTTTGATCTTGCACATGACGTCTGGACAACTTCCCCATGACTTGTGACTACGTTTGAGATATCTTCCACACGCTCGTCACAGTCGTAACAGATTGAGCGTTCGAGAAGCAAATATACTGGTGTTCCTTCGCATCTGGTCGATGCGAATTGTGGGAGAAGCGTCTTGTGCCTATCGAGCTCAACATATCTTCCGCTACGTATATTTAGAAGTCTCTTCACCATGCTCTAGTTTGATGTCATGTTATGCAGCGTTTTAGAGGAAATATGAGTCGGGAGAGTATATTTCAAGAAAACTTTTCAACCTCTCTACTCAGTAATAACATCGCTAATGAAACCGGTAGCAGCTCTGACCAACGCCGCCGTATACCATGCCCGATCGCCACACCAGTTCCCACCCTTCAGCTTCACCCTCCGTAGGCCAAAACAGCGTATCGTCCCAATTATCGAAAACAGCCTCAAAGTGACACAAATCAAGCGGAAGACCAAGTGTATCATTAGCGAATCTTTCCACAGACCTTGCGATTCCTCTGCCGAACTCTTCCATGTCCGCTCAATTTCACAAGGTCTTCCCGGTAAGACGAACAACATGGGCAAGCATAGTACCAAACTTAGGCATGTACAAGCTCATGAAGCAACGTACTCATACGAGACATGGTCCTGCCACTCAAGTGACGAAAGTTTCTAAACAGTCTGACTTCCGATGCGGACAGTCTTACTACCGCATATGGTTGATTTGGACCCGCACAGGTGCAGTCACCCAGGCTATCCGGATCAGATGGCTGGTCTGACCAGTCAAACCGCACATCCATCCTATCCCATGGTGTGGTTTGGAAGAAGATTGTTGTCAAGAGGATGATTAGCCTTTCCATTTCTCACCCTTTTACGCTACGGGCGTCTGGGTGACCGAGTCGCTGCAGCATTGCTTGTTCAGAGCAGTCTTCGATCATGGCATTGAAAGCATCGATGGCCTTGAGCTGGGCATCTGTGAGGTGCTCACAGCTGACTTTTGACATATGCATCATCAGATCGCTGAGTTGAGAAGCCTGATGGCGCCAGAAGAGCAATGGCGTCCGCTCGTCGACTTGGTTGCCGAGTCGGTTGTGGACGGATATGGGTTTGACGACAGTGTTGCGGCAGTTCTTGCATGTTATGGGGGATATTTCACCTTGTGAGAGCTTTACGGGACTGGCCTTTTGGTACTCTTTGATCACGTGAAGAAACTCGTGTGAAGTTCTGGGAGGCTCGCGCCGATGTGATGGTCGAGCACCTTCGTAAGGACGAGAACGCGACGTCAGCTTATCAATTCTTATGGGTGGCATTATTTGATCTCTAATAATGGAGAGAGTGTACATCAACACATGTCCTCCAATGCAATACACGGTACTTATCGATGCAAGTACTGATTAGATGTCTCGATGTGAGCGAGACATGGAAGACCAATAAACCCACACAGAGATCAAAGACCAGAGACATTCGAAAAAAGCTGCAGGACATTGCGGATTCTGTTTTATACAATAGTCAACGTTTGATTTACTAACTAAGCCAACACATCAAGAGGTTCAATCTCCATGACACCCTACGTTACCACTCCAAATCCCACTCTTTGACTTCTTGCTGAGTTGGCCAATATAGCGGTACGCTCCAATTAGCTTGTATAGAGCTGAATCTTCCCAGAATTAGTGGTAGGTGAATGAAGCGAGGAGCATTGTGTTCCACCGAGCTCGCAATCCTCTGCCACGCTAGTCCGTGTCCCTTAAGTGATTCAACATCTTTCACAAACGATGGGCATCTACAAGCGTAGCAACCCAGATATGCGTGTACCAGCTCATGAAGAAGGGTACTCAGGCGTGACATGGTTCGGGCAGATAGATTTCCGTGGGGCGAAGCAGCCATGTAGTCGAAAGCCGACATTTCAATTCTGGGGTGCACATCGCATGTGTAACGGCCAAAAACATTGTCGTTAGAAGTTTTCCATTCGAACTCCAGCTCCATCTGATAGTCGCGGAAAAATATTGCTGATAAGAGCTTTATCAGATACTTCATCTGGTCTTTGGAGACGCTTCTTGCATCATACCATCCCAGTCTTCGCAACAGAGAGCCCGTTGCTTTGTCCTCTAGCAGTTCTTGAAAGGATGCGATCGCATCCAACTGCTCGTCCGTGGCAAACTCAGGTCCTTCTGACATGATAGCTTTAACTTCGTCGGAAAGTCGAAGAGCATGATGACTGGTCCTTCGCAGTGGGTCGCGCTTACGTGTTTGGTTTCCCAGCTTGTTGGTGTACTTTACAGCGCGGATGGCTTTGTCACAGGGATTGCGGCATTTCTCATTGTTTATCCAGTTCCCGAACCGCTGTAGACGGGTCATGTTGTGACGATCGATGATCATGTCGATGTATTCCTGTGGCGTCTTCGGATATTCAGCGTCGAGAGAAGTTATAGACATGTTGTATGCATCGCGAAGCTGTCTACACATGATGAATTGGTTGTATCTCTTCTGCAGAGACTGGCTGAGCGAGTTGCTATTTGTTGAGCTACTTGCTTGTGATGACATCGCGTGGTAGCTATATACGTACTGGGCCGTAAAGTCTCACAATATTTGAGACGCCCCAAAGCTCGGCCACAGCACGTCGCACCAGATCGAGACACTGGATTTCTACAGTGATGTGAAACAGTCGTAAACACATTATTCAAAACTCTGAGAGACTTCCTCTCGTAAGTTTTATAACTGGAAAGGTCTAGAGCCGCGTACCACAAAAGTCGTGAACAATAGGCCATACTCACAAAGAAACAGGCAAACAGGTCTCGAGATATGAAGTGAGATCTATCCGCGCCTTGTTCAGCCTCTACCCATCACCAGATACTCTACTATGGCTTCAAACGGACACAGCATCACCCATTCAACCACGACACCTCTAACTGAACCCAAATCAGTCTTCTACCGCCGCCTCCTAGCCCAAATCTTCGTCAAAGATTGCCTCTGCGAGAGTTGAACAAGAGACCATCACCTAAACTACCCCTACTCATGCTGTTTATGGCACGGCCCAAACTAAATCTTCATCCTACCCTGCGAGCGACCCACTATCGTCGTCCACTCCCGAATGAGACGATATGAAGCCCTCCAACTAGTCCGCAGCTCCATCCAGTACTTCAGTAGACCACGAATCGAACTGGATATCGGGCAAATCCGAGCTGCAACGGAGATACAGGAACTTCTCTACCATCGAGGTCTGATCGCGAAGCTTGGATCCTATGATACACGTCGCACCCTGTCCGTCAATGATATGAGAATACTGATTACGCGATTGCTATCCGTGTTCTTCTTTGGGGCAGCAATCCCGTTTGAATTCGCCTGGCAAAGCGATCTCCTAGAAACAAACGACTGGATCGGCGTCACTGTGACGGAAAATCGTAATGGCGAGGATGTCGAATGTATTGCTATTCATCCTACAAAAGTCAAGATCAGCGCCAGTCGTTCCACCAACTACAGCAGAGCTTTAGCGATACAGCGGCTTTCTACGTTGATGCATGAGCTTATTCATGCTGTGATTAAGACGCTGTGTTGTAGAGATTGCCGTGCTTCGAGTGACAACCTGGCGCACCATGGGAGGGCGTGGCAGAGGTTGGCTTTGGGCGTTGAGGGGCAGTTCGCGAGGTTGTTTGGGTTGAGCCTCGATTTGGGGAGGATGGATGGGGTTTTGAACGACATGGTGAGCCAAAGGGCTGCATTCAGCTACCCGAGCAGACATGACTTGGAGATCTATGGGTTTGTGGAGCCGCTGAGGGTGGGAACGGATATGCCGGGCGGTGGATGATGTGGAGATCATCGGTAACGTGATGCAGATATGCTCCAGAACTCAATGGACACAGCGACATGAACGTAGAAGGATATCATTACTAAAGCCACAGCAGCCGTCTAAAAGGTAATGTCGTAAATATATGCGCCAACGCAATGCAATGCAAAACTCTCCATGTATCTCTAACCTCTTCCCTTCAACAACACCCCTTCTCCCCACCACCACCCATCCCCCAAACCTCCAAATCATGCACACTAGGCAACTCACCCCCCTCACACTCCCTCAACGCACTCTGCCACCTGCCCAAATCCACATTCCCACCCACCACCACCCCCGCAACCTGCTCCACCTTCCGCGCCAAAACCTGCCACGCCCTCCCATGTCCCCTCTCGCCTATACAAGCCGCCCACATGGGACAACTCCGACACGTATACGCTTTCAGAAACGCGTGAATCATTTCATGCAGGAGGGTACCTAGCCGCGACTTCATCCTCGCTTGCTGTGTTTGTGTCGGTGTGTCCAACGGCCTGTATCCACGGTACAGCATAGGATGGAGGAGGACCTGCGTTCCTACAATGGGGTTGTAGAAACTTTTGCCGAAACAATCACTTTGTCGTGAGTCTAGATAGCTGAATCCGGCGCTTAAGAGGTCGTTGTGGGATGGGACGTTTCCGGCGAAGAAAACGCGGTTTAGATGCGCGAAGAGCGTTGTTACTTGGCGTGCGGAGAGCGTGGAGCGGAGATTGTGCGATGTGAGATGCGGGTACCAATAGGAGAGTAGACTGCGCAGGTGCAGGACGGAGGGCGTGGGGCGCGCGGATGGGTGTAGGTATGTTGCGTCGAGCCAGGATATGTGATGGCGGACTAGGGACATGGATTCGTAGGTTCCGTGGAAGCGGAGGGTCAATGACGGCGCTGGGCTGGTGGGTTTGGGCAACTTTTCGGAGGAGAAGGAAGGCGTTTTGCGGTGGAGGTTTTTGGAGGTGTGTTTGTTGCGACGGTCGCGGAGGGCGCCGTGGGAGGCTAGGGTGGAGATTTTGTAGAGTTTCGGGGCGCATTCGTCGCACGTGCACGGAAGGTCTGCTTCCTGGACGTGGGCTTGGAGTTCGGCGAGGGATTTGGGCGGCGTGGTTGATATGGGAGCGTAGTCTTCGGTATGGGATTTCGTTGGGTTGCGGCCCAGGATGCGGTCTTCGATGAAGGACAATTTTGGGTCTAAGGCGTAGAGTGGTTCGAGGAAGGGGAGGAGATTGTGCCATCTTGATGCGCCGTGGCACGTTTTCCCCTCTTCTAGCTGGTCACCAAGTCGTCGGACATCGTTCTGTCTCTTCTGATGTTTTTCTCCATTGCCAAGGATGAGCTTTGCGATGCGCCGGATGGGATGGATTCGTCTTCTCTTCTTCTCCGACTTCTTCGTCTTCTTTGCAAGATTGCTTGCATCGTGCGTTTCCAGAACTGGCGGATTCCCCATGGGGTAGGCGTAATATTAATAAGTTTGATACAGGGCTATAAATTCGACATGATTGAAGGAAAACAAAAGAGTAACTCAAATCCGAGATTCGGCCCATTGGAAAGACGTGACAGCCGTTTTGGGGACATGGTGCTCTAACCGAACAGTGAGGCGGTAAGGGTGGTAAGATTGAAGGATTCGGATGCACAACAGGGGTGGGCTATCTGTCGCGATTGCGAGGCATGCCGCGCACAGACGGTTAGGGTCGTCTGAGGATCGGGACGAGGGTTCGTTGTGGCAGGTGATGCCGTTACGATGCCAGGCAGGTTTGGAGAGTCTGAATCCAAGACATAATGGACACTCGTTCTGCGAGTACAGGTATGTCGAGGCTATGTTTGGGGCTGCAGATTATCGCCAGAACGCGCGTTTCGTGGGCGCGAACGGGCATCTCGGGACTCCTGCCCTGGGTTGTGATGAAAGTTCCACAAAGACAACGGTCCGATACTGTGGCTGTTCATTTCTCGCACGCCACGTGGCGCAGTGTGGAGTGTGCATGACAGACGTTATCAGGGTCTTTTCTAGGTTCCGCTTCCGCTTATCCGACCCCTGTCCTGTGAAACGTTGCGCACGTTCACCCGGGCATGTGCCATCTCCTTCTTCGAGTCAGCCAAATGACGCTTCTTCAGGGTTATATCCGGTTTCTTCTGCGTCGCGTTCTGGTGTCAGAGTCTCTTTTGTCGTCGTTGCTGTCGTCACAGTGCTGCGTTCCCACGTTGTGGCACCGATCGTTGTTGCGCGGGCGGGGCTGGCGATGACGCTGTGTTCTGCAGTGCGGTGGCCTTGGGATCGAGGTATACTTCCGCGCCGGTAGGCCAGTTATTCTTGTACCGAACCAGATTCCATCGCCCGACACATCCTGACCGTATTAGAGTGAAGTAGTCTAGGCTTCTTGAATGCCATGCGTCCAACAACAGTATCAGCGAGGTTGAACTCGTCCCAATCCAAACGTCCTCTTGACTTTATGCCAAGACTCTCTTCATCCCAGATAAGGCCGAAGCATCGATCCAAATCCATGCGTATTCCCAATGAATTGGAGCTGACATACTCTACCTCTAGGGCTAACTGCTGCCAGACCACGCCATGATTGACGTTGTTACAGCGTGCGGAACAGATATGTCTGCAGAAGAAAGCATGGCAGAGCTCATGGATGAGCGTACCAAGACGACATTGCCTTCGTTTGTCAAAGACTTTTGGAAGAACCCCGTTGTTCAGCGGATTGGTGAGGGTAGGATCTACTTCGATCCTGCAGCCGTAGCTTCTGTGCATTGTCACCCCAAGAATCTTCCCTTTGCTTTTGGACAGATCGTCCACCCGGCCGAAATGAACTTTGAATGATGGTTCATGAGGAATAGGTTCCGAGTTGAAGAATATCTCCGACAGGTGGTTCAGGAGGCCTGCCATCTCCTTTTCAGATAGAGTCTTTCGCAAGTCTTTCGCGTTGAGACGCTCCTTCCAGTTGCTGATCATAGGATGGTTGCACAAGTTGCAATCGAAACTGTTGCCCACTGAAGCCTATCAGGAGCACATTGATTGTCAGCAAAATCTCTGCAGGATGGTGAAACCGAAAATGGGTTGTAGTTGCCATTTGGGATCTTTTGAGTGCCCACATGTATACGCTACGATGAGCGCATGAACGCTTATGCTGATACGTTACATTCAAAGAGAGTATCATTGGACCTGCGTGCAGCAGATGACAGTCGCAAATCTGCACACGCATACCGTCCTCTCGATCCATCGACAAGACCCCGCATAGTCAAGCAGGAGTCTATTCGAAGACGAGGCTGAAGATGCGCATAGCGCTTCGTTGCTTGTAGCTAAAGCTAGATAGGTGAGGGCTCCACTATTTCATATGTGGGGTGAAGAGCAGGAAACAGCGCATGGACGATCGCTCCGCCATTCCGTCGCTTTGAGAAGATGATGTGACTCTACAGAATACCACGGACGTCATTGGAAAGAGAGGGCCATGGTCACTGCATACAGCGCCGACGAAGGCCCAGTATGCCGACATCGAGAGGCAGTCCCAGAGTATACAACGTGTAACTACAATGTCGCCCGACCGCGACAACGCAAGGCTATTTTTGTTAGCGAGACCAGATCACTTCCTGTATATATACGAGTCCGTGGGATGAGGAAGCTGAGTAATGGGTTTCGTCAAGTTTCTGTGGACAGAGCGTAAGGTGAATGCGGTCGGATGCCCGACATACGTTACGCGCGAGCATAGCATGCAATGAGGCTTGGCGATGGGGTCAAACGGTGCGGTGTGCATTGTGAGTACGTCCAGCCGAAGAAGAGGTGTCTTCAGCCCCCTCCGACTAGCAGTCGCGGGGAGTCCGAGAGAGCTGATGAGCGTGCGATGACATTCGTCATTGGTGCATCTAAGACGCGCCTCTATGCATGCGTCTGAGCAAACCGATGCCGCAAGCATATAGACCCCGCGTCTTTGGCCTCATATGGCACCGAAACCGTAGCTGTAGACCACTTGCGATGAGATTATTCAGCCCCCAGCTACAGTGTGCATCGGTGACGCCGACTCGATGCAGTGAGGTTTGAGGAGATAGTACTGTGTAAGATGATTCCCGTCGATCCTCGGGTAGATTACTCTGCTCCTGATTGCGACAGCAGTTGATCAGACCTCCGCGATTTGTAAGTAGTTTGAGGCCGCTACAACTGGTCGAGACAGCTGTTTGGTGGTTTCGCGAAGTAGGCGTTCGAGATCGACATGCTCATTTGCGACCCTGACTAGATAAGACAAGTTCAGGCTCGGTGATGAGTGTGAGTAGTGAGCTGGGTTGACTTCAGCTCGGGCAGCGCGACTTGCCGTTGTCTTCAGTGCGATAGTGCGATAGAAACGAAGATGTTCGCGAAGGATAGTACGACAGAACTCTAGATCCGGTGTCCATGATTCGCTGCATTGAGTGACGCAGGGACTGATACTAACGGGGAAGGCGGAGTGGATCCAAGATTCAGGAGCAGAGAGAGATTGGAGGTTACAGCTCAAACAGGTAGGCTCATTCCGGTGAAGGCCTAAAACGAGTTCCGCTGTCGGGTTGTTAGTCCACTGTTGACGAATCACAGGCGTGTCGCCCCAGACCTTCGGGTACCTCAAACTGTGGCTTCATGCAAGAGTCAGCCACGTCTGACGGGAGAGCACCCTGATCCCCAATGGAACTATCAGGGGTCACGGTCAGCATCCGGGGCGGATCCACACGGTGGCGAAAGCCATCCATGGTCGAAGGACCGAAATTAAAGAAAACTGCACATGTAACGTCGGAGCGGATGCTACCCAAGGCTTGTTAGCGTGGTGGACTCGATGGTTCGGAATATTGGATATAGGGAATAAGAAAAGGGAGGTTTAGATAGGAGAGAACAAGAGAAAAAGCCGCCGCAAGTTGCTAGGGGGGACGATGGGACGTGGCATCTCGCGGCGCGTGGTTTCACCAAACGTGTGGATGACCCAGTGTTCAAACTTCAGAGTTGCGTGCATGGGATTTTGAAGGGTCATGTGTGATGTGCCGGGAGTTCCCTACAGCTTCAGCTGCTAAGCAGTGCCGATCCGTATGATGGGGAGCGCCAGCGGCGATAGTGAGCAGCTCTAGCGACACTGGGCGTGGGAATAAGGATAGCTCGCACTGCAGTTTGACGCTGGCGGTTTCCGGGACGTGGTTGAGATTCGCCGTCTTGAACCGGCTTCCGAGGAGCTTCTGCCTCTCCTTCTGGATCGAGGACTAGACGCAGCAGACTGCGCACTTATTGGCTTTGCCAGAAAACTCCGCAGCCAGTCGATGGGCGCCGATCGCTTCTCTAGATTTCGCATTGTCTGCATCGACGAATGAGAGGTGCCGCGGGCTTTTGGGCTGTGAGGGAGTCCTTGCAGGCTTCCAGAAGGCAGCCCTTGGTCCTCGCTTCCAGCTGCCCTCACTCAGCCCTGACTGCTGCCGTCATGTAGTAAGCCGGGAGTGAGGATGAAAGTGCGGCAGTTTGGGGGCGCATGACCGCCGCCGTCAATTTGCAGCAAATGCCATAGTGTCCGCATCGACATCTTCCGCGCGATAGGAGGGAGCATCGCCAGGGAATAGAGATGAAGCATTGGGAGCTAGGCCGGGATTGCAATCCTACTCGAGTGGAGCGGTTGAGGAATGAGGAGTGCAGCGCCAACGGCAAGTGCCCAGTGGCTGCTAGCCAGAAGCATGGTAAACTTGGCCCCAGCGCCCTAGTCTCGCCCTAGTCCCACGCCCCCAAGCCGCGGAACGCCATGGGCAGCGCCTTATAGTATCCTTCGCCGCCGTCATTTGCGTCTTTAGCTCTCTGTCACGACGCTGATAACATACCTACCCCGGCCGACCATCCAGTCTTTACAACAACACAATGGCCACCATGTTCCGCGACTTCTCCTTCGACCCGGCACCGTCACCTGACTACTCCGCCTACGAAGCTGAGCGGGCAGCTATGAACGTCTCGCCCACGTCACAGGCGATAGACCCGCATTACACGCCAAATCGCCCTCCTACTCCACCATGCACTATGGGCGACCTCGCCGTGCAACTCAATCAGCAAAGCCTTCGCATCGACACCACTGTCCGCTGCTATCCTGCTGGCCCTCTCACACCGGGAAGCGATGATGACGAATGCGCGCCTTCCACAAAACAAGAACAGCAGGCGCGACCCACCTACTCGCGCATCGCAGCCTCCGTCCTCAGAATGCAACGCCAACAGAGCTCGCGCCTGCAGTGCAGCTCATCACACGCCCGCGACCTCTCCAAGCTGGTCAAGATGATCGAGGAGGAGAAGCAGTGCACCGTCAGCGAGTCCTCGTCGCGAACATCCTCCACATCCTCGACATCTACATGCGCATCTGGCAGCTCTGGAGATGACGAGGGCGTCGACATGGACTACGATGTTCCTGCCTCAGGCATCGAGACACTTGCCAGCATGCCAGTGTGGAAAGCACACGAAAGGCGCGAGAGCTGCGTCCGCGTCACCCGACCTGTGCGCATGCGCAAGCGGTCCAAGGGCAACGGCGTATCGAAGAGGCGGTCATCATAGTACTATCAGTCGAAATTTGGTTACATGCATAGCGAAAGGCGTTTGGGATGTCACTACGGGCGCATTATACCACTTGATCTTGCTGGAAACAAGGCAACATTGGACAGGGCCTGGAGATGTATTATTATATTACCATCGGGTGGAAGAGCTCCCTTAGGGTTGAGCCTGGCGTTATCGGGTGCGACAAGCTGAGCGCTGTCGTTACACCCACCTAACTATATAATCACAACCATCATCAACATGCAACACACTCCCATTATGCTCTCTTATCGTGACCTATCAACCCGACCCAACCTAGTGTTCCTTTCCCGCGTTGCTGCATGTTCCGCGAACCTGAGCATTGGTAAATTGGTGACCCACATGGCTGTTGATCGCAAGTTCGTAAATTCGTGCCGCATCCGTCCCACCTAGCCACAACCACAACAACCGCCATGTCTGTCCGCCGAGCGCTGGCACCGCGCTCCATCCACTTGCGCATCGTGCCACGTCCCGCCAATCTGTCCGAAAGTCGCGAGATATTCCGCGTCCTCCAACGCTTCGGCGAAATCAGCACCTTCAAGTATCTACGGGTATGTCTTCCTTCCCCGCCGTGTCTGCTTCTTCCAAACAAGTACTCACACGACGCACAGTACGAGTACCAGAACCCCGCCGACAATGTCGCCCTCGCCATCTACCGCGACGAAGCCGCCGCCCAGAGCGCTCTCGACGCTTCGCCCCTCCGCTTCGCCCTCGAGAAGCTCGTAACCAGTGACGCCGACGCCGACGCCGACGCCCAATTCCAGGCCGCCGAAGAAGACGAAGACGACACGTCCATTCAGCAAACCCCCCAGAAAGACGGCATCGACGAGATCCTCCGCCCCTCACAACTCCTAAACCGCACCTTACCTACCCCCACCAGCACCACCTCCTCCGCACCAACACCCCCCTCCAAACCCCTCCCCTTCGACCCCCCACCGCACACGTCCTCCCAAAAGAAATCCACAAAATGGTTTCAAGTAACCGTCGACCGTTCCCGCGCCGTACACCCCGATTTCATCGAACGCCAGCCCTACTGGAAGCAATTCCACCCCATGAAGAGCATGGCGCAAGCGGATTTGGAAAAGAGCGTACCGCATGTGGGGCTGAGCGATGTGAGTAAGAGGCCGCCGAATGCATATCGTACGCCGGCAAGAGTGCTCAGGGTCATGAATGAGTATGTGGAGAAGAGGATGCCGAGTTTGAGGGGGATTGTGGAGGGAGGCGAGAATGAGAGGGGGTTTGAGGAGAGGAGGGGGAGGGGTTGAGGATGGATGAAGAAAGCACAGACTGTACGACGGACTGGAACGGTCGCGTTCAGAGCGGCACACACACGACATGGTCTTAGCCGACGACTTCGGAAAGAGTGTCTACACACTATACGTCGAGACGGGACGCGGTGGGATCGGTTGGCAGGACGCTCACATGGCAGCGATGAAGTGGAGGAACACTGGGATTGGAACGGAGATGTGACACATACCCACGACATCCTCCTCAGGGAAAGCCTGTCGCGCTGGTTTATACATTCTGTCGACCTCCAGCATATCCCCATCGAAACGAAAACGATCGAACCAAAGACACGACAAATTCCCAAACCATCGCCGTAATGAGGACGCATAGCTTCGACTCACACGCTCGAGTTCGCGACCAAAATCCTGATTCAGATACGATCGTTCAAGCCTAAGTTTGGCGGTAATCATAATACTGTCGAAGTAGCACGACTACCATCAAAGTAAGGCTGGAAGAATCTGCAACGATAAGAATCCAGATTTCCACAGGGCATGCGTACTACGCGTGTGATCGTCGTCTCCGGCGCTCCCCCTCCGACCCTCCGACCTCCTCGATTCGACTCGCGTACCGAGCGGCCGCCTAGTATTCCCTTCGACCGCCTTGGCCACTGTTTGAAAGAACCTCGAGAATGGGCGGCTGTGAAGGGAGGTTGTATCACAATCACGACAAACCAACTCCGTCATCAATGCGCGTAACATGGGACGCGACAGAGTACCCAACTGCTCAGTAGCGAGAGAAGCTTGAAAAGGGTCTTATCAGACTGGCTGTGTGCTAAATCCCCTACACTTTCTTCTGGGAGTGAATAGGTTCGGTACCAGCGTAGCCATGGGGTGAACGGAGTCAGTACGATCCTACCCTATTCAACCCACTATACAACCAATCTCCATCGCGCCCTAGTCACATGATCCATTTCTTCCACATCGTGCACATGTGCGAAGTGGAAGAAATAGATCGTGTGATTACGGTGCGATGCAGATCAGATGGAGGGTAGTCTAGATGGGTTTTTGCATTTTCATCGTTCTGGCTGTGTGTCAAAGCGCCTACACTCTCCTCCTGGGGTGAATAGGTTATGGCACCAGCATGTAGGCGCATCGGTGTTTCCTCGAGCTCCATCTTCGGGGGAACACCGATGCGCCTATATTCCGCTGCGAAGATCCGTATCTGAGGTGAGCTATCTTGTACGCTCGCACAAATGTATAGAAGGGACTTTAGGGGTTGAGATACGGTTTCTAGACATCTCATGTGGCATGTGAGATGTTGGACAGCGCATATATCATACGCGGAGTAGACACGAACGCACTGTACGTGCATCCAAAGACTAGAACAGAGTTGGTTGTTTGTATTACCACACATTATAAATTCATAGTTTTTGTAGTTATACAGTCGCTATCAAAAGAATCCCCACCCAGCCGCACCTCAGACACGGGATAATCAGACGCCTCATACATACATGAACAACCGAAAAATCAGGGGTATAACCTCCACAAACTCCATTACCATGCCACGGTTGAAACACCGCTTTTGTTTTCTTCATCCATGACCAAAGACATACATGAGTAATAAAACAAGAAAATATACAAGCCATCGGATGAAACCATCAATCACTAAGATCGATAATCTCAACCTCAGCTGGAACCAATCGTCTCGAAGCAACAGATTCAGGCGTGGCACTCGAAACACCCTCTCTTACCTCAGCTTTAGGTGTCCACTTTCCATCCTGCCTCACGATGATATGGCGTGTATTTGCCAATCCACGGGCCTCGAGCTGCTTCTTGATTTGCTCCATGAAGCCATCCACGAAGAGCATCTGTGGCCTCGCGTCAGATTTGCAAATGGGGCATTTCCACTGATCGGCCACGGATGCGTCGCCCTTGCGTGGCCGGGATTGGAGGAACGTTTCTAGGTCGAAGCAGTCATTGTGTGGACAGGCTTTGCTGCGAACGGGAATGTCGCACATTTTGGCTTGGCTGAAGGGGTCGAAGAGGCCAATTGTGAGGGTGCTTTCAACAACGCTGATTTCGTCGTCGTCGTCGACGGCGGAGAGCTTGTTTTTGATGCCTTGTAGGACTTTGTCTGCAGGGACGCGACTCTGGTTTAGACAGTGTTTTATGATGGGCTCATGGGATGATACGACCATGGCCTCGATGGCGAGCATGTAGTTGAGATGAGTTGTCTCGCCGGACCGACCCATTACTGCAATCTCCAGAACATTCTCCCCTTCTTTGAGCAGGCGCGTGAGGTCGATAGGCATGTCTTTTCCATAGTGAATCTTCTTCCGCGGTTCAAGAGGGGTGTCGTTGAGCGTGTAATACGAGTGAGGTATCCAGGACGTATCAGCGACAGCCCAGCGGTCCTCTGTCCACTCAGACCCCGGCCACTTGACACATCGTAGACGGGCAGATTTCGTGGTTTCGTTAATGTTCACAGTACCAGGTCCACCCAGTTGATCTGGAATAGTCTTTCCAATCCTCTGCATATCATAAGGTGTCAGAGTGAGTGTCCACTTCTCAATGGCACGGCCTGGCGAGGACAACCGCGTTGGGGATTTGAGGAAATTCTGACAAAACATGTATAGGGGCGGAGATTTAGACTGTGCACGAAGAACTGGACTTCGGAGATGAGCTTGGTGTAGACCAAAGCGTGCTGGATTGGGTACACGCTGTTGTGGTTGTTGGTAGCCAGCAGCAGGAAGCAAGGGCCCCCCACGTGGAGCCGACGGCACCCCAGTAGGTTGGGCAGGGCGCGTAGGAGGACGACCAGGCCCACGCAACTGCTGGATAGCAGCCTGTGCCGAAACTGCGTCAACCGATCTAGTCGTGCGCGGCGGCATTCGTTGAAGATGATTGAGAGGTGTAACAGCGGGCGAGCTGGTTTGTACTCGTTGTGGCTGGGACTGGGCTTGTACTTGCTGCGGTTGCGACGGTTGCGACGGTGGGGCATGTACCTGTTGCTGAGGTTGGGGAGCGCCGTACGTATGATCATCCAATGAAGCGCCTTTCTTGCGAAGGTTAGCCTCGAATGTCTCGACTAGCGCTCTCAGCTTAGAGCCCCAAACTCGATCCTCGTCGTATTCTATTTGTTGGCTCTGCTCAGGCGTCTCTGCAGCTGAGTAAGCATGTCGTGTGTAGTGGTAGTTTTGATTCTGCTCGAAGATACCAACTATGTCGTTCTCGAACTTTGCAAGCAATGGTTTGACATTAGGATTCATGATCACCGCGCGGCAAATACACCGCAGAAAAGCGGTGAAAAGGAGACGCTGGAACGTGAGAGAAGGAATGCGGAGTTCGACAGCAAGTTCTCGGGCGAGGGGCGGGCATCGACGGTGCTCACATATCGCCTTCATTTGGTTATAATTGTGCGATTGGTCGACAAACTGTCTGAACAGCTGTGCTTGGTGCTCGAATGTGGCCGGCCACATGGCTGCAATCTGCTGCATTGGGTATGGGAAATGGGAGAAGAAGTGAAGATAATTAGGCGAGAGTATGTGGTTTGCGTCAAGGACATCGTGCAATATCCTCTGCGCTTGGGGTAAACCTGGTAGCGCCTTCAACCCCGCCGGTAGCATATGAGGGGCGTGGGTGATCAGGCAGTAACATTGATGCATAGTAAGATAGGGCCAGTCTGACATCTCAACAGCACCCTGTAGCACGAGAAAGCGTTTCCTGTCCTGAGAGTGAGGCGATATTGGAGGTTGTGATGCCTGGAATTGCATCAAGATCTGCACACAGTCTTTCTTCGTGTACCAGCCCTGGCTCACGAAATCAAGGGCCAAGGGGGTTGTAGGCGTGTTATCAGGCTGTATGAAGCGAGATACAGGCCGGGAGACTGGTTCTTGCGAGACCGCTTGGGGCGAGTATGGCTGAGGAAGTGTTCTGCTGAGGCGCAGATCTTGAAATTGCATGCCCTGGGGTAGTTGTGGCGATGCCATCATGCCGAGCGACGGGCTGCGACTAATAGTCTGACCCATCTGACCCAGCATAGGACTGCCGAGCTGTGAATAGTGGCCGGAGGGCCGACGCGGAAAGTCCGGCTGAGGATTTGTCGGGTTTGCTGCGGGCCCTGCATAAGCCTCGCTGCGCCTCCGCTTGTCCATCTGTTGCCCATATCCTTCGCTGACTCTTTTGGGAGGAGCAATCTCGTGTGGTGCTGCGGGCGGACAGCGCAATGTCTCCTCGCTTGGCGTGGGCGACGGAAGCACGCGGGCCACCGAATGTCCATGGTTGGCACTGTTCTGGTGGGCAACGACATTGGGGAGCTGGGGAGACGTGGAGTTGGAGAGTGGCTGCAGCTCGGTCTCGACGGTCGGGCGCGTGATCAGGCTCTCTGCGGATGCGTTTGTGGACGAGGGAACAGGAAATACGGGCTGTTTGCGAGGTCTTCCGCGACCGCGCACGGTGAAGGGTAACGGATTTTGTGTGACTTTGGCAGGAACGATGGGGGGCAGGGCAGGCGCGCTGGAGGGCAGCGGCGTCATCAAGCTCTTCTGTCTTCCCCCAAGGTTGCCCAGCGCATAGTTGAGCGTCTGCGCCGTCGCATCGTCTGGCACTCCTGGGGTCATGGCGTGACTCCAGGTGTGGTTCATGCCGCTCTGTTATGTTATGTATAGCCGCTTGAGAGTACGCGCTTGTCGCCTTCGAGTGCTGGACATGGGCGAGTTGGAATGTGGGGAGTTCATGTCGTGCAGGGAGATTATGAGCGACTCAGTGCATGGTAGTCGCGGCGGGTCGTGGGTGCCGAATGTGAATGTGGAGGGGGAATGAGCTTTTGTTGTCCAGGCTGCCGCGAGACACGTGAGAGAAGGCGCAATGAGGTCGTGGTGAAAGCCGGCTTCGCGACGACAGTGAGTCCTCACGATACCCGATGCCATGACGCACGGACAGCGATGTTTCGCGAACATGCCAGGTCGCTTTGGGCCAAGGCCATGGGCGCCGCCGGGGCTCTGGACGCTGGACGGCAAATAGTCAGCGGCCAAGTCAGAACCGCTCCAGGGCTGCCCGCTGCCGTACAAACCCACTTTGCCAATAGGCGCAGCGACTAGTCGAGATTTGCTTTGGGGCGCCCGGTGCGTCCGTGGTTTTGCCAACCGACGTAATTCATATCGCATGCAGGCTAGGTCGCCTACTGCTTCCAAGGATGCACATCGCTAGCTTCATGCCTCTCTGTCCCACCACCCAAGTATAGACACGACACCCCCGGCAGCCGCACGACGACGGGATCAAGCAATATACCTCCCCCCTCGCTCCAAACAACATCGCCACTTTGTTTCATTGCGCACCTGTCAGGCTGTTTCAAGTAGCGGTGGCTCGGTAGCCAGCATTTATAGTCTGCCAAACGTCCGACTGTTGCGCCCGCCTCGCCCGCCGATAGCGCGAACTCCCACGAGGATGAACCACCTGTACTGATCTGGAGACTGCTTGCATACACGCCCCCCCGACCCGACCCAGTCTTGGAGAGCAGCTGTAAGCATGGCGCTACGAACCCACACCGAGGGCTGCCGGCCTGGCGATACCCTCGTCGTAGTGCGTATGTTTCCCCTCACCCGTGCTGCCATTGCGTTGCACATGCCAGCGACATCTGCTGACAGCACTTGCAGACGAGTTCCTAGCCCGCAGTCCCGACGAGCTGAGCCTGAGGCGCGGAGACCGCATCGAACTGATTGAGCGCGACGACGACTTTGGCGATGGCTGGTTCCTAGGCAAGAACACCGAGACGGGAGAGAACGGCCTGTTTCCTGAAGGTATGTTGCGCTATCGACGGCAGCACAGTAGTGCACATCCCCTATCTGATCGTCATGCTTCCTTTTGCGAGTAGCACAGCTGATGTATATCAGTATACACACGGCCAGCACCCAAACCAACGCCCATCCCGACCATGCTCTCGCGCAATCCCTCGCAAATGTCTGTGCAATCAGAAAAACCATCGCCTCAGCCCGGCATGGCCATTTCTGAGCCGCCGACCGCCGCACAGCCACCGGCTTCCACGAGCGCCCCTCCACCTTTAAAGTCTGCACCCACAGAACCCCTGAACATCGCGTCGGGACCAGAAGTTGCTCGCCGAACATCTATACAAAATGGCCCGAGGAGCATCAGCATGACATTGAGCGGGGAGGCGCCACAAGAAGACGAGACGATAGGAAGCCCCGTCATGCACGAAACGCTGAGCGTCATCGACGAGCACATCACGGGCATGAGCACGCCGCGCCACAGCGCCGTGGGCAAGGAGATACGGTCCAATGACTCGGGAAGCGAGTACAGCAGCCACCACCGGCTGTCATACATCAACGGGCAGGAGACCGACGAGGAGGAGCAGAACTGGCACACCGAGGAGGAGGTCAAGACATGGTCGCCTGCGCGCGTCGCCGAATACCTCGAGGACGTGGGCGTGGAGAAGAAGCACTGCGATGTGTTCCGCGACCAAGACATCGATGGCGAAGCGCTGCTGGGCGTGGACCGCAACTTCATCTTCATGCAGGAATTCGATCTGGGCCCCATGGGACCGCGACTGCGCACGTGGATGAAGATTAACGCCTTGCAGTCCGAGGTCAAGAACGCGAAGGAAGCTGAAGCTGCAAGGACGACCCTTCTCCTGCCGCCTTCAGAGAGCCCAGACGAGTTCCCAGCCGATATGGGAAGGAGCAGGGCTGCGTCAACCGGGGCGGTCCTTCCTCGCATACCGACGCTCAGGGAAAGCATCGGATCCCGAGGCAACACCAGCCGTCAGCATATTCCGCGTGCAGCCTCGTCTGCCGGCCGATCGTCAACCATCGACGCGACCTCTCCACTCATCCAGCACACGCCCGCCTCACCTACGCCCGGTTCGCCTAGACGACCCTCCGCTGCTTCCGTCCGGAGTATGAATCACAGCCGACGCCATTCTTCTATCGAATACGGGCAGGGACCACCCACGCCTAGTACGCCTAGTCTGATGAAGCCGCCTACATCTGCACCCATGGCCGCCCACGCACACAGGAAGACGCCATCATTCGACCGCAACTGGACCATGGGTGCGACTTCTTTGTCCAAGTCCGTACAAGATATCGGGAGACCGGTTTCATCACATCACCATCATGCTTCCAGTACCAACGGAACTACGTTCGACTTCCGCGAGGCCGGCCTAGGCTCCGGGGATCTTGACCGCGGCTACTTTTCAGGAGGCGAGGTCGACAACCGCAAGAGTAGCAGGAACGTTCTGCGCAAGAGAGAAAGCGCCGCGAGCCATTCACGCAATGCTAGTTACACGACCGAAGGCGGACAGCGCGCCTCGTTCAGTCGCCGACACAGCAGAATTGGCAGCGCAGATTCGGCTCTCCGGCCAGCAAGTCCAATTTCCGCTGCCGCGAAACAATACTACGGTACCAGCACTAAAAGCGAGCGCAGCTCTAGTGCATTCGACTTTGTGCGGCCTCTCAAGCCAGCGAGCGAAACGCATCCAACCGTGACCAAGCTCGCATATGATTCGCACAGCATTGACGCCATTGCAAATTCGCCCAACGTCGCAGGTAGCGAGACCTCGAGCACAGGTCGTGCATCGCCCTCGCCAGCTGCTGTGCCA
Source organism: Alternaria rosae (assembly GCF_020736505.1). Taxonomy (NCBI): domain Eukaryota; kingdom Fungi; phylum Ascomycota; class Dothideomycetes; order Pleosporales; family Pleosporaceae; genus Alternaria; species Alternaria rosae. Next base: position 231,267 of record NW_025763582.1, read on the forward strand.
TCTCATACGCGCTCGTTCTTCAGCAGTAAAAAGGGATCACAATCTAGGGGTCTTCGAGCGATATCAGACGCAATAACCGGCGGCGAGAAGGCGAATTTGAGCTCCGCCGATGTTTCCACCACACAACACAAGGACTCACCAATGCAGTCACCCTCGCGGACGGGTTCTAGCACACCGTCTGGCACATCACTATCGAAGAGTTTTGAGCTTGAAAAGGCCGATAACAACAGGCGGTTTACCGCTGGCTCGACCACGTCCAAGGACGCAAAGAAGAAGGCCAAGAAGCATGGCACTAGTGCATATCTCAAGGGCCGCCAGCAAATCACCCCCCAACAAGCCATGGAGAACTGTGACTATAGCGGCTGGATGAAGAAGAAGTCTTCGAGTCTTATGACAACATGGAAGACGCGTCTATTCGTGCTTCGTGGCCGCCGTCTTGCCTACTACTACACGGAGAATGATACCGAAGAGAAGGGTCTAATCGACATATCATCGCATCGTGTGCTACCAGCGAACAACGAGAGAATGACTGGCCTTCACGCGTCTCTAACAGGCGCGGCCAACTCACCTACATCTCCGCACAATGCCACCATACAGACAACAGCATCTGCGGATAGCGCCAAAGGTATCCCAGGGCTGGAAGAAGACGTCTCGGGCATGTTCATCTTCAAGCTTGTGCCACCTCGTGCAGGACTCCAGAAAGGTGTCCAATTCACAAAACCCATCGTGCACTACTTCGCAGTCGATAGCCTTGCCGTGGGCCGACTCTGGATGGCTGCGCTCATGAAAGCCACAATCGACCGAGACGAAGCTCTTCCCTTCACGACCACCTACCAGCAAAAGACCATCTCACTGGAAAAGGCACGCGCTATGCGTCAACGGCCACCAAATCTCATGGACGAAGACGGAATCGAAGATGCCGAAAGGAAGAGCGAGATCTCGAAAGAGAGCATCCAAGAAAGCACGATTCACGAAGAAGACGAGAAGGGCCTCGCGATATCGGGACTCGATGATGCGAAGGCGTTGCTAGCGTACGCCGATAGTCCTGAGGAACACAAACACGACAGTACCGCAACGGCAATTGCGATGTAGCCTCTTCTTTCTCTTCCGATACCACCCCGTTCGTTTTCCAAGTTCAGTACATGCATTAATACTTGCCCGCTCCATGAATTGCCACCCCGGAAACGATAGCAATTGCATCGGCGAGGCTTTGGGAAGGCGTTCTTATTAGCGAAAGCCAGATTTCCTTTTTTTTTATCAATACACCGTCCTGAAGGCTGCCTGGTCAGTCATCCTTCATACAACAACATACCCCTCTCTCTTCTTACTGTTTTGACCTGCGATTTCGCTATATAGTCCTGCATCTTAGCATCATCGATGATGAGAGTCCTTACCTTTACCTGTCCTGTCCTGTCCTGTACTGTGCCGCTTTTATGATGGTGGGTTGAACGAGTGTGTAGCGAAAAGCGAGACTTTATAGCTTGTCTTTGTGGAGCGCGGATGGATGTAGTTAGTGCCTGTATGGAGGGATGACAATGTGTAATAGTAAGATCTACAGACTGGATCCTGCGCTTGAAGGTGATGCTGAAAAGTACTCATGTGTGACGTAAGATGCCGACTATACTTCATGTGTACAAGAGTTTGCTCCTATTATTGCGTTCCCGGAAGAACATGGCGGAATGAATGCATAACTCACGCCGAACTGTGAGCTTGTTGATACACTATATGCAATGCTGCGTTACCTGTAAGAGAATAGTGCATCATGTCTAGTTGACGGATACCGAATAAGTAAAAAAGCAAGGTACTTTGATCACCACGGACTACTAGGATGACTGATGACAAGGATGTAGACGCAGTCAGCTTGTTGCTAGCACTTACTGCAAAAGCTCGGAAATTTGAGGGAGAGCAACTAGGTTAAATCCGCTCACAGACGTTCTTATATCAAGTATGAGGCGGACGAAGGACGAGCAGTTGTGAAGTTGTCTTTAGCATTTGTTTATTTGTTCTTGTTCTTTACTTGAGTTGAGGTCCTGCGCAGTGCAGCCTTTCTTCCTTCTTTCCATCCAGCGATGTAGTATATAGTACTGAAACTTATGAATCTAAAGCGAGTGTCTTGGGGGGGTATCATCATCTCCATCAAATCAAACGGCAAACCACCAAAAAACGCAAACCATGAAAAACGCCAATCCTGATGCTGCTGTAACGCAAGATCTTTCACTGTTGATGTGGTGATGCAAGGGATTCTCACATCACACTCCTCTTCCTCCTCATCTTAACCTTCAACTCACTATTCTCCCTCTCCTTCGGACTCTCCATGGGCGCGAACCAATCCCTGAGTCCACACTGCTCCTCCAGACTCCTAAAGAGATCATCCACGCGATCAACCATCCAGCCACTCCGTATCCGCGCACCTGGCTTCACATAACCCAGTTTGAAGCTGTTGGAAATAGCGCAACTCCCCTCATTGAATGAGAATTGCATGCAATCATCCTGCTCCTCACACAGCGTACGGCAGTGTTCAAAAGATTTCCAGGCGTTGCGCTCGAGTTTGTTGGCAACGGCGGAGTGGTCGTGGGCGTTGTATTCTTTGTCGGCGGACATGTTGTCCCAGGCTGTGACTGAAGGACCGATTTTAGGGCGTACGAGCTCCATGAAGATGTCTCTGTGGCGGAGGAGAATAGGATGCCTATTGTACCAATCCTGTTCGAACGACCAGAGTTCTTGGATCTCAGTGGGAGACACGTGGTGGTACGTTATAGCCGGGTAGCACCAGAGGTCGCGATCGATTTTCGACGTCGCGGGATCGAGAGTCGCGGGGGAGTCGCCTTGGAAATGGGGGAAGGCGCGGTGCAGGGGAATGGAGATGTCTTCGAGGACTTTTCCCAAGGCGCAATCGCCGACCCAGTGGGTTTTGGTAAAGTCTTCGTATTCGGAGATGCGGGGGGAGCGTTGGGCGGAGACTTTACGTGCGGCGGGGGCAGAGAGGGCGAAGCCGGCGCCGCCGTAGGCGAATTCGACTTCGTTGATGAAGAGGTGCTTGCCGATGTAGTAGGACTTGCTGTCGTCGAAGTTGCCGAGGAATTCGAGGAGGTTGTTCCAGTTTAGGTACGTGTCGGCTTCCATGAAGAAATACCATTTGGCGTCTGGCTTCTCCTCGAGTGCTTGGTCGATCATGGGGAGAAACTTCCACTTGTCAAGCTGCCAGCCATCGTTGTCGGTGCGCAGGTAGTCACCCTGCGACGATCCGGATAGCGATGTGAGGACTTCTTGTTGTTTCACGCCTCGCCTTCCGTGCTCTTGTAGTTGGTGGTACAGCTTGAAGTCGTCATTCGTCTTCTTCGTCTCTTCACTAACTCCTTTGAGCACATCGTGGACGACGTGTCCATCTATCTCCTCTTCCAAGTCCGAGTGTATAACATAGTGGGGGACGCAACGTAACGTGGTACGGAGGTGCACCGGCACCTTTTCGAGTGATTCGGTGGCCCCGGTTCGCAAGACGACCAAGACGTCATCGGCGAGCTTGGACTGCGGGCAAAAGAGTTCTTCGGAGTGCTCATGCGCCGAGGTCTTTGCGGCGTGGAAGAGGGGCGGAGTGGCCTTGGTGAAGATATTAAGGACGGATACGGCGAATACGGCGCAGAAGATTAGTCGGCATAGGAAGGAGCGATTAGGCATGGCGGTCTAATAGTGATGGTGCAGCTCCGGGCTGAACCGCGAAAAGTCTAAGTAAAGAGTGTAGTAGCTGGAAAGGACAGTATAGTAATAAGAAGAATGAACGTGTGTATGGATCTCGCTAGTGTTCTGATAGAGAGTGGAGATGCGGTGCCGTAGCCATCGGATGCCGGCGGAGGTTGGGTAAAGCGGGGAGCGAGGTAGCAGCGGAGTGTAGTTCGTATGAATAAGGAAAGAAGAGGAAGGTTCAAGGGAGGAGGCATGCTCCTCTTGAGCGACTTGTAGGCTATGGCGATCATAACCTTTTGGCATGACCGTGTGTGCAAGTGGCCGAAGCGACCTGGCGATCAATGCCCCCGGTGTGGATTCGTCAAATGCGCCGGACCTGTCACGGCGTGTCATTCCCGTGCGCGTAGGATCGCCACAAACCGCGGTGAGCAGGGCATGATGATAATGGCGCGTTATGAAGCACGGCGCTGACCTTGCAGCGCATGCTGATGCCGCGCTGGGGCTGCGCCTAACCGGCTTACGGGGGCGTGAAGCTGCACAGTGTCAGAGTTTTGGGTGTGGTAATGGGGTGCCGAGGAGCTGGTAACCTGGGGCATGAGGCGTTGCGCCTACCGCTTCTAGCGCTACGTCATGGCCCGTTTCAAGTGGCTGGTTCGGGCATCGCGGATTCGGATCGGCATTTGCTGCTGCCTCATTGTGGAAGTTTGTATCCTGGTGTTGATCACCATCATCAATCCAAATGAACGCGCGTCGACAAAAGGAGTACTCTCACCTGATGTTTGTGAGGGATATTCCATGCTTCGACGTCCCATGGGCGGTTCACGATGCCTCATTTCCGCGGTTCCTGTCAAGTCCACCACTCACGCTACTCCGCTTGGAGTCGTTCAACACTGAAAAGAAATTATGCGCGACAAAGTTCGGGTCGTGATACGAGAGTCCTGCCGATGCGACGGTGGTTCAAACAACGCGCATGAATGTTTTCCTTCTGTCCGCGAAGGAACAGCAGCAAACCACGAAGGGGTCATGTTTCAATGCCTCTCTTCACACATTTTTCTTTGTCGGCTTCACTGCATCCCATTCCAGCCTTGCTTCTTTGATTCAATAGCCTTGCCTGTATCAACTGTGTCTAAAAGCTAACCTCACAACTACTCCTTGTCCTCCAAAAAGCATACTAACTTCCTCAACGCTCAGCGTCCGAGTACGACCCAAGTAACGGCGAACTAACGGCGAACCAGTCCAAAAGCAACATCACACTACCAAACTTCTACCATGAGTCAACAGTTTTTTCAACGGCAGCAGCCGGGTATCGCTGTCCAATATCCCGAGATTACTCAACGGCAAGTGTGGGCCCTTGCTGCCGGTTATGTACTTTACTTCGTCTTGAGCATCACGGCTCTGATATGGTACAACCGATATGTGGAAGGGAGAGATCGTCGGCGTTGAACGTTGAGCGTTGAGCGCTGACCGCTGAGCGCGCATGGACGGCTGATGCAAGTATGGAGCGCTTTTGATGATCAAGCATACTGCAAGAGTCGTTGGGTTGGTGCTAATGCTCGACTGGATCTTCAGGTCACACGGATTCGACCTCATTGTTTCTGGGTATCCTTGGTGGCATCAGAGGTGGAGGGCGTTGTTTGATGTCATTTCTTCAACGGTGTTCTTTTCGCTTCTCGTGTCTTTTTGCTGAGATCCACCTTCTACTCGCGGGTCTACGGCCTGAATCATGAAGTCAAGCTTCACATAGCGCAGCGAGAGGTTCGCCGCTCACGAAGGGCACACGCTCAATGGCAGTTTACACATACACCCACGGCTCACTACTCACGTATACGACAAGGTCATGGTGAGATATAAGTGACGGCTGGTCGCACCGTCCCAGTATCATCACAGTGCTGAAAGCATCAAAGAGCAAGGTTGGAATTTGTTGCTTCAGCCGCCAGCTGAGAGGTTATACAAGCCAACACGCCCATCATCTGGGCTGAGTTCATAAGTTCGGCAAGGACCCATTGAAATGCACACCAGACCACGAATGAGCGGCACCGGAGCGTTCTCCGACATCTCAGTGTCTCCAACTCACCAAAACAGTGGCTCGGCACTTTACACTTCACCGAACAAAGACCAAAACGGATACCAGGACCGTGGAACACGGTTAGAAGCTATACAAGATGCATGTAGGCCGTTAGCTGAACGGTTGTGAAGTAGCCGCGAAGATTGTGGGGCGCCACGCAATTTTGATCACTAGTCACACCGACAAATGTCAAGATGGACAAAGGCCGTGGTGGTACTCACCCAAATACCTTTGCGCAAGGGTTCCGGTAACGCTCTGCGATGAGCACTTATGAAACCCGAATTTCACGCCTCCTACGTGGTGTGGCTTGCAGAATGTGTTCTAGCACTCGCGGCGACTGCACTCATTCCAAGCACAACTTCATCACCTCTCTCGTCATCAGCCTCATGTACATCCCGAGCAGCCGAAGAATGACGCTGCAATAAATTAAATCCCAGAAATCAACCAATGAGCGCCTCATCCTTCGCAGCATGCGAAGATCCTTGGCCATTTCCGTGTTCCATGCTAGGAAGAGCATCGGTATGATTCTGAAACTGCGCTAAACCGCCCTTTGTTCTCCAACTCCCCAACTCCTGACCTCACAAGATGCTTGTACGATCATCAGCAGCTACACATTCAGCCGCAAAGTTCACAGCAGAATCAAGCTTTTCGCGGAACGTTTATCAAACACCTCGTATATGCACCCCGCTGTGTTCTGCTTCCAGCCAGCAAAACTCCCTGACGTCTCATTAAACTTGGTGGGCCGGGAATTACGTCCCGGCACTTTACCAGCGAGTAAGAAGGAGCCGACAATACCGCCGCAATATATGAACGTCACGTCCTAGTGTACGCATGCGTCGCACACCTCTTTGTCCACTGCCACCGCAAGCCAAGTTGACCGCTTACTCCAATAGATGAAAATGATGACTTTGAGCAAGCATGTTTGCTCTTGTTTCCACACGTGTGCAGCGCTAACAGTGGGTGCTGACGTGCTGGGCGTTCTTGAGATCCAGAAATCATTTCGGCTGCGGCCTTGTGCCACCGGCTGCAAGGGCTCTCAGGGTTCTTAGGGCTGTTTAGTACCGTGTGGGAGGACGGGAAGGCATCTAGGACAGGCGTCGAAGGCGTTTTGTGGGGTAGATGGTAGTCTAGAAGAGTGCCGTCATGGGTGATAGAATGGAGAAGTGACTTGGCGCATATTGATATATAAACCTCGCTGCTCTCTTCGAGTGAATCTGCTCCAACTGACAAGCTCACCAAACTCAACTCCCACCTCCCAAAACTAATCTACAGAACCAGCCGCCCACCATGGTATCCATCAAGCAAATCACCCTCCTAGCCCTCACAACCGGCCTCGCCACCGTCACCGCCCAATCCACAGGCAAAACAACACGCTACTGGGACTGCTGCAAAGGCTCCTGTGCCTGGTCTGGAAAAGCGCCCGTCAACAAACCCATCGCCACCTGCGACAAGAACGATAACCCCCTCACGAACCTAAACGCAAAGAGCGGATGCGAGAGCGGAGGAGGCGAGGCATACATGTGCACTAACCAGTCGCCATGGGCCGTCAACGACGACCTCGCGTATGGATTCGCAGCTGTGAAGCTCGCGGGGAAGACGGAGAGGGACTGGTGCTGTGCTTGCTATGAGTATGTCTACCTTAACCACTCTGCTGAACATCAGAATTTAGATGAGATGTGACTGACGACCGATACAACAGAATGACATTCACATCCGGCCCCGTTTCCGGCAAGAAAATGATCGTGCAAACCACAAACACCGGCGGCGACCTCGGCGACAACCACTTCGACATCGCCATGCCGGGCGGTGGCGTCGGAATCTTCAACGCGTGTACCGCGCAGTTCGGTGCTCCGCCGAATGGCTGGGGCCAGCAGTATGGCGGTATCTCGTCGAGGTCGGAGTGTGATGGTTTCCCTGAGAAGCTTAAGCCGGGCTGCCAGTGGCGGTTCGATTGGTTTAAGAATGCGGATAATCCCAGTGTGAGCTTCAAGGAGGTTACGTGCCCGAAGGAGTTGACGGATAAGACGGGGTGTGTTAGGCAGTAGGTGGTATGGGTGAGGGGATTCGCTGTATATGATTATGATGAGGGTGACCTCTTGTATATATGAACTTATGAAACAAAGAATGATATGAATGGCTGCGCTAGTCACGCTAGAGAAGTATTCGATGTATGGATGAGTGTGCCGAAAATCTGGCAAAGCGAAAGATGTATACAACGGTCTATCTAATCCTGTTTGGTCGTAAACTCCGCCTGCCCAACTTCATGTTCATGTGAGCTCCCCGAGCTAGTCTGCGCCAACTTCCCATTAACACCCGCAATAGCACTCTCAACAGCCGCGGCCACATCAATATGGAAGAACGGTCTGTTCTGCCCATGCACGGTAGTCACCTTACCACTCGGCAGACCCTTACTCCTATTAACAACGCTAATCTCATCCTGCGCCTCTTCGTCCTGCAACTTCGAGCCCGAGTTATCGAGAGGTGCGTAGCTGTACACTGGGTTCCAGTGCTGGCGTGCGGCAAAACGTTCGCGGTCGATGTAACCGAAGCCAGCGGTTGTCAGGGCGCGTTTGGTCCAGCGGCTGTTGATTGAGGCGAAGTGCCATTCTACTGTTTCGGGTGCGGCGTGGCGGTCGAGTTGCGCGCGTACGTCGATGAGTCCTTGGATTGATGTTACGTCGACGTTGTTGACGGCGCTGAAGTCTAGGATTATGGCGCGGAGGATGGGTCGGTTGTCGTCGACGTTGATTTGTTGTCCGCGACGTGGGCCTTGTGAAAGTCAGTATATTGAATGGCAGTCTGGTCATGTGTCAATCTCACCTGGGTCGTTCCATGGTCGATCACCGATCTTTTGGTACTTGTCCAGTGTCGTTGGGCGGGAAATAGTCTGCGCATGATGCACGAGTTCATCCATGTAGCCTTGCTGGTTGAGATATGTGAAGCCCTCGGTGAAACGGTAGATGAGTATTCCGGGGTACGGAGATTCGATGTCGACCAGCGGGTTTGAGCCATCCTTGCGGCTGATTGGGATGAAAGCCTCACGAACAGAAGCGGTAGTTCCAGGAGTGAAGTGACCATCGTCCTTGTTGGCCATAGTTTCGGGACTGGCAATGTAGATCCTGACTCTGCCTAGAACGGCTCCGTGAGTGAACAGCTGGCGCCAAAGCAGGAGTGCGAATGAGGCCGCGATGGTGACGTAGATGCCGTTTTCGATGTTCGTGAAGATTGTTACGAAGACACCTGCGAAGAAAATCACTACTTCCAGAGGTGACGTTTCCCAAAACTGGAAGACCACGTTGGGTGGCGTGATTAGATCGCCGACAGCGTGAATGATGACGGCGGCAAGCGCGGCCGAAGGGATGTAGAAGAAGACTGCCGTCAAAGCATACAAGGCGAGGAGGACGATGACTGCAGTGAAGATACCAGCGAGCGGGGTACGGACACCTGCTTTGGACTTGATAGCGGTTCGCGAGAACGAGCCGGTGGCCGGGTAGGCACCAAGGAATGGACCAATAACATTCGTAAATCCGACGGCGACGAGTTCTTGCGAGGCTAAACAGCAGGGTCAGTATTTCCTCATCCGAGACATGAGAACGACTTACGGTTGATGACGTAGTTGTTGATGCGCCCGAAAGACTTTGAGATCGCGATATGTTCGAGAATTAATACGATGATCGTAACTGGAATGTCAGGTGCGATTGCTGAGAGAAGTTTGGTGTCCATGTTCGGGGCACCGGCATGCTGAAATCCTCGCGGCACACGACCCAGAATCTTGAACTTGGCCATCTTGACATCGTTTTTCGCATTGTGGAGACCTGGGATGTCCTTGTTGGCGAGCCAGCTGATCATGATGTAGAGGAGAATGACGAAGGCCATCCGCAGTGTGCTGACGAAGAACCAGACCTTTTGCTTCGACGGCTGCTTCTTCGACATGAAGTTGCAAAAGATGCGGATGGCGTAGAGCATGAAGAGGGCAGTCAATCCCATAGCGGCATCCAGCTTTGTGCGTCCAAGGCCTTTGAGGGTGTCGATGACGACTAGGTACGTGGGACCACGTGTGTTGACGCCAGAGATACCCATGAGGGCTGGGACCTGTCCGGCTCCAATGGAGATGGCTGCGCCTGTCATGAACGAGGTGATCGCAACAAGAGGGATGAGCTCGACGATCCTTCCAAGACGTGTGAGACCGATGAACAGGAGAACGGAACCAGCGATAACGGAAAGAGCCCGGGCAATGTCCACGGCTTCGATCTCTGGCTGTTTTTCCTGGATCTTTGTGACAATGTTGCCGACAATGGTACTCATAACAGCAACGGTACCAATGGTGATGTCCTTGGATGTAGCAAAAGCCCAGTAGAGGATGAAGCCGACGAAACTGGTGTAGAGTCCATACTCAGGAGGAAGCTTCGCCAGTAAAGCGTATGCCATACCCTGGGGGATGACAACAAATCCAACGGTGCAGCCGGCGATGAAGTCTCCGAAGAGCCATGTCAAGTTGTAGTGAAATATCCAATCCCAGAAGGGAAACAAGCTTCGTAGGTAGCGTTTCGTGGCGGTCGCTGACGGCTTGAACCGAGAAAGCCATTCCTTTGCGGTCGGTTCGCGCTCGACGTCTACATCCTATTAGCTCTTGTCGGATGACAGACTATACAGTATTTACATGTTTCCACGGATGATATTGATGCAGCGCCAGAAACCTCGGGCTCTTTTCGGTAGTCAAGATTGATTCCAAGCACCTTGGCTGCTTTCTGACCAGCGGATGCCATATTGGCGGACGTCGTCAGCGAAGGCTGTATCCTGGACTCCTAGGATTTTGTGAACAACAGATTGAATCAAGTCAAGTAGGGTTCCGGCCGGGTTAAATGTACCCAAAGACGCGCGTGGTGATACAAGGTAACGAGTATCTGGAAGACCCGACGTTTTGCCAGACCGAGGGAAGATGGGTGCAACCTTATAGTACGTTGCGTGAACGAGCCCCCCGTGGAGAAGTAGTGGGAGAATGTCAAGTTCGGTCAAATAGAAATGCCACATAGTTCCAGATCCAAGGCGGAGGCACAGCCGCATGTGCTATGGGCCGACGCCATCCCAGGGATTTGACGTCTAACAAGACGGCACATTGCGCTTGGCGTGGGCAGAGTGTGCGAGAGAAGCTTTCCGTGCAAATCACAGTGCAGCAATGCTATCACTGCACAGCGCCCGATCATGACGTGCTTTGCATTGAGCAGAATCCTACTTATTGGCAGATGGAAGACGAGGAATTTGGCAGGCTGGGCTCAGCGAAGCGTTGAGCTTGTGAGGTCTGGGCTTCCGAAGGCGGAGATATGGCGTTGGAGGCGTTGGAGGATCGCGTGGGAGATCTGGGGTCGCTGGTTGGCCATGGCTAGTGTACACCGTATCTTACAAGCTCCTAGACATTGTCCATGCTACCAATTTGTGCAATTTCCTCTTTGTTTGGAAATTTTCATGTCAACGAGCATGGCAAGACCAACGCCAGGAAGGAAGAGTGGACATGCCCAGTCTTGCAGTATCTCAACGAACTAGCATCTGGCGTACACTGTTCGCGTAACGTTCGCAATTGATGCCAAGGATTGCGACATCTCGGTTGGCGGCATTGGCACCAAACACGATGCTTACCTGGACAGGCCTACTGCAGCCACACTAGCGCCCGAAAGACGGTGCTGTAAGAAGGTTGTCACATTCGGGATGGCAGATGTGAAGAGCTAATGCACTGAAACAGATGGCGAATATCCAAGCGCACCCTCCCCAATGTCTTCACATTGGGTGTGTTTCGTCCGAGTGCGGAGATAGTTCCGATACTTCGACCAAATGTACGCCAGGAAGGCGGTGGTTGTGCGCAAAGCCGAACAAGGTACAATCTCATTGCTGAGCTCTTGGACGCGGTTCAGAACTCAAGACTCTCCGCAAAGCCACATTTGGGGTTGTTAATCTGGGTAAGGTTTCCAGCCTCATTTGCTGCACGATAAGCGCCAGATTCATCTCCAGATGCCGTGCAACCAGGGTCTCGGTTTGATGCCATCCATGCACAAGCCCTCCAGCTGAACTCTTACCTGGATTCTAGGCCATATAATTAGACTTCGCGGTAGCACGCCATCTGAGGCATTGATCACACTCACACGGGCCAGCGAATCGACACGCTCTTCGAGAAGAAGCAACTGCTCAGTTACACACACCCTCACGAGCTAGCGGAATGCCACTACAACCAGCCTGGGTCGCCTCTTCAGCCCGCGTGCTACGATGTGTAACTATCCTAGATGCTTGGACGCCATTGGTTTACCACACTTTATCGCATGCAAGCAGAACCACCGACGTGGGTTCCAACACGAACCGAGAGTCTGGAACAGTATGAAGTCTGCATGATCTGCGGGAGTTCCTACGCTGTACAAGGCCACATCCTCGTGAGGATTGAAGAAGCGAGTGGCGGTTTGTCCCGGACGTCTGGCCAGCCCAAACCTATGCACCTTCGCGTGTATATCGCCGAGGAGGGTCTGGGGTTCGTATAGAACGTGGGATGGTCGACTAAGATAGCGTTTACTGTTGTCCTTCATGGGGGGTTCATCTCGGCCACCACCTAGTCGGGCAATAATTGTCCGCAAGGAGGGAGAATCGGAGTGATCGTGGTATTCGTTCAAAAGAGATCATTGTGGTAAGGAAAGAAGTGACGCGTGACGTGCTTGGTCTTGATAGCGCATTTGACCATCGATCATGCGTGATCTGGCGAATGTCAGTAAATCTGCGAATTGAGGCGTCCACTGCTGTCTATGGCGCGCAGGATATGCTGCGCAAATACAGCGCCGCAGAAATTAATAAGAATGTAGAAGATCTGATTTCGTCGTGGATAGACGTACCGCTTGTGTTCTGGAGTGAATGAAAGAGAAGGAGTCTCGCATGAAGCCCCCGATGCAGCGCTGAACCAATCGCGAGATTACGTCATCGACCCTGCGCGAAAACCAACACATTAGCACCGCAGAGCTGACCTCAGCGACACCCACACGCGACGATGCGTGTGTCCTGTTGATAGGCCGAAATGCAGGTAAACCTCGGCGCACAACTGACTATTGTTCTAAACTCCGTTTCTCGTCGTTCGATGAAGCCTTAACGCCATGAAAACTCGCGCCTCGCTCTTGATGCGTCCACGAGTGCCAATAAAAGCGGAGTGAGGGGTCAAAGGCAACAGAGATGACCTCAGCCCTGACCGGGGCGTAATGCAACATACAAGGTAACGAGCGAGGTATATAACCTCTTGGTTGAGCCATGGTGGAAGCGCGACAATTATACACAGGTCTGGCGACTCGTGCGATGGCTTCCAAAAGTCTTCTTCTGCGGGGCGGTGTTGCTCTGATACATGATGCGAATAACCACGTCGTTCCTACCAAGACTGACATTCTTGTCGAAGAGGGCAGGATCACAAAAGTCGCGCATCAGATTGAATCGCGTCAGGACATCGAGACTATTGACTGCACTGACAAAATCATCAGCCCAGGCTTTATCGATACACATCGTCATGCTTGGCAAACACAGCTCAAAGGCAGGCACGCCAATGAGCAGCTGCTGGAGTACATGGTGACTGGTATGGTTTCATGTCGAACTATAGGACCTCATTTTGACAAAGAGCAGGCAATTCGCAGTCTTTCCAGTACTCGCCCGAAGATGTCTTCTACGGTCAGCTCGCCGGTTTACTGGAGAGTATCGCAGCTGGCACGACCACGGTGGTTGAGCACGCACACATCACCCGCTCACCAGAACACGCCAAAGCCGCCATCGCAGGTACTGCATCTTCCGGCATGCGATCCGTGTTCTGCTACACTCCCATTTCGCTCGTCAAGCAGTTCAACCCCCTCACCTGGCATCAAAACCTCCTCGAGGACTGGGTCATGAACACCTTCGAGGAACTCGCCGATAATGGACCTTTCGGGGACGGAAGAGTAACGCTGGGTTTCGCGTTCGACTTTTGGTTTCTGCCTGCAGATATGATCAAAGGCATATTTGCTAAGGTGAATGCCAAAGGCGTCAAGACGATTACCACCCACGGCTCTGTATCGCTAGGAGGTAGTGTGATACAAGCAGCGTCGAAGCATGGTTTACTCGACGAGAAGATTATCGTTTCGCACGGTGGTACCATCGTCAAGGCTGATGCTGAACTCTTGAAGGCCGCTGGTGCATTCGTGAGCTCTACCCCGAGTTCAGAGCTCCAGATGGCCATGGGGAGGTCCTACTGCTTCGATGCCTCATTCCCAGATGGAGGCGTGAGCGGAGATTCGATTGGACTACAGGACAACAGCGCGCTTGGCGTTGATTGCCATTCCGCCACTGCCGGCTCTATTATCGCTGAAGCAAAACTTGGTCTCGGCAATGCGCGAAATCACCACAACGAACACATCATGAAGCAAGACAAGATTCCACGAGATCTTCCTGATAGCCTCAGTGTCGAGGCCGCCTTCAATCTCGCAACGATCAAAGGCGCAGAGGCTGCGAACTTGAGCAGCAAGATTGGCCGTATTGCGGAAGGGTACAAAGCGGATCTGGTCATCTTCGACGCTCTGAGTCCCAGCATGGTCGGCGCTGCGCAACACAATCCCGTCGCCGCGATCATCCTGCACTCGAGCCCGGCCGATATCGAGACTGTCATTGTCGATGGCATCGTGAGGAAGAAGGATGGCAAGCTACTGCCGGTACAGGTAGACAGCAGCGCCAAAGATATGATAGGAAGCGACACCCTCGACTGGCTCAGCATTGCCAAAGAGATTGTCTTAGGCAGAGAGAAGATGCAGAAGGAAATTGACAAGATCGATTTTGAGGAAGCATACGAGGCAATACTCAAGATGTTCCACGTTGACAAGACGAAATTGGTAGACTGAGATCTGTAGAGTATCTCCAATATCGGATAACGCTGTCTCGATACTCAAAACCTAGCTGAGGGGGTTGATCGTTATCATTTGGCTGTTGTAAATCGTGGTTTGTATGGTAATCGGCCCTGTAACACGAGCGCGACGCGCTGCATTATACTCAGTATGGTTAGTCAGTTAGCGCCTCCTTCACCCCAACCTCAAGGGGATCGAACTATTAAATGCTCCCCTTACTGCGCGGATATTTAGGTCGTCTCATTCGATCTCTGTTGCAATAACTATACATTTTCATTCGGCAGTCAATTCTCAGTGTGCGCTTTGTATCATGGGCCAACACTCTACGTCGAAGGAGCGTAAGTATCTGGAGCTACGCAAGCAACCACTCAAGTATACGCACTGCAGAGCGGCAACACGACCCATCTGCCATAATACCATCAGATTCAAAGAAGGATAGACCGCCTTCTCACGAACATGATTGCAAATATAAAGTCTACCCAGATGCACTGATTAGGCACCTGAGATATGAAGACAAGGTCGAGCAGATCTAAGCACAGCTATCTGAGCGACTGCGGCAGGTCGACGAAATCTTAACCCTCCTGAAATGCGCGACCTACATTATGTACTCGGAACGCAAGATCTTGGGTTAGACGGATTCTGGAAAGCGCATAAAGCATACTTCCGTCACGAGTCTGAGCAAGATTGATTGATATTCGAGAAAATCTCAAGACGTGCCGAGGTTATTAGGGTAAAGGCGAGCTTAAGGTTATACTGGGATGGAACTTGCGACAAATGGCAAGGCACTTTCGAAGTATTATGGCTAAATTACTAGATATCTGCGCTTGATGAGGCTAAGCATTACTCCTTGCGAATACACTTGATCTTTCTCCGCGACGGGTACTTGAGGTTGAAGATTTTTCTACCTGATCCTGTTAGGAGGGAGAGTACTGGTTATACTGAATTTTTTGCCATTGAAGAGGACAGGACAGATGATGGAGAAGGCGGATCAATTTCGGATTTCGAACAGGACGAGCTTGAGACCACTGAGTCTAGCGGCGAAGATACCACAGATCGCGAGAGCGATATTCCGGCCGGCGATCACGACAGGGCTCGACAAAAACACGCGAAGCGCGAAGCGCGTGGCAGAGCCATCGAAAGATCGCTTGAGGAAAGAATTGCTTCGGGAGAGGAAGAAGACGACGAAAGCAGCGAAGCACGCAGGACAGACCTGGAAAATTATGTTACCGTGACTTGGGACGTTCACTCGATTGCATACCTCGACATGCTCATCGTCAAAGGCATGGAAGTTGACGATAAAGTCTTCGACGGCTACACCTGCAGCGAGTTCAGCTTTGATTGGGACATCTACGAGTCACGCTATACGGCCACCCTGGAACTTTGGCCGTCGAATCATCCATGGACAGGCGATTTTGAGGGGGAACGAAAGTGCAAGAGACGGTGCATCTAGCACATCCGACGCTGACGAAGACAACAGCGTTCGATCTGCTGTCAACGCTGCGCACAAACTACATCATCAGTACAGATACGAAGCTTCTCGTGCTTTCAATCATGTTGTATCAGGGATAAGACATGGAACTTTAGACCGTAAAAGCTATGGCGACATTCCAATGTTACCCATCCGGGGTGAATATACATTGTACTCTCCACAGTACGCGGAATTGCACTAAAAGGATAATCCGACTCTCTGAACCGAGCAGCTTGCCAGTACATGGACGGCAGGTAGCCTTCGTTCGGGACGACGCTGGAAAAGTGGTGGAGAAACTACTGAGGCTGCAAGCACAATTCCTGGATTCAAGCATTTTTTAACTTTCGAGTATTTTGAGGCAAAAATCTTTTGCTTGTAGGATCCATAATATCCAGGTGGATGATGGTGATATATTTCGGAATAAGCTCAAGCATTCGAAACGCATGACAATGTCGTGCCTTGATGGTCCATACACTACTTTAACCATTCCAGCGGAAGAACTAGGCGGCAATATTAAGGAAGACGACTACACGTTCGTTGGGATCCTGGATAGGACGGAGAAAGAAATAGCAACCACCAGGTTCATAAAGAACTATTGGTGCAGACCAGTACCACACTACGAAGCGCCATACATCTCCACTTTACCTCAAGGTTGCACACGGTATCTTGCGCCGACATCTTTTTCTGGGCCAAAACTACGTGATCAAGGCTCATGTCAGCTATGCAGGCGTGCTGATCTCTTTGCTGGTGAGTATGCATTCTTAGCTCGTAGTCATTACCATCAGCTCATGCAACAAAGTCCACAAACCAGGACGAATACAACGTAGGATATCGGAAGCTGCGAGCGCAGGCCAAGCAGGTACTGTACCACCAAACGAAAGTTCTGACGATGTCTACGAGAAGGCCCTTGCCAAAACTGGATCTACTTTTACAACTGGAAAAGTTTCGCATTGTTTTTGTGCGAGTCACGCTCGACTGCTAGAATCTTTGCAGCTCGTGGAACGCTCCCTATAGCGTCCTTGCAGGGCACATGGGCCTTGTATTCAAACGAGTATCTCACCTTGATACGTCAGTCAAGGTGCAGACATCAAACCAACTCGGACTACAGCGCTGGAACAGTACACGTAAGAACGTGTGGCTACGGTGGCAACGGACTTGAAAGCTATCACTACCCAGAAGGAGCCCAGTTCCGTTTGGCCGGACAAGATGCGTACCGGTGGATGCCATTATATGTCCCATACAAAGCGACAGGGGATGAGGAGAAGGAAAAGAAACATCGGATGAATGCACGTACGGGAAAAAAACGCTCGTTCTATGTATCTTACTATAGCCATGGCATATTGCAGTTTTGGATACCTGCGCAGTCGATGGGAGGAGACGAGCGTGATGATGCTGATGTCAACTTCTACGCTGTACATGATTGTGCGCAAGAAAAGGAAAGGAATCGGGAAATATGCGGCGTAGAAATGGGTATAGATCGGAGAGTCAAACATGGCTTGCGGTCTTGATGTTCGCGTGCCTGCCATATGCTGTTTATGATTACTGAATTAGAGTATCCTTCTCAATACGTTGCGATTTCTTCGTGGCAGTGATTAGGTGTAGTAGTTCAAGGAAAACAGAAGTAGAGATCTGCGTTGCGGCTCCCCAGTCGAACGTCATGCAGTCGGGTGGCGCAGGAGCTTGGACCCTTCAGCATCCCCGAAATCCATAGCTTCATCAAGAGATATCCCCAACATTACTACAACACCAGCGCATACCCAATTTCTTAACCTTTTGTTGTCGAAGTGCAGTTTCTGCATATCACCTGATCGCTACACATACTTCATCCGCCGCAATGGACGTCAAAGAGCCCCTACTACCGTCCGACCCCCCACCCTCATACGAAGATGCACGAAAGTCACCAATTCCACAAAACAAATCGGGATCAGGCGCACCATTAACGAAGAGACCGCCCCCAGGACCACCTCCGCCACTCAGCCTGCCAGCGCTGAATGAATTGAGAGGATCGAGAGTTGTGCTCGCGAGTGCGTCACCGCGGAGAAGACAGCTTCTCGCACAGGTGAGAAGCTCACCACCAGACGACAAGCATCATATGCTAATTTGGATTAGATCGGCCTCACAAAAATCGACGTAGTCCCATCTAAATTTGCCGAAAACCTGGACCATTCACTCGGCGCGCTGAACTACGTCCTCGAAACCGCGTCGGCCAAAGCGCATGACGTATACAAGACCGAGATCAACAATCGCGAGCGCGGCGAACCCGCCATAGTCATCGCTGCCGACACGATCGTAGTATCGTACGCTGGGCGAATACTGGAGAAGCCAAAGAGCGAGGCGGACCATATAGCAACGCTGAAGATGCTGAGAGATGAGGGCGAGCACAAGGTCATGACGGCTGTTGCCGTGATGAAGCCATTGGAGTCTGCGGTAGACCCGGGCTATGCTATGGAGACACATGTAGAGGAGACGACGGTGAAGTTTGATCCTACTGGTACTTAATCCCTCCCAAACGCGTCTGAGTAGAACACTAACATGCACAGTTACCGACGAACTCATTCTCGCATACGTCAGAACGCGCGACGGCAACGATAAAGCAGGCGGCTACGGTATACAGACAGCTGGCGCATGCCTCATCGAGCGTATAGAAGGATCATATGATAATGTGGTTGGTTTGCCGTTACGGCAGACGCTGAAGCTGATAGAGAAGGTCATGGAGCCTGAGGAAGAAGAGGGGGACTTCTTTGTGGATAGCAGAGAGGAAGAAGAGGAGGAGGAGTAGAGCCCCCCGGTATTCCAGGACAGCGATAGTGCCTGGCATGCGTATTCATCTCCACCTGGGCATAGACGACGGAAGAAAGCATGGGATCGCATAAGAAGGGTAACTTTCTTGGTTTGCACGGAATAGAGGCCATGATAAATGTTTGAGGTTGATACATGTCAGATAGCTCTATGGAGCAATTGACTGTTTTCAAGGAAAGATGATGGTTGACAAATACACAAGTAATTCATCCCGTACCGCATTCAACGGAGACATAGGAATCGATGTACCGACTTACGCCCGTATCCCCCCGGCAGACTATGCATTAATACTGTAGAGCTTTTCGTACGACACGCTTTGAGACGCACTTAGCTTGCTCGTGATCATTTTCTGACATGCTGCTCCAATTGCCAATGCACAAGACGAATCAGAAACATGCTTGGACGTTTCATGAAGCCTTCCAAGTCAGCACACTATCTCGCATTCTCACCGCTGAGTGCATTGAATCCATAGCGACTTCTAGCTACACCCCTCCATTACCAATCCACGCCCCACTTGCCTCGGCTCAGCCTTAAATCTCGCAGCGGGCACCTTTCCCAAAACGGGTGACTCCCGGCGCGAGCGCTCGTCATGGCTTCGTGTCGTTCAACGTTGTCTCGAAGATTCTGCATTTGCGACAAGTTTCGGGCCCCGCGTCGAGGCCTTCAACCAAAGAAGTGGCTTTGGTGGTCGGACGAAATTCGTTTTTGCGTCTTTTTGCCGGTCACTGGCCGATATGCAACGTTACGACTGGGCTTGCCGTGCTAGGACGGCGCCTCCGGTCCCTCCCTCCACCCATGATGCAATCAGGGTCTTTCTCTCGGCGGTGAAATCACAGTTTGTCAGCTAGAGGTGTTGGTATATAGATAGGTGCTCATGTCTCAATCTCCAGTATCAAATTATTAACATTACTCTACAACATCAGCATACAATACCCTACACATACCTTCCTAATACCCAATTCTACACACTACACACATCATCATGGTTCAGAACAAGGGCGTCATCTTCAAGAAGGTCCCAGAGGGATGGCCAAAGCCAGGCCAGGACCTCGCTGTTGAGGCCCGCGACATTGACCTCGACCAGAAGCTCCCCGAGGGAGCTCTTCTCGTCAAGAACTTCTATGCCTCCTTCGACCCCTACCAGCGCGGCCGCATGCGTGCACCCGACGTCAAGTCGTACTCCCCTCCCTTCGAGCTAGGCAAGCCCATCACCAACCGCTCCATCTTCAAGGTCGTCAAGTCTGCCAGCGACAAGTTCAAGGAGGGCCAGACCCTCATCACCATGGGCATCAGCCCCATTGAGGAGTACTCCGTCCTAGACAAGGACGCCGTCGCCAACTGCATGGAGCTCAAGAACCCCTACAACCTCGACCCCAAGTACTTCCTCGGCCCCCTAGGCATGCCCGGTCTAACCGCCTGGTCCTCCTTTTACGAGATTGGCCAACCCAAGAAGGGCGAAACAATCTTCATCTCAGCAGCCTCAGGCGCCGTGGGCCAACTCGTCGGCCAACTCGCCAAGCACGAGGGCCTCACCGTCATCGGCTCCGTCGGCGACGACAAGAAGCTTGACTTCATCACCAAGGAGCTCAACTTCGACTCCGGCTTCAACTACAAGACCGAGAAGCCCGCCGATGCCCTCGCCCGCCTCGCCCCCAACGGCATCGACATCTACTACGAAAACGTCGGCGGCGAGCAACTCGAAGCCGCCATCAACGCCATGAACAACTTCGGTCGCATCATCGCCTGCGGCATGATCTCCCAATACAACTCCAAGCCCGGCGAGCAGTACCCCATCCGCAACCTCATGAACATTGTTGCCAAGCGCCTTACCATCCGTGGTTTCATCGTTGGAGATGAGAACATGGGTCCCAAGCACGCAAAGGAGCACCAGGAGAAGCTGCAAAAGTGGTTGTCTGAGGGTAGCTTCAAGGCGAAGATTAGTGTTACTGAGGGTATTGATAATGCCGTCGACGGCTTTATTGGTATGCTTGAGGGAAAGAATTTTGGTAAGGCGGTGTTGCAGATTGCGGATCTGAGCAAGGAGTAGAAAGTTGTATATACCCCAATGAGGCCGGTTTGCACCGGTTGTATGAATGAAAGATGAATGAACAACAATAATGGTGTGTCAATTGTAACAGTGATGTTGTATACTTTCTGATTTCATCAATCTGTTATTCCAACGCAACGACATGTTATGTAATTCGAGAGAGTTGTAGGCCCTTGCTAATTGTAATACTAGTGCAGTAGAGTTTCTGGAAAGCGACTGAACGAGTCTCAAGGCTTTCGTAGCTGTCAATGACTCGCGCATCATAGCGCAGTCGGGGGGTTAGCTTGTAGCATGACTCGGCCCGGAGGGAGGTGCCGTCGGGTGCTGGGCGTGCTGGCAGTTTCCCCGCTCTGTCACTATCACTTCCTTTCAACTACAACGTTAAAAAGGTATGTATATTCTATGGTACGTCACACATTCTGAAGAGTGTTTCTAACCTCCTCGATAGATCGCCAGATACTCGTAGCCGGTCTTGGCCTTCCTGCAGTGTATATTCGCCAAGGCTACGATGAATCACAGCGACCCCCGGGCTGCAGTGGTCAGCAGCGTGTAGCGCAGCACCTTCCCCATTTGATGGCTGCTTCCTACTTCTCTTCTTCACAATCATGAATTTGCTGTGCCGTACAAGCATGCGCTAATCATTTGCGATAGATTCCAGACGCGCATTCGTTAATTACCCAGTTGAGGCGGTGTTGGGAATGTGATCCTGAGAGGGACGTGGATCTGCAACTACCGTTCATATTTAAACCTGCCTTGCCTTTTGTTCAATGCAGTCATGTTGTGGTATATTTGGGGGCCCAGACTCATCCAATCAAGGCGTCGTGGCGTTGAGGGTGACGTTGATGGCACACCTGCTCGACCAGGCTGCTTACATGCTGCTGTCAAGGCGACAACCGGGTATCTTCACCAACGTTTTCTTCAACACAACTCAGGGGACAATTACACTATATTCACCACTTCACCATTTTATCTGCGTTTAATTCCGGTTTATTCCAGTTCGCAGCGGCTTCAAAGACCCTTCTTTGCCACGTGCTGGCCATTCCTCGACCTCGCGAATCATCACCAGCACATACGAGCGACGTCTGTTACGTCTCTGCAAAGCCTTCCTAGTAGCCAGATACTTCACCGATTTGTTTGGTCGAGTAACTACAATCATGGGCAATTGTGGTAGTTCCATCGACTGTACTGCGTGCATTAGAGACCGGTGGGGGACCAAAGGATGGGAACCAAAGTGCCCATCACAAAGAAAGGTCAATGCAGACATCGCAGGTATTGGGGTAAGTAGTGAATCTTCATTTGATTCATTGTGCTAATGTAAGGCCAGATCCTCGTATCATTCTACTTCAGCGCCTTGGCTGTCTTCGTGGTGGTGATCCGGGGGTACCTAACCTCGACCTTGCCTTCGGGTCTGCTACAGTCAACTGATCAGCATGCAATTACAATACTGAAGGGCCCATTCAGGCGAAAAGGGCGCCACGATAGCGCGGAAATTGCCATATTCATACAGACGCCAAAACAACAAAGCCGCAGCCATGTTCTTGTCAAATTCATCAAGATGCTTAGCGACCAACAGCTTATAACGGGAATCTCAATACTGATTGCTGCGCTTTCAGGTAGATGTGCTATATCTCAGAATGAATGGCATATCGTTACGTCGCTGGCTTATTTTTCAGCTACGACGCACAGCTTGTCACTTGATGTACTGCGAAATCACCTAGCCCATCACAGATGGGTCAGGTATTGTCGCGTAGCTTTCACGCTTGTGTTTCTGATTCTGTTCACGTTCACCTTTCTCGTGGATAATCTCCGAGAGGGCTACAGCAGCAAAATAGTCCAATGCACGTTGGAGGAGTGGACATCGGATCCCGGGCTTATGAGTGTCATCCGGCTCGTAACCCAGATTATTCCTATACTGACAATCTTATGGGGAAAACATATCTCGGCCATAGCTCGACTAGCTGCTCCGGAAGTCGCTTACCAACGTCATGTCACCGCTACCCTAATGGATCGCATATTCATGTATCTCTGGAGCCGATCGAAACCCCCCTCCGAAATGGAGTTGGCAAGCATCATCGCAGATGCCCGTCTTGACTATGATACTAGAATGAAACCACCGTGTGATACGGCAAAGATATCTGTTTGGTATTTTCTTGAGCAATATCATGAAGCGTATCTCTCTGAGATCCCCGTGTGGGCTTTCCAATTCGTTTTCGGGACGGCAAATACGATTTCTGCGGTATTAGTAGCCGACGTCTACCCATCGAGCGATGCAGGGATGCTTGGCTTTGGTCAAGTCGTTGCGATCGGTTTGCTCGTTCTTCCATTGCTTGCTCTAGTTGAAATCATAAACGGTAAGCCACGTCTTCACTCTCATGATGACTCTGCTGAATCAATGAAGAACAAACCGCGTTGGACAGCTCCCTTTCCTTATCAACACAGGGTAGTTTGCACCAGATCGATATCGCAAACACTTCATCTCCGAACCTTACCGCATCCGAGCCGCTGATCGAGCCATCCGTCCGCGTGCAGGGTGATGGCGTGAGCGGGTCTGGTCACATTGCGAATTCGCTCCCATCTAAGGCGGACAGGAAAGTCGCGACTCGATCTTTGGTTCTTTGTGCATCATCTACAGCACTAATGATTTTCGTGGGGGGTGCGGATTTCGTCCAGCTATACATGCTGCTGGGCATCGTTCCAGCATGGGCGCTATCAAAACTGACCATCGCTTTGAGACGTCAAATTCACCAGGCTCGATTCGTATGGAAAGAGATGAAATCACGCAAGACTAAGAAAACTTCCTTACAGGCGTCTCCGATGGCGCATAGCACGTCTGGAGATAGCACATCGCACAACCCACCACGACTGCCTTCCCTGGATATGTCCGACAACCAGCGCGAAAATGCACACATCACTGCGACAGAAACGAGCCCGACATTCGAACGACCTCGCAGGCAGGATACTGAAGCTAGCCTTGGTTTGAACGCACTGTTCAACAGGCAAGACGGGAGTTCTTGATCGCCAGGCGGCCCAAAATATGGGGTTTCTTTTATCGCACGCATGTTAGGCGGCCCTTGAACTATAGTGATGCGACGATGGGTCTGGGGTACATGCTGAACGTAGCGACCTGCAGTACCACCATCACCCTCCGGTACATCTCAGCCCAACCTGCACGGCTGATCTCTAATACCGCTCCCCGCCTTCACGATCTTTTCAGTCGACTATGTAGGCGCTTGCGGCCGACTTCTCAGCATATGCTTAGGGACTACAATCAGACAAGGCTGAGTCATAATACAATTCATCAATACACACCACCAAGCATTAAAAGCTCTCAAGCATTCACCTTTCCATTGTTACGTCTGGTCTGATTCGGTCATGGTTTCCATCCAATATAGTGTGTCATACGCTGTGACACACGTAGCTAACCGTCTCGACAGGCCACGAGACATCCGAACTTAATCTCGGCCTTTCTAGACTACACCTCGTCACGAACACGACACGGCCCCCGAGAACTATACTACTGTCCTATACCCAGCTTATCGCATTGTGGTCTTCTTAAAAGATGAACATGTAGAGTAGACACTGAAGCAGATATCGGGCTTGTTCCATTGGCAAGATGGAAAACATTTCCCCCGACGCGGAAAGAGTAAAACTAAGTTAGGACATGGAAATAAGCACATCAATGGCAAAACCTCCATCATTGAATGAAGTATCCATATTCCTTCTTGAACCTGAACCAAACATGTCCGCCATCCGCCTCCAAAACCGCCTCCCCATGTCGAAACCTCCCACCGTCGAGCAGCCGACCTTATTACGAAGCCAGCCATGACACATGAAAAAGAGATACCAGTAGACCCCATAATGACCAAGCCCCAGATGTCGATCCTAACCCACATGCACGCCTGGATATTCGCCCATCGCCAATCATGCATCCCAGATAAAAACCTTCTCCAACGCGTGAGAATTTGAAGAGCCCAATGACTTTCTTCAAAGTTGAACAAACGCCCAGATCATGCAAAAGCAACGCAAAATAGTACAGAACAAAAAAAAGGGTCCTACAAAGAAGAGAATGGACGCCGCAATCAAAACGTTGCTGGCCAACTGTTCCTTAGAACTTGCGATGAAGATCGCTTGCAAACTTTTCGTATGTTGTACCGCGTGGCAAGGCGTGCGGTTCGAGATGTCGTTGATAGCACTTTTGAGTATGTACGAAACTGCTAGCCCTGCTCTTCATGAAGGTTAGCTCACATAATAACATGACCGTAGCACTGCGTACCTGTTTTTCTTCAACCCCACCAATGACTCACATCACGCAGCTTTCAGCGCCTGGGCGACCAAGACCGGAACCAAGATTGCAGTGACAAGGCCAACATTAACGACGATACCAGCAATGAGCGCCGTTCGCTTAGACTGTGGCGTGACGTGACCCAGGTGGCCTTTAGTAAGCTCGGCGATGACTTTGTCTCCTAAGAAACGGAAGAGAATGATACAGGGTGGCAGGAGGCAGAAAGCCGCGAAGATGAGCCACGATAGCTTGTTGCGCCGTATCTCATCTTCCGAATTGGGCTCGCGCTCTACACAGAGCAGGTGTGGAGAGTGCTGGTGGGCAATGTTGGTCCGGACCGGCGCAGGGTAGATGTCTAGGCTAGGGTGTGAGGCACGGAGAGGTGTGGTAGTGTCGCTGGTTGACGGACGATCACTACCGGCAATGAAGCGCGTGATGTGCGTCTCTTGAGTCGAGATGGTCAATCGAGCAGCCTCAGGCGCGAGGAACATTTGTCGCAGTTTCGTCTGCCCAGGTACGGCCGAGCGGCTGGTGCGACGCTGTTGACGCAGGAACGTGGTCGAGTTACGGAGGTGCTTGCGAGCACCAGGGTTTGGAGACGTCTCTTGAACAGTTTCCAATTCTGGCGTCTGGGAGAATGGACTGGCTTCTGATGGTGTTCGATGCTCAGGACTAGGCTTATAGACTGGTCGCGATTGGCTGATGCGCGTTACACTGCCTGTAGCTGGAAAGGGCGAAGCGTAGAAACCGGTGTAGTCTGAACGAAAGCTCTGGCGACCGACGCTAGAGCTGAGCTTGACACCAGGACTGCTGGTATCTGCGACACTGCTACCCGTCTCATGCATGCCAGTTCCGCGAAGAGTACCAGTGAGGTTGCCTTTGGGCCCAACTAGGGAAAGCTTCTCAAAGGTATTCTGACGTTCAAGACCAATGAGGCTGTTGTCGAAAACGCTCTCATCAGCGGTACTCGAAGTCGAAAGAATACTATCATCGCTTCGGTACCGATAATGTCCTTGCGGCTGACCCACGGACGAAGCGCGATGCTCATCGATAATGATGTTATCATTAGGGCCTGAAGCTAGCAGTTCTTGCGTCTCTTTGTCGCTGAAGGCGTATGGGTCCGCCCAAGGAGCGTAGTCATATGGCTGGTTCACAACACCGCGTCCCCTAACGTCCTCAGCTCGAGTAGCAAATTGGAACAATGGTGCTGTTCGCGATGCTGGAGGGCTAGTGGCCAACGGAGGAGATGAGGTATCGGGTGCCGTACGGACACTTACTTGGGCTCTCAACTGCGGTGGCGATGAGCCGAAATGGTGAGGGTGTTGAGTGCGTGTAGGACTAGGATGGTTGTAGTATGTCGATCGAGCCGGTGATTGAGCTAGCTTCGCCCAGGATGGAAGGGAGCCATCCGAGTTCAGACCGAGACTGTTCCGGGTACCCTCGCTGCTGCTATAGTCTGCAATACTGCTTAGAAGAGACTCGTGGCCTTTCGAATCGCGACTATTGCCGCCAACCGTCTCCCAGTCCGCTTTGTCTCCGGGAATAGCTGCGTCGCCGCCACCAAGAGGTGTGTCGGACTCCTCGGGAACGCAATATGATCTATTTGTGGCTGATTTACTTAGCATTAGGCTCGCTGAATTGCGCCTAGCCCACATCGCGGGTATCTTACTATCGTCCTGAAGCTTGTTGGTCGTGTCTTGGAAGATCTGTTCGGCCTGTTCGAGCGCTTCTCTAGGCGTATGCGGGCTTTGTGGGTTGTCCGCCTGGGAGTAGGATGATGAAGGCTCAAGGTCCCTGGCTTCTTGCTGAGAGTAAGACGAAGATGGCTCTAGAGTGCATGCTATAGGGGGCTGAATCGACGCATCCAACTGCGAGATGCGGAGCAAATCCCGAGTATCTCCGTACGAGTAGCGTGACTCGTCAGAGAACATACCCGACATTGCCAGGTGCGGAGGAAGGAAAGGTGCTTCATCGTACTCAAAGGCCGGTGCAAGAGGAGCCGCTTCACGAGGGGGCGAACCTGGGTGCTGGGTAATTGGAGGCCGTCTTGAAACTGCACCAGTTTGCTGGATCCCCTTTCCTTTGCCTTCGTAGTGTGTGGCCAGGGGCGCACTTGTAGTATCATGCGGGCTATATTCATCGATGAGCTTGCTGATGGTGTCCGTCCTAGGATCGCCTTCTTCGATGGAAGGGTGGTACATGTCCTGGGCGAATGGGCGTGACATTTGCCGACTGATGCGGTTAGAGTCGCCGTAATTGTACGAGCTCTTGGGATTGTACTCGTTTGCGAAGTCGCTTGCGTTTATTCCACTAAGCCGTGCGAACGGGTTACCACTGCTGTTCCGGTTGCTCTGAAGTCCCTGCTGATACATGGACTTCCGATGACCATCTGCGGTGTAGATTGACGAACTGGGGTAGATCGAGTCAAGATCATCGTAGTAAGGTTTCGCAAAACCGCTCTCAGTAGAACATGGCAGATGAGAATCATCTAGTCGTCCGATTTGCGTAGAGTGCTCATCCGGCAGCATAGATGCCAACGACTCCGTCTGGTAATGTCCTGCAGGATGCATGCGCGATGTCTCCGCCTCATTTTGTCCAGTCGAGAATGCTTGGGGAAAGGCTGGTGTGAAGGCATGGAACCCTTCGGGTGACAGGGGACTACTTGGAGTAGCTGGCGACATGTGGCCGACCGGGAAGTATGATGTTTCGGGGGTGGTAACATAGGTCTGATGTAGCGGACGCGGGAATTCTCCGTCCATGCTGATTGATGCCTTGCTCACGTTTTCGTTACGCATATCCTGCAACTCCTCGCCCTGTGGCACCGCCGGGGTCTTGCTGAGCTTCTTCGTCAAGGTGCGAGTTAATCCTTTGAGGGAGAATCGTGACTCGCGCGCGGGCGGCTTGATGGCCAACGGGGAGGGCGCATTGACTGATTCTGGGCTGTATGGAGGCGATGTGTAAGACGAGGAATTGGGACTAACGGCAGCAGGCAATGGCTCAAGTGGAAGCTCCATATGCGAATGCTCTGACGAGTCTTCGGGACGTCTCAGAATACCTGCATGCGCTGCACGAAAATCGCCGTACACGGCTCGTTTGGGCGCCATCTGTTGCGATCAGCTGTGCTGAGAACAGAGTTGGGTTGTAATACATACCTCTGAAAACGCGTCGCCAGATGAACGTAGAAGAAGATATTCACTAGAATCGAAGTCGCGCGAGGGCGTAACAATGTCGTGAAGCACTAGCGAGTCGTGCGGGTTAACCAAGTCAAAGGAAGCACCGCGATAATGGATAATTGCGGGCGTCGTGGGCGGTGTCGCGGGCGCAGTTGTCGCGAAACTAGGTGCGCCTATTCGCGTCGGCTCTCTTTCATCGTGGGGTGGTGAGAGCGACGGGTCGATCTGGTGGGGCGGCTGCGGGAAGCGGGATAGCGAGAAGGTCGAGAGTGTGGGCGTGGTCTGCGCGCCGCTGGAGTGTGAAAGATCGGTGGAGAAGCTCAACACAGCAGGACGCGGTGATTGGCGTTGTTGCGTAGATTTCACGTTTGGAAGCGAAAGAGAAAACACAGGACCTGTAGTGGCAGGCGGTTTCGGTAACCTCTTTCTTGATTTGAACTGACGTACCTTGCTAGACGAGTTGCCAGTAGATATACTGGTAATACTGCCCGTCTGCACGCGAGGCTCAGCCGACTGCGACCGAAGCGATAGCTCGAGCAGTGTTGGTTGCTGGGGCGGCGGGCAATCCCCGTGGAGTTGATATGCCGACTGCGAAAAGTGAAGAGGGCGCAGTGGCGGACCAGAGTCTGACTGCGTTGAATAGGATACCGATGGTGCGCGTTCGATATCGTTCAAGGCAAGCGCCGCAGGTTTCCTCCGAAGAGTCTTGCCTGACGGTGTACCTGTTCGCGATAGCGTGGGCGTGTGTTGCTGCTTGCGATACTCGTGGATGGTGAGGATGTGGACGGGAGTCCGGGAGGAGGCAGACGAGGTAACTGAGTGGTGGGGGGAGTGGACGGGCGTCATAGGATTTCCAGCTTGCATCCGCAGTGAAGCCGCCTCAGAAAGTCGCGGTGACTGCGAGTGGGGGTAAAATGCCGCCATCTTCGACTTGGCCGTCAAGACCGTTTGTGGTTTACTTCGGTGGTGACTAGGAGTTTGCAGTCTGATTGCTGACTACAAATCTGTCATTGGTTTCATGTGTAGGGTAGCTTTCCAGGCTCTTGGTTCGTTGTTTCGCTTCGGGTCGGACTTGAGGTGAAGTTTAACGAATGCATTGCGGGACCCACGCCATGGGCTTCGAGGGCATGGATACGGTCCAATTGCTTTCGTGCCAGTCAGCGAGCTGTACTCGCGGCGATTCCAGAGTACTTGATGAACCTCAAAGTCGCCGTATACGGATGTCGTAACCGTCCCGGAGTGGGCTGATGTTCGAAAGAGCGGTTTCCTTCGGAGGAAAAGGCTGAGTACAGTCACAACCGAGTGTTCGTGAACGCAGATGTCGTTTTGTGCTGATAAGCGTAGTAAAGGCAGAGCGGTGCGACGTCAGAGAAACCGAGAAGGCGGAACAAAGAACCAGCAGCGAGCGACGATGGGAAGGGGAGATATTAAGATTAGAAGTCGATACAGAGAAGACGGGCGGCACGAGATTCTATCCCGCAGAGAAGAAGAGGAAGGAACGCTGCGAGATATCCCGAGCGGCGATAGACGAAGAAGGCACGATGTTCTCTCACCGGGTACCTACACACAGTAGGAAGGAACGATGACGGACCAGCAAAAATAAACAGAACGGAAAGAACATCCCTAGAAGCCAGCCCAACTTCAGCCCCGGCCTCAGCTCCGAGGGGCACCAGGCATTCGTCACGCTCAGCAGACCACACAATTCCCACGCATCCTTTCTGCTGCCCTACCTCATTACACCTACCGGGACCGTTGCGTGCGAAGAAAGAGCAATGCAGCTACATGTGTGGACGTCGGCATCTTGACCCCTTGTCTAGCGCATCTACGGTCTGACCAGTCAAACCTCGCAGACACCTGCAGCGACGAAACACACGACATGGGCCGCGCGATGGCGAGAGAGCGTCCAACACCACTTGATCTGCCCCGAGGGATGCGGCCTAATACCCGTCATCTCGTTTCAGAGCCTAGCGGGCGAGAATTCGGAGGCCGGACGGATGTTGGAAGGATCCAATCAGGCGGCGTGGTGCGTTTGCCTGCGAGCTTCACGACTGGCATTGCGCGGTAGGGGAGATGAGGCTTACCTCAGCTGGTGGAGAGAGGTGGAGATGAAATTTGGGGGGAGAGGTACGGAGGCTTGCCTGGTGCAGGAGGTGGTGTGCGTGATTGATGGATGGGGGTGTGCTGTCATTTCACGAACCTGTCACAAATTGCGCTAATGGTGACGATCTTAAGTAGCCGAGTCTTGGGAACTGCATGTTCTCACGCGAGTAATGATAAGGTGGTCGTCTGCCTGTTTTATATTGCAGCGCCACAGTTCGGGTCTTATTAGGCTCTCACGCGGGTACTTTGCTTGTAGTTGGTAGGAATAAACTACTCTACGCCGTTAGATGCTGACGATCACCTCACTGTATACCCGCTAAGTCTATCACCGCCACTTGATCTATCGCCCTTGTCTTCTGATTCATCTTGGGCAAGCTCATGCAAGGCTTGCTTCGCACCGTATTCCTTCAATCCCGTCCGTGACTTTCTGCGCCGTATTGACGGATACCGCACGGGCTCCAAATTGTTCAAGGGCGAGTACGAAAAGCGTCGCGGATCAAGACCTTGCGGATACTGATGTTCCAGCACGACGCGAATGTTCACGTTCTCGGGCACCGAGCTACGCCGATGGTGTGAAGAAGAATCTCCTCTGGACGACTTACTCTTATCCGGAGGCGTAGCTGGCTGCTTAGGTTGGGGTGGGGACGGAGCAGCTTCAATGGCTCTGCTCTCGTCGGCCTCTTGATACTCTATCAGATTCGGGTTGTTGACCTCCCCTTGCCGTGTACCCTGCAATGATAAGCTTGGATCGGGAGACCGTTCAGTAAGTAAACTTACGCGTGTTGGATACACAGTTCCCGGCATCATGACATATTCATCCAGGGTATGCATCAGTTTGGCGAAGTTGAACCCATGCCCTGGCCGACTTGGAAGGAACCTTTGCCCAATGTCATGTTCAAAACTGAGCATACAATCTTGATTCGGCATATACTTGGAAAGGTTGGTGTACCACTGAGGATATGTGCCGTACCAGGCTCCGACATCCGCGTTCAGATCGACCGACATGTATATGTTCTCGACATCTTCCGGCTTCTGTACAAGCAGGACAAAGTCAAATTCGCGCGGTAGACCTGATTTCTGAAGCATGTTCTCCGTGAGCGTCCAAACGGCCTTGGCGTCTTCAACATCGTACTCTGATCCATGTGGGCTTCGCTTTGATCGTACTGAACCTTGGATGCTCATCATGTGGAAGACCTTGTAGCTGCTCTTCATAGCTGCTTTCGGGTTCAGCGAAGCAGAAACAGGGGCCTGAGATACGCCCAGCGAGCTCGATAAGCTGAAATTCCACTGCAGGTTCTCTGGCGACACGGATCCGAACATCAGCTCTGGTGCATGCTTCAGGATGCGCGGATGCGATGCGCCTGGCTTCCGGGGTGTGTTGGGGTCACCGTCGTCGCCATGAACGGTAACTTCAATTTCGGCGCTCTTGAAACGGTGCGACTCTGGGTCATGGGGATGGAAGACAAAGTGTACCGACACGAAGAAGAGGTTGTTGATGACGGGTTGATGGAGTTCGTTGGACTTGTAGTAGCCATGTTGCAGTCGATTCACATGGGCGGAGATGTACGCGTTCCCAGGTAACCGGCGCTCATAGAGGCATTTCTTGTTGATTTGCAGGCGCTTCCTTGGTATGTTTGGATCTTTCGGCGGAGGCTTGACCGTTGCTCGACTTCTCTTGACAGGCGGGTCAGGTGCTTGCTGTTCTTGTTCTGGTTCGTCGTTGCCTCCCTTGAGATGTCGCATCAAGGAGTGCATCGTAACGTGGAAATATGTCGGAGATGGCGTTCACTATACGCGCGGGTTGCCAGTCATGGAGTATCGAGTGGTGCGTGCCCAGGATGTCATCAACGCTACCGGCTATGGCGGTATCTCTGGTGAGTCCGGATCTGAGCTTATCATGGCTGCGACGCGATACGAGAATGTTGAAAAGGGGAGAAGGGATGAAGGCCTGAGACGCGTCAGGTTGGATAGGAGCGAGATAGGTAAGAAGTTGGTGGCATAGGCCGAATTGGGCGTGGATCTACATGTCTCAGTGGTGCTGGTGTTGAAACCAATAACCCCTACGTCATGCTAAGGTTAGCTCGAACCAACACAGGCACGCGCAGGTTCGCGACACCTGAATGGTCTGCCGGAAGCACATGTGCCTAGAATTGCATCCATGGATGTCGCTGGATGAAGGTTAAGAGCGCGTTGCCGCGGACGTAAGCTCCTTATCAGCGCGCGTCTTTATCGCAAGCGAACCCCGCAGCATGGCCCAAAGAGGTGAGGCTTGTAGAGCGGGAGAGCGGTAGAGTCAGACTGAGTTATGATGGATACAATACAACGTAGAATCGCGTTGTCTTATCCTTATCCTTGGCTGCTTTTGTGTTCACAAGATGCAGTTGTGTCCAAAGGAGGTGTGTGACATGGTGCCATTGACGCGTACGACCCCTGCTGACCATCTCGCGACAGCTTGACAAGCTCGTCATATCGCAGCTCGGCCTCCTTGCGCAACGTCGACTGGCAAGGGGAGTGAAGCTAAACCATGCTGAAGCCACCGTGAGTCTCGCATTATATCGCGTGGACGCTGCTAATACTGCCAGGCTTTGATCGCGAACAATCTCCAGGAAGTACGACCTCAGACTTCGCGAGCATCCCCAGTCGCATGCTGAACGCGTACAGCTTATCCGCGATGGAAACCACTCGGTCGCCGATCTCATGTCAATTGGCACGACGATGCTTGGCCGCCGCCATGTACAGCCCTCTGTTGTCGCTTCGCTCGGCGAGTTGATGGTCGAAGGCACCTTTCCAACCGGCACATACCTCGTTACCGTCCACCACCCCGTCTGCACCGACGATGGAGACCTTGAGAAGGCGCTGTATGGCTCGTTCCTGCCAATCCCATCGAATGACATGTTTCCGCTACCCGACTCGAGCGTATACGAAGACACAAAGCAGCCAGGCGCAATCGTGGCTGTCAAGGGAGAGGCTGGTATAATCAAGCTGAACGAGGGGCGCAAGAGGATCAAGCTCAAGGTGAAGAGCATGGGGGATCGGCCAATTCAGGTATAGAACTATCACGCGACCACAGGCATGCAACTCACCAATTTTAGGTCGGATCGCATTACCACTTCATCGAGACGAACCCGCAACTTCAATTCGACCGTATACGAGCTCATGGGTACCGCCTCGATATTCCCGCTGGCACATCAGTACGCTTCGAGCCCGGCGACACCAAAACAGTCACCCTGGTACAGATTGGTGGTAATAAGATCATAAAGGGCGGAAACCAGATCGCTTCAGGCTTCATCGAGGACATGTCGGTTGCAAATGGCATCGTGGAAAGGTTGAAGTCCGGTGGCTTCCTTCACGAACCAGAACCGCATGGCGACGCCGCACACATCGACATCTGCACTATGGAGCGCCTGGCCTATATCAGCATGTTCGGTCCGACGACTGGTGACCTGGTCAGATTAGGTGCAACAGATCTCTGGATCAAGGTCGAGAAAGATATGACTACATATGGCGACGAGTGCGCTTTCGGCGGAGGCAAAACACTAAGAGAAGGCATGGGACAAGCTGGAGGTGTATCAGACAAAGACTCGCTGGATACCGTCATTACGAATGCTTTGATTATCGACTGGTCTGGCATCTACAAAGCGGACATTGGAATCAAAGATGGTATGATCGTTGGAATTGGCAAGGCAGGCAACCCAGATGTCATGGATGGTGTGGACTCCAACTTGGTAGTCGGTTCATGTACCGATGTCATCTCTGCTGAACATAAGATTGTCACAGCAGGTGGCTTCGATTCTCACATCCACTTCATCTGCCCTCAACAAGCACACGAAGCTATAGCATCAGGCATCACGACCATGCTCGGCGGCGGCACAGGACCCAGCACAGGCACAAACGCAACGACCTGCACTCCAGGCAAGACGCACATCAGGCAAATGCTCCAAGCCATCGACACACTCCCCGTGAACTACGGCATCACCGGCAAAGGCAACGACGCCGACATCCGGCCCCTCCAACAACAAGCCGAAGCAGGAGTCTGCGGCCTCAAACTGCACGAAGACTGGGGCAGCACCCCCGCCGCCATCGACGCCTGCCTAACCGTCTGCGACGAATACGACATCCAAACGCTCATCCACACCGACACACTCAACGAATCCGGCTTCGTCGAGTCCACCATCGCCGCCATCAAAGGCCGCACAATCCACACGTACCACACCGAAGGTGCGGGCGGCGGCCACGCTCCAGACATCATCAGCGTCGTCGAACTCGACAACGTGCTGCCTTCGTCTACAAACCCCACTCGACCCTATACACGCAACACGCTCGACGAGCACCTCGACATGCTAATGGTATGCCACCACCTCTCCCGCAACATCCCCGAAGACGTCGCTTTCGCCGAATCCCGTATCCGTGCCGAGACCATCGCCGCTGAAGATGTACTGCACGATCTCGGCGCTATCTCCATGATGTCCTCCGACTCGCAGGCCATGGGCCGCTGCGGCGAAGTCATTCTGCGTACGTGGAACACTGCGCATAAGAACAAAGTGCAAAGAGGTACGCTGAAAGAAGATGAAGGAACGGATGCGGATAACTTTAGGGTTAAAAGGTATATCAGTAAGTATACTGTTAATCCGGCGATAGCGCAGGGTATGGGGCATCTGGTGGGGAGTGTGGAGGTAGGTAAAATGGCGGATCTTGTGCTTTGGACGCCCAGGAACTTTGGGGTTAAGCCCAGTTTGGTGGTTAAGAGTGGATTTTGCTCGTATGCTCAGATGGTATGTCTTCCTCATCCTTCCTCCCCTCAATAATCTTCCCTCCATCATCAAGCAGGAATCTAATACAACCCAGGGCGATCCCAACGCCTCAATCCCCACCGTCGAACCCATCATCATGCGCCCTATGTTCGCGCCCATGGTGCCTTCATCCAGCGTAACGTTCGTCTCGCAAGCTTCCATTGCCTCTGGCGTCGTTAAGTCCTACGGCTTGCGCAAGCGCGTCGAGGCGGTGAAGAATTGTAGGAATATCGGTAAGAGGGATATGAAGTTCAATGATACGAAGCCGAAGATGAAGGTCGATCCCGAGAGGTATACGGTCGAGGCGGATGGAATGGTTTGTGAGGCGGAGCCTGCGGAGACGCTACCGTTGACGCAGGGGTATTTTGTTTATTAGGAAGAGAATTTGTAGAGTTAGTTCTGATATCTTGAAAAGCTGTTGTGCTTTCTAAGTGTGTGCTTTATATTCGTGTATGTGATGATGTTTCGTTGTTAGAAGAAACAGCTCTTGCTCCAATTTTCCTATAAGCTACTGGTTATTTGACAATACGTAAGACACGTTCTTACCCCAAAGGGTTAACAGGTACAGCGACACGCTTAAACCGCTCTGAAAACAAATCCTACAAGACTAACGCATAGTACTCCGGACAGCATCTTCAAACTAACAATACGATCAGTTCCCTCTCATACACACCACCACCTCTTCCTGATCGTCGCCAGCTCGCGAGTCAGCCTTCTCTTTCTTCGTCATCGGACTTCTCTCCCGATCGCCACCCAAGGTACTCTGCCTCTTCCGCTTAATCGTTGGCTCAAAGTCGTGAGCGTTTGGGTTCAGCATGCCGGAGCTGCTGAGATCGGAGTGTGCTGTGGCACCACCGAGTGCTTGTGCGAGTTCAGGTCCCATACCTGTAGTGTCAACGTGGTGCTCGAAGCTGCCTAGTTCCTCGCCAAGGGCACTGTATAGCTGTCTCTCTAGACGGCCAGTACTGTCGATGCTTGAAAGTGACACTCCAGTCTTGTGGCAGGACTTGAACGGAGACAGCTTGTTGCTCTCGAAGGAAGCATTGGTGCTTAGGTGGGGGTCGATGACATCCACGTCGATGATTTCGACTACATCGGGGATATTCTTCTGAGTACTGTGCAAGGATCCGTCTTTGTCCTCAAAGATGGATATATGTGCATTCTGAGACCCTGACTT
Organism: Alternaria rosae; assembly: GCF_020736505.1. Lineage (NCBI taxonomy): Eukaryota > Fungi > Ascomycota > Dothideomycetes > Pleosporales > Pleosporaceae > Alternaria > Alternaria rosae. The sequence goes on from NW_025763582.1 coordinate 267,728, forward strand.
CAATGATGGTAGTAGGCTCTGATCATGGCGCATGGCTTGCTCCGACAGCCTCGGTGAGTCAGATGCCATACCTTCCTTCCGGCTCCTAATATTCACAGCTGAAGGGCCGTAAGCTGACCCAAACTTAGCAGGCTCAATGGTCGGAGGCGGCGCTTCACTCCGAGTGAACCTATACATACTTGAACGTGCCGGAGATGGGTCTCTCATGGAGATATCTGAGTTTTGGGTTGGCAGCCGTTGCGCAAAGGGATTGGGAGTAGGGACACGATTGGTGTTTGGAAAAGCAGTAGGTAATCGCGACTGCGAAGGAGGACAGTTCTCTTTGTTGCTTGAGAAAGATGGGAGGTTCATCGTGGGCGGTTTGTCATTTATCGCATCGTGGAAACGCTGTCTACTTGGCGACTGCTTGTTGGATGCGTTCCGTAGGGCATTGTTAAAGTCTGAGTATGATGACTTGCGAGCCATGGCCGCCGACGACGGGCGGTTGATGGGTGGATCGATATCTGACTTTGGGGGACAGTAGTTGTGAGTAGTCGGTAGGCGACCAGTATTCTCATGGGGTTGATTGCCTGATCCATGCGATAATCCACGATTCTGCTTTGGTGGACTCATGGCTTGGATGATCTGACCTAGCTGGTCATCTCGAAGGGTGACGACGAGCTGCCTCTCCTTGTCCTTCCTCGGCGGATGATCTTCCCATTGGGTACTCATGCCTTGATCGTATTGGGACCTGTTGGGCATCCATGGTTGACTTTTCCGTGACAGATGTGAAGAGGCGTACATATAGTCAGGCATGGCCATGTCGCTAGTTGAGCCCGACGTCCTTCTTGTTGACAAAGTATCCATGCTAATGTCGTCGGCAGAATCTACAAGCGAGTTGAGATTGTCGTCCCATATGCCTAGACGACCGTTATGTTTGAAACCTGAAAGTGGCTTCGCAAACTGTGAGATAGAGGGCAGATGCGCATTAGAGCGTCGATTGGGTAATGAGTTCTGTGATCTAGCAAAATCGGATGCTGATGCTTGCGAGATCGGTAATTGCATGTTGATATCGCCTGGAAAAGTGCGAGCCTTCGGTGTCCAGGACTTCGTCGGAGATGTTTGCGACATATGCGTGGTCCGCTCCAGCGCATTGGGGAGATATAGAGGGTTTCGGATGGGCCATGAGATGCCCGCCTGCTCTAGGACGTCTGTTCCTAATTAGCGATGCATATGTGAGGGGTATAAAGTCCTCTGGCGTACCTTTTGGGGCATGCTGGAATGAGAAGCAAACAATGTCGTTGGTCGTGCCGAGGTCTACCTCTCCAGGACTGGCCGTCTTCGTGATTAACTGTTCCGACAACATGATCTTTATTCGTCCTTGTGGGTCGTGAGCATTCCATGAGTTCTGCATGAGGGTTCGTTGATGGAAGGGTGGGAACTCAAGGCATTGTTTCCGTTGGCTTGAAGGGTATTCGTTGACGGTGAGTGATCTCTTCTCTTGCGCTACCCATTGTCAGTCCAACGGTGATGTAGCATTGACTTTCATATGACATACCAATCTCTCGGGGCCATTTCGACGTTATGTCAAAGAAGCCACGGCTATGCTAATCAGCATTGTGGTCCCATATCGACAGGCCATGGCGTGGAGCTCACAAGACTCTAGCCCCGTCAACGATGACCTGAACTGTGTATACAACCTTCTGGTTCGCCTTTCGTTGAGACTCTATTAGTGCCGAGGCTTTCGATGCAGTGGCCCATGAATGTACGGAGATACGGAACGATGTGGACGGCGGCAGAGTGCTGATGTAGGAGGTCAGAGTGGGCAACTGGCGGCCATCTACATACTGTCAGTACTGCTGTTGAGGTAAAAGAAGATCGCATGCGGGTAGAGTATAGCACGGTACTCACACTCCTCAGATGAGACATAACAGGCAGTCTTGAACTCCTGTATCGGTACGTGAGAGTCCTTTGGGAAGAGGATCACGTCCCAGTCGTCGTAGCGCATGGCAGGCGTGCGATTGCTGCTGTTCGGGTCCAAAAGAGCAACAAGCAATTGGCAGTTGTGCCGGATGTGTATTTGTGGAGAGGAGGAAGCAGACCATTGTTTATGAGAGTCGAGGGTTGAGCGACGGAGGGTGCGCCCAAGATCCAGTAATGAGGAAGGCACGATTGTCACAGCGCAACGTCATGGCGCGAGGCGACTCACATCTTCGAGGGTTCGTGCAGATGCGATGAAGTGTAGATTGTATAAATTGGGCATGACTCGATCAAAACGCATGTTGCCGCATGCTCATGAAACATCCATCAGAAAGCCCTTCTACTAAGAATCCACTAACCGTCAGTCTATGATGTACCCTCCAAGGACCTTTGCAGCGACCTCGTACCAGGACTCCACTGACCATCAGTCTGCGACGTTTCCTTCGATAGACATCTATCAGAATACCCACATCGCACGCAACAACTCAACGCATGACCTCAAAAGAAGCGCAATCTTATAGCAAAGACGCGAACCTCCCGCCACGATAGAAATGAAACAGACTCTTGACGCCTTCTCTTGCTGCATGGGTATACCATATAATTCTTGTTCGCCAGACGCCTCGCTAAAGCATTATACCTTCATTCCCCAGTCAAAGAATATAGCCACGTCGTGATAATGAAGTTTCATGCCCCAAGAACTCCTTGCTAAAGCGGCAAAACAGTATCTGATATGCGTATAACCAATGCGAGAGCGTACGATGCGCAATTACTGCGGTGGAGGGAATTGCTGCGAGAAGGCACCGCCAAAGTCGGGCGAGCCGAAGCCGGGGCTGTTGGGGCCGTTGGGCTGGGTGGGGGTGAAACGGTAGTTGTTGAATGTGGGAGTGCCGTTCTGGCCGGCAGGGTTGGCCGTAGGAGCGTTCTGACTGCCGGGTCGCTGGCCACCGAGGCTTGCGTTCATCGACGGCGGGTAAGGGGAAGGCTGGCCAGCCTGGACGGGAAAGTTGCTACACGATGATGTTAGCAAGATGTCCAAGAAGATTGACAAAGCAGCAGACTCTGCGCGTGCTGACAGAACTAACAACAAGCTCGCAAAGAAAATACTAGAAGGCACTTGGAACAAAACGTTAGACGAATCAACCAAGCCAGTAAGCAAGCACGCAGAAATAGAAGAATCGTGTGATTGGAAATGATGGCCAATCCTGCAAGGAGCAGCGCACAATCGTGAAGAAAAGGCAAGTCGAGAGAAAGCAGCATCCGGCCCATGCATGACTAGCTACATCCCTATGCTCCCAGAAAGATGAGTGGCACGCTTAAAAAGAAAGCCCGAATGGGAGAATAGATGGCCTGTTATACAAAGACTCCCTTCTATGGCCCTCCAGCAAGATGAGTGTCGTGAGAAGAAGTCGAGAACTTTTGGAGAACCGCCCGTTATAGAACTAAAGACCAAATCGCTCGAAATTCGTCATGCTGAGTCATGAAAGGGATCGTTGCAGTAAGCCAACGGGATGAACCATGACAGAAGCGCCGTGCAAGCAATACAGAGGGAAAGAATGCGCTTACTATAGTCGAGTTAGCATCAAACACGGATGCAGCAACATGTGTTATTGACTTACCTTCATCATCGGGCCGTAGCCACCGCCACCGCCGTAGGGGTGTTGCGGGGGCATACCCATGCCTGGGCCAAAGGGAACTGGTGGAGGTGGTGCAGGGCGGTAAGGAGTACCGGCTGGGCCAGAGTTGTTCTGCGAGCGACCCCAGCTGAGACGGACGCGAGAGTTACCGATGGGGTAGCCTTGCATCTGGTTGATGGCCATCTCGGCTGCGTGGCGCTGAACGAACTGGACGAAACCGCAGCCTTTGCCTGGGGGAATCTTGACGTATGTGATCTCGCCAAAGCCCTGGAAGAAGGAGCGGAGCTCGTCCTCGGTGACGTAGCCGGAGAGACCGCCGACGAAGACGGTGGTGTTGTTGGGGTCAGTGAACTGGTTCATGGGCTGAGGAGCACCGTAGTAGCCGCCCATAGGGGGAGCGCCCATAGAGTACATGCCCATACCAGGGCCGCCGCCGCCTTGGGGCATGCCGCCCATTCCGCCGGGACCTCCGGGACCACCGCTCTTGTTCTTGGGTGTGGCGGTGGAGATACGCATGGGGCGGTTGCCGCAGTAGACGCCCTGCATCTCGGTGAGGGCCTTTTGCTGGTCCTCCTCGCTAGCGAACCGGACAAAACCGTAGCCGCGCGACATACCGCTGATGGGGTCGGACATGATCTTGGCGGACTTGGTGGACTGGTACTTGTTCTGGAAGAGTTGTACGAGGACGAACTCGGTGACCTCGGGGCCCAAGTCTCCGACGAAGATGCTGAATTCGGGACCACGCTCATCGCGGCTGTTTGAATTATTAGTGATCACTGTCGTATATAGATAGCCGGGTGAGACTTGCCTCCTGTCAGCAAGACCACCACCAGAGGCCCAGTTCAGCTTGAACGGGCGGTTGGAGTTAGGGATCAGTTGGCCGTTGAGGCTAAGGGCCTTGGACGCAGCATCAGGGCTCGCGAAGTCGACGAAGCAATATCCAGCATTGCTGCTATGCGGTAGTTAGCCTGGAGACTTTTTCCTGTGTGGACTCCGTGCTTACCCGGAGAACTTGTCGCGGATCATCTTGACGTTGACAGTCTCGCCCATGTTGTACCAAATGCTGCGCACGAAGTTCTCGTCGATCCAGGGCTCGAGTTCACCCATCCTGCGCCATGTTAGCATCGATGTGCCCCACCTAGTGAAAAGCCGCCCGAGCGCGTGTGTCGCCATCTAAGATGCGCAATATACGACTCGGGCGCGTCCGCAGACTCACCAGAGAGTCGTCTTGCCCGCACCCTGGCCTTGGCCGTCACCACCAGCGCTGCCTGGCGGGCCCATGTTGCCCTGGGGTGGGAAGCCGTTGCCGGAAGCGTCCATGGGCTGGCCCATGTCGCCGGGCTGCGGGGTCTGGTTGTTCATGTCGCCCTGGGGCTGGCCTTGGAATTGGTCGCCGTAGCTGTTATTGAAAGACATGACTGATAGATCAGGCGGGGTAGACGATTGAGCTAACGGAGGTGCGGAGTAAGGGTATGAGCTCTAATTATGATAGAGAACTGTAGCGTCGGTTATATGGTCTGCGCAAAAAAAGCAATTGTTAGTGCCGGTGAATGTGCGCGCAGGAGGTCAGGCAGCGGGAGCGAGGTGAGGGAGCTGGAAGAGTGGCAGGCTGCACTTACCGATTAGATCCGGTTCCTTCTATCACTGCAGTCGCGGAGGCAGTCGAGAGTACAGGCCAAGGAACACGCCTAGGAGACAGTCGGGAAAGGCGGCGACAGTAACTCCGGGTCGCGCACGAAGGAGTGGGTGGTGAGGGAGAGCGAAGGAGTGACCGTGAGGAAGCTCGAACGAAATCTGAGTGGGCGGGTCAGTACCGTAGTTTTCATGTCAGGCATCACATGCGGCGGGCGCACGAGGCCCATGTCACGACAGGTGCTCGCAACACCCACGGCAGTGAGAGCGCGTCGGGATGCGCGACGCTGGCTCAGGCTGGTGGCAGAGCTGCTGCAGGCCGCGCGACCAAGTCCGTGCAGGCGACGACGTCAGTAGGCGATGGACGCACATGGCGTAGCAGACGGGCGGTGGCCGAATTGATTGTGCAATCCGCTGCTCCCATGCCCCGGTGCACGAAATTGTGCAGTGGGCGGCCCGCCAAGACGAGATGAAAATTGCTCAAGAGATATAACGTACCGAAAAATCTCAAGGACACCGGCGAACTGGAGAAGCAGATGAGATCCAAACACCACAAACGCGAAGAAATCGGAGAGGAAAGACGATCGACGACGGCGAGTGTTGGGCAGTGTGGGAGGAAGGTCGGTCGGTGGGCGGGGTCGGTAGAAGAGCGAAGAACTGCAGATGATGTACGGCGCCGAGAATCCGCTAGGATTTACTTCGCTTGGTTTTGGTAGCGATGACTGCGCGAACCTGGGGACGCGGATGGCGTAGACCAGTGCAGGTTTAAGCTTTCGATCGATACAAGGATTGCGCGACCCAAGGATGAAGCGGCTCCATTGCGAGTGGCCCATCGCATCTCGCTACAGAGGCTCAACACGGCTGCCACGCTGGCATCGACCAGATGAAGAACGGTGCCGGCTGCGTGCGATCTGCTCTGCGTTATTAATAGGCGACCCACCCTGGCTGCGTAGATGACTTGCAGCCAGAAGTCGTCACCGGGCTTTCGCAATGTGCGGGGCGGTGCCTCACCGAGAGCCTCTGCAGTCTGCAGCCTTTCCAATCGATATCTCACCCATGCTCGCGCCGCATCGCTGGACTCTGTACACAAGCCGCGCAGTTTTGCGCCGGTCGAATCACACACCTGTACCGCCATGGACCCCTCCATCCTCTCTCAGTGGTCCCACCGCCTGCAGCTAGACGGCCGGCCGCTGTGGTCTTCATCCAACCAGCTCGACAGAAACGTATCACGACCGTTGTGCTCTTACGGAGCTGTGAATCCGTTATTAAACATAGTCAGGACAACGCACACCAGATTGAGGAATGTCAAATAATGTCTTCTATCATTCGTAGTGGTATCTTAGTAAGCAGATCCCTATCCTATCCTACAATGCCTGGCCAGTGAGCTTCTCTGGGATGCCAGCAGCAGCCTTGGCCTCGCCCAGCTGCTCACGGCCCTCGGCGAACACCTTGTCGAAGTCGTACTCGAACCATCTGATATCCGGGTTCAATCCAGCAAACTTCCACTCGCCGTCGATCTTCTTGTACCAGTGCGTGTTGAAGCTGTGGGCATGGCCCTTGACGGCAACCTTGGTGCGGGACTCATCGGTGTACCTTTGGTGAGGCACACGGAGCTGGTGGTACCCGGTAATTTCGTCCTCCGCAGTCTTCTCCCACCGCGTGCCGCCGATGAAGTGCTGTGTCTTGAGGAGAGGGTTGCCTAGTACGGCGGGGTCCGAGGCCATGGCAACGAACTCGTCTGCGGGCATGGCTTCCCAGATCTTGTCGAGGAAAGACCGGTAGTCGATCTTCAGTGTTGGGGCGATGCATTTGCTAAGACGGACCCAATCCTGTCATGTGTGAGTGATTATCATCAACCAGGGCTGCGCGTTGACCGACCTTGCTATCGTAGCTGTCTGCCCACTCATAGCACGCCGACTGGCAACCCATAACGTCTAAGCTTGTTAGTCATGCTCGCAAGAGATCGCATAGAGGACCAACCATCGAACGTCGGCTTCAATTCGTTCTTCTCAAACATGATGGTTTTTGTTTATGGTGGTTCTGGTAGGTAAAAGTATTGCTGTTATAGTATGGTATTGCAATTATGTCTCCTCCCATCGTTACCTTCGTCTTTATATCTGTCGTGTTCTATATTCTAGCCTTCTATTTGCGTTCCCTTCTGCGACGTTTGGCTTCGGGTCCCCGCCCAACGGGGTTCCGCCATCCGCATACTCGAGACTGCCGGTGCGGTGCCAGCGGTCGCGAAACGGGGCCGAGTACGTTTTTGGAGTCGGAGGTCCCTATGTTTCGACTCTGCCGACATGTTTCTACACTAGAGCAACGGAGTTGCCTCGAATGTGCTGCAGGGCAGCTGCTGCCGCGACCCCTCGCGGGAGAGAGAAGGCGCACGGGCCACTGAAACATCAAACCTCCCGATCGTGCGCCGTGGCTTCAAACTTCCTTCACCTCCAGACATAGCAATCGCAATCGATCGCGCTTCAGTCCAGTTTTATATTTCATCTCTTTGAATCCTTCGTACTGATCGCGCCCGCGGCCCTCTTTTTCATTCTCGATTAACGCTTCATCTGCCCCAAGAATACACTCCGCTGCAGTTCCAGAGTTCCCAGGCAAACTCGCATTTTCCCAACAGGCTCGCAATGGCAGAGATACTCAGGTGGAAATCGCCATCTTAGTGGGCTGGAGATGACAATTCGAAGACTCTTCCTGCGAAAGGCATGCGTACCTTTGTGTCGGGTCTACTCAGTAGTGATCGTGCCAAACGAGTCAGCTCCGCATATGCGAAGGCGAAGAAATGCAAAGTATGCTACTACAATGAGTGGCCTACTATTTCGGGCGCAGTCACTGTTGGCGTTCTGATAACGTCTGCTGACAAGGGATGTGCCGGCTGCTTGATACTTTGTGGGATTGTACACCAATGTGCCTTGGTTTCCAAAAGCTCCAGCCGACCATTCGAGCTCGGCCTGAATCAAAGGGTATCATGGAGAGTGGAACAGTCACGACTTGTCTTGGAATGCTACCCAGATGCGTCATGGGAGGTGTTTGATCCACAGGGTAAGTCTGCGACGGCTATGGTATCTTTCATAAACTAATGTTTCCAGGTCACGACAATCCGTGGCGAATCCAACGTCTTTCCCACGAAGCCGTTTCAGACTCCGGTTCTGATGAAGCTATCCAACGAGTCTCCTCGTGGTTGCGAGAATGCGATCACGGTCATGAGTTGTGCAAGGGTGCTAAATCGAGCCTGCCAACCCGCGTCGTTCTGATCCAAGATCCAAAGAACATCAAGCTGTACGAGACCCGCGGCGAAGTCAAGCCCTATGTTTGTCTCAGCCACTGCTGGGGAAAAGAGACAATTAGGACGACTACGACGGCCACCTTGACCGAACACAAGCGAAGAATCCCTTCGGAGAAACTTCCTCAAACCTTCCAGGATGCTATCTCCTTTGCCTACCGATTGGGATACAAGTATATGTGGATCGACAGTCTTTGTATCATACAAGACAGTCGCGGGGACTGGCAAAAGGAAGGTAGCAGAATGGCGCAGATATATTCCGGTGCCGAGTTTACCATTGCTGCCACCGACGCAAATGTTCCATCGCAAGGCTGTTTCCGCAAACACCCAGAACGACCTATCAGCAAGACTTCGTATCCAGCCATGAACGGCTCCATGTTGGACGTTTGCGTTCGACCCAGCATAAACCATTATGCATGGAGATATAGCGAGTATCCACTACTGCGCCGTGGCTGGACGCTACAAGAATGCCTACTTTCACGCAGAGTGATACACTTTACGGCCGAAGAGATGTTTTGGGCATGTAGGACAGAGAACAAATGCGAGTGCTCGTTCTGGTCGGACTCGGGAAAAGTGCCTTTCGGAAGTTTCCGCAGCCCCAAATACCTCAACACGATACATCACGCTAACCCGGAGGAGTGCACGGCTCTGTGGCATGGTGTTGTCACTGAATACACCAATTCGGACTTGTCATACGAAACGGACTGCTTCCCAGCTTTGCAAGGAGTCAGCAAAGAGTTTTCTGCGATGAAGAGGTCGGCATACATGGCTGGATTATGGGAGAGCAGTATCATGTACGACCTATTGTGGTATTCTGACCACAAGGACAAATCATCTAAACCAACGGCATGGCGTGCACCGTCATGGTCATGGGGGTCTGTCGTTGGGCGAGTCGTGTGGCAAAAATGGGTTCCACACTCTACACCTTTGCCGATTTATGTCGGAAAAGAAATCACCCCTGTAAGAGGAGGAGACGAATATGGGGAGCTTCTATCCGCAAAGATTACCCTGCGATGTCGCTGTTTGCTCGCGGATGTGGAAGGCACGTACCAGCCCTTTGCTGCACCGAACGAAGCCATCAAGTACCCAGATCATCGCGCTTGGAGGAAGTGTCCGCGCAGAATTTACCTCGATCATCCACCGGAATCGGTACATCCGGACAGCAACAGGCCGGTCACGCCTATTGGGCAGGTCAAAACCCTGCCCGTGGGCGTATTCCAAGCAGGTCAGAGATATCTCTTTGCCATGTTGATTTTGCAGAACATAAACAAGGCAGCTGGTACGTACAAGCGGATTGGTTACATGGAACTCGAGACACGTAAGGGTCTTGAATTGTCCAGTCTTCCGCTGGGTAACGTGGAGGATTTGCACATTGTCTAGTCACATGAACAGATGCTTGGAAAGACACCTTATGTAGTCTTCTTGTGCATCAACAATCGTCTCAACTTACGCGAAAGACAGTAGGTCTGTCTTAAGGCGAGGTGAGATAGGTCGCGTCTTTCATAGAAACCAGAATGGCAAGTGACTCTATGAAAACATGGATTGACACCAAATGATTCTTTGTCCATCAGGTGTGACGTATTCGACTAATAGCAATGTCAAGGAATAGGGTGGTATCAGTATCATGCGGATCCCCAAACGCCAAATTCAAAGTACAAAACAACGCCAAAGACAGGGCGGGCTGGACATCAACCGCTCCTCTCCATGCCCCAGTGGTATCACCCCAGTGCGCCACACCACACACCCCTCAACTCCAATACACCTTCTCATTCACCTCAGCTATTTATACTGCGGCACTCCCTGCGGCGGCGGCCCATAACCCGGCGCACCACCATGTGGCGGTCCCTGCCCACCATAACCATTCATCGGCATAGCACCGCCCTGCGCCTTTGTACCACCGCCAAACTGCTGCAGCTCAGGGTCCGGATGATGCTTGATGTCCTGGAAGAAATGGCAGATGTGGCACCCGACTTCCTTATACGGCTTGAGGCTGAATGGGATAACGGGGATGAAGCAGAAGGTAAACCACTCCCAGCGCTTCATCACTTTGCCCGTGGGATTGCCGCAGTTCTGGCAGCGCAGGGTCAGGTGCTCGGCGCCTTTGAGGGGGGATGTGAATGCTAGAGGGAGTCTTAGTATATGTATGGTGGCAGAAGGGGATGGGGGGCGGTATGGGATGGGATAGGAAGGAAGGGTGTGTGGTAGATAGTGGCAGACGTACTGTGTGTTCCGCAAGTAAAGAAGAAGAACATGATCGCGGGTTATATGCGCGTATAGCGCAGTACTTGTTGTGATACTTGAATTTCCCTATTCGGGGGCGGGTATCTCGTCGCGATTGGGCGAGTGGAACGATGCGCGTGCGACAAGTGGTACGGATACTACGCGTTCGATCGTGGTGTGCTGTTCGTGTGTAATGCTCGTGGATGCGATACCGCGTGGTATTTAGGTTTTATAGTGTTGCGAAGTTTGTCTGGAAGGAAGAAGAGTCGTCTGAGATGTGTTGCGATGAGAGGCGCGGGTTTCTGGTTGCTGATAGAAGACCATTGGCGCCGAGGAAGCTGCGTCATCATCGATGCGTCTCAGCCACACTTGGCCTGGCGGCTAGCGGCTAAGTCCGCAGCAGCTATTACATGTACATATCCACATACGCACCCCACATGTGTTGTTTCTCTGGTGCGGTCATTATTGCATTTGAAATGGTCCAAGAATTCAAGGTTGAGATTGTTGGCATGTCGTTCAGGTGTTGACCTCCAGGGTTAGATGTGGCCGAGGAGTTGATCGACGGCTAGCTCCTGTCTGAAGAGGACTGCTGCGCCTGCATCGTGATTCGCAGCGGATGATGGTCACTTGATTAGAATCGCGAAAGTACATCACAGATAGCTGATGGGGTTTGAGCATCAACTCTTCATTATGGTATCGAGCAGTAGCCTCTAGAGCCACTCTTGTGGGAAAGAGACTCGTGACAGTCATTAAGAGTAGGATAGTACAAGCCCTTCATTATCCTTCGCATGTCAACACCGGTGAACCGCAGAACCCATAGACCTCCGTTGAAGAGAGCGAGGTAGCGTCTCCCAATCTGGAAAGAGACCTAATGCTGGCTCCACAAGAAAAGACCCGAGCAGAGAAGATGGATGAGACTTTCAGAGGTCACGGGCGCCTTGGTCCAGTCGCATTCGTCTACTGCGTCTTGAAGAGCAAGATAGCACAGTGGCCGAGGTAGAAGTAGATGAAATGTTTCGTCTCTGCAGTCCAGTCAGTCATCATTGTATGAAAGGTCCTAGTACAATAGTTCAGCTTACCATGCGTGACAAAACTTCCAAAGTTGCGGCCGACAATGCAGTGCCATGTGGCGCCCTTCCGGCTGTCAAACTGCAGAGGAATTAGCGCGCGCTTCCAGTAGCTCTCGAAGGCATGATCATACCTCTTTCTTGATGTACTGGGCAATGTCCTACGGGTCGAGGGTCAGTACGGTCCTAAGATGGTCTCGGCCTGAGCGGATAATGAAGACCCACCTTCTCGATAGTGAACTGCTCCATAGCCGTCTGTGCTACACAATGTCAGCGTTTCCCGTCAGCCGCATGTTGGAGGTAGTTGACTTACCGACTTCAATGGCCTCTTGTTGCATCTCGTCGCTCTGTCACACATGTCAGTATGATTCCAGAAGCAGCAACCTAGCTATCCCGTACCATATCTGCGGACTTGATTTGAGCTGCATACTGCATTAGCTTGTGCTTTGGTAGACGCGTCGACATAAATAAAGGTCTTACCATCCTGCTTGTGGGCCTCTGACTTGTCGCTGGCCATGGTGTTGATCTGTATGTATATCAAAGGTTGAGTGATTTGGTGTTGCTCTCTTCAAAGTAGGCGAGCTCTTATAATGCGTGTGGTTGAGTGAGGCTATGTCCAGGGCCTTGTCATGATGTTTGAGCAAGCGCTCGCGGCGGTCTGCGCTCGGGCCTTTCCCTGTGAGCCTAATGCGCGCTAGTGGATTACCGGCCCATGCGTCGTTCACTTTTTTCTTCTAAACGCGACACTGACATCCACTGCTCCTCTCACGACACCACAACCCGAGCAGGCAAAGCTCTTACAGCATGGAGTCGTCACGCATCTTCGTGAGGAATTTACCCTCTCACTTCACCGAAGATGACGTGCGGAAACACTTTGCCAAGTTTCCCATCACTGACGTAAAGTTCTTCAACCACCGCCGCATCGGCTACGTTGGCTACAAGACGCCCGAAGATGCTGCAAAGGCTGTCAAGTACTTCAACAAGACATTCATTAAGCTCACCAAGATCTACGCAGAAATTGCGCGACCTGTACGTACTTTGCGACTAGATGGCGACAAGCGGGGCTAACATGCGCAGATCGCCGACAAGGAACTGCCAAAGTCGCGGCGACAGCAGAAACTCGAGAAGAGCGCCCCAGTAAGCGACGAGTACCGACCGCAACGGCAAGAGAACGATCTCAAGCGAAAGCGAGAAGAAGCCGAGCAGGACCCGAAGCTGAAGGAGTTCCTAGAGGTCTATCAGCCGCCCTCCAAGACCAGTATCTGGGCCAATGGCGATACGCAGCTCAACGAAGCACCTGTCGCAGTCGCGGAAGAGGTCGTACCGGAGGTTGCTGTACCAGAGGACGAGAGCGACGACGAATATCAAGTCATCTCAAAGAAGCCAAAGATTGCTGAAGAGCCTGCGAACGCGCCAGCCCTAGCAGTCCCACAGCCGATGCCCATGGAATCAAGCGCAGTAGCAACTCAAGCAGAAGCTGTAGAAGGTGGTGACGCGATGGAAGACGTACAAGGAGCGCCAGCCGTCGAACAAGGACCTGTCACGGATGAGGACTGGCTGCGGTCAAGAACAAACAGGGTTCTGGAGCTCGTGGAAGACGACGAAATGCCATCAGCCAGTACGGCTCCTGTCGCTGTCGCGCAAACACGAGCTGTCCAGCCACGCGCACTTGCTGAGCCTTCGCCGGTTGCTGTCGAGGCACAGTCAAAGCCACAAGCTTCCGCGGAAGAGGAGACTGACACCGCTGCTGCCCCTGACGAGGAGGACAAGATCCGCGAGACTGGTCGACTATACCTCAGAAATCTGCACTACGAGGTGACAGAAGATGAGATCAGGGAACAGTTCTCCAAGCATGGAGCTCTCGAGGAAGTAAGTCATGATACATCTCTTTCACTACCCGCCCATGCAATGATGAACATCAAGATAGGGACAACTGATGCTTCGGCACCTGAGGTTACCTTGGAAAGTATTTTAGTAGATGTCTTTCTTATCTGATAGCGGCAACCATTCCATACTCACATACGGACGTTTTGTACGGACAGTCGCTGACTACTACAGGTACATGTGCCGTTGAAGAAGGCAGATGGCAAGGGCAAAGGTTTCGCCTTTGTACAATTCGAGAACCCAAACGAAGCCGTAGAAGCATACCTTGACAACGACAACACCATCTTTCAGGGACGCCTTCTTCACATCATCTCCGCGAAAGCGAAGAAAGATACCAAGCTCGATGACTACGAGATCTCCAAGCTGCCTCTAAAAAAACAGAAGGAGATCAGAAGGAAACAACAGGCAGTCAAGGCCACGTTCAACTGGAACTCGCTCTACCTTAATGCTGATGCAGTCATGTCCACTATCGCGAGTCGCATGGGCATTAGCAAGGGTGAGCTGCTCGACCCCACTTCGTCAGACGCTGCAGTCAGGCAAGCGCATGCCGAGACGCACATCATCCAAGAGACCAAGTCGTACTTTGCGCAGCATGGCGTCGACCTAGAGGCCTTTCAACGCAGCGCGAAAGGGGATCTTGCGATTCTCGTTAAGAACGTACCCCACACTGTGACGGCCGATGAGCTTCGAAAATTGTTCGAGGAACACGGCAAGGTGACCAAGTTCCTGATGCCACCGACAGGTATGACAGCCATTGTCGAGTTCTCCAACGTCGCAGAAGCAAAGACTGCCTTCATGTCGCTGTCGTATCGGAAGATGAAAGACTCAATTCTGTACCTTGAAAAGGCCCCCAAGGATCTGTTCAAGGAAGGTGTAGCAACCAACTTTGTACAGACCACGCCCCCCGCCCAGCCTTTGCAGTCCTCACAGCCTGGCGTGAAGCTTTCTGCAACTGACCTGCTCGTCGACGACCCTGAGCCCGAGGCAACAAACACCGCCACTTTATACGTGCGCAACTTGAACTTCTCCACCACAACTGAGCGTCTCACGGAGGCGTTCAAACCTCTGGCAGGTTTCCGTAGTGCCACGGTCAAGACCAAGACCGACCCCAAACGAGGCGTGCTGTCCATGGGCTTTGGTTTCGTCGAGTTCAACAGTCCCGAAACTGCCACTGCAGCTTTGCGAGCCATGGATGGACATGACCTCGAAGGTCACAAGCTGCTCATTAAAGCTTCCCACAAGGGCGCCGATGCCGCCGAAGAACGCCGCAACGAGGATGCAGCAAAGAAGGCGGCAAGCACGAAGATTCTCATCAAGAACTTGCCGTTCGAAGCCAGCAAAAAGGATGTTCGTGCTCTTTTCACTCCTTACGGCCAGCTCCGATCCGTACGAGTGCCCAAGAAGTTCGATGCTTCTTCACGAGGTTTCGGTTTCGCAGAGTTCACTACCAAACGCGATGCTGTCAACGCTATGAATGCATTAAAGAACACACATTTGTTGGGCCGTCGCTTGGTCCTTGCATTCGCTGAGACGGAGTCTGATGATCCAGAGAAGGAGCTGGAGAAGATGCAACAGAAGGTGGGAGCACAGGCCAACAAGGTCGCCTTGCAACGCCTTACAGAAGGTGGTCGCAAGAAGTTTAACGTTGCAGGCACCGATGATCTAGACGACTGAGCGCAAGATTATTTTGATAGGAGTTGCGCGCGCGACACTGTCAGACCTTGACGCCATCCCTTGCTCCCCGGCCACACAAGCTAGGCCGCCCTTTGCCGCGGTCCGTAGGAAGTAGTAGGGGTGCTTTGACCTGCTGCACGACGCTATATCTAGAGCATCGTTTTCTAAGCTTCGACAGGGTATATCACCAGTGGATTGCATCAATGGGCACGGCCACCACACGGCGTTTCAGGCTACTCCAAAGGGAGTCAGGAAGCCACGAACGAGACGTTTGTCGATCATGCAGACTTGACGTAGTTTGTTGTTTGCGGACACTGACTTCTATCATTGCTTTGAGCAGTCCGTGATGACTTTCTTCGCCTATGGCCAATCAGGTGACTGTCGAACAGATGACAGTTGACCCCATGCCCTTGATCACTCTGCTAATCACGCTACATTTACCATTCAGCAGCAAAAGGATTCACGAGAGATGTGATCAATGGCCAAAAGGCGGACTTCGACTGTTTGTAGGCCATGATAAAGGCACGAAGCACTCCAATCTTAGTTTTGTGGTACTGGATTGTCACTTCGATGACTGGCCCTTCTATCAATTTCCGGCTAGCGGAAGTCGTATTGCACCCTACGGTCGGTGCTTTTGCCTACATGCCTACCATGTAGTCCTTCTGCCTAGGGCCCGTCATCTGGACCATACTTTATCAATGCAATCACCTGCAAACCTCGCCGCATACCCAGCTATATTCTTGACATCGTTCACCACGCTCGTTGCTTCAACTGCTTAACATTCATTGCTTCGTACTTCACCTCTCATTCATGATCATCACCGTTCGTTTCATATCCTAAAGTTTACATGCCATAGCCCGCTATGCAGGTCCAATCACCCCAGCCCTTGTGCAGGCTGTCGACGGACATTCCCCTCTTGGAAGGTACTCCGGTCGATGAATCGCCACAACATCGAGCTGTCCTCCCGGAACGTTACGTTGCGCAGTCTCACAATACTCATATCAGTACAGCCTCGCCAGAAGTGGGACAAAGAAGCAGTCTCAGCCCCTCGGACAGCTCTCACGCACAGCGGAGCGTCGCCACAGGAACCTATTACACTGGCAATGTACACGCACAACACATCGGATTGGCAGGCTTCGGCGTCGGGAGGTCAGAGAAGCAGATCAGATGCGAGCTCGGGCGACTATACAAACTACTTCAGCGATTGGAAAAGTACCAGAGATATCGTGAAAAGCAACCAGCTCTCACACCGGCCGAAGTCGTCGCGCGAGACGCCGCAGAGAGAAAAGAACAGGAAAACAGAAAGGCACAGGGACTACAGCAAGAGAAGGACAAGACTGTCTGGCCTGACTTCTTAGAGCACGCCTTCTGGACAGGTAGGTCTTCATTTTCATCACACCGCATGTCGCCGTGCGCTTGTCTCACTACCTGCGTTTTTCACTTTTGTTCTACCACCAATCTATCAATACGCAACTTCAAAATCCCAGCCCAACATCTGACAAATATTCCACAGCACTCATTCGATGGCCGCCAATGGGTCGAAAGAAATACATGCTCGAAGGTACACAGCGAGGGCGGAATGAGCTGATCCAGGATTCTATTTACAGAGACACCGGTATCAGACGCGATCGCAAACAGGTTTCCAGCCATCTTCAGGTCCTCAAGGACAAGCTCATAGGTGTTCCTGCTGGTGAGTGCCCTTTTCGTACATCGTGTAACGATCGGCATCAGCCTCTTCTCATTCGCCCATAACATCCGGGCGGCGGTCCCGCATGCGTCGATCTAACTTCATGTCGTCAGAGCATTCCTATCTTCCAGGATTCTTCTAGAAGGTAGTGGCGGTGGCTTTGCGGTTGCTATTCCTGGTGTGATCGGGAGGGTTCCGCTAGGGACTACCAAAATGAGACTAACCTGCACGACAGTTCTACTCTATATGGCCACACCAAAGGACGTTTCTAAGCGCCGATCTACGAATACATCCGCTCGAGCATCCTATTCGTCACAGCTGCATGGCCGCCAACATGCGCAGCGCACAGAGTCTGTTACCAAATCAGAGTCCAGTACCTCCTCACCGCACATTTTGCCGCATTGTGGCGACCCACAATCCGACCTCGCCCTGGGTTCCGGCCCGGACTTCGATGCGGTGTCTTCGTCATTCGCAGTCACGGGCTTCAAGATAATCTATGAGGATGATCATCAATCTATGCACTATTTGGCTCAAACACAATCGCATAGCAGGCTCGACAGCTCGGATGTGGTAGATCTTGCCTCTTGGCGCCATCAATACCACGAGTTCGACTTCCTCCGATCCAAGACCGAGGATTGGATGGAGAATGGCCGAAAGGTGTTGGTCGGAACCGCGTCTACAGACTTGATGACAGAGTTGCCACCAGATGCCGACCTAACCATCGTTTTCGATCTTCACTCGCGTTTCGATCTTTCTAGATACGCCTATGTGGAATGCATGACGCGATTCTACAACAGCGGCGGCAATGCCGTTGATCCCCAATTTGACCACGCGAGGCATGAACGGAAAGAAACGCGAACCACTTGCGAGTATCGGCGAGACCCTCAAGGCTCTCAGGGTGTCCTATGCGTCCAGTTTATGACTCAGCCGTCGGTGAGGCATGCGAGGAAGAAGTCGAACCTGATGCACAGAAACGGGGAAAGTGTCAAAGAATCGCTTCAACGCGTGATAGCAATACAGGATATATATGGCATTGTTGCTAACACAGGCGAGGTTCGACGTCTCACTAAAGTTCTTTGGAGGTTCCAGCAGACGAACGACTCTGCAGAAGTGGGCAACATTGAGTGGCGTTCCGTGAGGTTCGCTAATGGCCAGTCAGCTGCACGAGAAAGATGTTGTTTCGAGGCGACATTCAAGACTGAAGATTCGGAAGACACAGATATCGATCACGAGCGTACACTGGCTATACCAACGCCCACACACACGGACGCGACGCCTTATTATCAGACTACGCAACTACCACTGGACTTGGCACAGACACACATAAGCCACCACTCATACGAGACCGCGCCTCACAATGCGTACTTACAAGCACCTCTTTCTGTCGATGTTCTTGAATCAATGCAACCAGATTCAGACCACCTCAATACATCTGTGGCCACTACTACGACTGAGCTCTCCGGGGAAAGCTTTGCACCATCACGTACTTCAGGCATGGCATCGCCGAACACACAAGGCAACGACTTCAACTTCAACGGCGAGCACATAGCTATCGGAGGCGACTTCGAACCTGTTAGCAACCCCCTGGTATATGGAGGAGTCTTGAGCCAAAACACCGGACTCGAGAGATTGCATGCGTTCGCTGGACTAGAACACGATGAGCTCGCAACCATGGGGCTTGCTGTTGGCGAACATGGACAGCTATTTCCAGTGGACGCAAACAACGATCTGCACCATTCCACCAATCTAGCTTGCTATTCGGCCAAACCCAACTGGCAGGACGCACATCTCGTTTCGCACCTCGAGAATGCGGCAGAACAGTATCGCTCTTGCCTCAACCATGATGGTCGTGCTCAGGTAGCACCAAATTACGGAATTGCCCATGGCCACGATCCATATCAACAAGTCGGTCAAAGACAGGATTCAGTGGCAGGTGTCTTTCACAATGTGAATCATGCGTTCTGGGGTTTGCAGGGACTCCAAAGCACATTCCAAGACGACACGGGTAGTGGTGCCGTCCATCGAATAGAGCACATGGAAGACCAAATACACGGTCCAGACTACGGTGTGCCGGATCTAGTTGAGAGAGACCAAAGGGGAAGAGGTTACTAGACCTCGCTCGCCCTCCTTATTGGTGTTTACGACGAAATGACTTTATGTTGGCTATATATGTATCATTTAGATTAAGATTTGGTAGGTTATCGAAAGTGTATAGAGGTCTGGCAACGGCGTGATTAGGTACCTATCTCGTACGGCATGTCTCGACGCACTGATCGAAAAACGCTCATTTCTGGCACGTACAACAGCCCTTTGGGTTTCCGATCCCTTTGACACCGCGAAGATATATGAAACATGGCCCACCCACTGACGCATGCATCTTACAGACACACCCGAGCCGCTCAAATCTACACGCTAGCAAAGGCAATAGCGTAGGACTCCCGGCCAGGCATTAAATGGTCGATAGGGCGTTCCTTACGCTGCACATCCGATTAACCTGCATACATACCTAAGATAGACAAGATATGCATATGTAAAAGCTTTGATCCTCGGGGAGCCCAACGACGCTACATCCGATCCCGCATAACGATCTGTAAGGACTTGTGGTATGTAGGCGGGCTCCATTAATACACCCGCAAGAGAAGCTGCGCGCCTCGAGAACCCTAGAGGTCAGTCTATGTGCATGATCCTTTGCTGCACTCAGCCACGATAACAGATGTGTTCACCTAATGCTATCGTTACACCACATGCTTACCAGCGTCTTTTCAGCCCAAGGTCCTGCAAGATACCCAAGGCGCGTCAACTCGACAAACGCGCTGTCGCGCGATCACGCCTGCTTGCCCGCATTGAGTGGGGCAAACAGCGTCGAGCTCCACATTCAAGCGACGACACAGCAAGCGCTCGGCACGCTACTCGTCGCGACTTTACCATAAGCATGGCCGGGGAAGATTTGAAGAGATACTTAATTGTGCCTCCACTTTCTTCTTCCTCTTCATCATCTCTTCTGTCTTCAAGTCCGACTGCTAGCAGTTCAAGAAAACCAATCCCTGCTCCTCGCAGCTCGGATACGAAATACGAGCAAACAGGCTCCACCAACAAGGCTGAGAAACGCAAGATGGAAGTCGATACACACACCCCTCTACCCACTTCTCTCGGGGGTGCGCACGCAGAAACGATGGATAAGAGTACACCGCTTGACGGCGTCATCAGCATTGATGATTTCTTGAATCAGAATAGGGACGCTCATGAAGCTCAGAAACTCGTCAAGGAAACCAAACAACCCGCACCTCCTCCCTCCAAGAAGCCTAAACCCACGAAGCAAAACCCCACTCCCCTCACACCCGTAGCAGTAGGTGCGCGCTCATCCCGCCACACCATCCTCCTACATGAAAAGTACCAAGCCCTCGGCATCCCACAACCACTCTTCACTTACGGAGGGAGCGGTGAGACGGGATGGACTGTTTCTGTCAGCTTTCCTGGTCTGGATGATGCGGAGGAACTGCAGGGATTGGAGTTCGATGAAGAGAGGAAGTTCAATAGTAAGCAAGAAGCCAAGGAGGCTTTGAGTCAGAAGGCGTTGGCTGTCTTGGAAGAATTAGAGAAGGAGGGTAGAGTGAAGAAAGGTGGGAAGGGAAAGAAGAAAAAGCAGGACAACTCTGAGGAGCAGGTCGTCCAGCCGGTTAAAGAGGAGAAGGGACCTGATGAGAATTTTGTTGGGAAGTTGCTTGGTACGTTCTTTCTTCTCCTCTATGTGTGATACCGCAAGGCCCACGTACCCATTGCTCAAAGATACATGGAAGTTCTCATCCAACTAACACACACAACAGAATTCCAGCGCGCAACCGACTCCCCCCAACCAACATACACAGACTACCAATCCGGTCAACGCTTCTCCTGCCTCATCACCATCGAAGGCGAAGGCGAAGGCCAGCAATTCGGCTCCATAGAAAACCTCTTCTCGTCCAAAAAAGCCGCGAGGCAAGACGCCGCCCGCCACGCTGTCGAGCACTTCAAAGCCCTGGGTACATGGCCCGACGACGACACTGCCGTCGGCGGCATCAAGAAGAAGAAGAAAGCTCAACCTACCGATCCTGAGATAGTCTCAATATCAACACCAGACGGCTCATCGTCTACATCCCCCATCCAAGCAACCAGCACAACCCCCGCACCCTCAGGCACCCCCTCCTACGCCTCCCGCGTCGCCTCCCTCGCCGTAACCCTCGCACTCCCCACACCCGAATGGTCCTACACACCTCACCCCTCCGACCCCACCTTCCACACTGTATGCTGTTTCTTCAAGGGCGCAGGACCGCATGAGGGACCAATTGGTGAGGTAAGGAATATTTATGGGAAGAAGAAGGCGAAGGAGGAGTGTGCGAGGTGAGTAACTACTGTACGATTTTCATGAAAGATATTTGCTGACTTCGTGCGTCCCACGTCCGCAGACTTACGTTGGAGTATCTTAAGGATGTCAAGGAGAAGAGGATGCAGTATGGGATGAGTGTTATGAGGGGGGTTTTGGGGAGTGAGGGTGTAGAGGGCGTGATTGAAGGGGGATTGGGCAGGGGGGTTGAGGGGGGAGGGGAAAAGATGGGTGGTGGAGAGGGGAAGGGGAAGAGGGTTGAAAGTGCGGGTGGGAAGGTGAGATTGGGAACGGGGTTGGATAGTGTGGATGAGAGGATGATGGATATGAACACGGATATGGGGGAGAGTAGCGAGGATGAGGTGTTTGCTGATGCTATGGAGGGCTAAGAGTTGATATCCACATAGGAGGCGTTGGATTGGGATAGAAGACTGGCTTGTACAGGAACTATGGGTGCTGTACAGCGGGCTGGGTTCGGTACAGGAGAACCTTGGGGTTGGCTGTAGTATAGGTCTCTGATGAATACCCGTACGAGATACCACGGCTCTAAACTTGTGCCACTTATACTCAACACATTGACCTCGTCACATCCGCACACACACTCACGTCAAAAGCCATGAAACAACAAAATAAAAGAACTAGTAATATTCGCGCATCTCCATGATACACACATGTACACTCCATTCTTACCTCCCATGAAAGGTATGAAGTAGACAGTGCTAGTAGTCCATTGAAACCCTTCCGCGAATAATCTCGCCCAGAGGGCACATTTTGCATGTAGTGTAGCAGGAGCTTACTGCACCCATCTCGGTACTCTTCTCGAACAAAGCAATAAAACATCCATTCGCGCCCCATTCGCCGTGATAAGAAAGACACCAGCGACAGCGACGAGTGAATGTAGATATACAAAGACACATCCCGCTGTCTAATCCGGCCGATCGACAGTAAAGCTCTCGGGCGGTATACGCGAACTAAAAAGAATGCAAGAAAAAAGCCGTCGTTCTAGGACGAAGCAACCTCACTCTTCCTCTTACTCCGATCCCTCTTCTTCTCCTTACCGGCCTTATCCGCCTTCTCCTTCTCCTGCGCCGCAGCCTGTGCCGCGTTCTCCTTGTCGCCTTCCGTCTCGGTGTTGCGCGTGCTACGACCGGATTTGGCTTTCTTCTTCGCCGCACCGGTCTCCTCTGGAGGAGTGGGTTCGTCGTGAGAAGATGCAGGGGCGGGAGCAATGGGCTGAGGCGCGGACTTTTCCTTCTTCTTCTTGTCTTTCTTTGCGGGGGTTTCGGCGACGGCGGTGGAGGTTGAGGCAGTGACTTGGGTTGCGGAGCGCGAGGTGGGCAGGGGCACGGGTGTGGGAGCTGTGGCGGGCGCGATGGAGACGGGGATTGAGTTGCCGTTTACAGCGGGGGTGGTCTTCTGGCGCTTGCGTGGTGTCTTTGCGGGGGGAGAGGGCGCTTTGGCGGGTGCTTCGTCTTCGTCTTCAGAAGAGGCGTCTGTGTCGGCGGCGCCGGCTTCGACTTCAGCTTCGATTTCTGGCTCGCCTTCCTCGGACGCGTCATCTTCTTCGATTTCGGCGTCCTTGATGCCCTTCTGCTTGACGTACTCGGCCATTTGGACTTTCCACTCTTCCATGGAGTTGCGGTAGGATGCCTTCCATTCCTACGATTGGGTTAGTAGGACGCCGATTGCCGGGTTTTGCGATTGTGTGCTTACCTCCTTCTCCGCGTCGGAAAGTTCAGCCCATCGCCTGTTGACCTCAGTCTGGACGGCGCTTGGAGCGAGTGTGCCACCGGGAGCGAGCGCTGCCTCCAGATCCGCCTTGACGATGGGACGCGCGTGTTGGTGGTAGAGGAAGGCAGCAGTGAGGGGTTTCTTGGGCGCATTAGGGTCCTTTTCCTTCTTCTCGCGCTTGCGCTTCTTGCTCTTGACAGCGTCAATTGCTTTCTCAGCAGGCACGCCGACGTCTCCAGCTACGTTGTCCATGAGCTTTTGGCCACTCTCTACAACATTCGCGGCGGTCTTGATGGTGGATGTGATAGCATCGTTTTCGGTTGAGAAGTCTTCTTTTTCGATGCCGAGGACTGATGCGCAGTGCTTGTTGTAGTGATCCATGAGAACGGTGATCTGGTGTTGTACATTGACGAGACCATTCTGGAGGCTGTGGAGAGAGCCCAGAACCTGCGCGTAATTGTAAGTTTTTGCTTTGTGAAATCGCCATGTACCGGGTCGCGTAGATCACGCGATTAATGTTACACAGACGCATCAATATGGCGACGTGATGGTGGCGCGATAATGCGCGCTGACCGCGTGGGTTTGCGATGCGACGCGACGATATAGGTAGGCGCGCGTGTCGCAATTGCGATTGGAGACTACAAAAGGGAATTTGGGTACGTACGTGGTCTCTAGTCCGATTGAATTCTGCAACAGAGATCAGCAGTTCGCCAGTGGCAGGCTTCTTCTTGGGGACCATGTTGGGCGGCGTGGTATGGGAAGAGGTTGAAGACGCGTTGACGGGCGGGAGGTAGAAGAGGGAGGGCGCGGGAAGGGCGGAGGAGCGCTGAAATTTCGGGGGGTCGGGGGGATTGGTCCCTTAAGTGACAGTCGACCAGGTGCCCAAACACAAGCGAACGTACCCTGATTTTTGGGCAGTCACCAGCCCATTCTGGGGGGCACCAGTAGATTAATGCCCCCAAAATTTAAATCTAGGCTTACTTTTCGCGCGTGCAGCCTGTACAAAAGGCGCGTTTCCAAGATGCACCCAGATAAACTGCACGCTGAAGCTATGCGCAGTCTTTCCTAAGCATCTACTACCTATCAGAAGTCTGTATATAATTTCAGCGCGCATTCTATCTCTACTGCGCAGTGCATATCTCTCTTGCAGCGTGTTGTGCAACTTGCGTGGCGTAGGCCGCCTATTAGAGCGAGGGCGCCCATCCGCTGGGCAGAGTGCGCCAGGCAAGTGCCCCCAACCCGCCCGTGACAAGCCTTGCTTTGGTGCTACCTCCCCCATCTTTGCGCGTGTTTCAGGCCCTGTTCGGCGCCCCTGCCCACAACGACGCAGCATATGAAACTCTACTTTTTCACTTGAATCCGCTCATAGCGTATACCAAAGTACAGTTCAGGTAAACATGTTTTCCGCATACATTCGTCTTCGATATCATTGTTCTATCTATTCCTTGAAGCGACCACCCTCGCTGACGTCAGGATATACGTCAAATCGCCTTTGTCCATACAGTGGCACTCCCTTCCTGGTCTCCTCAATCTTGCCCGCCTCCAATTCGCGGATGAGAACGCCCTCCTTCTCGTCCAGCTGCTCTAACACTGCCGCGTTAGGGTCAACGATCATGCTGTGTCCCCACGCGTTGTATTCGGCCTCCATATCTCTTGCCGGACTACACAGTCCAACGTAGACCTGATTATCCGTCGCCCTAGCCCTCGCCAGCAACTCCCAATGTAACGCGCCAGTCGTAAGATTGAATGCGCCAGGGTATAATAGCAGAAACGCGCCCTTCCTCGCCGCGATCATTGCAAGCTCGGGAAACCGTATGTCGTAGCAGATTGCTATCGCGATCTTTCCGTATTCGGGCAGGTCGACTAGAGTGATCTTATTGCCTGGCGACAGGACCTCGCTCTCTTTGAACTTGATCTTGCCGGGAATATCAATGTCGAATAAATGCACCTTGCGATGAGTAGCAAGTAGCTCTCCACTAGGCGCAAATGTCAAACTTGTATTGTACAGCTTCTTCGTATCCTTATCATCCCTCTCCGGTATGCTTCCTCCAACAAGATATACCCCCGCCTCTTTCGCCAATTTGCTCAATGCGTGGAACGTCTGCGATTGCGACTCCGATGGTGGGGATGGGAGGAGCGTCTCGGCGTACTTGTCGAAGTACTTTGTTCCGTAGGGCGAATTGAAGCACTCGGGCAAGACTACGAGTTTTGCGCCGGCTTTTGAGGCATCGAGCACCTTTTGACGCGCTGAAGTGAGGTTCGCGCTCTTATCGGCGCCTGAGGCGAGTTGGATGAGCGCGAGCTTTAGGGACTTTTTGAGGAGGGACGCCATGTTTGGTGCTTGTGTGGGGAATTGGTGAGACTGCAAGAGAGATAATCCAGAGCACCTTAGAGTCAAAGTATATACAATGCGATGTTGGAGGTCTCGTTGGAGTGTTGGAGTAGAGTTGGGGTGGGGGTTAGCTCCAGATGTCCGCACGATGTCATCGCTCGGACTCGCCGCCCCGATCATGGCGGGGTATGCTGACCGACGCGTTCGACGCGTCTCTTCACTCATCCACACCACACGACAATACCAACCGCTTCAACAACATGCTGCGAGCGCATCACAATTCATCACTTGAAGATACTCGCAGCAATACACTCTGTTCTCTGCAGTTGTCTTATAACGCGTTCGTATCAAGAAGACCATGTTCATCGCTTGATGCTGCTGCCTCTACCATGCTCATCGTTCCTTCCCGACTCTCCGCGATGGATGTCCACAATGGAACAGTACAATTTACCGAGTGCTGGTACTTGTCCAGCTAAAGTCGTCTTATCAATCACACGTTACCCCAATAATCTTCCGGCGTCGAAGGAACCTTTGATATAAAAGATATCCATATAGAATTCCCTTATTTGATCGATTGACAAGGGGCAAATTCACAGAGGCAGCCTTCTTGAAAACCAGAAAGTATCGATAAATACGGTACCGTATACTGGGAGGCAATCCGTGTAGGTGGGGTGCTAGCGATCGCATTGTGGCGCGAAGTTTGCCGTTCTCCATCCCAGGGTGAAGCAGGAAATATTGTCGCGCGTCCCGATGACTACCGTTACGACCAAGCACGACGTACCCAGCACCCTTCGGCTTGCGCTCCGGAGCTGACATGAATGGCGAAGTTATCACAGCAACAACCTGCCGGGAGTACTTTTTGAAGCCGTCGGTATCTGCGCAAAGGTACTCGAGTACTGTGTTCGCGGTGTTGATGTCGAAGTACGACTGGCCGTCGCCATCGTCAGACGACGCGTTCGAGCATACAAATTCGAAGTGAGCTTTCGTAGCTAAAGGTGACCACATTGCCTTTACGATGGGAGCAATGTTGATGCTCTGATGCCATAACGAATGCTTAAGACAGGTACCCTGAGAGCATCCGTTGGCGACATCAACCTTCACCTGTCGAACATACTGCATCTGGGATCCTAAACACCAGCTCGCAGCTGACTCAATCTGCCTAATCTTTTTTGTAGCCAACTGGATCCACGATGCCCCCGGTCCATAGTCGTAGACAGTCAGGTGCATCAACTGCACAGCTATAATTTCGGGCTTTGGTATCCGCCGCCCGCCGCAGAATTGACATCTTCGACGAGTATAAGACTAAAGAACATGGGTGACGATCATGTATCCTTCCAAAGGGACGGTTGCTATATCGAGGGTATACAAAGCATACGTGCACAATTTTTCGGAGGCAAGGCATTACTCTCAATATGTCGACGGGTCTATCACGAAGCCGTCACTACGTTTCTGAAAGTAATACCTGGACCATTGCATCAGGACGCTGTTCATCTAGATTCCAGGTTGTCACACTTTTACAAGACGCAACAATCTTCTTGAGCGCACTTTGTTCCCAATCCGGATTGCTAAAGAACTTGACGATCGATATGGTGGGAACATGTTCCCCCACGTGTCAAGACGATCATATCTCTCGTGATATCCAGGATTCATACCTCGATCTAGCCACCACTATCGGGTTCAAAGACTTGGTGAAAGAGCTCCACAAGCCTTCCAACAACGCTATCGACGTAGAGACTGTGTTTGGTACTCCATTCAACCATCCAGGTTGCTTATCAACCACTCTAGCTAATTCCGGCCTTGACCTCTCTCGTCTGAACAACGTACTCCGACTTCTAGTCCAGGATCCTCTCGGCTTTCTCAAATACGGCGATGCAGTACACGAAACTCTTGTTGAGAGAGATGGCAGAACAGGATGTATCTTCTTTGGTCGCTCGTTCTCAGACTGGAATCATAAGCAGTATTTCCGCGTTTCCGAAAACGGCAACGCAATAACTCTTATTCCTCTCCTCAAATTGGACAACATACTGAAACTGCCACGAAATATCAGAAGCGAGATAATCAAGCACGTCACACAGTGCGGATCTCCACTCTCTTATCAAAAGACTATAACCTTCGACCTGGACAAGAGGACATGTGCGGACGGAAGCTCGGTTCTGGCTTCTGTGTGTCGAAAACTTAGACTGGAGAGCCCCAGTCAATTCCAGTTAACCAGCAAGTGTGTAATCAAAACGGCTTCCAAGGACAAACGTACCAACTTTGAGAGATTTTGCAAACTGGAGAAATTTTGGTGTATTGCCAGATCGGCACAGTTTCCTTGGCGCGGCAGGGAACAATATACCCTTCAACACTTGGACTGTTTGCTTGAAGTCGAAGCAGCGACCATTCTCGAGAGTCTCCGTATTAATATACTCGATTTCCTTCATATCACTTCTACTGTAGGAAGCAAAAAAGGAAGGCTTACCATATCTGCGATGCGAGGCCAGGGCGAAGCTCCACTGAATACTTCAATAACTTTCAACGAATTACGTTGGTACGTCCTAATAGCTCTAACCGAGTTCACCCGCAAGCACCCGGATGCCAACCGCAATCTTTGCGTCAACATCTGGATCAATGATCTCGGTCAAGTTATTGAGATCGAGAGCACAGATACTACGATGGATCCTCAAGAGTACATACGAAAGTACACACCCTGGAGCACACATCGCCGTGCCATCTTCCGAGGATACGGCATCCCAATACGAGACGGCTTTGACTATTCGCGCTATACTCTGCCTGCCGAGGCTTTCGACGGCTCTGCACGCTTTTATATCGGCTGGCTCCAGCGTTGTGGGCTTGGTCGGAATCCGGACCATTGGCCTGATGCCTGTGAGTTGTTGTGAGATCTGTTGTTGAGTGTGGGATATGCGGATTGCTATAAATTTCCAGATTTCGGATGCGTAGGGAAGGCTAGAATGTCGTGCGTGCAATCTAATAGCGCGACTACACTGATTCGGAAGGCGGTGGGTCACCGGATTACTGCCCGCCTGGTACGAGTGCGATTTCTCCAGGCAGATGGACTTTCACCGATACCAGGTAGTCGATTGCTGTCCCACCTCCAGCTATAGTCGTGAGAAAAGAACTTCACTTCATGTAAGCAAGGTGAAACAATGCCTGGCAGTACTAACGGCACTGGTGCACAGACGCTGACCTTTCTTCCTTCGTTGTACATAATGACCCGTACAGCAGCGCATTATACATTCAACCTCCACTCACTTCAATCCACTCAATTTCAACGGTCATGGCGATGCCCCCACGATCGAAGCCAATACCGGAAACCCCAGCAATCCCCGCTGTGGCTGGCACGAAAACACTCTTCTCCTTGGCAGCGGGAAGATCACGCTTTCAATCGCTGGAGAGGATGGTGGACCTCGTTCCGAGATGACTGATAATCTCTGGACGTGTCGGACTTTGGTGCTAACCACACTTGCGGAGACTAACACTACCATCCGGGGGTTCCATGATGAAATCTTATGCTCGACTGTGTGGATGAACGGATAGTTGGAAGTCGTGGAGGTGGAGCGGGATAACTTTTCAGTGCCTTAGGAAGAACATGAGTATCTTTGAGCTGCGTTAGTCCAATTTGCTGGAAGCCGATGTGTAAGTCTTATTCAAGAACAAAATTGCGCTAAACTGACTGATCCCACCCGGTTGTAGTGTTCCATAGTCCAACAGGACGAGATATGACTGGGACGGTGGCGTTTCAATACCACTTATGTCGTCTGGTGGCTCTGGGTCGATAAAGTTCGCATGGTATCTGAAGGACGGTTGGTGTGTGCGCGAAAAGGATTAGTGAAAGCGACAGGCAGATTAGGAGCAGCAGTGCGATAGTCGTGAAGTATTTAAGCAATGTATTGTAACCTGGGTGCCTTGGCACATCTCAAGCTGTGTCATCGAGAGACTTGTTTTGGACTATATCCTCCGTGACGCGAACCTCGTGGCTCCCCTCCAGCTCCGATAACACGATCCAGGTAGGGAAGACGCACAGCACCGTGATGCCAAAGTTGATACCAATACTGACGAAGTGGTTTGCACCACCTTCCGATTGCATACTGTCGCGATTGTTAGTTGATGATTTGGGAATGCTTTTCAAATATGGCAATACTTACGCCCAAGCGACGGTTTGACCGAGCGCCTCTACACCACGCAGAATACCGGTCAGATGGCTCAAGTTGGAGAGATCGGTCGCGTACTGGCCCACTAGCCAGTACAGGAATTGCTGGAAGGCCTGGCCGCCGAATTGCCAGAAGAAGACAAGCGCATAGCTCTTTCCAAAGCCGCCTTGGAACCAATCGAACACCGGGGATTCCGATGCATCGTAGTTTTGCTTCTGCAGAATCGTTGCCCAGATCCACGTGCCGACAAGGATGGTGATGATGGTGCAGAATGCAATGCGACCGCGCTTCTTGATGTGAATTTTCTGGTTGTCGAGCAGGAAGGCGATGATGAACGATGAGAAGATACCGGCAAAGTTGGTGAAGAAGGAGGAGAACGCGCGAGCTCGGACGGTGAAGTATGTCGTCAACCAGGTGCTCATGAAGCCATTGTAGAAGTAGCTGATGAAGAAAGCTGGCAGCAAAAGGAGGATACGGCGGCTGACGAACAGCTTGCCGACAGCCTTGAACTCGGCACCCCAGGTCGCGGCGCGCTCAGTGACGATCTTCGTGCCATCCTTTCGCCAGACCTTGTGCGCTGGCGACAAGCATAGGGCTACCGGAAGACCGAGGCACATGATGACGATGAAGACGATGTATGTAGTTGAAGATACCGATCCAGTGGTCTTCCGGTTTGCGTTAAGTCCGAGGTTGATAGCTCCTCCAACAATCGGTCCAAGTGCCTTCGCGGTCTGCCAGATAGCGAGGTAGAAAGCGCGGTCTCCGGGCGAAGGATATCCGATGATGATAGCAGCTTCAGCAGCCCAGAAGAAACCAGCGGAGATACCACAAAGCGCGCTACCAAACAGCATGAACCATGTGTTCGCAGAGATGTTGTTGGTGTAGAGACCAGCGCCATACAGAGGGTAACCAATAGCACCCAATGCAAGACCATACGTCAATCCAATACGGTTGTTGATAGCTCCGGCAGCAACACAGACGACAGCGAAGAGTCCGTATACCAGGGCGTTGGCGGCAGAGACGGCGTACGGTTCGGCAGCGCCTCCAGCCCCTAACCCACCAAGAGCATCCCACATTCCCGGAGCCGTGAAGGAGACACCGCATGCTACAAGGATCTGGAAAGGCACCGAGCGGAAGAACGGTCCAGAAGCCTTGATGGAGCCCGAGGGCTCAGACAAGGAGGCGGACGACATGACGATGCGGAGGCGAAAGATGGAGAGAAAATATGGGATGAGGTGAAGAACCTCAGTCCAACGTGGAGACTACATATCTTAAGAGTTCGGACGACACCGCGATGCTTGGCGAGCTTGGTATCCAATTTTTCTCTCCTTAGTGATGGACGTTGAGGCAATCACCGCAATCGAGACGTTTGGTGTTTTCTATGGGGCGAGCACGACATCTGCGCTAAATGACTCGCGCGTGGCGGCCTGCGCTCCAAGCGTCCACGGGTCGGACCCTTTTGGTTATGACTTCACTCGAGTTTTCCAGTGGCTTGCCAAGTAGGGTGCGGTTTCCGTCGGTTTGATGAACATCTTCCGCGAAAGGTTGCATTGAATGCGCCATTTCGACATGAGATGCGGAAAGCACGTTATGTCGGGATTGCCTGAAGACCGCAGAGCATTTGACATCCGCGGGCGGCGAGACTGGATGAATAAGGACCACGACAACATGTTGGGCGCCTTGCCTTCTAAAGTCTATGTATCCATACCGTTGCTGATACTCATCTCTCTACGGGCTTTGAAGCTCGACCAACGTCTTTTCACCGCTCTGTTACTGCTCCTTGACAGAGAATAGACGATTTTCTCGCATACAAACCATCGCTATGTTTCCGTCGACTCAAATGCCTTTTTCCATTTCACCTTGTTGCGTCAATCTTCAATTTTGCTTTGGCAACATTCGAGTAGTATATCCCATGCATTGAAAAGAGAAGGAAGTCAAGGTCAGGCAACGATTATGCAACAAGTAATCCAGCGTAAATTTTCGTAACCATTAAACTAATCGTGTATAATCATGCCTCCAGTCTCCCTCAACTTCGAACTCAAATGCGTGCGGCGACGAAAGCGGCAGCAGTAGGAGCATCGATCTCGTAGTTCCTGTGCTCAGGAGTGATGATGATGCCGTTGTCGCAGATGTTGTCACCGGAATGGCAGATGATGAGAACCTTGCTAGCAGCAACAGAGCCGAAAGACTCGTCACGGTCAGCATCGCCGAATGTTACAACGGCGGTGACACGCGAGGCGGCGGAGGCTGATAGCCTCTGTGTAGCAGTGTGCACGAGCTGTGCGCCCTGGGAGTATCCGGAGACGACGATCTTGGTTGAGGGGCATCGTGTAATAGCCTAGGTGCACAGTCAGCATCGCACCGGTATATCAATAATGATAATGACACTCACTTGGTTGATCAAGTTGAACATAGTGGTGGCACCCGCTGCGTCGCCTCCAGCCAAGAAGCCAATGACATTAGCCGGGTAGGTAACGCCTTGGATGGCCAAGTTGCTAGCACCTCCGACACGCGAGGCCAGAGCATTGAAGAAGGTTGGGCCTTCGGAGTTGGCCTCGCCTACATTACCCGCTAGGAAGGATATCAGTATACAACTCCCCTACAATCAGTATAGAGATCTTACCTTGGGTGGTACCGCGAGCGTAGATGACGGTTACGCGACGGCAGGCGGTACCGTCGGTCAGTTGGTTGTAAGTGTCGCCGCTGAACTGGCGCTTGGTAAGGTCACGTGTTTCAACGTCCTGGTTCTCAAGCTGTGCGGCGTACTCCTCGACGGTGAGGTCCGAGTCAAGGAGGTCGGTGATGGGGAAGCTCACTCCGTTCGCTGGTGTTGGCGCAGCGAGGGCAGTGGTGAGAACGGCCGCGAGGGCAAGAAGGGAGCGAGCGCAAGTCTTCATGATGAGCGATTGTCGAGGGCGGCCGAGATGAAACGAAGGAAGTCTGAAGAGGCTGGTAGCGATGATCCACCAAGAGTAGGTGGAATGTTTGACCTTTTGTATCCTGAGCCATCGTTCTACCGAAGCATAGCGAGTATGGCTATAGCCACTTCAGTACTATCTCCTGCGCTACTGCATCGTCTCTTGCAAGCACATTGGCAAGCCATGTCATCAGACCTTACCTACATGCCTATTTCTACCAGTTCAATTTCCTCCTCCGCATCGTTAAGCTCGTTTGTTCTTGTTTACCGCCGTCGACACCCAATGGCTACACCTGATCCGTTCACGTTGACCAGTGATTGTCTAGTTCCTGTCCGACGCTTTAAATGACATGCATTGTGATGCATCGGGCCTTTATTGTGTACTCCTAGTTTGGCTTCTCCCTCCGTGTTTGGTGTTGCTGCCAGTCTTGTTACCTTCTTCTTTGGAGTTAGCACGTTCATGAACCCCAGGTACCACCGGGTATCTCGAAACACGTGGGGTAGACATGGGGTTTCTAGGACGAATAGAGAACATGTACATAGCCAATGCTGCGCAACGTGAGAACCATCGACGATACGATTCGTGCAGCCGAGGCATGTCAAGCATGTTGCGGCGCTACGAGGCGTCGATCAGTGAGAAGTCTTCGATGCAGCGCCGGGAAGCAGCCGCTGCTGCAGTACCTGGGTGTGTAATCATAACTTCTGCTGACAGATATTTGTGCTTTTGGAATGTCACTGTCGAGTCGCATTGTTGCAATTTGGTGGCTTCTCCAGTCAATGCGATGATGTCACGCCAAGCTTTAGCGCCATCTTTGCCATCTTGTTCAGATGGTGTCCCTTTGATTTGGACTGACCTGGCCAATGTGCTCACCAGACTTCCATCACGACATTGGTATCATTTCTACACATGCTGCACAATCGACCAACATCTGCTGTTCATAAAGCGGGACACAAACTGCATAACCAAATCCCCTGGCTCCCAGTCACATTGGAAGGTAACTGACACCAGCACTACCATCGCGACTAGACAACCGGCCAACAAAGAATGGAAGGCGTCGCGAAGCCGCTGTCGCTCTACTAATAGTCAATTCACCCGGAAGATGACCGATGTTATCGCACATAGTCGCAAACATTCGGAAGCTCGATGGAGAACCCCGCACACGGTACCCGTTGCCAAGCAGAACATGCAGCAACAGCTGTTGAAATCTTCCCTAATCCTTCTTTTGGCGTCTTGGTAGCATTACCAGCTTCCACTTACGATGTAGATCTGCGCTCGCGAAAGCCATGATAGCAAGAGTTGCATTTCTCCGATGACGGTAGTCGCTGCGGTATCGCGACATGTTGGAGATACCGGCAGTCGACAGCCTGTCGCGAAGAGTGGGATGGCAAAAATGGTGGAGTATAAAATGTAGGAATAGAAGAATTTGGTAAGATCTCTTGCATCGTCAAGGCTAGTTCTCTAGATCGATCAACATGCGGTCCACATCCATCCTCGCAGTCTGCGCGGCAACACTGCTGCAGACAGCTTTCTCGTCACCTATCCACGCGCACCATCCCCATCAATCGTTCCCTAGTGCGGAACAATGGCCATTACCAGTCGTTGGCAAGGCGCTAGAGCAACAGATGCCAGATGAAGACCTCCAGGACATCATTTCGCAGATATCGCGCGACAACATCGAAGCCACAATCCGGAAGCTTGCATCATTCGGCACGCGTCATACCCTGTCCAGTCAAACGGACCCGAACCGAGGCATCGGCGCTGCGAGAACATGGCTCACGGCTAAGTTCCAAGAAGCAGCTGATGAGAGTGAGGGAAGGATGACCGTAGACTGGAACAGCTTCATCAAATATCCTGGAGACAACGAGCGCATCATCTTCCCCGTCAACATCACAACCGTCGTTGCAACACTGAGAGGCAGCGAGGATCCCGATCGCGTCTACGTAACAGGCGGGCATTATGACTCGCGCAACAGCGACCCTATCGACTACCAAGGCGACGCACCCGGTGCTGTAGACGACGCCTCAGGCGTCGCCGTCTCGCTAGAACTCGCCCGCATCTTCGCACACTACAAGCCTAAGACGACCATCGTCTTCACAGCCTTCGCAGGCGAAGAACAAGGTCTCCTCGGCGCCGAGAACCTCGCCCAAACCTACAAGAATGCATCCGTAAATGTAGCAGGGATGATAAACCTCGACATGGTCGGCAATTCGAAAGCCTCAGATGGCACCATCGATCCCTACAACATCCGCCTCTTCTGCCAAGGCACGCCTCTGACGGAGAACTCCACAAAGATGACATCGCGTCTCAGCATCGGCGGGGATAATGACAGTCCTGCTCGTAACATGGGTCGCTTCATCTACGAAGTCGCATCTAATGCCTTCACGGAAATGACAGTGCGCCTCATCTACCGTCTCGACAGATACAGCAGAGGCGGCGACCACCGCCCTTTCCTCGAAGCAGGCTACACAGGCGTTCGCTTCGTCCAGCCCAACGAGGACTACACGCAACAGCACCAAAACGTTACCGTGCGAAATGGAAAGCAATACGGCGATCTAGTCGAATGGCTAGACTTTGAGTACAACACGCGCGCCGCCAAGGTCGTAGCATCCACTATGTGGAGTCTAGCCAACGCACCGGGTGAGCCAACGAATGTTGGTATCAACACTACGACGTCCGATAACTTCAGTCAGTTCAAGTGGGATGCACCCAAGGGACTGCCAGTGGAAGGGTATGAGATTCTGTATCGTGAGACGATTGAGCCGCATTGGACGAATGTTATTGAGGTGGGGAATGTGAACTGGTTCAATCTTACTTCGGCGACAATTCATAAGGATAATGTTATCTTTGGGGTGAGGAGTGTGGGGAAGGGAGGGTATAAGAGTCCAGCTGTTCTTCCGTTTCCGTTTGGATGCTCGAGGAATTGCTAGATAGAGTAGAGTTGTTGATTGAGATGAAGGTCACTATGTACGTTCGGAACCAACTGTCGATCACCGTCTCCCACTCCCCGCACATCCCTCCTCCGAGACATCACTCGATTCTTTTGATCACGAGTTCAAGCTAGAGCCCGCGCCGAGTAGCCTCAATCGTACTCCTCCACGCTCCACTACGCAATGTTCTCTGGCTCTGCTCCTACCATTGGGTATGTCCAGCTTCCATCATAAGTTTTCACCTATTCCTCCTACTCTCATCAGATATGTCCTAGGCTCAAGTATCGTCAGTCCTCTATAAATCATTCTCAATGGCCTCAAGACTCGATAGAAGGGATAACTCACCACCAGTCGCTCCAAAAAGATATCCGTAAGTGGTACCAGAACCTGATCAAGCTACCGTTGCGTGTGAAGGTAAACAGATCGCTCTTGATGCCCGCACTGTTCCAG
The DNA here is from genome assembly GCF_020736505.1 of Alternaria rosae. Lineage (NCBI taxonomy): Eukaryota > Fungi > Ascomycota > Dothideomycetes > Pleosporales > Pleosporaceae > Alternaria > Alternaria rosae. The sequence goes on from NW_025763582.1 coordinate 303,646, forward strand.
AGACCCTTAATCTTGCTATAGCCTTCCATGTGGACGTTGGCCGAACTGCCGATAGTATTGGAATAGGGGATGATCATCTCACCGGAGGTGGCCGTAGCGGGATATGTGGCGCGCAAGATAGTACCGTGACCATTGATCCAGATCTGTGGAAGAGGCTTGTCGGCTTGTGAAGGACACTGCTCCAGAACATCTGAAAGTAAGAGAAATACTTTGCGTGCCAGGTTGTGCCACATGATGGGCTTCGTGTCACTACCGTCCAACACTCGGATGGTGATGCTAGGGTCTGCACGGTCACAACGAAGCAGAGTTAGCAGCCTGCTGATATCGATTCGAAGATCCGCCATCGAGATTGGTGCAGACAACCTGAATTTCAGTATCATACTGAAGGAGCGCTCCTGATATCTGCACTCCGAATCGATCAGATTGGCAAATCTCTCAACATTCAACCACTCTTGCAATGCCCTGAAGCCGTTGAAGTCGGTCGTAGTCTCCTGAGTAGATGTTTGGATCACGATCTCGTCGTACACTCGCGTACGCTCGTGGTCGATTTCATACCGCAGCATGCAATTGACTCCGGCAAGACCTACGTGGTACCCCCGGGATTTTTTGGTGTCCAGATCGAATACAACCATTGTATCGCATGGGCATATTGCGTATACATTGATGTCCGCCAGAAATTCATCAGGAAGGGACAGAAGACTCAACTCTTGTGGTTCTTGCCACTGAACCTTAGACCCATGGTCTAGAATATCGAATTTTCTCTCTGAATGCGGAAAGGAATGTTGGGCATCAGGATCAGCATGCTCAACGTATCCATAACGTGTGTAGACACCGGAACAAAAGATTGTTATCGAAGACATCAGGCGAGGATGTCTGGCGTACTGTCTGAGGTCGAGAGCGTCTGCGGTGCCCAATGCGAACAGAACACCGTTCAGGAGAGTTATAGGGGAAAGTGGGCCGTAGAAGCTGGCGTCGTCGTCTCTTTCCTCAGCCAATGAACTTTCGGGAGACACAAAGGCAAATTGACATTTGGCCTGAGGATTGTCCCAAATGAGCTTCAACAGAGGTAGAAAATCATACGCTCTAAGTCGATTTCCAAGTGAATCTGCGTCGATATGTACGTGGGACAAGAGCTGGTAATGTGATCCGATCCTGAATAGCCATGTGCACATAAAGTGCATCTGATCTTCGAGGATATGGGAGAACAAGAAAGTGTTCTGGCCGTAGAGGATACCGACTGCTTCTTGGTATACCTGCCGGCATGACATTAGGAACCCGACGCAATCAGCAAAGCCATGATAAAAGTCCTCTTCCTTGAGTTGTTGCTCAGAACCGCCATCAAGGAAATAATCGGCCCGGTTCAGGGCCAGATAACGCAGTCTCTCTCGCAGTCTATCGGGACGCGTACGGCCATTCTTGAGGAGAACGGCACCGTCTCTTTTGAACAAACACTCGTAGACTCGGTTGCGGATCTCAGGTGGAATTGTAGTGAGGAAGCTGCGCGCACTCGGGTCGGCGGCGCCGGACTTTGTTTTGGGGATCTCAATGACGGTACCGGTCGCCATCTTGGGTCGGCCGTCGAGAAAGCGCGGCAAGTCGAGATGACGTCGCAGGCAATTGATGTTGGGAGAAGATTGTAGGGGGAGATTCGCGCGGGATTGTACCTGCAGTTTTAGGCAAACAGCGGTCCAAGCGCGGAGCTAGCGCGAGGTGAGAGTACAAGTGAAAGTGAGAGCGGGACTCAAGCCGCGCCTGCCATATCAGTCTGTCCGAGTGAGAGAATTAGTCACGCTTAAGCTTGAGCAAACCATCGTCGTTCTCTCCGAGAGACGCCTTTGCCGGACCCATAGCTCGTTTCAGGTCACTATTCAACTCATTCGCTACCGTTAGCAGCTCAGGATAATCGGCCGCAGCCCAGCCCTGCAGCCCGTGAACGAGCACAGCTAAGATCTAGTTCTTGAAGAGGTAGGAGCGTCTTCTGTTATCCAGCGCCGTCGGAAAGAGGAATAATGTGGAGTAAACGAGGAGCGCCAGCGGCTACGCAAGCCAAGCCCATCTTACATCAACAAAGGTGTCTGGGCCGTAGGCTGCACTAGTGTTGTAGATAGCTGCGTAGTTGCCAGGCCCTTGTATGACTTTACTTCCTACTTCTGCGAAGCCGCGAAAGAAGTAGGACCAAGTGTGATCGAGGAAGTACTCCAAGAGGTATATGCTCAGCGTCGTGGATTTGAGGATGCGCGACGTGGAAGCAGCGAGCCAGAGGCGTGAGTAGTTGCCGAGGTAGAAAGTCTCGTTCAAACCCTCTGCATGGAATGCTTCATCATATCCACTTGTCACCTTGTAAGAGTCGTCACCAGGTGGAAGCAGTGGCCATTCCTCCGCCGAATCGTAGCTTACGACAGTGTTTCGTACTGTGATATTGTGATAGCGCTTCGCACAATAGTTTAGTTGGCAGTGAGATACCGTTTCGTTTACCAACCCGAGCCGGTCGATTTCGCCTACACGAGTGAGATTAGATGTCGACTTGAAACAAGTGAATGCGGAGATAGTCTGCAGTGGTAGCTTGAAAAGTTCAGTTATTACGTCCTGGTAACCTTCAAAGTCTCCTATGCATTACTTAATTTGTGGTGGAAACGCAGTCGATAGAGACCACACTGGACTGCCACTCATTGCAGAGAAGAGGCTATATGTCCCATCGATCTTGCTGCGTTCTAAGCGGATGATACCGAATTGGTAGCCGCCAAATGCAGCAAGGTCCGGGTCAACAACGCCAATACTGGGATAGGTCTCGTTCAGGTAGCGGCTCGCGGTAATCCAGAGCACCAACTCTGGATACCCTGGCTTCTTTATAGTCCACATTCTCTCCCACGAATAAGGCTGCGTGTCTGTAACGTAATCTGTCATCGCGGTATAGTTGAAGTAGAAGTGTTGACTGGAGGCATTGTAGCTAGATTCCACGGACTTGCCGCAACCCTGAAAGTCTTCATCTGCGAAGTTACCGCCATTCCAGAAATCGCCATCGAAAGTAACGTCTTCTGAGTTGCAGGATTCGCAAAAACCCAGAGAGGTAAACTCATCAAGTTCGCATTCTGTTGTCGGACAGTATACGTTGTTTAGCAAGTTGATGTCTTGCAAAGCGACGTGATCCGTGAACCCGACGGTCAGAGGATGCTCTATGCCTGTCATATGGTTAGTGAAGCATGACTTGTGATCCACGCAAAGACATACCAATAAGACCAGCATTCTCTATACTCGACACGTCTGAGAACGAGTTGCTTGAGCTTACAGTCCCGGTAGTATTGGCTAGCAGCGCGGGTTCGGAGTAGACTCTCAGGACCTGCTGTGTGAAAGGCTCAAAGCCAAGCGAAAGAATTGTCAATACTGCTCCGAAAGACGCAAGTGCAGCGGATTTCCTCAATCGCAGCTTGTAACGAAAGGTAAAAGCTCCACAAGGTCCACGGGTAGCCACGTCGAAGTCATAGAGGCGGTTAACAGGCTTCGATTGGGGTGTGTGGAAGTAAATCCATTTCAGCTGTCCAATGCACTCGGCAAGAGGGACTGGCAATGCCGATTTGGCAATGGTAGAGAAAACCGCTATCAGAGAATTTGGTTGAATAGGAAGCTTCCAGTCTATCATGGGCTTGCCGTCCATGGTAAAGAGGATAGTCAGAATAAGCGTCATGTACAGAGTGCTCAGTAACAAGGCCGCCACTTCCCACTACCAGCCCGTGGAACGTGATTGTCGCGTGGGTAGTGGCTTCACTGGAGGAGATGCGGGTCCCTGCTGCGGCTGGATATTTGACATGGAATTTGAACTGTTGATCGTAGAGGGTGGCCCTGCTCTTGACGATATTGGGGAGACAGAGTGGTGTGAGGGGGGTTGGCTTCGAAGAGACGCCAGGTCAGCCATTGCAAAACTATCGAAGGAAAGTCGGCTATCTGCCACCAATGGGTTAGATGCCGCAGAACCCTGAGAAGTAGACATGTCTGTCGGGTAGGTTGGAGGGGCGAAGATGAAGAAAGTCGACAGAGACTAAGAGCTCGAAGTATTGAGATTGTGCTGTAAGGCCAACCGTGCCTTATACTCTGTCATCGTCACACGATGCAACGCGCCATCATTGCGGCGATATCAGCCTTGTGCCAGCTACACCAGTGCCGTCGTCTGATTTGAGCCCCCAGAACATGATGTGGAGGCCAAAGACCACACTGATGGTATCGCAGTGGCATATCTCCGCCCCATTCTCTTGCAAGACCCCCGATGCAGTACGAGTAGCTTCGGATTGTACAAGAATGCATTGAGGTAAGCTGAGCTGGAAGCACAACATAAGCCCCTTCTTCAATTCAGCAGCGACTGGCTTACCGAGACCAACGAAGAGGGTTCCAAAGATTCCTGGAAGGTCCAGAAGGCCTACCAGAGCAGTCAATATATCTAGTTTTAAACTAGCAAAATTGCTACCTCAGACGAATCTTCACTGGTAAGCAGAACACCCCTGCACTGGGATAGGGAAGGGAGGAAGAGGCTGAGAATTCGGCGGATTATAGACGCGAAGGGATCGCAGGCAGCAGTCCGTCACGGGCTCGAATTAGGCGTGTTAGGGGCCCATAGGGCTACAGGCAACTGTTCGTCACGAGTTCAGTTGAAAACCTAGAAACGTTGGGTGTGGTGGATCGAAGGATGGATGGAATGAGGCAGCCACGGCGTACGCGGACTCGATGTGTCAGCAGCAGCCACGTGATTCTAGTGGCTGCCCAATCGGCTCCAAACATAGTCGAGGCGGAACGGCAGGGGCTCGACTCTCGGCATATCATCTCGCCCACAATTCCTCCATGGTACACCCTCAAACAACAAAAAGTAAATACCACGCCGACACCAACCCTGCATGGCAAATGCAGTTTCGTGGCGCACTGGAAGAAAGTCGTCGCCGGCAAGAGCGCGACCACGGAAATGCTAGCAAGTTGCAAAGGCTTGGCCTGCATAGCAAGGGCCAAGTTGGAGTAACCCTGCAGTAGGCATGGCAGTGGAACAGAGAGCTGGACCAGTCGTTCCTCGTACATGCTTCGTCCCGCGGCATCCATGTCGAATACTCGGGCCCGGATAATCGGCGGGCGGGCGGACCTATTGGTCTTTCATGCGCTGGGTTACAACTCACCCGCCGTCGCAGGTGGGATTACACCAGGCATCCTTTGACAGCGAAGAGGCCGGCGATTCTCGTGTGTACCGTCGGCGGGGCTTGACAGGTGTAGCGACGCTTCTGCTTAGCATGTGTGCTGGGTGGCGAGCAGAATGTTCAATAGGGTGGCCGAGGTCAGTCTGGTGAAAGAGCAAAAACTGGGGATCGTCGGTGTGAGCCTTCGCATAGCAAGCGGCCTTCAGGGTCTGGTCCCTGTTGCTACACCTGTGGCCAACTGTGAGGATCCAGAATAATAGTGAGCCATAATCGTGCATGTGCTGGCGGTGAGGGAAGAGAGCCTTGACGCGAGTAGATTTCATGTCTTATACCCGCCTGCTCCCCTTTGATCCCATCTTGTTCGCTCTTCCCCTGCCCCTCGCCGGCCTCGACTTTCAGACTTCTCTAGCTTGTGTTGTGTGGTGACGGCTAGCTGCGCCGTTTTCCCACGTCTTCGCCGTGCCGCATTCTCGTTGCAAAACGCCGTCCACCCTTCCCGACCAATCTCGCAGCAAAAGCCGGGGTCTCCCCTCTGGCCCGCAAGATCTGCAGCATAGCGCAAAAGACATAGGATTCGAGCGATTCCCTCTGTCCATTCAGCGATTTTGCAAATTACCATCCACGGGACTTTCGGAACCTCCACGCGCAAGACAGCAGAGTCAGCTGTCAGGTACCCGGTGTGCACCATTCCGACGAGCGTCTGATAGCTAGTGGGAGAGCTAGGCGGCGTCAGAACGTGGGAACCTTGGAAACAGCGGTCACGCCCGAGGTCAGCACACACACCTGGCCGGCCCCTTAGTAAGGAGGAAGTTAGAGAAGGTGCGGGTGAGGCGGTCACATTCTGCGACAACCCACTTTCCGCCTTGTCCTTTCACACTCGAGCACCCAAACGCGCAATCTGCGAGCGACGGCGACAACTCATCTATCCACGCTTCCCTCTCGCACGGCGGCACACTTCCCCTACCAACAAACTTCGGCTTCTGGCATAGCAAAATCCCAAACACACAACCGCAGCCATGCACCGCAAAAACCCCATCAGCGTGCTCGTCTACAACACGCTCTTCCCCACGCCCTCGCCCACAGACCCTCCCTCCTTCAGCGCGCACCTCTCCAAAAACCTTGTCGGCGAAGTCCGCATCGAAACAGCAAACTTCTACGGCTCGCTCGATACAATCGAAGCGCGGTACCCAGGCCTAAACTACGCCTTCCAACCGCACCGAAAACGACTCGGCCGCTTCCCACACCACAAGCGACTCTTCGACGCATTCGACCGACTAGGCCTGACCGAAGCTGAAATCCAAGGCTTCTGCAGATGGGAAGGCACACTCTGGGCGCGGGAGCGCTACGAGCGAGACGAAGGCGTACGCGTAGTCGACACGACAGGTGTAGACATAGGGGAATGGGTCGACACACGACGAGCCTACTCGTCACGCCACAACAACGGCGCAGGCATCAACGTCAAGACCGACATTGAAGTTGAAATCGAAGAACTAGAACACCACAACCACCTCCTGCACAACCCGCTCACTCGGCAAAACATGCAACCGCCCAATCACCACCACAACGGCGGCGACACAGAAATGCCCGACTCCTCCTCCTCAGCCGAAGACGACGACGACGACGACGACGGCGCGGCTGAAGCGTCCGACTCGGAATCAGACTCCGACTCCACATCCAACGAACTCTCCTCCTCAGTCGGCTTTTCCCTAAACGCGCGGCTCCTCCACGCCGCCGCCCTCCGCGAGTCCTCGGGCGCCCTAAACATACCCATGGACCCAGAATGGGAACAATACCTCAAAGAAGCGTCTGAGCGCGGCGAACTCAACATCGACGCGACGAGGGAGGCGCTGCGGACAATGGCAGGCCAGATCGCGCAGTTGCATCAGAGTACCGTTGAGGCGGAGGGCAGCGAGGCGGTGCCGCAGACGTTTCAGCCGAATGCGGCTCCGGCTTAGGAGTCCGTAGACGCAGAGATACAAATGGAAATGGAAATGGATGCGCACGCTGAGGCGGAAATCCAATGGATGATAGATGAGGGAGTCGAAGCAGCGGTTATTTTTATGTTTCCGGATGTGTTTCTAGCACCACCACGGAGGTCATGATTACGAAGGATACGACGACGAGGATGATCAAGACGAAGAATGGATCGAGGACTGCGGTAGTAGGAAGACCGTCTTTAAGGATGGTACTTGTTGTTGGCTTTGGCCTTTTCTCCTCCTGCACTGCATGGCGTTTCTGCTTCTTTCTTACAAGACAAGGCGTTTGACGGGCATTTCGCGAGATACCCCAGATGTTCTGCTGGGCCTTTGCAGCTTTTGTTGGGGTAATGGTTCTTGTTATCGGATTACATAGATGGGTGGAAGGGTTTTGGATGGATGGGCAACAAGGCATGCACGGCATATAGTCATAATCCATCATGTTCAGATTTTCAAGATGGGTGTTTGTGGTTTGTGGTGTTCTTGTTTCCATTATTGTGCTTCATACTTCCCCGTGTGAGGAGTGATGGTTGCTCCCATCGCTATATGGGGCCATGGAGGGCTTGCTGGTGCTCCTGGCTTTCCCATCAAGTCTCCTTTGTCGTAGTCTTGAATGTATCTATCACAACCAACTCCCGAGGCTGCATTTTTTGTGGAGTCCTGCAGTCCTCAGCGAACCCTCCAGGCTATGACTACATTGATTTCCCAGGCTAGATGGCCCTGAGGAATTGTGAATCACGGTTATGAGGACGTGGCGTGTTGCAGTATATTGAGATACTACACACACCATCCCCTTAACGCCTTCCAGAGCCACCGAAGCTGAACCCTCCAGGACCCCTCTTAGTGCCCCTTGTGGTCCTGCCGCTACTATCCTCATCAATCTCCATAGCGTCATCACCACCCATACCCATCAGATTCCGCTTGCCAGTGTTCTTCTCGTCACCGACCGTCATGACTGCCTCAAAGGCCCGCTCCTTCTTCCGACGCATCTTCTCTCGATCCAACGCCTCCTTCTTGACCTTTGCAACCTGTGCCTCCAGATCTGCTAGAGCAGAATCGCACCGTTGTGACCATGACTGTAGAGTGTTTTGAAGTGCGGGGAGGGATCCTGGTGCGAGGTCGCGCAGTGGCGAGATGGATGTCACGGAGACGAGGGAGTGTGCGGGATCGAGAGTCGCGGTGATCAGGCCGGAGTAGATGGCAGTGGTGATGAGCTCCTCGAGAGCGCGGGTGGTGGGCAGCTCGAGCGCTGTCATGAGATGTTTGTAGGTGAGGGTGGCATGTGAGTGCGAGAGCGGCAGTAATGAAAGTAGCAAGAGCTTCTGGTGTTGCTGTGCTGAGAGTTTGGGGAGATTTGCTTGAGCTTTGCGCTGTCAGTACACAATTTGACGGCTATGGTATGATCAACGCACCCTTGTAATCTTCCCAGGTTCCCCAGGCGAAGATCTCGAGCAAGGTAAGATACGAAGCATACTCTTCTGAACTCCGTAGATTCTGAATGTTCGGTGTCTGTAGGAGTTCGGCGAATACGTATGTGTTGGGCGCGCTGGTGGCTTGTACGATCAAGTCCGATGCTGCTCGTGGAGAAGTCGCGGATTTGCTGAGGGCAAGGAAGGGCTCGAGAGCATTAAGGGCCTTGGTTTGCTCCATGTTGGATTGTTGAATATGCAATAGTTTCTGGAGTGTTAGAAGGTTGGTTTCAATGTAGCTGTCTATCGATAGTGGAAGGCGAGCAGGCAGCTGCATGTGAGGTACGTCTTGGCAATCGCGGTCGGTCGCGACTGCCCCGCGACTCAACCCCACCCGCCTCTACGCTCGGACTTCCATTCATTCAACCGTTCGATTCCACAAAGGGAGTTGAATAGACACCTTTTCTTTTTGCCCTTTGCGCTCAAGCTTGGAATAGATTTGTCAGGTATCACCCCTGGGCCAACAACACAGGCCTTGACTCGTACCCGACACCGCCTGCTCCGCAATCACGAGATCATTCGTCTGCCACACATCATCAATCATAGCGCGCGAACTTAGCAGTTCGTAAGACGAAGTACACCAGGTCCGGTCCCCGTCGTGTTCGGCGACTGACACGGTGCACCCTCAATCCAGGCAAACTGCCATGACACTGGGAATTTGTTCCGTTCGGTCAAGGCGGTAACAGGCCCTGAGGCTCCGCGTGTCTCATCTAAGGATCAGGAAGGGTTTTATGTTCCTTCCTGTTTCACATGCCAAGAAGGAAACACTATTGTCTAATGTCCGTGCCGCATCAAAGAAACCACCAACTCCTAGATACCACAGTTATTATTCTTAATTTTCCTTCTGTCATCCTGCGGACTTGAAGTGTGCCCTGCATCTCACAGCGCTTGTACTCTAAAAGCTCGACCATCAGCTCGTGGCGGCGCCTTAACAATAACGGCCTATCATCCACCTGCGGAGCCGGTCTAGCCTTCTTTCGACGTGCCACGGCGCTGGGCTTTAATCAGCACTGGGTCAGATTGTGGCTGCTGCACTCCGTTCATCAATCGCCATATTAATAACTTCGCCATCTGGCACTACCGGAAGCTGGCCTTCCTTTTTACTCCGGAGTCCGCTGTTCTCGCGCGTTTACCTCACGTTGTCGCCATACCGTCGCGCGATCGCTTTTCGACTTCGCCCCAATCCTCCCGCTTCGTACGAGCCGCCCTCGCCCCAATCTGACCGTTGAATGCTGCATCTGGCTCAGCATCGGCAGTCTAGTTCGCGATCCGTCTGAAGTCAACGGCACCGAAAAGCGCTTCTAGCCATCATGGCTCCTCCTCCGGCGACAGCGCACATGGCGACAACGACGCTCAAAGTCGAGGGCATGACATGCGGCGCGTGTACCTCCGCGATTGAATCGGGCTTCCAGGGCGTGAAGGGAATAGGAAATGTGTCAATAAGCTTGGTGATGGAGCGGGCTGTCATCCAGCATGACCCCGAGGTCATCACTGCGGAAGAGGTTAGGGAGATTATCGACGACAGGGGGTTTGACGCAGAAGTGCTCTCGTCGGATTTACCAATGTCGCACAGCGCAGATGACCACTTTCTGAGCGATTCTGAAGATGAAGAGGAGGAGACGATCGGAAACACCTCGACCACAACGCTTTCCGTTGGAGGAATGACATGCGGAGCGTGTACATCCGCCGTGGAAGGCGCTTTCAAGGACGTGGCTGGGATCAAGTCCTTCAGCATATCACTTCTCTCTGAGCGCGCAGTCATCGAACACGACCCTACGATCATATCTCCGGAAAAGCTCGCTGAAACTATAGAAGACGTTGGCTTTGACGCGCAGGTGCTGGATACCGTGGCCGCGACACCAGCGGCAAAGAAGAGCAGGAGCCGCAAGCAGCAGAAGACAATGACCACGACGGTTGCTGTTGAAGGCATGACCTGTGGCGCATGCACATCAGCCATCGAGAGCGGGTTCAAGGACGTTGAGGGTGTATACCAGTTCAACATCAGTCTACTCGCCAACCGTGCCGTAATCGTGCACGACCCTTACAAGCTCACCGAGGAACAGATAGCAGAGATTATTGAGGACCGCGGCTTTGACGCCCAGGTTCTGTCATCCGTCGATGGTAGCATACAGCAGTCGTCAACATCGAACGCCCCAGTACAACTCAAGATCTATGGACTGCCCAACGCTAGCGCTGCTCAAGAGCTAGAAGGATTACTACGAAAACGATCCGGAATTACCTCAGCGACAGTCAACTTCAACTCTTCAAGAGCCACCATTCAACGAGAGCCTCAAATCGTCGGTCTTCGAGCGATCGTTGAGGCTGTAGAGGCAGCTGGATACAACGCATTAGTCGCTGATTCTGAAGACAACGATGCCCAACTGGAGTCCCTCGCAAAGACCAAAGAAATCCAGGAGTGGAGAAGAGCTGTCATCTTCTCAGCCTGGTTCGCAGTTCCTGTGTTTTTGATAAGCATGTTCATCCCCATGTTCCTGCCATTCCTCAACTTTGGCGGTATTCGTCTGATACCTGGCCTCTATCTCGGCGACGTCATCTGCTTGGTCCTCACTATACCTGTCCAGTTCGGTATCGGAAAACGCTTCTATATATCTGCGTACAAGTCTTTGAGTCACGGTTCTCCCACGATGGACGTTCTGGTAGTACTGGGTACTTCAGCTGCCTTCTTTTTCAGCGTCTTCTCCATGTTGGTCTCACTCTTGGTCTCCCCACACACCAAGCCAACGACACTGTTCGAAACCAGCACCATGTTGTTCACTTTCATCAGCTTAGGCCGCTATCTTGAAAACAGTGCCAAGGGTCAAACGTCCAAGGCCCTTTCCAACCTCATGTCGCTAGCTCCGTCCATGACCACCATTTACGCGGATCCCATCGCTGCGGCTAAAGCTGCTGAAGGTTGGGATGTTGCTGAAGAGAAGTCGGAACGCACCTCGACTGATGGCAATGCTGCTGAAGAAAGGGTCATTCCTACCGAGCTCATCGAGGTTGGCGACGTCGTCATTCTTCGTCCGGGTGACAAGCTTCCGGCTGATGGCACAGTCACACGTGGAGAGTCGTACCTGAACGAGAGTATGGTCACTGGTGAAGCTATGCCAATCCTCAAGAAGAAGGGCGCACCGGTCATGGCTGGTACTGTCAACGGGAACGGACGTCTGGAGTTCATGGTGACCCGAGCCGGCCGTGACACTCAGCTCAGTCAAATTGTTCGCCTTGTCCAAGAAGCGCAAACGAGTCGTGCTCCCATTCAACGCCTTGCCGACATTGCCGCTGGCTACTTTGTCCCTATCATCATCACTCTCGGCCTTGCAACTTTTGTAGGATGGATGGTTCTCAGCCATGTCCTACCTTACCCACCCAAAGTATTCCTTGATCACGCTAGTGGCGGCAAGTTCATGGTCTGCTTCAAGCTTTGTATCGCTGTCATCGTCTTTGCTTGCCCATGCGCGCTCGGTCTTGCGACACCCACTGCTGTTATGGTCGGTACTGGTGTTGGGGCTGAGAATGGCATTCTCGTCAAAGGTGGTGCTGCTCTCGAGACTGCCACAAAGATCAACCATGTTGTTTTCGACAAGACTGGCACGCTCACTGTTGGCAAGATGAGTGTATCTCAGGCGGACATTCAGGGAGGCTGGGGTACTGCTGATAAGAAGAACCTCTGGTGGACACTCATTGGACTTGCGGAAATGGGCTCAGAGCATCCTATTGCCAAGGCTATCGTTCTCTCTGCCAAAGAGCATCTTCGTCTCGGACCCGATGGTAGTCTAGATGGCTCAGTCGGAGACTTTGAAGCTGTCACCGGTAAAGGTATCATCGCAACGGTCGAAGCAGCCCTCTCCCGCGAGCGCACACGCTACAAGGTCCTCATCGGTAACACGGCTTTCCTCACATCCGAAGGTGTCAACGTTCCCGACTTCGTAGAAGAGCCGCTCACACCTGCGGCAAACTCCAGACCTCGAGGTGGACCCCAGAACCGATCCGCTGGTATCACCACGATTCATACCGCCATCGGCAACACCTACACTGGTACTTTGAGCATGTCCGACACCATCAAACCCTCAGCCCGCGCTGCAATTCTTGCCCTTTCTCGTCTGGGCATAACATCTTCGATTGTTACTGGTGATACCTCTGCTTCTGCCCTTGTCGTTGCAGCAGCAGTTGGTATCGATCCCGCAGATGTCCACGCTTCGTCTACCCCGGCCGACAAGAAAGCTATCATCGAAGACCTCCAGTCTCGTGGCCAAGTCATCGGTATGGTCGGTGACGGCATCAACGACTCCCCTGCGCTCGCCTCTGCCGACATTGGTATTGCTCTCTCTACTGGTACAGACGTCGCCATGGAGGCTGCCTCTATCGTCCTCATGACCAACACCGATCTCCTCTCCATCCCGGCCTCCCTTGTCCTCAGCCGTGCCATCTTCTTCCGCATCAAGCTGAACCTGGCATGGGCGTGTATGTACAACTTCATTGGTCTTCCTTTCGCAATGGGCTTCTTCCTACCCTGGGGTCTCTCACTGCATCCCATGGCTGCTGGTGCCGCCATGGCATGCTCATCCGTCAGCGTTGTTATGAGCTCTCTGCATCTCAAGTTCTGGCACAGACCTAGCTGGATGAAGGTCAGCGTCCTTGATCCTGGTGCGCCGATCGATGAGAAGGAAGCGGAGATGGAGAAGCTGGGCCAGAAGGGAGTCTTTTCGACTCTCAAGGATTGGGTCAGTGATACATGGGCCGCGAGGAGGCGGAACAAGGAGGAGACAAGTTATATGCCTTTGAGGGATATGGAGCAGCAGTAATCTTGCGCATGCGTTTTGAGCATAGCAGATGTCGTTAGTATTGGCGAAGCGTTTAGGATACCACCTTTTCTTGGTTCTTTCCCTTGTCCGTATGTCGTTGCATTTCCGTTGTTCCTTTTTGGGAGTCCCTGTATATAGCTCTTGACTCCCGATACTGTTTTTCCAGCCTCGTATGAATCCAATCCGATCTACGCTACAACGACGCCTTCGGCACGTGAAGATCAATTTTGTTAACCCAATGTCATTACTCGTCAAAACAGCAGATATACTGAGAATCGTGATGCGATAGCCCAAGTCCTTACCTGAAGTAGCTTACCGTCGGCAGCTTGCCGTGCGCGTGACGAAGTCGCGAAAGCGCGGCGGGCCAGGGTCCACCAATTGGCGTCACAAAGATAAGGCCAAGATGAACAACACAACACCGCAACCGCTTCCCACTAGATACGCCTATTCGCCCTTGCTCGCTTCGTGGAGCTACCCGGAACACACATGCGACCGTGAATAGCACCGAATTCCACATCCTACATCCGCCCGCAGACACACAAACGAGGCCGGCCGCCGTTCACCATGGGCAGGAATCGAGCCGTGTCGAATGCTTCGACGCGGAGCAGCGAGCCACCGTTACAAGTAGGTATGGACATGATTTGAGCTTGGCAGGATTGTGCTGAGCAAGGAACAGGAGCTGGGGAGCATGTATGATTATTTGGCTAAGGTGGTACTGTTGGGACCCAGCGGCGCTGGCAAGTAAGTCGCGATAAGAGCAAGACATATAATAAACACCGAATAACAAGAACACCTATAGATCCTGCCTCCTCCATCGCTTCGTAAAATCAGAATGTACCCTCTCCTCCCCTCCCCACCGCCATCAACCCCACTAACACCCACCCACAGGGCGCGTCCTCTCCAGCCAAACAATCGGCGTAGAATTCTCCTCCAAAATCGTCCACATCGCCGACCGGCGCCAACGTTCCCCCTCGTCCTCCTCCTCGCGCAAACGCATAAAACTCCAATTATGGGACACAGCAGGCACAGAACGCTTCCGCTCAGTCTCACGGTCCTACTACCGCGGCGCGGCCGGCGCAATCCTCGTATACGACGTGAGTAGCTGGCGCAGCTTTGAGCAATTGAAGACCTTTCTCGATGATGCGAGAGCGTTGGCGGGGCCGGATATCACGATTATCTTAGCGGGGAATAAGGCGGATGTGGAGGATGGGAGTGTGCCTGTGGGGGTAGGTGGTGGTGGAGGAGGGGGAGGGGGGTATGGCAGTTATGCCAGTACACCGAGTTCAGAGTCTGGATTACCACCGCCGACGCCGAGCTCACAGTCAAGTCGGACGCCTAGCCTAAACGCCAATCTGCACGCGAGCTACACCGTCGCGCCTGACGGCCGCGAAGTCCCCGCCGAAACAGCGAGTAGGTGGGCGGGCCAGAATGGTATTCCCGTTGCGGTGGAGGTATCTGCACTCAATGGAGAGAACGTGGAGGAATTGTTTACGAGGCTGGCCCGCATGATTCTTACGAAGATCGAGTTGGGCGAAATCGATCCTGATGATCCGGCTAGTGGGATTCAGTATGGCGATTTGGGCTGGGATGATGGGGGCGGGAGTGTTAGGAGTGGGTTTGGAGATGAGGGGGTTAGGTTGAGGCGGAGAGGGGGAAAGAAGGCTGGGGCGTTGGGGGAATGGGAGGATGTGTTTAGGTTGGGTGGGGGTGGGGGGAGGAGGAGAGGGGGGTGTTGTTGATGTTGGTCTTTTCGGTTTGTATAGTTTGTATATGCGGCATACCCCGGTGTTTTCGTTGTTTGGATATATAGATAGATGGACGATGTAATGTGGATTAGAGGACCTTTGGGCACACATGAACGAGACAAGTTTCCTCAATTCTGACAGCTGCATATAACTACTAATACAACGTGTTTGGGAATTGATTCTCATCAAAATCGTTATAGAGGTACCTGGCGGCATTTGTTGCCCTCTACTTTGCATCGACATTTCACCGTCACAGGGAAACCTAGGCTTCCTCGTCTACCAGGTCTATGTCATGGATCGACGCAACTCATACGCAATATATTTCTTCATTCGATGAGTTATCAATAATCCACATCACTGATGCTGCATCGCGTCCAGTCTACCTCACGATCGCGCGCTACTCGGGAGCTACATGACGATCACATGTTACCCACAATGTCGGAGTTACATCGGGACATTTTTCTCACCACCTGCATCCGTAGTTCTTACCTCCGGGGCAATAGTCGGTCGGGCTCGATGCAAAATCAACGGAATCCCGTACCAAGCTAAACACACATAGTTCCAACCAAACCTTATAATTCTGAGCTGTAAAGTACCGCGGCGAGAAGTTTCGTGGTGTGGCCAGACGCGGCGACGTGAAGCCTAGCGCGATCTTGCCAGGCGCGGATCTCAACGTTCGGCGTGTCGTCATCATGAAAAAGGATAATGCGTGCGCACGCGATCACGCTTCAAGCCACTCCCCACGCCCATCTGAACTCGATCCAGCTCTACACCAACAGCACACATCAATCCAAAGCCCTGCACTCTGAACAATTCCCACAGTATGCCCAACATGCGCTTGCCGACGCGTTGAGGAAACTTCTGGATCCGCCGTAACGCGTCCGAAACCTCGGCATCTCCCTTACTGACACAAATTTACATTTGCCACAGTCATGGATGGCACCGGCGGGCTAAGCACTCGGGGGTCGCGTGCCCTTCCGAGGATGGATGCCCAGTTTCCGGTGCCCTGGCAGTAGCGTGGTGAGCATGGGCTTTTGTGCGTCACTGGCATGTTCTTCAGAGTTCCATGATGGATATATGCGCGGTGTGCAGCTCCGTTTCCGATCGTGATTTTCCTCCTCCACTTTCCTCCTCCGCAGCATTCCTTATGGCCTATTTGATTCTTTTATAGATTTACGATTGAAGATTGGAGATTGTGCAGCTTACGTTCTTGGCAATCAAACTGTCGCTCTCACGCGCTTTTAGATCTCTTACTCGCGCTCTTCCTTCGCGACTTCCGGTCGGAACAGCGAACCCGCTTTCGATTGCTGATATGTCGTGGCTCCATCGGTTGAATCCTACGCCGGGCTTCCCACCGCATACGGGACCGTACAAAGTCGGCTCTGTGGATGTAGAAATACCCACGAGCGACCTGGACAGCCCGAGTGCGGATGCGCCTCCTGCGGATCTGCCAACTGTCGCTTTTCGCATCTTCTACCCGTGTAAACAGGACAGCAATGAGAAGGCTGTGAGATGGATACCTAGCCCGCAGAGGGAATATATTAGTGCTTATGCGAGGTTTCTGGGGGCGAACAGCGCGTTTGCGAGTGTTTTCTCGTAAGTACCGTGAGATGGGATTCTGGCTGAGCACGATGCTGACAGTTGTCTAGATTAATGCCACAACTACTGTATTACATTTCTATGCCCGTACACCAAAATGCCGAGCTCCTCGCACCCCCACCCAAGTCCGATCGATGGCCCGTCATGATGTTTTCCCACGGTTTGGGAGGGACACGGAACGCCTATTCGCACATCTGCGGCTCACTTGCAAGTCACGGAATCGTAGTAGTGGCAGCAGACCACCGCGATGGCAGTTCGCCTCTCGCCATCCACCACACACCGGAAGAGAAGCAGAAGACGAAGCGAGTCGACTACAGATCGATCGCTCACAAGGCGAGCACAGAAGTATACGAAGCCAGGGACGAGCAATTAAAGATACGGCTATGGGAGTTAGGCATGGCCCACGACGCTCTATTGAAGATCGACGAAGGACGTAAACTCAAGAACGTAGCCCAAGACCAACCCAAGGGAAGAAACATGCTCAGCATGTTCTCCAACATCCTCAACATCCACGAACCCGGCTCCATGAGCTACGCAGGCCACTCCTTCGGCGCCTGCACAATGGTTCAATTCGTAAAATCCGTTTACCACCGCTCTTCAACCCCAGCCGCAGGCTACAACCCTCTCTACACCCCTTCCGAAGACTCCAGCCTAGTCCAACAAATAACACCACAGAACTCCGTCACCCTCCTCGATCTCTGGACGCTTCCCATCCAGAGCCCCGCTACAAACTGGCTACGCTCTAAACCCATGCCCTGCTACGATTCCCCCTCTGGCGGCAAGAATCTGCTAGCCATCGCCTCTGAAGGCTTCTACAAATGGTCCTCCAACTTCCGCGAAACGAAATCCATCTTAGCTCCTCCCTCATCCTCACAGTCGAAATACAACAACCAACCCGGCCCCCACATCTTCTACCCCATTGCCTCGGCGCATCTCTCGCAATCCGATTTTGGCGTCTTGTTCCCCTGGGTTACAACCAAAGTCTTTGGCGCGAAAGAACCTGAGCGTGTGTTGAGGCTGAATACACGCGCGGTGTTGCAGATGCTGAGAGAGAATGGAGTCAGGGTTGCGAATACGAGTGCGGAGGATTTGGAATTGGATGTGGAGGCTGGGCCGGCGAAGGGCTGGAACTTGGTCAATGACACTACTATCCTGAGTCGTACGAAGGACAGTGTGCGGGGATGGGTCAATATTTCGGTGGATGGGGAAGAGGACAGGGTAGAGGAGAAGGTGATGAGCCCGTTGGAGAAGGTTGGAAGTGCTGGGAAGGGACCGGGGGATGCTATGGTTGAGGGGGAGGCGCTTGGGCAGGTTGTTGAGGGGAAGGCATGAGTTGTTGATGGACGTGTCAATGATTGGAATTATGAATGAAGGGATGGCGTTTGGCATAGCGTTGTTTTTTTTCGTTTTGGAGTAGACATACCCGGGTATATAGAGATGAGTTTGTGAATGATGATACTGTATTCAAATGGTCTACTTCCCAACGGTATGCGTGGTTGAAGACAGAACCTGATAACTCAGCAGAGACCGCAACATAACACTACAATATATCGTAAAAGCGTTGCATGTAGTGATTTGGTTGGAAGTCGTCGCCAGTCAAGCACGCAGAGATCATTGCAACACCTTGCACCCGAGGTTCCTGTGTTTGCTATGTGGTACGCCGCATGCGACAACCTTGAGTGAGCTCGTTCTGAAAGACGAGCACGGCCGCCAGTACCGTGATTGGAAGGCAACAGAAGCTGTGTCTTAGCTATGAACTCGGCAAAATATTTAGGTAAGAAGAGTATTAAGATGTGTCGGCATAACTGCAGTTTCCAGGCTTGCGTCAAACCTCGGAATACTTTGTCCTGTACTACTTGAGCTTCTCGTCATGTAGAGGTCAATATTGTAAGGTTATCTAGACTACTGTGACTCATTCCTTATATGTGCATTGCGCTGCCTCTAGACACATAATACTGTGACTCTAACATGCACTAGTTGTATACAATAAGGACTGAAATTCTTCAAGAAATACCTGTTCAAGGTAAGCTCATCGCTTTCATCCCTCGTATATGCATGCTATAGGCATTAGCGACTCTATGCGCATTATCTTGTGACTGTTGTCCAATGTAAATTCAAAGAAATACATACACCCATGTTGAACGAGATAACGCGTGGGCCAATCAAGGCGCTGCGACAATGCGAGACTAGCGCGGCATCCGCGACATCGAGCACTTGCAGTCAACCATGAGATACTATATAAACCTCACCCATTCCTCCCATTCATCTTCAGCATCAACCCGACTCCTGATGCCAATTACATAGTTTTAATTATTACGGTTGCAGCTGTCCCACGGACATATCGCAGCTTCTAGTAGGGTCTAGTAAACGCCTCACAATCACCGGCACGCGTGCTTCCACGAGGCCGCAGCAAATTAGCACCGGAGGTCTATTACACTCCACGTTATCTACCAGTACCTTAGTATTCATATTCACTGCTCCTCTTTTGTACCCCGCACTGCTGTTGTTGCAGCCTAGAGGTAGCGTGGTACGTACATGGCAAACGCCCATCGCGCCTGATACTGTGAACAAACACACCACCACCCCACCTCGCACAATATCAACTGCAACATCATGGCAGCGACCAAAAACGAAGTCGCCAAATCCTCAGCATGGCTGCTGGAGAAAGCCCAGAATGCTGCGAATGCGTCTGGCACTGGACCAGAAGCCGTCGCGAAGATCCTACAAAAAGCGAAGGAGCAGAAGGAAGCGAACAATGAGGAGCATCAGAAGAGGATGGGCCTTCTGAGCAAGAAGATGACGGATCTGCGAGCAAAGCACGAGATGAACCCGTTCAAGAACGCAGAGCAGCCCGTTGCGGCGGACACCATTGCGGTCACGCCCAAGGCCATCAAGCCGGCACAACAGGGTAAAAAGCGTAAGCTTCCAACATCTCCCGGTACGAAGCCTGTCGATCCGCCCGCTAAGAAAGCGAAGGTCCAAGACAATCTCCAGCCTCGAGTTCAAGACAAGCCCAAGGCGAAGGAGGCCGTCTCCCAGAAGCCAAAAGAAGACATGTCTAAGAAAGGAAAAGAAGACGCTCAAGAGCCGAGCAAGTCAAGGTTTCAAGTCCAGGTTCCGAAGAAGCCGCTACAGAAAGCTGACAAGCCTAAAAAGCTAAAAGTAAATACGAAGGAGCTGGGCAAGGCGCAGGCTAAGTCTTCGACTCCGACCCCGATCCAGAAGAAGCCACAGGAGAAAGACTCTGAAAATCGATCTAATCCTTCATCTCTTCCATGCAAGATGAGGAAGCAGAGGGAGCCTTTGAAAGACGAGCAGAAGCAACCTCCTAAGGACGAGCCGAAGAGTGCGACGTTTGCAGAATCATCGACTGCAGACGCTTCACGAGAGCGGACGGCTGCTACCACTTCAAGGGCTGCAACGTCAGCAACGTCAACCAACGCATCAGACTCAGAAATTGTGCCATTTAACGACCTCTTCATCTCAGACGATCCAGACGACAAATTCCCCATCGCAAAATCGCTGCCATCCTGGTACGCATCCATCCATGTCAAAGACCCCAGAATGGAAGCCATGACCAAAAAGCGGCCCCTCGCACTCGTAACCCTCCAAGCCCTCAAAGCCGCCCTAGGCGATTGCGAAAAGCCCAACAAATCTCCTGCCGAACTCGAAATCCTCTACGACAAGATCCGCGACCTTATCCACAAAGCCGAAATCGACATCCAAGTCTCTCAAGTGCTACTCCGCAAAGCCATGACTCTAAGCCCAGACTACGGTCTCCCGCGCATCTTCAAACCAGGCACGAATTTCCCATGGGATTTGAAGGCGGATGCTTATCGACTGTATAAGCGCTGGTACAAGTGCGATCTTAATCAAGATATACTGCGGGGTATCGTACCGCATAAGGGGGATAACAGGACGAGTGACCGGCTGGATGATACGTACCGGGCTCAGTTTCCCACGACTCCGAAATATTATGGCGAGGGGGAGTTGGTGCTGGGTCAGTGGTGGCCCACGCAACTTTGTACCGTGCGCGATGGCGCTCATGGGTCCGCTCAGGGAGGTATCTACGGCGAGCGCGATAAAGGTGCTTATTCCATTGTGCTCTCAGGCGGAAACCCGTATCACGATGTCGACAACGGCGGCACTATCGAATACTCTGGCACCGAAGGACGCAATTCGATACCTACAGAGAATACCCTGCACCTACTTAAATCCGCGGAACTGGTCAACCCCATTCGCGTCATTCGATCGGCGCAGCTGAATAAAAAGAATCCTTTCCGACCGGAATTGGGACTGAGGTACGATGGCTTGTATATAGTGAGGGGGTATACACTGGTGGATAGGGAGAAGGCTATGTATAGGTTCAGGCTAGAGAGGTGTGAGGGGCAGGAGGGGATTAGGTGGCAGGGGAAGGGGAGGAGACCGACGGAGTATGAGTGTAGGGAGTTTAGGCGGTTGAAGGATAAGGGTGTTGGTGTTAGTTGGTAGGACGTCGGATGGGTGGAAGGCAGCACGGCTGGAAGGTTGTGGCTTGTTGTGCTGTGATACCTTCATGACGGGATCTGGGTTGTTATGGAGTGTGTCTCACGGTTGTTCTGTCCTTGTGGCAGATGCAAAACTCGTTTGGGTTGATGGGTGGTATGGCGGCGGCGGCGGCGGTGGTGGTGGCGGATATACCGTTGCCTTATTTCTCTTCATTTCCTATGTCTCCCACTTCAGGCATTCATCATGATACCCATTGTTCACTCTTCCAAAGAGAGGTGAGCAAAACAGACGCGTCTGTTGCACAGCGACAACACATGTAGTTTCCTTGTGGAGTATATCAAAACACGAAGTTTCCGTATCAACTCTAGTCTATGTAATCGCGCATACGTAGCAAAGCAACGCAAAAGCTTGACATATTCTAGACTACCTTAAATGGCATGACTCGTCTCTTGCCAGTATGGAGGAGCTCGTTGCCTTCGTGTTGTACATCGGCTATACTGCAGTCTGAAGGCATACAGCATGTATTTATCCTGGTAAAAGTACAGAACGTAGCACTGTAGACATCCAGAGTGCCGTATCAGCTCGCTGAGAAACGAATTAATCTTTGTATTGAAGTCGTCATCACTCGCATGAACAGAACAAGGAAGGATGTTTAGGGAAACATGCCGCGTTACATTGCATGGCCGTATCCCAATCACAGACGGCGTGTATATCTCTCCTGCAGACATACACATATCCGTATCTGCGCTACCTAACACCAGATATACCCAGTACAATACAACGATAGAAACCACATTCCACCATCTACTCATCATCACTCTCCTCGTCATCATCCTCCATCTCCAAATCCTCATCACTCAATCCATCAAGCTCAACCTCCTCTTCCTCTTCCTCATCATCATCATCAGCCGCAAACTCCTCTCCACCCCTCTTCTCATACTTCTCACCCTCCTTCCTCTTCCTATCCTCCGTCTTTCTTGCCTCCTCGAGCAATTTCGCCTTCTGCTCTCTGCTCTTGCGCTGGCCCGCCACATAGGCACCCAGCGGACTCTTATCCCACTCTACATCCTTGAGGAAGCCTTCCACACCGGCGCGGTTGTTCGGTGCGAACTCAACCTTATTCCTCTTCTCTTCGACCCAACGGGAATTGGCCTCTAGTTTCTGGACGAGCAGTGCGATGAGCGAGGACACCTTTGTGTTCTTATTTCCGCTGCTCTTCTTCGTCATGGCTTTGACCCAGCGCTTTAGCATGACAATCACCGGGAGGGCGAGTTCAGGGAACGCGATGTTTTTCGTCCAGAGGATGAAGAATTCGGAGAGGAGTTCTGCGACTTGCTCGCCGACGCCGTCTTGGTAGATGCGTGTGCGTAGGAAGGCTTTGGTCGCGCGGATGCTGATGCTGAAGTCGAGGGCTTTGAGGGTGCTGGGCTTGGGGGGCTTCTTCATCTCGGCGGAGTTGAGGACCTCGACGAGGGCGGGCGCGAGCGGGATGTAGGTGGATGTTGCTTGGGCGATGCGCAGAAGCGAGCGGATGAGTTGGAATCGTAGGGGGAAGTATTGCGATGTTGGGATTAGGCGCATGGCTCCGAGCGTGACTTGGACGACGGGGTAGATGAGGGGGCGGAGTGGTGAGGGTTTGCCGGACTCTGCTTCGCGGAGGGACTCGCAGTGCATTGAGATGACTCGCGACCAGAAGTCTAGCGAGTGGATGTACTGCCAGTTGTAGACTGTCTTGTACGAGTCTTTTGTCTTGTTGGTGATGCTTGTGCGCAGATGTATGGCGAGCTGGCGGATGAAGCCGAAGCCTGTGGTGTAGCCAACAGTGGGATCGATGCCCCAGAGCTCGGCTGCGGTGTTCTTCATCAGGTTGATACCCTGAATAGTGTGGATTGTGGTATTCCTCGCGCTCTTGACGAGACCCTGGTATACCTGCTTCAAGACAGCCTCGCGGATGCTTGGGTCCGCAATGACTACCAGTCGTCGCAGAACCAAGAAAGCTGACACTCTTGTTCCGTCATTGTTGGCACTATCGGCCCAGACTGATGCGACGGAGCGCACAACCTCACGGACGACCTTCTTAAAGGACAGAATGTATGGAAGCATGTGGGAGAGCGAATCTAGTGTCATCTGGAGCGTCTTCGCATCGGAGAGGTTCTCAAGGAGGTGATGTATGGAGACGGTATGCGACTTGAGGAGGGGCGTGAGTGTGCGGAACTTCTTCGAGTCGGTAGCAACGCGACTGAGATTGTTAGCGAGGATCCTGAAGAAGTAGGGTGATTACTCACATCCTGCCTCCAGCGCTCTCCTTGACGGGCAAGTGATGTTGGAGGACCTTTGGTACTAGGTGAAGAGTGGTTACTTGAACTTGGTGGTACACTACATGCTGTTAGTCTTGATATCGTAGTAGAAGTTGATCGGCATACCATCTGGGTCGGTTATGGAGTACTTGTATGATTTAGTAGCCTCCGAGTCGTTCATGTGTGATGCAGCGCGGAAGGCCAGAACGACTTCCTTCATGGCGCGCAGGGACTGTTTGGACTCCATAGCAGCCTTCCATTTTTGGATTGTCTTCAAGCCAAGCTCATTGCCCGAGTCTTCCTCGTCGTCAAATGCGCTTTCTTGCGCTTTCTGGGCCTTCTGCTTCTTCCTCGGTGTGGCCTCGTCTTCACTGGCGGATAGAGCATCAATCTCTGCAAGGTCGGCGTCTTCGGCAAAGTCCAGTAGCTCGGCATCGTTCTCCTTGAGGTACTTGTAGAACTCGGGGTCCTTCTCCGCCAGTCCTTCGAGCTGCGCCTTGTGTGTGTCTGCGTCGTCGCCAGAGTCGCTTTCGGAGCCGGATTCGTCGGTGCCGTCGGGCGCATCTTCCATGTCCTCATCTGAGCCTTCCGAGGCATCCTCTGCGACTGGTGTGCGTTTGCGCTTGCCGGTCTTGGGCTTGGTCTTCTTCTTGCTCATCTCGGGGATCTGGAAACCGCCTTGGAAGAACTGGTCCATGGACATTTCGCCCAGGTTGTCGTCCTTTGCGCCATTCGTTTTGGGCTTCTTGGCCGCTTCCTCCTCTAGGTCGTCGGCTTTGGCATTGTCCCTAGCCTTGCGCTCCTTCTTCTTGGTGTCCATCTGCTTCCGCTGCTTGACTTTGGCGACATCCTTGCGGCGCTTGATGACGTCGCCGAGCTTGTCCTTCTGGAACTTCTTGGTCGCCTTGGAGACGGGCATGTCGGCGGTATTTGGCGTGTCCTCGTAGGCGAGAGGGTGTTGTTGACCGGGCGTGCAGCTGGCGGTTGAAAAACTTGGGCCTCGAAAAAGTTCCAGCGCTAAGGACCCTGCAATGGATCCCTAGCGCCTTCCCCACGCGATGGATGAGCTGCGGCGCATCGATAACACCACCTGGGCACCACGCAACCAGAGCTTGCCTTTGCACGAGAAAAGCTGATTCATCACCTATAATGTCCTACGGCAGGCAGCTGGCCTACGCGCCGACACCTTACATTCCGCGCTCCAATCTCTCGGCGACCATCAACCTTGATGAGGTATGACGCGCCTCAGTCCCACTCCGCATGCGCATCCTCACTGTTTACCCAGGAAGTCAAGCTCTCTACGACCAATGCCGAGCGCGACTTGAACGACTCGCTTGCCGAAATATACAGCATCATCATCACGCTCGACGCCATAGAAAAGGCCTACCTGAAAGACTCCATTGCCGAAGCCGACTACACCGAGACATGCAACCGCTTGATGAAGCAGTACAAATCCAATCTTGCCAATGAGACTGTCGCGCGAGCATTCGGTGATCTAGACCAGTTTGCAAAGGAATGGCATGTATGTCATAGCAAGTCATGAGCTTCGCCAGTACTAGGCTAACACGACTCCAGATGGAATGCCCGCGCGCTATCGAACGACTACGCGTTGGCATACCGGCTACCATCGAACAGGGACCTTCACGACCAGCTCAGTCAGGCGACTTTGCTGACGCCACGCTTGTCGTCAACGCGACCGAGACCTTCATCACTCTGCTCGACGCCATCAAGATTGGGCTGGTGGAGAAGGACACCCTACACCCTCTCCTTGTTGAGATCATCCAGGCTGTCAACAAGGTCACAGATGTCGAATTCGAGAACAAAGGCAAGATTGTGCAGTGGCTGATTACTCTGAACCAAATGCGGGCCGCCGAGAAGCTCAGCGACGAGCAGTCACGCGAGTTCCAATTCGACATGGACCAAGCATACTATGGCTTCAAGACGACTCTGAAGAAGGCTTGAGACCGGCATATAGGCAGCGTTGGAATATCACACATGTCTGCTCGTGGTACCTGCATCCTAGCCCCGCGATGGCTAGCTCGGGCCCACGCTGGACTTGGTGAGTACTGCACCCCACCGACCAACAATTTTCCCGCGCATTCGCCATAGTCGCTTCAAAATGTCCATGTTAGATGGTATACACCTGCGCCTTGCATTTACATGTCTTGGTGCTAAATTCATCTGTAGTCCTTGACCTGCCGCAACTTTACACCAAGCCCTCCGCTGAGGCCCTCCTCGAAGCCCTCGCACTCCTCACCACCGCTCCGCCTTCGTGGGAACACAAGAGTACAAGTCACACAGATCGTGATGGGAAGGCGGTGGCAGAAGCGCACGAGCCCGCAGTTCAGGTCAATCCGGAGGGTGTTACACGGTACCTCACTACCATCATAAGCAGCGGGTTACAATGGATTGAAGACGACGAGGTCAAAGAGCGCATATGGGACCAAACCAGCGCCCGACTCAGCGAGCGATCCGGACGATCTGCCATGAGCACCATGTCGCGCAATTTCCAGATTCCCACCTCTTCCGACTCGTTCGAGCTTAAGATTCACGAGCCTGCCATGACAGGCGACGACCTGGGCCTCAAGACTTGGGCTGCTTCATATATGCTCGCTAAGCGCCTCAGAACCTTCGATCTCGTCTCTTCGGACACACAAAATCGGATACAAGTTCTTGAGCTTGGATCGGGTACAGGCCTAGTTGGACTGGCGATGGCAGGCTTGGGCGCAGACGTTGTTCTGACAGATCTGCCCAGCATTTGCCCGAACCTGGCCTACAATGCGCAACAGAATCGGGAGGCCGTCAGTCTCAATGGCGGGACAGTCCGCACAGCAATGCTTGACTGGACAAACCCCACCTCCTGTGAGCCACTGCCAGACGACAACAGTACTGGCGATGACGCGCCCATTTCTGCCAAATTTCCCTTGATTCTTGCTGCAGATTCGCTCTATTCTCCAGACCACCCGCGCATGTTGGTGGATACTATCGGCTTTTGGCTGTCCTCAGACGACAATGCTACAGTGATAATCGAGTTTCCATACCGAGACGCCTACTTGCCTGAAATCAAGGACTTTCGCCGCCGGATGCTCGAGCTTGGGCTACAGGTAATGGATGAAGGAGAAGAGAAAGGACGCGACGACTGGGGCCCGTCCGAGGCGAGCGAAGATCAAGACGATGATGCACTCGTGACTTGCTGGTGGTCATGTTGGAAAAGGCAAAATTCAAAGGCCAGCTGAGATATTCCACCAAGATTGCCGCACATTACCCTCTCAAAAGACCCGGCGAGCTTACACTAAGGCGAAACGGCAAGGTGTCCCACGAACCGGAACATGCGCAATTTGGTTTGGTCATTCGCATAGCCGCGGCGCTCCATAGCGACCTCGGAGCAACGCCGAGATACCCACTCCAGCTTTCCAAGAACAGTGATGCAAGCGCCGGATAATTATTACGGATAATTTGACAGCTTCCAGACTCCCGCCTGCAATGGAGGGGCATTTCCTAACCCAGGCGGGATAGCTTGCCGCGAGGCTACTAGGATCCACCGTTCTATCGTCATTAGCATTTCACCTGCGCGTGAGTTTTGAGGACGTGTTCTTACTTATCTCTTCCCAAATAATCGATCATATAACTATTGCGACTGAACTTGCAATTCTCACAATATATCACGATGGCGACACAAACAGCAACCCAGAAGGTATAGCTTGACTGCCCCGCCATGCCCCTTCAAACATGATGCGATACCTTTACAACACCACCATGAATAATCTTTGCGCTTCAACTATATCCACAAACAACTAACACAACCCCAGAACCCCTCCTTCATCCTTAAAGCCAAAAACGAAGTCATCTACGAAGACCGTCCCATCCCCGAACTCCCCTCCCCATACGATGTCCTTGTCCGCCCACGATGGACCGGCATCTGCGGTTCAGACGTACACTACTGGGTCGAAGGACGAATCGGACACTTCATCGTCGAGAAGCCCATGGTGCTCGGCCACGAATCCGCAGGCATCGTCCACAAAGTCGGCGACAAAGTGAAGAGCCTCAAAGTGGGCGATGAAGTCGCCATGGAACCTGGTGTGCCCTGCCGTCGCTGCGTACGCTGCAAAGATGGAAAGTACAATCTTTGTCCTGACATGGCGTTTGCGGCTACACCGCCGTATGATGGGACGCTTGCGAGGTATTACACTCTACCGGAGGATTACTGCTATAAATTGCCTGAAAATATGAGCATGGAGGAAGGTGCGCTTATTGAGCCCACTGCTGTCGCCGTACACATCACGCGGCAAGCATCCATCAAGCCCGGCGACTCTGTTGTCGTGTTTGGTGCCGGGCCTGTCGGTCTGCTGTGCTGCGCCGTCGCGAAGGCCTACGGCGCGAAAAAGATCGTCACAGTCGATATCAACGATGAGAGGCTCAACTTTGCGCTCAAGTACGCGGCAAACGCTAGCTTCAAGAGCGCAAGAGTGAGTGCGCAGGAGAACGCCGAGAACCTGATTAAAGAATGTGAGCTCGGTATGGGTGCGGATGTTATCATCGATGCGAGTGGTGCCGAGCCGTGTATTCAGACTGCTATCCATGCTTTGAGAATGGGCGGTACCTACGTCCAGGTAAGTTATCATGCCCTTCATTACCCACCATATACCCCATATCTTCACCATACTGATACTTGACAAAGGGCGGCATGGGCAAACCCGACATCAACTTCCCCATCATGGCCATGTGCACCAAGGAGCTCAACGTCAAGGGTTCTTTCCGCTACGGCTCCGGCGACTACCAGACTGCTATTGATCTCGTTGCTGGCGGCAGGATCAGTGTCAAGGAGCTCATCACAGGAAAGGTCAAGTTTGATGAGGCAGAGAAGGCGTTTGCGGATGTCAAGGGCGGGAAGGGGATTAAGATTTTGATTGAGGGGCCGGAGGGGCAGTAGACGGGATGACATTGAGTAGTGATTGTATTTGTTTTGAGATTGGGAGGATGCAGTGAGTGCTATAGGGTTTGGCTGTTCCTGGTGATGAAAACTGTGGCTTAAGGCTGCAGTTGGTGTTGGTGTTCATGTAGAGGCGGCGAGTGTGGATATCCTTACGAACACGATGTCACGACCTTGATCTCTCTTGCAAAGCAAAGAAATATGACTATTCTATTGCTGTAATTTTCCACGTTTCTACATTGATAACATCATAGTGAGCCTTTAATACGTGCTTTCTTCAATACTCTTCTCTCTCATCACGCAAACACAAATCTCGAGCCGCGACATTCACAAAAATAGATGCAGCCTGACGCATGCTACTAATAGCGCATTCACAACGCTTTAAAGTACAATCGGCGTATCTATCATATATTATCATCACAAAGTCGTCAATGCTGTAGAACGCTCATGTCACTACCAGCCTAGCAAGTACGCCACGCATGTCATTCCCTTCACTCCAGCCAAGACACCGCCTCTTAGCCAATTTCCTTGACAATCTTGACTGAGGCGCAAGCTGTAGGAAGCCCGTTAGGCCAAGGCACACACTGCATACAAACGGCTTCTCAAAACGGGAAGGGAATTGTGGGGGGTGGATGGGGCTGAAACGAGGGGGTTGCCTCAGGTTTCGTCATGTCAGAGATGTCACAGCAGTCAGAGCACATGGTAAGAAGGTGAATCCTTGGAGAATGGCAACGTTGGGGGACAGCGATAAGTGGAAGGACTGAGATGTGCAGTGAGCATATGCGTCATGATGTGTTTTTGTTTTTGATTCATTTTTGTTCGTTTGTATATTTGTTAGATAAGTAGTGCAAACAATCCAACGCCCGTACATTCGCTGCATGACGCCGTGAACAGTGGATGAGATCGTTTAGGGCGTTCTGGTTGGGATAGGATGCGCGACTGCTCGTTTGTTGGGGGTTTGGTATCGTGAGATGAATGATGCTGCTCGTCTTTGATGCTGAGTATGAACGCTTCCGCTCGTGCGCGGTTCCAGGAAATCGCTAAATCATGGTGGGTGGTCTGCCAGAGATATGGGAGTGGTACGTCGTCTACGTGGACATTTGTACATGGAAAGGCGGAGGTGGGGTATAGGTTTGTTGAGAAGCGAAGTTGAGGTGCATTGTTGTTGCTGTCTACGGAAGGGCCAGACTATGCGGTCATCTTACGGGCTGTAGAACCACGCTTGGGGAGAGTCCATGGCTCAGGGCAGACGACCTGATGTTCAGTTAGTACAGAAGCGAACTCTGATGCGACCAGAATGGTACATACCTCGCCTTCGCTAAACGCCCAAAAGTACGCTCCCATGCCGATGATGTAGTAGAGTCCCGAGTTGGTGCCTTGGTAGATCAACAGCGCACACAGCGCACTGAGCGGGTAGATGATCAAGCGCGCTTCAATCGAGCGGTGCAGTCCGGTACCAGCGAGCAGCGGCAACGGCCATTCCCATGCCAGACCGATGAAGCCGAGGACCATGTTGATGACCTGCAATACGGGGATGGGCTTTACGGCGCCATCAAGGTTCTTGGTAGCGAAGTCCCAGAAGATCTTGGGCCAGAAGAAGCATTCGAGTGCAGCTCCTATTTGGTCTGGAGTTGTAATTAGTATGGTGTTGTTGATGGTGTCGATCGCTGTGGGGTAAGACTTACACGCAGCAGCCGTGAGGATGACGAGGCGCGCCCAGTGGTTCTTGATTAACTTGCCCATTGTCGAAATACGGGTATTATAAAGAAAGGATACGAGCAATAAACCGAGCCCGCGGTCGTATAGGTGAGAAAGTAAAGGTAAAATAGAAAAAAGATGAAGAAAAGAAAGTGGAAATGTCCCTTCGACTACCAGTAGTCCCTCAGCGACAGATGAGCATCGATGGGCTTGGGTGTGGCAGGGCGAGGTTTTGTGTTATAGACACTGGCTTGGTCGCGGATGGGCGGTTCGCAGTCGTGGCGAATGCGGTAAGGCTTCTGGGGAGATCAGGCACGGAGCAGCGTGAGTGGAGTGTATAGTGGGTAGGTGTTATGGTGGGCTGAGGCGTAGGCGAGTATCAGGCGTGTTAGGTGTTCAGGCAGCGTGGTGTTGCCGTTGAGCTTCGCGACGTGAGGTGTGTCAGTATATCGGGGAGCGACAGCGGGTGTCGACCGCAATTGTAGAGACAGTTTATGCGCCAGGGCCTTGCATCGCGCACCCTGGTCGCACTCGTCTTCTGGCTCGGCGCGCGCTGGGGGGAGAGATGGTCGCTCGTAGCCGCTTGACCCGCTTCGTGGACGATTGGGCGTGTGTGCGGCGCGATTGGCTGGGCTGCTGTGATGCTGCATGCGACGCCAGCCTCTCTGCAGCCACGGTGCCAGTATCCTGGATCGCGCCGCCATTTTAGTCTATCCTATCAATCCTATGAACGGCTGATGCTCGCTAGCTTGGCAAAGGTAGTGTAGCGTGGGCGGAGCTAGGCGTGAATCTTCGCGTTCACGTGGTTTGTAGCAATTGTCTAAGACTTTGTGCCTGTCTCTCGGCGGAGGCATTATTCAGGTCATTGTTCAATTCTATACCGCTATTTCGTTGATCGTGGCGGACGAAGAGTTTGCAAAACGCCTTTACGCAAGCCGATTCGCGTTACCGCTCGCTCTGACGTACACGATAGCAATGAAACCAGCGCAGTGCGAACAATCGGCCACTCTGATCGAATAGGTAATTCTCCGCAGATATCGCCATCGCACGTGCGGCACGGCAGCACTCAGATAATCCGTCCCGACGGATGCCTGAGTCCCGGTTTCTGTTCTGTGCCTCAGGTTCTCCAACCGCAAACCCGGCGCATGATGATCAGTCATCTGCATGGAAGATCATATCGAAGCTCGCTCCTGGTTCCTCAGGCTCGCTCATCAAACAACATCATACGACGAAGTTTACTTCAGATGCCCCTCGTGGCTGTCAATGCCGTCACGGTGGGGTCTGGCAAGCATGGCAGACGTTGACGCAAAACAAAGTGGTACGATACTCGTTCGGTATCAGTTCGCACCCTTGGTGAAGCTTTTGGCAGGGCTCCTGTCGGAGAATTGAACGTGGTTCACAAGCTGTCGATCAGAGCGTATGTGTGGTTGTGGGCAGAACAATGGCCTGATGTTGTTTTCTGCGGGTGTGCTTTGGTCAACGGCAAGCAAAAGGAAGGCGCGACCATGGGATCTGTTTACGCTGCTTCCCAATAGGGAAATCTATGATAGTGTAATCCAGATGTCGGAGTTGAAGATAGCTCAGAATCTAGCCCTCCACCATCACTCAGCATCTATCACATCGCCGAGAACCACTTCTCTCGGCTTTCTTCGCACTGCACACCGCTTCTCATATCACAGTCTAAGGCGGGACTAACAAGACTCTCTTCATATCGTCGGCCATCCACGAGGCCGGCAATTCGCAT
This sequence comes from Alternaria rosae, assembly GCF_020736505.1. Lineage (NCBI taxonomy): Eukaryota > Fungi > Ascomycota > Dothideomycetes > Pleosporales > Pleosporaceae > Alternaria > Alternaria rosae. The sequence continues at coordinate 335,568 of NW_025763582.1, forward strand.
GCTGCCGTCCGTCGAGCCGTGTGCGATGGAGACGGTCCCAAAATAGAGGCGAGATCTTGTACACATGCAGCCAGCACAGCGCAGTAGCGGGCTCAAACTTTGTGGGGGTCCCTCGAGCGCTTCGAGACAGGCCTTGATTGGCCGTGTGCGCCACGCCAATGCTCGCCCGTTAGATTTGGTGCTACCAACCACGAGCACAGAGAGCCTTCAACAGCGATGAATTCAAGCCTCGGCGGTTCTAACGCAAAAGCCACAACAGGCTCCTACCATGTGTCTTTTGGCGACTTCGATGCAGTGTGTTCTGCGCAAGGGGCGGTAGTTTAGAACCAGATCCGCCACCCAAACGAGAAGTCGCTTCCCTCCGCGACTGCAGTCATCAATCACCAGCCTCTGCATCTACCCTCACTCACCTAACGACATAACGTAGCGAATACCATTTTCAGCGATTCATTCAGATATCCATCCTGATTTTCCTATCCCTTTACGACCCGCCTTCCAACGTGCATCGTTTCAGCACGCCTCGCCTATCCGTCGTGAACCCCATCAAAAGAATCGGAGCGCATCTGCCAACGGTCAATCGCACCCCTCAGGAAATTCTTTCCGAAACCCTACCACGCGGCTCAGGCCCATCTGTCAGATCGCACTCACGTCTGAAGTTTGACAGTTGTAGATCGTGAGATTCGCAAGCTTCGCAGCCTCACAAACACCAACCCCAACAAACCCACTAGCGAAACGGCAATCGCCTCGCCACTCACCCGCATACGCTGCACTCCTACTGCGCATTATCCAAGAGCAACTGAAGATCTTGAGCTCCGAACATACGACCGCATTTGCAAGGAAAACATGGTTCTGTGCCTGGCGCTTCAAGTCTGAGACGCTCTTCACACACTAGCCGCTCGCGCATAGCAGCAAACCCCTCCCCCAACTTCGATACCTCAAAATCCGACCTTGCGCCCATTCAGGTTTGGCGCCACCGGATTTCCTCTGCATCACGTCCCTCCCTAGTCATAATCTCTGTCATCCGTCTTAACGGCTCCTGGTATACGGCACCTTCGTGGGGCATCGGTTTGAGCCACATCCGTACCGAACAGGCCCTGTCGGTTTCAGCACAGCGTGCCGCTCTACCCAGGTTTTACGGCTTTGCCTATCTGCACCTGATCTGCGCACGTTGACTCGGCTTGTTCCCAAGGCTTGACATTCTAATACCCTTGGTTCCCGGCAGCCTTGGATCCTCCTCCCCATCCGCGCGCTCTCTCTCTCTCTACATCACTCCGCTCGTCCCGGGACACCCACATTCTTTTCTTCACTTCGTATCTGGCTGGCCGGGTCGAACTTCGACTGGATCGTTTATTTCCTGGTTGGGTTCGCTTATACCACGCGTATACTCTTTAATCTTTTCTATAATCACCGTTGAACGGCACGCCTGAGGTGGACTTGTTGACGACACAACCGGTTACCGCGGAAGAATACTCATCATGGGCGGCGGCGGCACATCGTTTTCCAGGCTCTTTACGCCACAAAAACTCTTCTTTCACCTCTTCTTCTGGGGATTCCATTGGGCCCTTTTCGGTATAGGATGGTAAGGAGCCCTTACTCATATCGTTGATCGACCACTAACTTTAGCCAGGTGGAAACAAGCTGGTGACGCACGTTTAGCACCGCTTAACGCCCTCCAGTACTCAGTATGGGTATCTCGAGGTGCAGGTCTTGTCCTGTCAGTGGACACCATGGTCATCGTCATGCCAATGTGCAGAAACATCCTCCGATGGCTCCGTCCCAAGGTGCGCGTACTGCCACTTGATGAGTCTCAATGGTTCCATCGACAAGTCGCCTACGCCATGCTATTCTTCACTATCCTCCACGTAGCGGCGCATTACGTCAAGTGAGTTGATATACATCTTACCAAGCTTGACTTTGCTAACAAAGATAGCTTCTTCAACGTCGAACGTGTGCAGGTCCGACCCCAAATCGCGTTGCAAATCCATTACGCCGAGGCTGGTGGAATCACAGGACATATCATGTTGCTGTGCATGCTTCTAATCTACACCACGGCGCACCACAGGATTCGCCAACAATCATTCGAGACGTTCTGGTACACGCATCACCTGTTCATCCCGTTCCTGCTCGGCATGTACACGCACGCAACCAGCTGCTTCGTCCGTGATACTGCTCCAGCTTTCTCTCCCTTCGATCACGACAACTTCTGGACCCACTGCATTGGTTACGAGGGATGGCGATGGGAGCTTGTAGGCGGTGGTCTTTACCTCTTCGATCGTCTCTACCGTGAGATCCGTTGCAGACGCCAGACACAAATCGTCAAGGTTGTTCGCCACCCATACGGTAAGCATAACATGAACGTCTCTTTTAAAGCAATGCGCTAATACCAAGTAGATGCCGTTGAGATTCAATTCACCAAGCCCAGCATGAAGTACAAGCCTGGACAGTGGCTTTTCTTGAACTGCCCCGATGTCAGCTACCACCAGTGGCATCCATTTACCATCACTTCCTGCCCCAACGACCCCTACATCTCGGTTCACGTGCGTCAAGTTGGTGACTTCACTCGCGCACTCGCCGATGCTCTCGGTGCCGGTCAATCGCAATCCAAGCTCTACGACGAGCTCGACCCCATGGGCATGTACGAGATAGCACTTCAGCACGGCCAAAAGATGCCCGCTCTCCGCATCGATGGACCCTACGGAGCCCCCGCAGAGGATGTTTTCGAGAACGAAGTCGCGGTCCTCATCGGAACCGGTATTGGTGTCACACCCTGGGCCTCAATTCTCAAGTCCATCTACCACCTCCGTCTCAGCCCCAACCCCCCCAAGCGTCTCCGCCGTGTCGAATTCATCTGGGTCTGCAAAGACACCTCATCCTTCGAATGGTTCCAGACCCTGCTCTCATCACTCGAAGCGCAGTCCCTCGGCGGCGCGGACGGCGACCAATTCCTGCGCATCCACACCTACCTTACCCAGAAAATGGATGTCAACACCGCGCAAAATATTGTCCTCAACTCCGTGGGCACCGACAAGGATCCTCTCACCGAACTCAAGTCCCGCACCAACTTCGGTCGTCCCGACTTCCAGCGTCTGTTCTGCGGCATGCGCGATGGTATCTTGGACCGCACCTACATGAACGGTCTGGAAAGCACGCTACGCACAGAGGTTGGTGTCTACTTCTGCGGCCCTAACGTTGCGGCGCGCGACATCAAGAAGGCGTGTAAGCAGGCGGCGTGCCAGGAGGTCAACTTCAAGTTCTGGAAGGAGCATTTCTAGACGACGCTGTTCAAGAATGTGTATTTGGTATGCGAGGTTGAATGCAAAGGCGTATATTAGGTTGATGTGTATTTGTTACGATTAGCCTTCAGAGTAGTAACCCAAGGGTACACTCCATTTTCATGTGTCTTACTACAAATGCGGAATTATGCAAAGAAAGAAACTAGACTTTTTGAAAACCTTTTGTCGTACCTCCATTCCATTTTACGCACGTGTTCGACATCTGATGTGTTGTTGAGACTTCCTCATACCTACCTAGGTAGACTCGATCACACGAACCAATACACCAAGCAAGACAAGCATTCACCAAGCACACCCTACACAAACCCACAACCCACCATCGAACCACCCTCACTCCACTCAAGTACCTACTCAATCTCACCTCTAACGATCATGCACCTGTCTTCTCGCCTCATCTCTCTCCCTGCGACCGAGCTTCGGTACATAAGCCTTCCGAACCATGCGCATGGTGAAACAGGACCCTTTGCCACGCATCATTATACTACTATAGTCGTCTACTTCTCCACTATGGATATCTCGGCAGCCATGGCAAAGGATTGAAGCTGTGATGTTAGAAGAGGAGGGTGGTGCGATGATGGGTCGATGGATAGATCATGGGGAATGGGTGAGAAAGCGTAGGTGTGTAGGTGTAAGGCCACCTGCCTCAAGCCGCATTTTCGTACGCGCGCGACAAGTCTTCTTTCGATATCGATTGACCACCACTGCTTTTCTCTCTTCATGCACAGATTATCGATGTGCGTTTGACTGGATATACACAGCATCTGCCAGCGCGATGCACGTCGTCAAGCCGCCAGCCGCCACATATTGCGGCGCAGTCGTGCAGCAGCAAGACGGACCGTGGACCGCGGGGATGGAAATAGACGGCATGTCTGATGTGCATGTGGCGTGGGCGGCTCTATAGGCTGATATGGTTCTGTGGATTGCGCTGATCGAATGTCGATGTACGTCTTCCGGGTGGTGTTCGCAGCTTCGCGCAAACGATGCTCATGTGTGACGTGGTGCGTATATGCGCCCGAGTCGCTCTACACGTATGTTCCTCCACGAGCGACGACATTGTACCAAGCAAGGCAAACAAAAACAGCCTGACAGCTGCTGACTGTCTGCGCCAACGTGACATATGGATCCTTCTCTCGTACACCGTACCTGCGTGACAACCCAACCGACGCATCTAGGCCTGCATGCAATCGGTGAAGCCGCCGAGCCAACACGCCAACAAAGACTCCAACCCACGTCCAAAATCGGTCACGAGCCGAGGCTACACAACGCTATTCAAGGTTTTCCCATGTTTTCTCCACTCAACACCAGGTCTCCAACTATCGTGAAATCTGTCTTCGTCTCTAGTCTCGGAAGCTCGGTGTAGGTTACACTACCCGAAGCAGTATAGCTTTCGCCTTATCCCACCTAGCCCCCTCCGTAGCTCCACGGCGGAACGTAGAAGGGGTCCAACAGCATCGCGGAACTGCTCGTTTGGGAAGCCGATACTTGCGCGTACCTGCCCCTTCTTGCGGACTTGTCTGCCCTCCCATTCGTGGAAAGACTGGTGATGCGCGACTATGTGGGGTCTCCTCCAACTACTATGGCGGGGCGGCGTGACGTTCTCATGAATGGAAGTATTATTCACGGGTTTGCGTGGTGCCCCGCACCAATTGCGAAGGAGCGGAAGGGTAAAGTCTGGGTTATAGTAATGTATTAGGTACATGCTGGCAACCTTGGAAGCGGTAAAGGTGTACGCTTGCAGACAGGCAGAAAAGAAGGGCCGCGGGAGTAGTAAAGGTGGCAGGTGATCTTTATTGACGCGGTTGTCCCCCAGTTTTTGTTTACCTACACTTTCTATCGGACCTTTCTTGCATCCCCATCCTTGCTTTGCCTACCTTTAAACGTTCCTTTTTCGTGCGTTCGTCCCATGGCTTCTCTTCCCCTCTTCACTAGCTGGGCGTCGGAGATTAAGCAACAACTCAATATCAAAGAAGAAACTCCCAAGATGAACGGCACACACACTGAGGCTGCTGCTGCGCCGGCGACGAACGGTGTCAGCAAGTCTAACGGCAACGGCACGGATGTTCAGTTCTCGTCAAAGGCTAATATCGGTGTTTACACCAACCCCGCGCATGATCTCTGGGTCGCGGAGGCGGAACCCAGTCTGGAGGTTGTGCAAAGAGGAGGAGATTTGAAGCCGGGAGAGGTTCTTATCAATGTCAAGAGCACGGGAATTTGCGGGAGTGATATTCACTTCTGGCATGCTGTACGTTTTTGCTCCTCCAAAACCCCGACAGAAACCGCCCATCCATAGAGAGGAGAACAGTATGCTAACAATACCGTTTCTAGGGCTGCATCGGACCCATGATAGTAGAAGACACGCACGTCCTCGGCCACGAATCCGCGGGCACAGTAATGGCATGCCACGAGTCCGTCACGCACCTCAAGCCCGGCGACCGCGTAGCCATCGAACCCAACATCATCTGCGGCGAATGCGAGCCCTGCCTCACAGGCCGCTACAATGGATGCGAGCGCGTCCTCTTTCTGTCCACACCACCCGTCACCGGCCTCCTGCGCCGCTACCTCAAGCACCCAGCTATGTGGTGCCACAAGTTGCCCGACAGCATGACTTTCGAAGACGGCGCTATGTTGGAGCCTCTCTCCGTTGCTCTTGCTGGCATGGACCGCGCAAATATCCGCCTGGGTGACCCCACCATCGTCTGCGGCGCTGGCCCCATCGGCCTCGTCACACTTCTCTGCTGTCAAGCCGCCGGCGCGACTCCCCTCGTAATCACCGACATCGACCAAGGCCGTCTCGACTTTGCCAAAACCCTCGTTCCAGGCGTCCTCACCCATAAAGTCGAATTTAGCCACTCCGCCACTGATTTCCAATCCGCCATCCTCAAACTCACTGACGGTGTCGAGCCCTCGCACGCCATGGAATGCACCGGCGTCGAGTCCTCCATCTGTGCCGCCATCCAAACCGTAAAGTTCGGCGGCAAAGTCTTTGTCATCGGTGTTGGAAAGAACGAGATGAAGATTCCATTTATGCGACTGAGTACCCGGGAGGTGGATCTGCAGTTCCAGTACCGCTACTGCAACACTTGGCCCAAGGCTATCCGGTTATACAAGTCTGGTGTGATTGATTTGAGCAAGTTGGTTACGCATAGGTATAAGTTGGAGGATGCGGTTGAGGCGTTTAAGACGGCTGCGGATCCCAAGACGGGGTGTATTAAGGTGCAGATTCAGAGTTTAGATTAGGCGTGCGCAGGGGATTTGAGTGGTGGGAGGTTCCTTTATGATGTATGTGACGGTGACGATGACGAAGGGGTGGTTGGTGTGAGGGTGCATTCAGCATTTACATCTTGGCGTTTTTCAGGGAGAGTTCGTCTGTTTGACGGTATCTAGCAGAAATGAGATTTTGACTCTATGCATCTCCTGTGCCTATGTGTTGCTCAGCTCAGCTCCTATGCGGTCTGATTGTACGTCCACATACTGCTTTCACCATACGAATCACTCCATCCATGAATACTCGCAACGATCCCTCCCTCGGGCCCCTCTTCATCCGACAGCAGTTGCTTATCCAGCTCGATCACTTCAGCATGATATGGACCGATAGATGTGTCTGCAGATCATTCTACATTCGTTACGAGAGACGGTTATGTCGGGAACTATACGGATGTGTTGGGAACCGCAGCGTTACATTGGTCATTCGGCACCGAAGCAACGGAGGAGCATAGAGCCGTAGGCATGAATCTGTAGACAGAGAAGTCAGCCTTGTGATAATCCAGAAAGAGCGATAGAATGTGAGGAAGTGCTTACATGCTGCTACGATAAAAGACTATATTTCTCCGCTCAGGAGACTATATTTGGCGCGTATGTCTTGTCTCAATATCCATAGAGTTGCTTGCGCTCTACGTTGCCATTGCGCCGTGGTTATGACTGCATCAAGGGAACGAACTCGCAGAAGCGACAGTTCGACGTGTGTTCTGACGAGGCTGGCGCGTCATCGTGGGCAGATTGGTGCGTTGAGTTGAGGGATGGGGGATGATGACGACGGGACACCTCGACGCGTTTACCGTATGCACAGACCAGTATCGTCCAACCCACGCGTTCCTCCTACACTCCAATCGCTTCTTGCATCTCCTTCTCGCATTGGCATTGATAATATGTATAGAGATTCTGCACATGCATCGCTTTCGACTCAGTGTACAATCTGCAAGCCCCTGCAAGGCCCTGCAAGTCAGACACAAGCTTTATCATATTAGCAGTAGCCAATGAACCACCACAAGCTATTTATCCTACTCGTTCTAGCTTCTCCTGCGTAGGAAGGCCCTGCAGGTCGCGCACAGGTCTCTCGTGGCTCTGCATGTGCTTACTGTCAGCACTTTATGGTCGAAATGCTACATGATAAGTTTGTTTCGCCTGTGGCTCTTTTTCGAAATGCGTATTCTTCACTCTCTTCTCAGCTCTGAACATGCTACTTCAAAGCCTTTTCTTGCTATGCTGCGCTACAACTGCACAGGCTCATGCACGTCTCGGGCGTACTGCCCAGGTGATTGACGCAAGGCAAATCAGCAATCGGACGACGTACGACTTCGTAATTGCAGGAGGTGGTATCGCAGGACTTACGGTAGCAGATCGTTTGACGGAGAACCCAAATAGTACATCACTCGCATACTCGAAAAGCTGCAAGCTAATGACGAGGAATAGTAACAGTACTAGTCATCGAATACGGCCCATTCGACCAGAGAGAAGATGGTGTCATGATTCCTGGCGCGTATTTCCCGGTACCTTATCTCTGGCTACCATTGATGAGTACACCGCAAGCAGCGCTTGGTGGTACATCGTATGGTGTGCCATGTGGTAGGGTGGTGGGCGGCGGGTCTGTTGTGAACGCCATGTTCTTCCATCGATCAGATGCAGAGCTCTACAACGCTTGGGAAGAACTGGGCGCGACTGGCTGGGGTTGGGCTGATCTGTTTCCGTACTTTAAGAAGGTATGGTTTACTCTTGCCTTGTGAGCCGTATGTTGATGAAGAGAAGAGTGAGACGTTTACAGCACCGGACGCGGATTATGCAGCGAGCCACAATATTACTTGGGATGTTTCCGTACATGGCTTTGAGGGCCCAGTACAAGCCAGACATGCTCCATATGATTACCCAGGTAGTGGTAAGTCCTCTTCAGTTCAGTTGCCGTATTCAGAAGCTTACCATCAGCATAGCCGATATGTACAACGGAGCCCTGAAGCTAGGTATCCAGCCAGCCCTGGACCCCAACAATGGCCACGCTCAAGGCATATTCCGTCTCCTTCGCTCCGTTGATCCTAAAACCCAGACGCGTTCTTCAGCTCGAGTCAATCGATATGATAGGGATGCTGCGAGACCAAATTACCACATCCTCGCGAGTACAGCAGTATCGCGCGTTCTCTTCGAGGATAGCACCGCTGTAGGCGTGGAGTATACTGGCACGTCGGGTGGCGAGAAACACATTGTCCACGCGAGCAAAGAAGTCATCATAGCAGCTGGAAGCGTACACACGCCGCAGATCCTACAACTTTCTGGGATTGGCGACACTGCTCATTTGGAGGGTTTGGGTATTGAGACTGTTTCAGGTCTCCCAGGTGTCGGTCGAAATCTGCAGGATCATCTGGTTCTGAAAGTGAATTACAACTGTACGCGACTGAGCTCCATGCTTGCCATTTATGGGTTGGCTGATTGATACAGATACATCGAACCACTTTCCGAATGGCGGTTCCTTGCAGTCTAACACCACATATGCCACAGAACAACGCGCTCTCTTCAAAGCTGGAAAAGCAAGCGCATTCGACCTCACTAGTACAACTGGCAATCTCATGATTCAGCTGCCGCTTTCCAATTGGACGAACGACTCCGCATCTATCATGGCCCGAGCATCCTCACTCTCACCAACCGATGTACTTGGTAGCGATATCGACCCATCAATCCTCGCTGGCTACGAAAGGCAGCGTGCCATCATCATCAAGGACATCAATATAGAGGCTGTGGGTGGTCTATCATGGAACACCGGCCCTGAAACAAGTATCTACATGACACGCCCTCTCAGCCGTGGCTCCATCACCATAAATTCAACTAGCATTTTCGACGCTCCACTTATCGATTACGGTGCGTTGACAGACCCAACCGACCTTGATATCCTCTACGCAATCTACATGAAGAACCGCGAATTGATGGCTACACCCGATATTTCTATCCTTGGTCCTATCGAGACAGGGCCCGCACCGGGTATCAGCAATGAGCAAGATATCAAGGAGAAGATCAAAGCAATTTTGCAGCCAAGTAACGCGCACCAATGTTGTACTGCTGCTATGATGCCAAGAGAAGATGGCGGAGTTGTTGACCCGCAGAATAGAGTCTATGGCACTTTTAAATTGAGCGTGGTGGATGCGAGTACGTGGCCGCTTGTTGCTGGTGGTGGACCACAGGCTAGCGTTTATGCTGGAGCTGAGAAGGTGAGTCTATGATCGAGAAAAGCATGTAGTTATGTATGCTGATGATATCCAGGCTGCAGAGATGATCAAGAAGCGTCATGGATTGCTTTGAGATCCATCTCTTGATGTCCTTGGCGTTCGTAAGCCGCGGAGTGGACATTGGGGAAGCTGTCGGGGTTTGCGGAGTTATCGCTGTTGGCTACCTGTCGGGCGTTGATCTTATCTCACGTGTAGTTCACATTCAATGCACAGTATTCTTACGCAGCAACGAGGTGCCTATGCGTGGTTACTGAGTGGGTTATCGTAGGTAGGACTATATATACTTGAACTCAGAGGAGGAACTCTTTCGCTCTACAACTGACCGAGTCGCATTCAAGATGGACACTTCAAAGCTTTTCAGTGTCGAAGGCATGATCGCAGTAGTAACAGGAGGAGGCACAGGTACCTTATCTCCCCAATTATGCCATCCCGTCTCGATACCAACACCACTCCTGACACTGTTTCCCAGGAATCGGCCTCATGATAGCTCACTCCCTCGCCTCCGCCGGCGCAACAAAAGTCTACATACTCGGCCGCCGCAAAGACAAACTCTCCGCCGCAGCCTCTCAACATGAGAACATCATCCCATTCCAATGCGACATCACATCCAAAGCATCCCTCCAAGCCGCCGTGGACTTCATCACCCACGACACCGGCTACGTCAACCTCCTCGTAGCAAACTCCGGCATCTACGGCCCACCATCAAGTTTCGTGCCCGGTTCAAGCGTCCAGGAGCTGCGAAAATTCATGTTCGAAAACACGTCCATGGAAGACTTCACGCAGACCTTCCACGTCAACACCACCGCCACGTACTTTACCATGCTGGCTTTCATCGAACTACTAGATGCAGGAAATAAGAACGCCGTAGCTGGTGGCTTCGGCAAGCCGTTGAAAGAAGGTAGCAAAGTACCGAGCATCCAGTCGCAAGTCATCGTTACATCCAGCGTAGGTGCGTTCCTGCGTGAATGGCAGTGTGCGCCGGCGTATGCGGGGAGTAAAGGAGCGGTTATGCATTTGGTTAAGCATGCTAGTACGGGGCTTGCGCCGCATGGGATAAGGGTTAATGCTCTGGCGCCTGGATGTGTGTTTATCTCTGGCCCAAAACCTCTCGTCGCGTGGCTAATAGTGCGGCAGTCTTCCCATCTGAGATGGCCAATGCAGTTATCGAAGGCAGAGACCCTAGTATGGAGAGCGTCGATGATCCAAACTTCATCCCTGCACGAAGGTTTGGCGGAGAGGAGGAGATGGGCGGGACAGTTTTGTATCTTGCGAGTCGGGCGGGGAGTTTTTGTAATGGGTTGGTTCTTGTAAATGATGGAGGGAGGTTGGGTGTTACGACTAGCACTTATTGAAGATGGTAGGGTAAGGGTCATGTATGGGTTGCACTAGCAGACAATTAGGGTCACAAATACTAGCCTGCGATGAAGAGGTGGTCAGAGATCTTCTGCTCCATCGGTATGAAGACAAACCGTATCTTCTTCTGTTCTCACCAGCTCTGAACGTGGATGTCACAAGTAGTCGCGATGCCGTTGCATGCCTAAGTGCGTACTGTGACAACGACATCACAGCCGCCGAACATCCACCGCCTGATGCAAATCGTTTGCAATACCTCGCTGACCATGCCGACCAGCACAACCTCTTTTCCTTGTTTAACGATGTATCATGCCCGACCGGCAAGCAGCAGCTGTGAGACGAAGGAAGACAAGGCTGAGCGAGAGCCTTCACCCAACACACTAGCGTCCCTCAGCGGCAAGCGCTCTAATAGGTGGACCACGGCCCACCATCTACTGCCCATCCCCATCCCCAACCTCCAAACCAGCCTTTCACAGAATCCTTCGATACCACAAGCTACCGTTTTAGCTCCCAACCCATCACCTCTGTGTCCCCCACCCCACCCGGCACCACTCTCCCATCCACCACCACCCTCATACAGGACACATGCAACGCTCTTGGGATAATCCCAGCAGACGCACGGTACAGATGTGGAGCCTCATAGTACGCATCAGTCCTGCATGTCTGTAGTGCGACACCTGCTGACCGGCTTTGTGCGTGTGTGACTGCTGTCCTGTGTAACGCGAGTGGGATGGATATGCCTGCACCTGCCCTGCGGCAGGGTCCAGATGCAGCCGAAGCCCGTGTTCTGAAACGCGTTTGTTTACTGCGTTTGGTTGCGTATGATGGGGGCGGTGTGTAGCCTGCGATGTATGTGGGGAGACGGAGGTGGATGCGGTATGTGGAAGAGAGATTGGTGGTTTGGGGATTTCGTTACGAGGTGGTGTGGGTCCTCTTTCGGAATTTTGCAGCAAGCTTTTGGGGAGAAGTGACACACGATCAGGCGTGAGCTGAGGTAGCTGCAAGTCAGGCATGGGTATACTGTTGAATTGTGGTTGCGCAGCTCAAGGTAAACTCTTTTGGAGAAGCGAGAACGTGCATGTCTTTTTTGGGACGACGTGAGAGTAGTGAAGAAAGCGCGACAGGTGGTGATAGTACCTTGCTTCACTCTGCAGGTGGAACCGTGGGTTGAACTTCGTTACGATTATCATTATTCGCTCATGACACTTTTTATGCTAATCAGTACAAAGTATCCAGTACATGACCTCCTATGTTTCCGTGGTATCGCATGCGCAACAACCTTATACACACTAAGCTTGCGACATGTGCTTTTCCCAATTTGAGCGAGTGTGAACGTGATAAGAATGCGGGGTGTGTTTAGGGAGCGGCCCTGGCGTTTTGTCTTGATGAGAAGACATGGTAGTGATACTGATGTACAAGTATAGACAGACATTAACCGCCCAAGCAGAAAACAATCGTAACGTTTCGTAGCGTAGTAATGATGCTGAAGGCAATACAGTGTAAAACATCGAGACGAATACATAGCGTTACAACACAGTGTTGAATAAGTAGAAAAGAAAGATGATCTGATGAATGCCACTCGGAAATGGCTCACCGGTTGCTGAGGCCAGTGCGAAAGCGTAACGTGAACCGGGCCGAGAGCCATGCTCGTGATGATGGCGGGGTGCTTGAAGAGTCGATTGCCGGGACTAAGATGCAGAAAGGGAACAGCGTACTGACTGAAGCTCCCTGTCCAGGGATGCAGCGATGTGAGATGTTGTACATTGGTATAAATTCAGGCCATTAAGTACGCCACGGTGGTGAAGAAAGGAGCAGACTACGCAATAGTGACGAGACGAGAAGAGTGGCGCAGGCAAGCCGATTCGCTGTGATGCTGAAAGGGGTAGCTCAGTAAGTGCTGTTGAGGTTTCCCATAGAAGTGCGGTGGAGCTGCACAGGCTGCATATTCCGATCCTGGCACGTCTCGCGATGCAAACTGCGATTTCCTAGGGAGCTCCGTGTTTGGCTGTGGCTGAGAGGTGTGTAGCGATGACCACTGACGAGTGTGCAATCGCTCGATGACTCGCCACTTATCGAGTTCCGCTTTGACGACGAGACAGGGCTGTAGCTGTATAGATTTGTCTGTGAGGCTGGGCGTGTCATTGGGCGTGTCTCACGGACATAGGAGTAGTTTGTCGCTGGGGCCGGCGCACTCATCCCTTCGAGAAAACCAGATGTACTGAAGTTTAGCTCTAGCTGAGATGCAGTGGTGGTTGCAGTCGCATCGTCCGCGGTCGACGATGTATTTGGCATGTAGCTCATCCTGCTCTCCGCGTTGTCTGGCATGACCGGGGATATCAGCTGCGTAAAGGCATCTGCAGATGTCGCCCCGGATGCGTTGGCGTGACTCTCGCTGTCAGTGGTCCACGGTAGTAACGATTTCGCAAACGAGCCTCTACCGTCCATACCCGAAGTACCAATAGCCTGAGCCGAGCGGAGACGAGCATCTTGCATCTGGTCTACAACATGACTGCTCTGAGCTGGGCTCGGTTGTGGCATTGGCAGTTGTCTCCTAGGCACACTGGGGTCCAGAGGGAGAGGTTGTCGTGGATGGGGCCTCTCAGGGATAGCCAATTGCAGAGAAGACATGCCGGTATTGAGAGGGGATACGTCTGAAGGTGTGGCTAGTCGAGCGTTTGTATGAGCGAATTGCAAGTCCTGGTCAAAGTATGTGCTTCCCTGCTGCAAAGACTTCGAAGTCGGCTGAGCCCAGCGATAAGCAGGCGTGTACATGTTTGCGTTTGCGATTGCTGTAGACTGAGTTAGGTATGCCGGCGAGGGGTCGAGAGAGTAACTGTCGACCGGTGATGTGTCTTCGGAATAAGGTAGAGTCCAGGTTGGTTGATAGGCCGGCTTCGAGTCAAGTTGCGAGTACTGCTGAGTCGGCATCGCGCGTGCGTAAAGAGCGCCGTTGCCTTCCGTAGAGTACATGGACATTATGTTATGCCCAGTGGCCATACCACTGAGACTGAAAGCCATGTCCCTGTCGTCCATAACTTTGTGTACGGTGTCGGATCCCACCTAAGCGAATGAGTGATAGTACAAAACGCGAGCGGCTAACATACTCTGTGAAATTGACACTTTGTTGGATCTACTGCAGCTTGTCGACAGTTGAGGCATCCAATGCCGTTTCCAGGATCGCCGCTGCACCGAATTTTCCTCTTCCGACAACGCGCACACTAGAGATGATGTTAGCCAAGATAGGAACTACGTTTTTTCAAACCTCTATGGACAGGCGGCGAGGAATCGTATTTCGTGAATACTTCCGGAGTTCTTGAAGCACATGCTGACCTACCGCTACTGCAATGCGACGTCTCGCTGGCCCGTTTCCCATCATGGGTTCTTCCATGCTGGCTCGGTTATGCATACCGCCCACTGGGCCGCCCATGGGATAACCTCGTGGATTTTCTCGCGTGTTATGGGCTAACGATAGCGGAGCATTGCGATCGTTGTAGATGTAGTTCGGATACGATAAGTTGTGAGGCAAACAGCGTCGCGGACTGCCGTACTCCTTGACTGACATACTGACGAATCAACTAAACGTTAGCTATGTCAGTCATCATGACTTAAAGTTGACTTACATCTCACAAGGATACCAACAAGATCAACTATTGGCGAATCACCCTCAGGTATGATTCGGATAGCGTTCGCGGGATGCAAAGCCCGAGTCAAGAGTGAGCAGGAGGCAGTGACTGGACCGTAGGTGCTCCTCCAGGGAGAAAGTGTAATAGACCGGTGAGCAGGTCAAGCGATGATCGGTTCGCAGGAGTGTGTTTATAGCCTAAAGGAGTTCCTTGCGTCGGCAAGGACTGTTATACTGGATAAGAGAATGATGCAAGGCGAACGTGGCTCCAGAGATTGATTTCGAGTGTAAGTGTTGATCAAGAATTTGTTTGTAACTTTCTGTCCCCCATGGGAGCTATGTCATTAGTGCCCCGGACACCTGCATGCATGGACGCGGTACAGTCACCGCCGATGTACAAGAACCTGGGCCTGCGCTTCCAAGAGAGCACTGGCCAAGCGCCGCGGAGAGAAAGACAGGTGAAACATTGTACGGCCTAGGTGCTGTAAATACTACTTCACGACAAGCGCCAGAGCCGAATGAAGACCAATGAAGTATGTGCTGTGGCCCCCGCCTCTTCCTTGATGGGGCTATCTCACAGTCGTGAGGCTTTAGCAGATGCCCCATCGGACAAACACTGATGACTTTTCCCATTACAAAGAAGCCACGTTATCAGCTAGGCTTGACCTTTCGCAAACATTCGATGGATGTTTGTAACTGACATGGTGTTACCGCGGATCCGGGATGTGAGGCACAGATTTGACACTTTTGCTCGACTCGCCCTAGCCCAAGACGAGTGCCCCAGGCTCGCAGGGGTGTCGAAAGCGTTGGTGCGCTACACTTGCGAGGAGTGAACTTTCTGAGAGGAAAATCAGGCTGGCTACCAGCAGAGAGACCTACTGAGGGCTCCCGGGTCCCATAGTATCGCTTATAGCATGTATTCGCACATTTGATCCCACGAAAAGTCTGTTGTCAGATCAACTAATCGTTTCGAGCGTACATGGCTTGCGCTGAAACGTACCTGCAGATGATAGCTAGACCTCCTTTAAGACTCCCTGATTGGCTGAATGGTGAGCCAATACCGCTGGTAGTATCTACGATCACGTCATTTGCTAGCAATCTGCCCAACCCTACAAGTTTGGTCGCTGAGAATGCTTCAGGGGTTGGACAAAGGATTGTCTGATTAGCGATCCAACAGCCCTACACTGAACATGTATGCTACCGGTGGCAAATTTATCCCAAAGCCCCACGGCAAACGGATACACGGGGAAAGCTGGGGTAAGGTTCCGGTGGGTCCTAAGCCTATTATGGATTGCGTCGAACGAAAAGAATTGTCCCCAATGATGGCCCGGCTTCCAGATGGTTACATCTAAGGTCGATTTGAGAATGATGCTACGTAGCGCATTCAGAAAGATGTTCCGTGTTCACTATGAGTGAGTTATCCGAACGCGCTCGAAGTTTGAGCATACCATGGGTTGAAACAAACCCGGCCTGCACCTCGAGGGCCCTAGTAGCGCTATGAGTATTAAGACAGAACGGGTTTACACGCAGATGGTGAGGACTGAGATTGCTCGATCTGTCGATGTAACAAGCCAATGGGCGCAGCACAGGCCAGCGCCAAGCTGCAAGCAAACTTCGATGCGCATCCCATGCAAATGACCCATCATCGTAAGGCGATCTTTCTGAACTTAAAGCTTCATACCCCGGTTCAATGCATTGATTTGTATTAGCTTGTGCATCAAGTCGCACAGCTGTGTTGGTTCAGGCTATACCCGCATACGGTCTGAGGCCTGTGGGGTTGGGATGACAGGCAGATTACAAGGCTCGTGGATCCATCGTTGCTGTGCATCTGTGGACAAGTAGATTGTGAGTACGCATGAGAGAATTGCTGAAGCTCCGTCTTCGCAGTGATAGTGTCACCACACTTGTAATTATCAGTCATGCTGTGTCGCCTCCCTGGAGCAGAAGACCTCCTGGAATCCCGAAGACAGCAGCGATAACAGAGATTCCTCCACTTCTAGCAAGATAATCCCGTGGTCCTCGAAAAAGGATGGACTTGTCGCTCTGGTCTGGGCTGGCTGTCAGGCTTCGGCTGGTAGCAAGTGGAAGCGAGAAGCAGAGGTCCGCTCCAGGATTTTGACAGCCGGTGGTGGGGAGACGTGCCCAATATACAGAACGATGGCCTTTGGTCCAATGCCCCTGACGGACGGGGCCGGGGATTTCGGATCGATGTGCAGCAGGCAATGCAGTGGCTGCCCGAATCTGTGTGCAGGGATTGCCGTCAGACGCCGGGTAGCACTCAACGGTCCGCCTCTCAAAATTGCTTAGAGCTCTTTCTTGGTACTCTCACTATTTCTGGACAATGGCTTGACAAGCGTGGAAGCCTGCATCTTTAGTTCGATCTGTCAACGCCAATAGTGTATGCATCAGGATGCTGCTCTTGCATATAGACAAGGTGAACAAACGACGGCCTGGAGCGCGAACTGGTGTGAAGGCTGCTGAGGCACGTTGCCCAGGGAGTATTGGCTCAGCAGCTTGCGAGACGTGAAGGTGGAGAAACGCGACATGTACCTGGAGCTAAGCCGCATCGGGTGTTGCGTCATGATGACTAAGCGTCGAGGCTACGCGGTCTCGGATGCTGTCGCGCGCGTTAACGAACATTTGCGACAAACACTCGTTCTCGGCACAACATAGCCCAAACCATGTCTGTGCTGCTGGAAACGTCACTTGGAGATATCACCATCGACCTGTTGGTCGACGATGCGCCCAAATGCTGTGAAAAGTAAGTCAACCAATCCCTAACGCGCGCCTTGGGTTTTCGCACCTGCATGCTGCATGCTCCATCCCGCTGTCTTCCCAAGCTGAGCATAAACAGACACTGACAATTTGTCGCCTTAGCTTTCTCAAGCTGTGCAAAGTCAAGTACTACAACTTTGCCCCCGTTCATAGCGTCCAACCAAACTTCTCCTTCCAGACTGGCGACCCCATCGGCCCTGGTTCCAAAGACAGCGACGGCGGCCGCTCGATATGGGGCTTGCTCGACCCCGCACAGCCCGCGAAGAAGACGTTCGTACCCGAGTTCAAGCCTAAGCTCAAGCATGCCGAAATGGGGACCGTCAGCATGGCGACCGCGCCGAATCCCGAAGATCCAGACGAGCGGTTCGCCGGCAGCCAGTTCATCATAACGCTGGGGCAAAACATCGACTATCTTGACGGCAAAGCTGCTATATTCGGAACAGTGGTAGAGGGTTTTGACACGTTGGAGAAGATAAACACGGCATATATCGATGACCAGGGCCAGCCACTCAAAGACATCCGCATACTACACACAGTTGTCCTCGACGACCCATACGACGACCCCGCCGGCCTCGTGGAGCCACCTGAGAGCCCTATACCTTCGGCCGCGCAGCTCGCCACCGTCCGCGTCGCATACGATGAGAACCTCGAGGAAGACAACGACCCGGAAGCGTTGGAAAAGGTCCGCAGAGAACGTGAGGCGCGCGCACAGGCACTCACGCTCGAGATGGTAGGTGATCTGCCATTCGCCGAAGTCGCACCGCCCGAGAACGTGCTGTTCGTGTGCAAGCTCAACCCAGTGACGCAAGACGAGGATCTGGAGCTTATCTTTTCGCGATTCGGCAAGATTCTCAGCTGCGAGGTCATCAGGGATAAGCGCACAGGTGACAGCCTGCAGTACGCCTTCATCGAATACACCAATCAGAAAGACTGCGAGCAGGCCTACTTCAAGATGGATGGTGTTCTCATCGACGATCACCGCATACACGTCGACTTCTCCCAGTCCGTCTCGAAGATAGCCGACGATTGGCGGGACGTTACGAACAAGAAGCGGAGACGGGCTGCCGGCGGTTTCGGTGGTATCGACAATCTCGAGAAGAAGAAGCAGTATCGCGATGGCTCCGGGCGCCAGATCATGTCCGACTCCGTCGTCAACAACCTGGTGGCCGATCGAGATGTTTCAAAGGATACTGCGCCACGGCTAAGAGACACTAGTAGGGATGAACGAAGAGACGACACACGTAGACGTGAACGAAGGACGGAATACCACGACGACCGCTTCAAGCGGAATCGGAGTCGAAGTCCCAAGCGCGAGCCTCGTGATGGTGATGATGGAAGGTATAATCAGAGGAGAGAACGAAGCCGTAGCCCAAATCGCCATCGTGACAGCCGCCGGGAGAGGAGTCGGGATCGCTATCGCCGGGATGATCGGGACCGCCGACGATGAGAGCACTATTCTGTAGATCGAGGCGAATTTTATGTTTGAAGATAGGGCCAAGATTGTACTGTCAGTATTGCGACGTCTGGCTGGTGGTTCTAAGTAGTTAATGCAAATCCTCAAAGATTATCAACGCGAAACACGAATCCTGTCGCGAAGAAACACCAATCTGGTCACATCTCATCACAAGTTACGGTATTGTGTATGATAGATTTGCTTCTGAATTTGGTCTATAGCTGTTTCTGTCATCTTTAGGAGATGACCGACTTAGACGTATTTTGGCTACTGTCAGATAACAGAATCGAAAACGAACTTTCCGCCTTGACTACCGTGAACTTTCAAGCATACATCCCGCCGAAGTAGAGGATGCTGCTTATCGAGCGCCTGTCACGTTGCGCCAGCCATTCACTTCGGGGTGCCATCGTGTAGACAAAACACTTCTGAAGAGCCAGGCGCCGTATCGTATGATGATGCGACAGTATTACGGTCTCTTTCCTTAATATTTGCGATCTTTGCCAACCGATGAGGTTTGAGATAGTGGGGTGTTTAGTCGAAAAACATGGCTATCGTCGGTTTCCGGTAGTGAGGCGTAGTGTATTGTTTGAGGTGTGGACGCGCTTTCCGTTCAACCTGAGACAGCCATAGTATCATGCGGTGGTTCTTATGCACCATCGTCCTCCTCATCGCCCTTCACCCCCTTCTCAACCTCATAAAAGTCGATAAGCTCGTCACAGCACGACCACCAAGTAGTCTGTATCTCCAGCTCTTTATCCAGCGCCTCAAGAAGACCCTCAGGCGGCATCGCCGGCTCAAAGATCCGCGCAAGGTGCGTTTCGAGCAAGCTCTGCGCAGATACCCAACCACCCTGACCCAGCCCCCTAATGAACTCCCAATAATTCACACGACAATGAGGTATCTCGCGGAGTAACTTGGATATGAGGTTATCTGCGTCCCCACCTTGAGTTACTGCAGCGACAGCGGCTTGGTAGAGACCAGATTTGATCGTGAACTCCGCGTTTTCAGCATCGCTGGCTTCAGCTATAGCGGCAGCATAGATCTCGCGGTAGTGTTCGTAGTTCCATGCCATGCACGGCGGGATCCCGAGACCAAATGTGTATTCTGGGAACCAATCGCTGCGGAGAAACATGGGGACAGCTGTGGCGCCGATGCAGCGTGGTGCTGCGATCGCATTGTCCCAGTCGATGATTCCAGTTACGTTGCCCTCGTCGTCGCAAAGAATGTTTTGTAGATCGAGATCATTGTGATGGAGGGTGAAAGTCTCGCCAGGTGACCCGCGGAACGCCGGCTGACGATGGAGAATTAAGCTGAGGATAGTTCGAACACCACTATCTTCAAGCCCATCGTCTTCTTCCCACTCGTCTTTGTTTAGGAGATCGATAAATCGAATACCCATCTGTTTCATCTTGGCTCTGAAGCGAGCCCGAAAATACTCCTCGGTTGTAGCAGCCGGTGGACGCTTGAAAGCTTCATCGCCATCTTTGTGTGTCCAGTGGCACGTGGGTCCAATACCGGTGAGGTTGCCGTCATCGTCGAAGTTAGGTGCTCCAATGGCATCGAATTTAAGAGTCTGAATCTGAATCATTACCTGTGCCAATGAGCGTAGCAACGTAAGACGCTTCTTTTCAATATGGGGAGGCGGCACATCCGCATGTTGGAAGATAAGATGGGAATCGACGGAGGGATAATCTTCTGGAAACCAGATATTGTTAGCAGGCGTGCCGGGCAACATCGTCATCAAGATGTATGGGAAACCAAGCGCGTTGTCATGACCAGTGGAGTAGTGAATGACTTGTGCGACAGGCGCGGTTGTGTTCTTGCGGATGTACTCAATTAGCTGAGCTTCGTTCTTCAGCACGTAGGTGTCTTCCTTTTGCCAGTGTGCGAGCGTACCGTGGCCAGGGACGCGGACAACGTACTTGCGAGTCTGTTCGCCTTCAGAAACAGTGACGAAAGTCGCTGCGTTGTACGTGCCCTTCGTACGGCGCACTACATCTACGGTGGTGGTGGGCGAGGACGAAAGATCGCAGGCCTTGATCAGTTCGCGGTACTTTGCATCGGGAACTGCCTCAATCGTCTTGAAGTCGCAACGCGGGCCGCCATCGTCATCCGAATCTTCTTTGTTGGAGTTCGCGCGTTCGCAATGCTTGTCCTTATCAGCATCAGGAAGTGTACCTGAGCCAATAGCGGAGTCATTACGGCCTGGCTTATCTGATTTAGACTTGGAGAATCGGAGATTCATGAAGCGCGGGAGAGCGAGTTTCTTATAGGCAGCCTTCGCATAGCGGCGAAGACGATGTTTCTTTTCCTTTTCCCCAGCAGGCTGCTCTGGCAACGCAGAGATCTCCCCTTCGGCTTGATCCACAGATTCAGTGGGGATCTGGTAGGCGATATGTCCCAACAAGCGCACGGAAAAGCCGTCTTGCTCCTGGACCGATGGTTGCTCTGGGCCCGGATGCGATTCGGGAGAAGGAGATATACCCGGTACGAAGAATGTCTCACCATATTCAAGATACGGGAGAGAATGGTCGGTTGGGGCAGTCGATTTTGAAGATGATCGTGAGGGTGGATCATTGTTGCAGACTTCTGATGTATGATGCGACAAAGTCGTTGCTGTAGGCGTGTTGCTTGGTAGACGAATCGGTGAGTTCGACTGATCAATCGAGGACGGCTCCTCAGAAGTTTTGCGGCCTAGGGTAGTGGAGAATGAATGGCAGATGTCTTTACCGATGTTAACCACCTTTTCGAATGGATTACATGAAGTAGCATGAGATGACGTGGGGGTCTTCGGGGTGGAGAACAAAGTCGCAGTCGCAGCGCGTACACCCTTTTTGTTCTTGAAGCCAAACATCGTTGCGCAGGTGTTCTGAACTTCTTCAGAATGTTTCGCTGGGAAAATTGGCGCTGTTGGGGTCAGGTCTCACCAACTCAAGTGTAGAGTGTTGCGGTCTGCTTTGAGGGTTAAGTTGCCGACTCCAGACAAAGAGTCAGTAACAACAAGGGCACGAGGCGGGAGACTGTTATACGAATAGGGATCTGGACTTACCGAGTGAATCTATCTCAGCACGGCCATACCTTCTGTGAATACAGCGCTGATAGTAGTGAATTACCCTAGACGATAACGGAAGATCATGAGCAAGAAGCGTTGGCTTTAAGGGCCGAGACCACTATCCGAGCGTTGTCGTTCGTCAACAAACCTCTACCATATGATGAGACGAAAGCAAGCGGTTCTAGACCATGTAAGACATATCGTAGTTCCATGTTGGAATTGAAGCATACCGTGTAAGCACACCATGAGGGAAGCAGGGGAAGGGATCAAGACATCGCTGGATTACGCTGTTGATGGTGTCTTTGATCTTCGGTAATTTCGGTAACCTGGTAATGAGCCGTCGTCATTTCTGATGGTAGAGACCGAATATAAGCATCAAGACAAGCATTTCTGCTATTGACGAGGAGCTATCCGAGTCTTTCTGAATAAAGACCTTCAGATGCAACGATATCTCAGCTGCATGGTGCACCAAAGGTAAGTGTGAAATAAGTTAGGGTCAGCACAAGGTTTTCTGTGTCTCGACAGCTTGGTGAAAGGTATTCAGTACTCGAGAGCGCAGACAGCTTGCGAAGAACGACTGTCGCGGGCCGACTGCAGCTATTGCATTTCGCCTCTTTTGCCTGGCAGTAAGTCAAGAGGTACCCTCTCTGCCATGGTCATACGCGCACAAATTACTCCACAACCTGCTCTCAAGTGAAGCTTTCTCAACCACACGCAAGAACATACTCGCCCCTACCCAATCCTCCATTCTTTACCTTTTGAGCTCCTCCAATATCAAGAATCGATACCCTCCTTCACTTTCTCAGCCGTGACATTTAGTCATTGTACAGCTCTTGCAACTGCTCAGGCCCGTGCAGAGTAAATAATTCGGAGACTGAGAAGTAGTCCAAGATGCCTTTCTTCAAGGGAATCAAGAGTAAGCTCGGTGCTACAGCAGCCAACACAGATAAAAAGGCCAAGCCACTTCCTCTTAGACTTACCTTTACGGAGCAAACACAGCCCGATGATCATGTCATCAGAAGTTTTGACGACCTCTTTTCCAAGACAGTTAGAGTTTGGAGAGGTGGCCACTGGCACAATGATGTAAAGAATGGTGCCACAGGCGTGCTGTTTGACTCATCCCACCACGTACCTGGTGAAGGCGCCAAGGATCGTTCGGCTTTCAAGGATGGCAAGTTTGGATTTTGCCTGGAGTGGATCGACTTTCCGTACGACGGAGAAGTCTATCGTGTCCGCTGCATGAATGAGTTCTGTATAAAGTCCCAGCAGTGTACGGACCACCCAAAGACGGTCTACAAGGACGGTCCGAACCGTATATACGATCTCATGAATCGGGGCGGGACGGTCACATATGGTATGATCAAAGATACCGACGCCCCAGAGGTCCCTTTGACGGATGATCAGCGAAAGTCGAAGGCCCTGGAGCATCTCAAAGAGGTCGAAACCAGGCTGGATGAGGCGTACGCCACCGGTCTGAATGTCGTAGAGATGCGAAAACAGTATGACATCGTGCAGAGAGCGATGAAAGACAAGAGTTACTTGCTTGAGGACAGGTCCGATGCCGCACCGCAACCGGGCTTATCTGCTCCCATTCTTAGCGCCCGGAGATCTGCGAATAACTCAGCTCCAGGTAACGCAGCCCTCGACGCCAAAGCTAGACGTAATCCGAATGGTAAGAAGAAGGGCAAGACGAATTACACCAACGACCTGGAGTCGATCCAGGAGTAGACGGCACTCGAGCGAGTGGTAGAGATGGAGACGAGTATGTCTTGACCTTCCACGGGCTCGTTGTCCGGCGACAACGTAGTGAAACCGGTGCGCGTTGTCTAACATAGCGTGATTTCGAAGTATCACATAAATAATCCCAAAACCACCTCTTTTTGATCGATGATGTATGAACGTTTCCCCATGTGAACTGAGAGAAGATAGGCGTGGACTGCTGCATGCGACGTTGATGAAGCGCAGCGAGGCGTGTTCAAGAGATGGATTTGTAACTGGAAATAGGCCGTCGACAGTCTCATGCCACCGCTCGATCGTCCAAGCGTGGGCAGTGACGCGCATTGTACCATGTGCATCGTATCATGGCGGAGTGAAGCAATTGTGATGCACCTGCTGACATGACAACCTGGAGGTAAGTACCTGCCACCGCGCTGACGCGAACGGCAACCGCGGACAGCTGTACAGCAAGAGCGGCGCCTTTACCTTGGCATCATTTCGCGAACGAGCTTCATTCGCGTCGCTCGCAAAGACAGGGCGCGATAAAATGTAGCGTTCAGCAACCAGAAGGGAGAGGATGCACTGAGGTGGAAGAGTGAGGAAGGGACACCTAACGGGAAAGCAAGGCCATCAGCAAGACACGTGATGGCGCGGCTGCCGAGACCAAAACCACAACACCACGGCGAACATAACAAATGACAATTATCATCGTCATATTTCTTCTTGATTATCTACTCCGACTCAGCTAACGCGCAGCAACAACGTGACTCTATATTCCCTCTCATGCGTCTCATTTTCCTCCATCGCTTCCCTCCCAGCAAGTAAAGGAGCCCCACCGAACGCAATTTGTATCGGGCTAGCAAGTCCGTCTGATCTTTCTAAACATGCAAAAACATGCGCAAGCATCCATCTCTCAAAAAGAAAGCCCCCGATTATGTTATGAGGGCGCGCAAAGCAAAAGCTCAAAAACAACGCTCCGCTTCCAAACGCCCAATGCGCAATTTTCTTCCAAAGTATGATTAAACGCCCGTAAAACAACCCTTGACGTAAGATGAAGGACGAAGGGTGTTTGTATGCAATCTTGATCCGCGTGCGTGACAAGCCGAACAGTAAGAGAAACGCGTAAAAAGCAGGTTTTTGGTGCCACCGTGCAGCTTCGGATGATAGTGGTACAAACGTGTGAAAAGAGGGAAGAAGCCTCATCACTCGTTGCGCGGATTCCATGTTGTATGGTAGTAGTAAGGGGGAATGCCATGAGCCTAGTTAAAGGAACAGCGTACCACCCACATGCACAAACATGTCATCAATCCACGGCAAAGAGAGAGAGGAGGAAAAGAACATTTTCATACACAAAAACTAGAAGAAGAGATCGAGAGAAAAAGAGGGCTCCGATACCTACATCGCCGTCAACCCAGTTATTGCTTTGGAGATCTGGAATGGAAGTTAGCATGTGCGAGATAAACGGAGGTTGTCTACAACTATGACCAAAAGGGTACTTACGTAGGAGAGTACGCTCCGCCCGGAGAGGTAGGGCTGTAGCGTGGGGAGGTAGGTGAGAAGGAGCCTGCTGGACTCGTGGGCGAGTAGCGTGGCGACGTCGGGCTGTATTGCGGCGACGTGGGTGAAGTCGGAGACTGCCTGTTGCTGCTCGCCTGGTATTGAGGGCTTGTGGGACTGTACTGCGGCGATGTGGGGCTGTATTGTGGCGAAGTCGGGCTGTACGCGGGAGAAGTCGCGCCACCCATGAACGTTGGGGACGTTGGGCTGTAGTTGGGAGAAGTCGGAGAGTATTGAGGTGACGTCGGTGAATAACCAGCGGGAGATGTAGGCGAGTACGACGGTGATGTGGGTGAGCCGTATCGAGGCGATGTTGGTGAGTAGTGCGGGGATGTAGGCGAAGCCATGTATCCTGGCGATGTTGCTGCGAAACGAGGGCTGGCAGTGCCAGGCGAGGTAGGCGAGTAACCAGGCGAAGTTGGTGAGAAGCCTGGAGACACTGGGCTGGTAAAGCCAGGGGACATGCCAGTAAAGCCTGAGCCACCTGGGCTTCTGCCTCCGTCGTATGGGCTGAAGCCACCACCTCCGTAGCTACCTCCATAGGCAGTGAAGCCACCGGCATCGTCGCCTCCACCAGCTGCAGCCATAGGAGAGAACGAAACCTGATCGTAAGAGCCGACACCCATGCCACCCTCGTACGTAGGAGAGCCCAAGTCGTAGGGCGTATTAGCACCGTCACTGAGGTAGTTGCCAGCACCAGCAGCGCCACCCATCATCTTTGAGTTGTCCTCCACCATGGTAAGGAGCATGGCATTGTCCATGACCACGTCAAACTCTCCAGTACCCATAGGCGCCAACTGACCGAGCATGATGTTCTCAGATACACCACGGCAGTCGTCCAGCTCACCAAATCCGGCAGCTTCCAGGAGGATCTCCACTGTCTCTTCGAAAGAACAACGCATGAGAGCACCAGTGTCGTTACGGTTGATGCCGTGACGAGTGATGGCCATGAGAAGACCACGCTGGCACATGATGTCGACGAGCAAGGCCATGTGACGATGGTTGACGTAAGAACCGTCGAATGACAAAACCATACCAAGCTCCTTGAGTAGACCTGCACGAGCCGCCTCGATTCCAAGAACAGCGAGGATCTCGATGAAAGAGTTGGAGTAGGTCTTGGTGGCATCAACGCCCTCAATGGCAAGAACCTCGGCCAGTGCGGTACCTGTGGTATCGAGCACCCACTCCTTACATTCATCCTTGTTCTTTGAGTGTACAAGAGACTTGTCCGGCATCTCAACGGTAGTGATGTGGTCTCGGATGAAAGCACGCTCGATACCACGAACACCACGTAGCGTAACGTCATCGAGGAGATGCTTCTCGAGCTTGCGCATCCATCGCTCGTCACGCTCATCCTCATCCTCGTCATCCTTCTGAAGGTTCTGGTCCCAGATGAAACGAACACGCATGACCTGCTCGTCGGCGTTCTCGTCACTGAAGATGACTGCCAGATTAGGCTTGAACTCTTCCTTGATCTTACCAGCAACTTCGCCAATGGTGATACTCTTGTCCAACAGCTTCTTGCGGTCGAGGATAATGCGGAGCAACCACTTGGACTGGGACTCAATGACTTCGTCCTCTTCGGGAAGAATGAAGTAAGACTCAACCATGTCCTGGTCCTCCTCAACTAGCGTCGACTGAATGTCGGGGTCGTAGTAGAGTTCAACAGCTTGTGTCAACGAGCGGAGAGTTGTGAGTTCGATGGTGCTTCGCAGGCGCTTGGCATCCTGTTGGCTGGCCTTTGAGTCTGTTTGACGGACCAACATAGACGGAGTCTTGATGTTGGCAGCGACGTTCAGAATTTCCTTGAGACGGGGCACACCGAGAGTGACGTTCTTGGAAGACACACCAGCAAAATGGAAAGTGTTAAGCGTCATTTGCGTGGCGGGTTCACCGATAGACTGCGCAGCCAGAACACCTACCATCTCACCTGGAGCGACAGCAGCCTTGAGGAAACGGTCTTCGAGTTCACCAAGAACATAGTTCAAGGCCTCCTTGTTCAGACGATGCTGAACGACAAGCTTCTTGAATGCGAGACGAGCGCGCAGATGAGCCTTGAACAGATACGTCGCACTGCTCTGGGCTTCTCTTGACAGTTCGTCGGTGCCACGAATGACGACCAATCGCTCCAGAGTTTCCTGCACCTGTCTGATGGTCTCGATCGGGTGTAGGTTGCTGACAGCCTTCTCGGGGTTGATGTTGAACCGCGCCTGAGCGGACCGGATCATACGCTGGATGTTGAGAGGCAACTGGAAGGACTCTAGGTTCTCGTCGGTCACATTCTTGCGGAGAGTCTCACGATCAAGCTTGATCATCTCGAACTCTTCGTCCAGAGCTCGTTGAACATCAACGTCACCCTGGAATGTAGTAGCACCCTCCAGCTTCGACACTGGAATCTCCGGGTAGTCCGTCGTGAGGACATCAAGCTTGTATCCATCCTCAAAGTCAGCCTCGGAAGCCATGAGGATGTCCATGGACTGATTCTCAATGTGCGCACCATCCAAACCATCTTCACCGTAGATGAACTCGACGATATCTCCCATGGAGTTACGCACAGTTCCATCGTACTTAACCATAACATCTTCGAGGGCCTTGACGAGACGACGTTGAATGTAACCAGTCTCAGCTGTCTTGACTGCTGTATCGATCAAACCTTCACGACCAGCCATGGCGTGGAAGAAGAACTCCGACGGCGTAAGACCGCGCAGATACGAGTTTTCGACGAATCCACGAGACTCTGGCGAGTAGTCGTCCTTTGAGAAATGCGGCAGCGTCCTGTACTTGAAGCCATAGGGAATACGCTGTCCTTCCACAGCTTGTTGACCGACGAGGGCAACCATCTGAGAGATGTTGACAGTGGAACCCTTGGAACCGGAGACGACAGTCTGCACGACGTTGTTGAAATCCTTCAAACTGGTCTGAGCGGCGGTACCTCCACCCTCACGACCTTCGTTGAGGAACTTCTGGACCTTGGATTCGAATGTACCACGAATCGTCATACCAGGCATAGGCTCAAGCGCATCCTTAGTGGCTGTCGCAATAATTTCTTCAACCTTGGCCTTCGACTTGGAAATTTCCGAGGCAATCTTGTCTGAGGTGGCAGGATCCGGAATAGTGTCACCCACACCGAAACTGAAACCGTAGTGAAGAAGCCACCAGTTGCAGATGCGCTGGCAGGCATTGAAGAACTTGACTGCTGCATCTGGTCCGAGCTCGTTGAAGATGATATGAATAACACCACCTGCAGAGGCACCGACAATCTTCTTTGTGACCTGACCGTAAAGCAGCTGACCACCTTTGATAGCGAACGACTTGTCAACGATGTCGTTGTATGCACTGGGTTTGGAGTCGGCCTCCTTCTTCTCAATGTTGACCTCACGTGGGAAAGCCATGCTGATAATCTGCTTACCAGTCCAGAGAGGCCGGGGCTTCAGAATGGCTGGCTCTGGAACAATACCATCCCAATCAGGCACCCACATGAGGATGGGCATGACCTGCTCGATGGGGATGAAGTTGTCACGACGACTCATTTTGTAAACACCGAGAAGCGTGTCCTGCACGATACCCATCAAGGGCTGGTTCTTCTGTGGTGATACAATCTGCTTGGGAACCATGCACAGGTTCTGCACCTCAGCGCGGGTCTCGTCGCTCTGGGGTACGTGAAGATTCATCTCGTCACCGTCGAAATCAGCGTTGTAGGGTGATGTGACGGACAAGTTGAGACGGAACGTTGAGTAGGGCATGACCTTGACGCGATGTCCCATCATGGACTCCTTGTGCAGCGAGGGCTGACGGTTGAAGATGATGACGTCGTCGTCGTCAATATGGCGCTCGACCTTCCAGCCGTACTGTAACCGCAGGTCGTCAAGGTTCTTGTTGTGCTTGAGGTCCAGACGGACACCGTCGGCCTTGATGACGTAGTTGGCACCAGGGTGTTGGTTAGGACCGTTGCGCACCAGATTCGTCAGCTTGCTGATGTTGAACTTGGTGACAACCTCGGGGTATGTCAGGGTACGTGCGATAGATCGGGGCACACCGACTTGGTCCAGTGACAGGTTAGGGTCACCGGTGATGACAGTACGTGCGGAGAAGTCGACACGCTTTCCCATCAAGTTACCACGAAGACGACCCTCCTTGCCCTTCAAGCGACCACGGATAGTCTTGAGCGGTCGGCCAGACTTCTGCATGGCCTGTGGAACACCGTTGGCGTCGTTGTCCATGTAGGTGGCGACGTGGTACTGAACGAGAGCCTCAAACTCGGCCGTTACGTGTGCAGGAGAACCCTCCTGCTGACACTCTGCGACACGACCGTTGGCGCGGATAATGTCTCCAAGCTTGTAAGTCAAATCGTCCTCTCCACGCATACCCTGGCCAGTACCGTCAACGGAAATACTGGGGCGAACCGGAGGCGGGGGCACTGGCAGGACATCGAGAATCATCCATTCGGGGCGAGCGTAGTCGGCGTTCAGACCGAGCAGTTGGAGTGTGTTGTCGGACATGAGCTTGAAGATAGTCTGCGCCTGCTTCGGCGTGATGACTTCCTTGCGATCGCCTTGGCCGTCGTCGTCGTCCTTCTTGCTCTGTTTCCAGGTGCCGGTCAGCTTGAGACCCTCCTTGCGGATAGAGTCTGGCTGTTTGCTGCCGCAGCCACCGTGGGCGATCTTGGGGAGCTTATTCTTGTCGCTGCCATCATCTACATCCTGCATGCACACGGTCTTGCCCTTGGACATGCGCCAGATTTTGTCGAAGCGCTTCTTTGCATCCTTGGTCTTGGCAGCGGCGGCCCAGTCAGGATGGTTCTGATATCGCAGTTAGCATGAAAAATCTAGGATCTGAAGTCTCTGTTCTGTCTTCCGCGGGAAGACTTACGAAGTCAGCCTTGATCAGACCACAGGTGTGGCAGACAGTCTCAAGCAGCTTCTTGATCTTCACGACGAAACCAACGTGGAAGACGGGTGTGTGCAGCTCAATGTGACCAAAATGACCGGGGCAGGTCTGGATGTCCTCCTTGCAGGTCGCGCACGAGTACATGCGGTCAATGGTACCGAGCTTGGGGTCGTTGAGGCCCTGCTCGCGCGGCTTCTGCTTCTGCTCGTCCATGGTCTCCGGGTAGATGATGTGGACCACGCTCATGGCCTTGATCTCCTCGGGGGAGAGCAGCCCGAACTGGATCTCCTTGATCGTCCGGAGCGGACATTTCGACACCTGTGGGGCGCCGGGAGGCATTTTGGCGATGGTTGAAAGGGCTTGCGGGTGAGAGAGTCGCGGGAGGCCGTTCTATCGGTCGGCGGTGGCCACGCCGGGCGGTTCCTCCGCGTATTAAGTAGTAAGTGCGACTGCCGTTGTAGCTGAGTCGAGAGCTGTGGCGCCTGGTAAAAGACTGATTGCGCGCCGCGCGCGGGAAGAGATGCGGTCGAAGAGTCGTACCCGTGAAAAGGGCGGACGGGGGTCGGGGGCTCGCCGGGTCGCGCCTCGGGGTCGGAGGCGTGCGCGCGTATTAAAAGCGCTCGGGGGAGCACTATCGGGGTCGGCGAGGTGGAAGACGCGCTCTAGGTATGTAAGAGCGGCCGTTGGTGATGGCGGGTGGGGTGGTGGTGAGGGCGTCGTGCTGTTAGAGCAGGAAGGCGACAAAGAGTTGCGGCCGCTTTGACACTAGCCGAGTCTCACGTGCAGTGACCACCGCGGACAGCACCACGCCGATTCCAGGTTGCTCACTTTGCGCCTATGGACCTCATTCACCAGTCGCGTCTGTAAAGATGCTGCCAATTGAGTTCCTTCCCCTGCACTCCCCGCCCTCCGCAGTGCACCACCATGAATCTCTCGCTGGTTGATCCCTTTGTCCTCGCGCAGGACTGCCCCGATGTCATCACCGGCCGCCTACGTGAGTGTGACATCCTTACTTTTCTTACTAGGCAGCAACTCACAACGCGCAGGCAGCGGCCACTCGACGTCAATTCGCTTCAGCCACCGCGGCGATCTGCTTGCATCCGGACGGGTACGCGAATGTTACGACCTCGCATGTGATTTCCGCTGATTGGATTCCAGCACGATGGCATCGTCGTCATCTTCGACATTGAGACAAACGGCGTTGCGCGCAAGCTGCGCGGCCACACGCGCCAGGTCCAGTCTCTTAGCTGGTCTACCAACGATCGCTATCTTCTCAGCGCTGGACAGGACTGGAAGTGCGTGCTCTGGGACTTGAAGGATGGCTCGCGGGTGCGCACCGTCCGCTTTGAAGCGGCCATCTTCATAGCGGAGCTGCACCCAAAGAACCAGTGAGTGCTTACATATCACGCAAGAATATGGGTTTCTAATTGGTGTCTAGCATGCTCTTTGTAGCCGCCCTCTTCGAAGACCAGCCCGTCATCGTCGACATGTCTGAGGAAGTCCCCGTCAAACACTCCCTCTCGTCCGCGCCCCATCGAACCGACATAGAACGCGAAAATGCCTCCGAGAAGCAGACGGCGCAAGACGCCAAGCAGACGACCACCATGACACTCTTTACACCGACTGGCCAACACATCATAGCAGGCACCAACAAGGGGTGGCTGAACATTATAGACACCGAGACACACGCCGTCCGCTACTCGTTCCGGGTCACCAACAACATCATCGTATACATTCGCCTGACGCCATCAGGCAGAGACGTCGTGCTCAACTCGAGCGATCGCATTGTCAGGACACTCCACCTGCCCGACCTGAGTGACCCGAAGTTGGACTTTGACACACTGCAGCTGGAAGTCGAGCACAAGTTCCAGGATCTTGTGCAGAGGCTCTCGTGGAACCACGTCTCATTCAGTCCCACAGGCGAATACGTCACAGCATCTACCTGGATGAACCACCACATCTACGTGTGGGAGCGTGGCCAAGGCAGTTTGGTCAAGATCCTAGAAGGCACCAAGGAGGAGCTCTCCGTAGTCGAGTGGCACCCATTCAGACCCTTCGTCGCCGCCGTCGGAGTAGACTCAGGCCGCGTCTGGCTCTGGTCCATCCTGCAGCCCCAGCGCTGGTCGGCCCTCGCCCCCGACTTCGTCGAAGTAGAAGAAAACGTAGAATACATCGAGCGCGAAGACGAATTCGACATTCAACCACTCGAAGAACTGCACAAGCGGCGTCTGAATGCAGAAGACGAAGAAGTCGACGTCCTCACCGTAGACCCTGTTAAGACCTCGGCCACGGAATTCGGACCGGCGATTGGCGACGCAGAGTTCAGGATGCCTGTGTTGTTGGATATTGAGGCTAGTGACAGTGAGGACGAGGTGGTGGCTGTGGGTGCTGGTCAGTTCAGACGCCGCAGTCCTGGCGCTAATAAGGAGTGGATGAACGATGATGAGGTCGCGGTTAGTGGTGACGAGGTAAGGAGAGCTAACGGTACTACAGTGAACGGTACTAAGAGACGGCGAGCCGGATGATCTGAAAATCGACGACTGCTGACATCGTCACTACCAAGCTGTGTAAGAAGAAGTGCCGGGACGCATCGCATGATAAGAGGGCGCTGCGACGACAGCACTGTATGGAGTGTGCTTGAACTCAAGACATCGCCAATTGCACAAGTGGTCGATAGACGCCACGGTGAAGAGGACTAAGGATATAATCTTACCAATACATCACTACTTTGTTCTCCTCTGCGGCTATAACGCCATGTTGGCGAATACGCCTCCATATTCCTCTGATATGCCGTCCTTTCTCTGATCATATACTTCGCTTCCACTATTGAAGATGTCCAATCTAATTGTGGGTAACTGTGTAAGTCCCATATCTATTGACATCGCGGAGAGAGGGATTGAACCCTCGCCACCAGCATGTTGCGCATCATATCTACTACTCGCAATCCAGTATAATGCTTCTCTTGCGATTGATCTGTTACCAACATTTTTTCTTTCGAAGATTCTCTTGGTACACGACTGATGAGCAAGATGAAGCCGAGGGACCCAGCGAATACAACGTGTTGTTTTGACATTGTAATTTGGACCTACTGCATGTGTCGTACCCACCTCGCATTGTGTTGAGAAAAATGTAGCACCGTGTTTCTCCATATGGTAGGCGGTAGCACATAATTGAGTCCACAATTATTGGCACGGATTGACTTCGGATGGCGTGGCGCGGCGTCGCTTCATCACACAAACGACGATGAAACCTGTATTGGCGTTGATCTGAAGGTGATGACCGTGAACTTGTTCTGGTCAAGGCTAAGCCAACATTAATGCTGCGACTTGTCTAGATTTCATCGTGGATGGCTGAGACTACGATGGATGCGGCAGCACGTCCAGCAAACGTCATTCGGCCTCGGTTGGTAGGCGTTGTCCCTGATTGTGGATTGTGATCAGGCCCAGGGGCGATGCATGAGAGTCAGCGGTACTGTGCAAGCCGATGCGCCTGCGAGAGAAGACCATGGGAAGGATGCGAGGCGCGACGCAGTGCGGTAAGCCCCAAAGAAACAAGGGCATTCCAAGTATAGAACCATGTCCGTTGGACTGCAGACTCTGAGCGTCTCGGATGAAGAAAAGGTTGCGTTGGTGTCAGACTCCGGGTGGGCGATGCGCGATGCTTCTACCGCACCGCCCGCCGCTCCATGGAACGCGCAATTTAGCTCGATGCCACACGGACCTCGCCAGTCGAACGCCAACATCATGCCGAGCACACCATGGCGGGCAAAACAGACAGGCGAATGCAATGGAAAACGCGATGCACATGCGATAATTGACTGCCAGCAGCGACAGTGAGATATCCAGAGCACAAATCAGGCTAGCGTGACTGGGGCCGTGCGCCCTCCTCCTCTTGGGAGTCTCGGAATACAATGAGAAAACGTTAGCGACGATTCCCGCCCAATATGATCTGGGAAACCGACCACCCCAGCTGGGCCGGCGAAGCCCTTTCTTTGCCCTCGCGGCAACCTTCTTCACCACCCACTCTCCCTGCCCATCCCCCTCTGCATCTCACCACGCTTTGCTTGCTTCGACGCGCTTTATCAGCTCGACGATACCTCGACTTCCTGTGAAGCACGGCTCACCCAGCTTGCTGCTCACCCTAGCCACCGACACGCCAACGCGCTGACCGGCAGAGCCACTGTCCATCATCCTCACCGCTGCAAGCCAAACCCCCATCACCAACTCTGCTCCCCTGCGCTTCAGCCATCTCCGTCCATCACCACCGCGTTCCTCTGCACGCGAACATGACCACGAAATCACCAAGGACACTCGTCGTCGCACTCAAGCTGTCACCAGACTCTCTGAAAGAGTTTCCACACCAGCCCGCAACACCGCCCAAGGAAGAGGCTAAGCCCTCTCCACCAACACCCGCGCCGCAGATTAACGAACCCTCACCTGCTGCCACGCCCGCCGACTCAACCCCCAACATGAACGGAAGCACACCGTCGTCGCTGGCCCCTCCCTCTTCGAAGAGGAAGGGCCCCAAGCCCGGCAGCAAGCGGAGTGCTGCGCAGATGGAAGCTGGCGCAAATGGCGCAACTCCCAAACAACCCAAGGCCAAGCCAGGGCCAAAGAGGAAGAAGATGGGCGACATGATCAACGACCCCAACTCCAAGGGGCCCTTTCCAGCACCCGCAGCCATCAACAAGGCAGGCCCCAAGGCAAACCTGGGAGCCATCAACGAGCGTCTGCGTGCCCTCGACAGGTCAGGGGCCAAGTGCCGTCGCTGGGAGAAGAAGGGTTTCCAGGTCCGCAGCTTCACCGGCGTCATGTGGCAAGTGCCTACATACCAGCCGGGCCGCAAGGGCGCCTTCGCCGACGACGTCAAGAGCGACAGCACCGGCACCAGTGAGTCCAAACTGAAGGACGAGAGCAGCGCAATCAGCGACAAGAGCGGATTGAACGGCGACAGCACACCCGTACCAACGCCGATGAATGGCATAGCAAGCTCTCCTGCTCCTATTCCCGCTTGAGCGATGAGCATTCTTGGTCTCATTTTCATTCACGTAATCCGCCATAGCCTGCACTTTCCGCGGCTAGACATTACTTCATTTCTTGCTACCTGTTTTCTATATCGCCTTGCTTCCTTTTGTCTTGTTTGGCGTTGAGGGAGCGCATTGCATAACTACGTAAAAGGCGCCAACTGGGGCGTCACTGGCTTGCCACAGGCAGCATGGTGTACGGCGCACAAGCATGTTGTGAAATGGACATCACAAATACTGGATACGGATATGGGGTCCGGATAGAGACGGAAAGGGGGGTTTTGCATAGCATTATGGAGAGAATTGAATATCCATGTCAAACTACAAGTACTTGTCTATGCATCTGGAGTACCTCGGTAACGAGCATTGTCAGTATGCTATGTGATGACACGCCAACGTGACAGTGTGTATCCTCTCGCGCCTTCGTATCATGGAGTGCCCACTTTTGAAGCTACATAGCATGATGAATGTCCAAGGTTGAGCGTGACTCGGATGGCGTTATCGTACCCGTGGATCGCGGGGATCTCCACCGATAGCTCGGCGCATCCAAACCTCCGCCCATGGACCTCATTGACGTACAACTTGCACAGCACGCCCTCGCTAGCTTTCCTCCAGCAAATCCTCCTCTGATGATACCATGAATGCATTTGTGACGATCGCTTCACAGGAGCCCGGGTGCCGTTGATTCTTGCCCTTGCCGTTGGCACCTTCCAGCACAGAGTACCGCATTCACTCGGCGCCATAGACAGCTAGCCCACGCGTCACTCCGCTGTTGGACGTCTCCAAACCTCGTCAGCGACTATTACCGCCCGCTCGACCATTACTACTCGCGTAATCTGCGTGTCTGCCCTTTGCCATCGCTTCCAAACGACCACCGAACACGCTGGTAGCGCCACTATCACTCACCATGAACCCTCGAAGGGACAGCTACGCCAGAGTCGCCGCTGCGTCGGCAGGCAGCAACAGCTCCTTCCAACAACCCACCCGATCTGGCGCCTTTGCACATCTCGCCAACAGCGGCTCAACATCGCACCCGAACCGCCTCTCTCGCTCCATCGACGCCGACGGTCATATGTCTACGAGTTTCGGAAGGGCCGGTGGGCCACTGCCCTCATACTCAAGCCAGTCAGGCTACTGGCATGGCCTGGGAGGGTCGACCCAGGATATACCTCCGTTCTTCGTACCGTCATATCTGCGCGGGTCCAAGCACGCCGAGAAGTTACAAGAGGCGCACAAGGCGAAGCTGGCTGCCCAGCGGGAACACAAGTCAACACACTCGTCCAACGCAGGCTCGCTGTCTACTAGTTCTAGCAGCGTCAATCTGCACAAGATGGCGCCGTCACATCGCGGTCTCACGCATGAGATAGTGGAGCGCGCGCCGGTCTTTGTGGATGAGCCGGTAGCGCCATGGCCGACACGGTGGAATGATTCAGACAGGTTCCCTCAGCTTGAGCTGGAGGACGGTCAGAGGCTGGCCAAGTTCTCGGGCACACAGAAGACACACGATGAAGCTGCGTCGGTTCGCGCGGACTTTCCTATGCCGCGGCAGTGTGGAATCTACTACTATGAGGTTACTGTCGTTTCTAAGGGGAAGGACGGGTATGTATGTTTGACAACTTGTAATACACAAGCTAATTCACGGTGCAGTAGAATGATCGGAGTAGGCTTTTCAGGACCCAAAGTCGCTCTCAGCAGGATACCGGGTTGGGAGCCTGACTCGTATGCGTACCATGGCGATGATGGTCAGGTCTTCAGTAATACCACCTCTGGAAAGTCATATGGACCCAAATTTGGCACACTGGATGTCATCGGTTGTGGCATCAACTTTCGGACAAATACTGCGTTCTTCACAAAGAATGGTCATATGCAAGGTAAGTAAACAAAGTGAGAAAAATGGGTAGAACTAACAGGTTCAGGGACGGCTTTCCGAGATCTGAAACCCAATATGCCGTACTATCCTACCGTAGGCATGAAGAAGCCCGGTGAGATGGTCCGCGTCAACTTCGGTCAAGAACCTTTCGCTTTCGATATCGACAAGATGGTACAAGACGAGAAGGCCGCTATACAAGCTGAAATCGCCCGGACCAAAACAGAGGCGGGTGCGTTGGGAGGCGAGGATGCGTTGATACATCAGCTGGTTGGACAATATCTGGCGCACGACGGCTATGTAGAGACCACACGAGCTTTCTCGGATGAGATTGTCGAGGAAGCAAGAGCGCTTGCGAATGACGACGAGGCAGACGTTTCATACCGATCAGCAGTAGAAGATCTGGACGCGCTGAACCGACAAAGTAAGCTCGTCCCTCAGGGTACGAACGCAGGCTAACAGGAATTAGAAATACGGACAGCGATCCTCGAGGGCGACATTGACAAGGCGCTTAAGCACACCACTGCATACTACCCCTCCGTACTTCGCGACAACGAAAACATCTACTTCAAACTCCGTTGCCGAAAGTTCATCGAGATGATACGGCGATGCGGAGAGTTAAATGCACAATGCCAATCTGCACAAACATCATCTTCCAAACGGTCGGCCACTTCGAACATCAACAAGCGTGACTCGACCGCGACAGATGAATACGATTTCGAGATGGAGCTCGATGAGCAACTAGGCGTACACAACCCACCACCCAGCTGGGACAACAAGGACCAAGACGACGAGCTGGAAGACGGAGATGAAGACGACATAGAAGACAAGGTAGCAAAGAGCGAACGCGCGACAAGCGAAACTATAGCATATGGCATGGAGCTGAAATCCGAGTTCGCGAACGACCCAAGGCGGGAAGTGAAGCGGGCGCTCGAAGATACGTTCGCGCTTATAGCGTACGCGGACGCACGGGAAAGCACGCTGGCGCCTTTACTTGACATATCCGGTCGTGCGCCTGTCGCTGAGGAGCTCAACAGCGCCATTTTAGGTACGTACAAGACTTGAGGTCGAAGGAGGTCATGCAACGACGGCAAGCCTCTAACGCCCTCTTCGCACTTCCATTCACTCAGAATATGCACGCTAACTCCCCCACCTAGTCTCTCTCGGCAAATCCTCCTCCGCA
The DNA here is from genome assembly GCF_020736505.1 of Alternaria rosae. Lineage (NCBI taxonomy): Eukaryota > Fungi > Ascomycota > Dothideomycetes > Pleosporales > Pleosporaceae > Alternaria > Alternaria rosae. The sequence goes on from NW_025763582.1 coordinate 373,834, forward strand.
GCCCTCGAACGCCTAATCCAACAAACCGAAGCCCTCGTTGCCGAGCTCGCCGACGACGGCGGGCCCGGCGCCTTCATTAACGTCCAACGCGACTTTTTACAATAGTATTCCTCGGAGGGGGGTCCGCGGTATATTCTCGCTCTCAACACTGCGAGGAGAGATATCCGTGTGTGTAGGGAGGGGTATGGCGTGTGCATGCAAGTGGGCAATGGGCAAGGAGATGTACGTATTGGGGTATGGGCAGGGGGGCTTGGAAAGGGTTGGGCTTGTGGTTTAGACGGGGATGGGTGGGTAGTATGAGGGATGTGACTAAGGATTGGGAAGATGAGGAGATGCGTAAACTCCGACAGAGGGCGGGTTTATTGCGGTTTTCGGATGGGGGGTTGTGATATCATTATTCTTTTCTTGGTTTGAGAGGATGGGGAAAGGAGCATTTGCATAGCTTGGGTTGAAGGCGTCGAAGGCGTTGTTTTGGCCCGACTGACTGAGATTGGGAGGATATCGACATCACTACTCTCTTGCTTGTCTTTTCATAGCCTGCCACCAGGCATCTGTAGTCCGAACTCAAATAACGGAGCCACCCATGTCTCATCATTTGAGTGATGCTTACCCTTCTAGTTTCGTCCCTCTTCTCGCCTTTACCCATTCACGTCAGATCAGAACGCTCTTCACAACGGCCACCACCACCTCTTCTTCTTCTCGCCATCCCCACTCCTACTCTCTTCTACATTTTTACCTCCCTTCCCCTTCCCTCCATCTTCTCCCACCCTATCAAAGAAGACCACCATAATAGTAGTATCATCCACCGCATTCCTACTCAACGGCTCCGGCCCCGCCAACACCCCAAGGAACAACCCCCTCCTATTCCCACCCATCGCATTCCGCGCAAGACAAACCGCCGCATTCTCATCTTCAATCGCGAAATACTGCGGCTCTGCTTTCCAATCTACATCTTCGCCTGCCGCGGGGTCGCACGTTACACCCGGATCTAAGCTGGAGAAGTTGGAGGGGAAGGCGGGAGGGTTACGCAGGAGTTCCGGGTCTTGTTTCACGGAGCCGCCGCCACGGGCGCGGGAGGCGAGATAGCGGGATACGCAATCAACGGCGTGAGCAGAGGAGATTCTATCCCAGAGGCCGTCGGAAGCGAGGATGAGGAAATCGCTTTTTCCCCCTTCTGCTTTGCCATCACCACATAGCATCCCATCCCGCGGTTCCCTCCTCACAACATCGCACTCCGTAACCTCAGGTTCCGCAGTCATATACGGCGGTGTCAGATTCCCCGGTCTAGGCGCGGTACCCCAGAACTTATGCTGGCACGCTTTGATAGTCTCGTTATCCCATTTCCAGCGATGGTCACCGAAACCGCGTGTTACGGCTATGCCTAGCATGCGGCCTGTTTTGGGGTCGATGACGGAGGGTTCGTCGGGGTGAGCTTGCGCTAGGCGTTCGACCTCTTTGGTGTTGAAGCCGGTTTGGTCTTCTGAGAGGGGAATTGCTGTGTAGGACTGCGTGGAAGGGTCCCAACGGCCCAGTACCGCGCGCGAGTCTCCTGTGCATGCTACACGGAGTTTATTGGACTGGGGATCGAGTGCAGCGAGTAGCGCACAGGAACCAGAGAAAGCGGGCGTGAGAGCGGCGATGGCGGCGGCGTTTGCGGCTGGGAACCAGTTTGCGGCTGTTTTGGCGCGGTCCATTATGCTTTTGTCGGTGGCGAGAAAGGCGGTTTTTATACTGCTTTCGATCTGGTGGCTTGAGGCGAGGGGAGTGAGGGTGCTGAGCGCGGAGGATACCATGGGGATTAGTGTCCATTGGAGGTAGAACGCGGTATGTCGTCCTGCATGGCCATCTAGCACCGTCCAGTAATTCCATAGGTTTTGCCCGGGGCCAGGCGACGTTCCCAGTGCGAAGAAATCCTCACAAGGCTCGTTACTACGGAACCGACACCCGTGTGTTATGGGCATTTGCACGTCTGGCATGCCTTCTACGCCTTTTTTGGAGTCGTCCGGCGTCATCATCCACCCATAACATAGCTTGTCGAATTGCTCCGAGAAGAATTTCGCTACGGCGGGGTCTTTCATCGGGGCGCTGGGATCCGGGATGTGGAAGTCGAGAATGTGTTGGACTTCTTCCTTTGAGGAGTAGAAGTGGAGGGGTTGGGCGAGCTGGGAGGCATCATCGCCTGTTTCAAAGGCACCGTAGACGCTGTCGGTCCAGTCGGTTTCAACTATGTCGACAAAGTAGTATGCTAGTCCGCCTAGGGTGAGGAGTACAAGGACGGTTTTGGTTGGGAAGCGTGATTCTAGGAGTGTGGTTGCGGGGTCCTGGGTCGGTTGGTTCCATCGCGTATTGGAGAGGAGAGACTCTTCTCCATGTAGCTTGGGGCTCTCATGCTGGGTTTGGAGGAGTCTTGTCCGCGAGAAGGCACGTGATAACGGACTTGTATGAACGCGTCCTGTGTGTGGCCGTAAAGCACGGGTCGTCACCGCTAGTGGCCTCTGTAATCGCGTTTGAGGCTGTGCTTTGCCGGCGCATTTGAGCCGTACGGCGCTTCCCAACCTTCTTGGAATCATTTTACCTATAAATTTACCTGGATCGCAAGTTGAGTGAGATGTGTTCTGCTTCTTGCGCGTTGTGGAGCTTAGATTTGATGGTCTGTGCACGCGCTAGTTTGATCGCCCTTTCACGTGGAGTAACCGGGCAGGTGCTTGGCACGAAAACGATGAGTCCAGAAAGGCACGCGCTAGCTAGTAGTTGGAAGACCTTTGTGGGATACAAGCTGTTTGATGGTCTCTGTGTGATCATTATAGATGATTCTAGTCAGAACTCATTGTTCCATGATCATCGGCACTGGTTTTTGCAAGTTTAGTGATAAAAAGATAGTTGCTACTAATAGACTATTGTAAGGATTGGGTATCGTCGTTACTTGCTTGTGCAACTCATGAAAGCCATAAGGATCGAAAACGCCTCCCAAAACCCAAGGGAAACATCAAGTACGCCACGTATACGCCGATAAGAGTGATGTTGGTGGCCAGCAGCTCATTAATCTGACCGGACGAGTATAAGCAACAGTCTTGATGTGTAGTTCTGATACAGCTCCATTTCCACTCGGACACCGATGCCTTGTATTAATTCCCGGATGCTTCCTCACGATACACCGCCAAGGGGTCGTAGCGTCCAGCCTCCTTCCTATCTCCGTGTGTAGCAATAGACGCAGGACTTCGAGATGTTCGAAACATTCGGTATAAGGGGAAGGTCACATCTCTGTCCAGTGTACATCCTCTATACGGTCTACCTCTTCGTAGTCTCGCTTCTTCTTCTCTTTCTTCTTTGCGTTCGTGTTCTTACGCCGTAGCATCAACTTCATCTTGTTTGCCAGTTTCCCGAAGGCAGCCGTCGTGGGAGTGCTGGCCGTCGGCTGAGGTGATGTAACATCACCCTGTGGAATATCCTCGCTCTTCGGGGGGAAATCTTGTTGTGATAGGCTTGCTAGCTTGATCGCGTGTGGACGATTGGCGTAGCTCGCTTCCTTAGTAGGGTGCGATGAAAGTGATGTCTGTGATGAGATCTCATTGGCAGTAGTGACTGGTTCTTTGGACTGAGGTCTGGCGGTGCTGGCTTTGGGCTTTGGTGGGGCCTTCACCGGTAGTGGTTGTAACATGCGCCATACTGGCTCAGTAGGGCTGGAAGGTTCGGAAGACGAGGACATGGGACGGACTAGCACCACCGATGAGTCGTCCCACTGGTGGTCCATCCTGGGTGAGTAGGCTGGCGTCGACGGTTCCGAGTCGATGAAAGTGCCAAAGGACTTTGCTGACATGGGTGGGGGAGACATCGGGCCCAACGATTGTGGTGTCATAGGAGTGTGTACAAGAGCTGGAGGAGGATAACTTTTCGCGGAGAAACGATGTGGTCGTTCGGGTGACATTGTACGCGGCTGCTTTGGCAGCCCGTGAGTGGAGAGCGGTCTGTGAATGCTGCTACCCAATGAACCTGAGCCCAGGCTAGGCGACGGCACCGACAGTGTAGCCATGTCTATGGGTGTGACAATGCCAAGTTAGGGACAAGCTTTCCAGTGAAGGTAGTAATCTTAAATCGCGGAGGCGTTGTGTGATAGTGCGAACGGGACGCACAATACGAAAAGAAGCGCGGGAATGGCGGCGGCGAAGGATGTAAAAGAAGGCGGAACCCGTAGACACGTAAGTACCGAAAGGAGAGTATTGCGGCGTAGCAACGAGACCGGTCAACTGGGTAAATCAGACGGCAGAGACCAAAGCTGCGCCTCCAAACGAAACAGAACGATAACAGAGGGCTGAAAGCGGTTCAACCTATGATCTGCAGGCTACAGTTTTGTTATATGAATGCACCACACACGCGTCATCCGCGCCGCGACGGTGCGTACCACACCGTTTACAGCTGACAGATCTTTCTGCACATTCCTGCTACTGAGGTGGCAATGTGGGACTACGCCCGTTGGTCTATACGCGTGTCAGAACTCGAGAGCCGCCTGTCCTGACCCCGCCGTCGCGACATGGCACAGAAGCTCCTAAAGGATGAAGGACGTTGGATGTGCGGCTAAGTAGGGAATGATTGGCGACCCAACTCGCGGGGGCGCTAACTTTAGCGCTTCATTGGCTGACGGCGGACAACTTGCATCAACCACGCCGCAAATTCATATAGAGCAGCGCCTGCAGGATGGGAAGTGCCAACAACGGGGACCCGGGGGGTGGACCAACATCGGGTGCTGTCCTGAACGGCTGGGATCTGCTGTCGTGGTTCGGTCTCGAAGCAAGGCGGCTCACAGCCCCCATTCGCTCAACTTTGTTGCATGGACTAGCGAATCAGCTCCACGAAGCACCTTTTCAGCCTGCGAGCCCCTTCAGCTAAGCATGACCACTGCCCGTTTCGAGGTGTAAGTAAGATCCTCGGACCTGATGTCAGGCCATAAGAAGAAGGCGTTCTTGTGTGTGGTTCGCTGCCCTGAAGCTCCTCCAGTTCTCGTTCCCGAGGCGCTCAGCCTAGAGCTAGGATCATGAGTTCGCTGATCAGAGTTGGCCCCCAAGGCCTGAGTGGTCAGAGGTCACCCCCAACTCGTCCTCCATGACGACCTAGAACTTAGGGCAGTGTCGGGCGCGTCTGGTCGAAGGACGACTGCGCCGCAATATCGAGGTCGTCAAAAAGTGGGTATAGCCATCTTGCTCGCGGCAGAAACCGTTGTGCAGTGTTGTGTAACACCCATAAGCGCCGTGCGAGGTTGATCCATGCAGGCTACTGGTGGGAGTGTACGAATGCCATACTAGTTGTAGACACAGTCGTGCGTCAAAGAGCCTTTTTAGATTAAGTCGATGCGCGTCCGTGAGGGGTCATGGTAAGCGATGAATTGTTGCAAATTGCTCTTAAGCCGTTCGGGTAGTTGATAGGAAATGGTGCGTGTCGCAGTCGTTGCAGGCCGCGGGACAGAAGCTCGGGCCGTCAGCAGGATCAGAATCGCCGAGACGAGGTCCAAGAAGAACCGCATGCAGGTGAAGCTTGACTCTCAACGGCTATTGACCGAGATAAGTCGATCCTACGTGTTGTTGCATCGGCCCTTTCAGCGGGGAGCAGGAACTTGGAAGATGCGGGTCGCCAAGGAACTTTCTGCGTCGGGACCACCCTCAACAGCCGCCATCAGACCCTCCCTCCCTTCCAGCTTGCACACATGTCTCCATTGAACCTCACCTGACCATGCAACACTACTTGTTTGTCTGCGCATGACTTGCCCTCTGGATGCAGCCAACGCTGGGTGTGGGACGTCTACAGCGGTGGATTTGCACCTGATCATCCAGACATGCTGCAGTGATTTGGACCGTCTATCGCTGTTGATTTTCTCTGACTAGTGGAAAGCACATGGAGGCTCGGGGCTTGCATCAGATGAGATGCGCCTGTTCTTCATTTCCTGGGATGAGACTGCGTGGACATAGGTAAAATGAGTAAGAGGAAGTCTGGGACGTCTCATGAGCGAGGTTCTGTCTCGCACGCTGCCTCCTTCCATTTTTGTGTCAACTATACTTCCTCAACAAGATGAGTAACTTTTGAGTCGAATTTACCATGGTCTTGTTGTCTTATGGGTGCCACCCCCCCCCATGCCAGCACCAATTCATTGACAATCATCATTCCCTGAACCTGATGTGAAAACCAATCTCGCGCTCTGTGATTAGTCATACAGTTGGACTACAACACAGTCGGATATCCTCGACACGGCGATTATGTCACCTCCTGAGACTCTAACACCAGTCATCTTGAACTTCCTGGTGTGGCTCTGATTGAGCCCATTGCGAATTCGGATCACAGTGACAGTGAGTCCTCCTCCGACATCGCAGATCCTTCCACGTTCGCCGAGCATGCTTCACGGCTGGACTAATGATTCGTACTGCGAGTCGCCGGACTTTATGCTTTCCGGCATGTAGGTGGATGACAACATCACGCTTGAGGCAGTAAGTCTTTCCCGGAAATGGCAGATTTCGTCGAACGATGCTCAGCTGACATTGAACATCTAGTTTGGTAAAAGGCTCTTCGAGTTGCGTCCTAAGTCACGAAACTGCTGCGGCACGCTCTGGTCGAATGGGTTCGACCAGATTTGACCAGATGTACAACAGCGCAGCTGATCTCGCTGAAGGAGATCAATGCAGAATCGCGGAAGAAGAGTCAACCGGCCTCCTTTGGAGCCCACACTCCACCGGCATCTCAATATCGAGATAGCGCTACAAGTCCAGTGAAAGATAAGACCGACACTTCGACCTTATCATAGACTGCTCCATTTCGCATCGACTCACGTTCATCTCAAGTAGATTCTGTACAATTTGCACCATGGAAGAGATCGCACGCGTGGAAGACCTAGACATCTTATCCTCCTCTTTCTACCTCTCTCCAATATCCGCTCTTGGCCGTACAATCGCTCTATTCGGACGTCACCCAGCAATATTGACTCCACTTCACGCTCACATTCACCTTCACTTTTGATGTCAGTGCGCAAGCTGCCCTTCAGTCACTTTTCAGTCCGGCAAACGGCGTCACGTCGTCAACGCAGCAACACGTCTATACCCGCATCTCTTGCTAAGCACCATCCTCGCATTACACTGCTTTCGCACACGCTGCGTCGACCTCAAGATATGGATTTCCCGCACGCGCAGATGCAAGCGACGTTAGCCGCGACCAATTTCTCGCCAAAATCAGTACCGTCGCTATATCCTCAGCTTGCCAAGTCACAGAAGAATGCGCATCGCAAAGACAGCTTCGTTCCAAAGCCGCCCAAAGTTCAAGAGAACAAGAGCGATAATTGTGACGACCAAGAACAGCGCCAGGCCTTTCGCAAGAGTAGCATCAAGAACTTTGGCAGTCTTTTCTCGCGCAACCGCAGCAGTGTCGTTAGTAGCAGCCCATTGACGCAGGTCATGAGCTCCGAGTCCGAGAGCAGAGACACAAGCGCTGAGACCGAGCGCACCAGCCAGCAAACCACACTCATCAGCTCGGACATCCCTTCGCCTGGCGATCTCATGAGCGTTGTCGACAGAGAAAAGATCCGAGAGCGTCGTGTGTACCCTCGACCTCCCCTTCGAATTCACAACTAATAAGTCCCTAGACCGAAAATTTGTCAAGCTCCAAGACCTCGGATACGACCATCACACTGTCTTCACCGCCGACCCAGGCGACTACTCTCAATACGACTACGACGATAGCGTGGATAACCGGCGCTTCAGAGACGAGTGCGGAGAGTGCGAAGGCACACACGTCGCCCACGACCTCGCGAGTCCTACACCCAGCAGCCGACACCGCCACAACGAGTCCCTACACGTTAACCTCAGCCCGGAAGAAGTAAAGAAGTACGCCGACGAAGTCCGCAACATGACTATTGCAGACGTCCACCTGTCTCTCTTCGGATACTGGATCAAAGAGAGCGACGAGCACTTTCAAGAAGCTAAGAAGTATCTGAGGGAGTTGAGGCTTGATCGCGTGAGTTGCTTCCCATGCAACACTTGCTGATCTTGATACGAGAGAACTAATGTGAGAACTAGGGCTACAACCTCTCCCGCCTCAACAACTTCTGCCTCGAAGAACTCTGCCGCGACGTTCACGATATCCGCCCCTCGTACGCTAAGCCCACTTCAAAAATCCTCCTCCATAGATGCGCACGCATTGGGAACTTGCGTTATCCGGGCACTGCTTGGTGTCACGCAATGTTCTGAAATGCCTCTGTCATGTCTTTCCCCCCTCAGCTCATCACCTCCTACTTTCTCGCCCATGTCTACTACTGCCAGCAGCGTTTCATTACCATCCATAATTTAACCGATTCCGGATATACATGTCATAGCTGCTTTCTCGCATTACGGAAACTGACATCTGCTTCTTACTTGTAGGGAATCTCGTACCACCATCCTCAAACAACGAGCCGCTGCCGAGTCACGCATACATCGGAACATTACAACACCAACACGTTCTTTCTCCTCGCCCGTCAGCCCACGCATAGACACTTTGCCGCCTTCCCTTCACCTCCAGCGAGAAAAGGTCATAGGATCGCAGGCTTTGAGATCGACATCCCTCGGTTCCCCCGGTGGACGAGGAGACTACCCTCCCAATAGTACGCCACACCACCCCCAACCCCCAAAGATTTCCTTTTTACTAACAACATCAGCACCCGACCGTCCCGCGCCGCTAGCCCTGCGCTCCCCAAGTTCGCCCGTAGGTTTCTTGCCGTCGCCATCCTCTGTCTTCTCCTCACCTGGTCCGCCGCCCGGTGGGGCTTCGGATGAGTTGTCCTTGCGACCATCCTCGGTGCCTTCGTATGATTCCTTCTATGATGAGACGACGGATTGGAATATCAGCGTTGCGGGGATCTATCAGCAGGTGGTTGGACTGGAGGAAGTTGGTCAGATCGATAGGATTATTGCTGATTTGCAGAATATGAAGGCTTTGTACTCCTCTGGGGAGGACTGAAAGAGTGTATGGTGTGAAGGCATGAGAGAGTGTGGAATGCTTCGGTGCGGTGTCAGGGTAGGCTTGGATTGTGGAAACGATCCGAATACCGACTAGCTACTACATCACTCATGCATCCGTGACATGAATCTACAGTCTCACACCTCCAGCCCCCGTCAAGCCCACCACCCAATCAAAGCCATAACCGCCGCCCCAAGAAACACATACCCGACCATCGTCCCCAGTCTCTCCAAATCCTTCGTCCTCTCCCTATCAAACAAAAAGTCCTTGGCCAATAACTCCACCAATCCACTGTATATAAGAAACCCCGCACTCACCGCATTCAATACGCCCTGCACCACCAAACTAGCTTTACTCTCTGGTAGATACGTCGTCCTAACACCCAATCCCACCGCGATAGCCAGCGGCGTCGTAAGGCCATATAGCGCACAAAGCGCCCATGGCATCCAGGCCTTGTCGCGGGGGAACGAGATGTTGGACAAGCGGGCGCCGATACCCAACCCTTCGAAGGATTGATGAAAAACCAGAACGGGATAGAGCGTTTTGAACTCGTCGCCGACGACGCCGAGGTTCAAGCCAATGATGACGGAGTGGAATATAATTCCGAATTCGAGGACGAGGAAGGCGCCGATTTGTTGGGCGAAGGAGAGACGGGCTGCGGTTGTTGAGGTGGTGCAGAGCGAGGTTTCAGAGGGGTAGCTGCGAAGGCTTGCTGTGTGTTTGCGGTGGTCTTGGTCCCCGTTTTGGTGTTGACTTGGGTTGTGAGATTCTGGGTCCACCATGGCTGCGGCGATTGCGATGGCGTTATTGCTGTCAGATCGAAGAAACGAGTTGTTGGAAACCTCGCTCTCCTCTTTCTTCATGCCAAAATGTCGTTCTACGTATACCTCCGCACCTAGATCCACACAAAACACCGCCATGATTGACGTCAACACTATCGCCGCACACCACGGATACTCCGCCCATGCTCCGCTCTCCCCCACACAACTTCCAGGGCCAATAGCTTCATACGCCGGATCCAGCAAGTGGATAAACGCCGTGGCGACAATGACTCCGGACCCGAAGAAGCGCGCGAAGGTGTAGAGCCCGAGCGGAATTTTCCAAGACGGCTTCCTGCGAGCAATAACGGGAAAGTAGGTTACGAGGGTTGAGACGAAGCCGATGACAAAGATGGAGGAGATCCTTGCGCCGAGCATGCCGTTGTATTCGTTTTCGCTGACGGTGAAGTAGCAGATTACTTGGGTTTTGTCCGCTGTCGTGAGGTCGACGTTCGAGGGGTCGAACGCTCGTGTCGCCATGATGGGCGGAGAGAGAGAGGAGGTTGTTTGGAAGTGATGAGAGGTAGTATGGACTTCAGAGACTCGAACGACGTGGTTTCTAGCTACTGGGTGTCGGAACTGCAATTGGTACCCTCAAGGACTCAGTGTGGTTGCGGCTCTGACGTCGGGCATTTTATCGTCTGCATGCCAAGTACCTTGTTGGACGATGGACAGCAGGCATTGCAACCCGTCGAGAAAGTGCAGTATGTATCGTACTGCCCATGGAGGTACCAGACTACTCGGCACCTTCGGCATCTATCCTGTTCCGGAAGTCGTAGACGTCGAAGCTTTTTCAACGTTGCTTCGCTATTTCTGGTGAGTCATTGTGTGGGAAAGTGGTAAAGCTTTTGCGCCTCTAGCTACCCTGCATGTACACGTTGGGTGATCTTGTACGCTAATATGCTCATTGAGATTTAGGTTTTATCGCTGCTGACCTGAAGAGAACGTCTGGCTGCGTTGTTGTAGGCACCCAGTGATGGGTGTTGAGTGTGGTCGGTGCGTCGGGAGACATGCAGGTGTTCGCTTTTTTACCCCTACCTACCGCTTCGTTGCGTATATGTACTACTCCAAATAATAACACCGGCATCTTGTAGAGCTTAAACATTCCTTTGTACTCATGAGAATGAGTTGTACGTGACAGTATTGAAGGCACTGCGTTCTTGACGGTGCATCGGCTAATGCGTTATTCATTGTAGCTACTTGTCGCAACCACCCAGCAGTTTACCTTGTATCTTTTGTAAAGGAACCTACGTACATACGTCTTACTGAATTAACAAGCCCCTCGACTTCAGGTCCATGCCCCTTTCTCTTTCTCGACAAGGAGTAAGTTTTGTCACTACTAGTGACTGCTGTGTAGTAGGACTTCTAGTAAACATACTAAGATCCGGTCTTTGCTCCTCACTTGGAGGAGGCGGCCGAGGAGGCGGCCGAGGAGGCCTTTTAGCAGACCGCGGCGGTACCGGTGTATCTGGCAGCAATATCTCTTCGTTCAGCGAGTGCCTGGATCCTGCCGGCGAGTTTGGTGTTGACATACTGGCTTGTATAGACAACAGAGGCTCTCGTGTGATTGGCGGTGGGAAAGAGTTGTAGGATTCGTAGGGCGTGCCGCCAACCGTGATGCTACCAGACCACTGTTTCGAGTGTGCTGGTTTGCGATTTGGAGACTGCGATGGGGATGCTTGGAAGCGAGAGTAGGGCTTGAGGCAGAGACTGCAAATGATGAGGACGGCCAGTGTGGTCTGGCCTTGTGTGACGACAGCGTAGGGTAAGGAGTCAAAGGCGAGGTCTCCATTGCGACCGTATGCTTGTTGAAGGTAGATTAGACGAATGATGGATGCAGCAACTAGGCTAAAAAGGCTGTCAGTAAGGCTGTAACTAGAGAGAGAGATTTTCGCTCACATGAAGCGCATGGACAAGAGGAGTGTCGCTAAGGTCTTTTGACGATAAGACTCGCGCAGTGTCCATATGTGATGTACGGATAGCGCGATCACAGCTGTTTCTAGAACAGTATCGCTGACAGTGGCGATCATCCAGAAAGGTACCTAAATCACAGTCAGATATGAGCCCAGTCACGATATGACGATCAGACTCACCAATGGGATACATTTCCCCGTCCAGACCAGCCACGGCGTCGGCAGCTCACACTGGAAGACCATGCCTGCCAAAACTGCAATGGTCCATATCAGGACCAGTGTACTGACAAGGAGGACGCTTGCCCTGCGTAGTGTGCTATCGGCCAAATGATAGAGGAACAGCAGGACCGAGCTTTTGGTTATGCTTATTGTCAAAACGAAGAGTATCGTCGTGACAAAGAGCTTGAGTTGGATATGCTCCAGGTCGTCATCGCTCAAAAGACACTTTTTCTTCCCTAAGCCCGAATCAACAGCCGTGGATATTATCACGGTACTTCCAAGGGCAAAGACCGACGCGGTAACGATAATCACGTCATCTGTCGACGAGAGGTGGCGAAGATGTTTAGACCTGTATCGAGCGACAACTCTTGCTACAGTGCATATAGCCTGAGCCAAATGTCAGCATTGGAATGGATACCAAGAAGGAAATCATACCAATAGGCAAGCAAGAAACCAAGCTACCATTACCAGAATAGTACCATGATTGTGAGTTGAAATGAGCGCATTGTCCTGCTGGGCTTGTTCAACGCACATCGTGACTTGCTGTAGACGCGGTTCGGAGATTGCATTGAAATGAGCCTTGATGAATCTTTATCGAAATAGCATGTCGGCGGCTACAAGAGTATGAATGAGGCCAGATGTTCTCAAACTCCGGACAAGCTGCATACACTGTTCGTAATGCTCCCTTAAAGTCCGAGTCACAAGGACTACGCATCTTGCAGTTCATGCGAATGATTGCCTTTTGTCGCGGCAGAGACGATGAGGGGTTCGTATAGTTTCGTCTAGAGAACCACAAATAGAAGCGGAAGGGAGGCGAGTCGTGACCCGTAGCGAATCGTAGGGCAAAATGACGGCAGAGGGGGGGATTCGATGCTGATCGGTCGCACGCGTGCCTGCATCCAGGCTAGATAGTCGTCGTGGAGCTGAGCCCAGGTCCGTAGTGTTGGGATGAAGGGTGGCGCCACAGTGATACGGGGATGTTGTACATGCCGGAGCGCTGCCAACCCGCGGATAGTGGCAGCTGAGGTTAGATGATAGCGTTTCAGGAGAGGTTTGGGGATGTAAAAAAGCAATACTCTATCGTATACCTTGACATGCCTGTGGCAATCGCTTCTATGACATGTTCGATAGAAATCATCCTTGTAAGAAACGAAACGAAGGGAAATTATGCCTTCGCAGTGTATTATTGGTGATCACGATGGGCATCGTATGCGATTGACAGCCAATAGAACGGTGATCGGGAACGGGCCGCACCTAGCCAAGTCCGATGTGCTCCAGTCTTACCGGAGTGCTCATGGAAGTAGATCCACCCAAGAGTTGAAGCATGACCAGATGACACGACTGCGAGAAGAGATGCAGCTTGCTTTTTGGTGCGAAGTCCGCTTCGTTGTTGGTGGCGTCGAGTGAGGCCGCTCTTTCGGACTTCACCCTGGTGGGGATGAACGCGTTTCTTCAAGCTATAGGAGCATGTGCATGATGACCGGAAGCTTCTGTGAAGAGTGAGGCATGGCTTGGTCTGGTGGATGCGACAAGGATGAGCAAAGGGGCATGATGAGGGAGCCATGGTAGCTCACTGAGGCGATGCTGCCGTCGGACCACGTCGGAGAAAGTCACACAGTCTTAGCTGCGTGCGAGCTGGAGACTCTTGTGCAGCCTTGAGAGTTACATCCGAATGGAGTGTTGTGAGACGGAAGCCGAGTTGTACGTCCAGTGTCTGTGAAGGTTGCACGGACCGGGTGGTTGACGTCGGCACTTGTCGTTATCGATAAGAACTTTTGCGCAAGAGCGTTCCACCAGCCCTACGCGACGGGAACTCTTTAGTATTCCTCTCACACAACAAAGCAATGGTATGGTTCTCTCATAGCTCACGAATACCCTACATGTACTCATATCTATCCCCAGGCACCAATAAAGAAGCGCACAACAGCGCGCGCAAAGTCCGCTCGCGCCGCCCGTCCCACCACTACCACAGCAACTCTCCCAAAGCCCGACGGCATTCCCTCGTACCCATCCTCCAAGCGCGACAAGCTAAAGATCAAACACTCTTCATTCGTGTCCAAGATCGAAAAGTCCTCTGCCAAGACCCAAAAACGGCGACGCCCCAACAACAAGCTCATCGCAAACCTCGAGTCGCTCGCGGACGCACTCCCAGATTCTGGAGAAGATGGGCTCGAAACAAGCCAAGCGCGGATAGTGCAACCTCAGAAGATGCCCGACAGTATGAAGAAAACGAAGGGTGCAAAGAAGCGGAAAGAGAAGCTGGAGAAGTTGGAGAAGGAGAGGTTCAATGCAAATCTGGCACAGCTGGTGGGCGGGAGTGGGAACGGGACACAGAGCGCTGATGCGGTGAAAGATCGCTGGGCGGCACTCAAGAGTCATGTGCAGAGTAATATGCAAACGAAGCCCGAGTTCGCGCAGCAGTGAAGGCCAGGCGTCTGAGATGCAAGGACGAAGACCACACCAATGGTTCAGTCAAACACATCGGCAGGCGAGAAATACACAAGAGATACCCGCGGAAGCATAAGATGTTGGCTGGAATAGTCCAAGGCAATCTGACCTGGTACCAGATCTCCGTCATGTCTAATACGTCAAGATCAGGCAACCTGCTCTCCCGCATTTCAAAGCTCTACAGCACCTACAGTCTGAGCCGATGTCAGCACCACACAGAGTACACCAATTAGTGGATACATGAATAGTAATTCCGCGAATGAACAGCAACCCGCTTCGTGCTGCGTAATACGCGGCGGAAAGTTTCCGTATCAGGATGATCGCTTAATCATCGAGGACCATACACAATAGCTATCTCCAAAAAGCCGCAGACAACTAGCAAGTCATCAAAGCATATAACATACCATCATCATCAAAGTCCCTCCCACCATGTACTTTACCCACCTATCCGGAACCCATCCCCAAAATGAACGAAGCCGCTGTGCTCACCTCCCCCAGATCCCCGCTCGTCGTGCAATCACTGCCCATTCCTAGCCCTGCACCCCATGAACTACTTATCAAGGTGCATTTTATAGGCGTCAATGCTATCGAAGCCAAGATTTCTAAACAGGGCAAGTTCTAATAGTACGAAATGCATGTAAGACACATACTAACTTCGTACGTTCGCATCTACAGCAACGCCACCACCGCCCTCCTACCCTTTCATTCCAGGCTCTTCCTACACGGGTACAGTTTCGGCTGTCGGCTCCCAAGTCACGGAATACCAAGTTGGCGACCGCGTTCTCATTAGCAAGAGATTTGGTACACAGGGAAATGCATATGGCGCGTATCAACGCTACGCTATTGTTGCTGCGGGTGAGAAGATTATTATAAGTGTACCAGGCTGGTTCACTGACAGTGAGGAGAAGGCGCTAGTGGCGGTGGTGATGAACGCGAGTTGTGTGCCTGGACTATTTTCTGGGCGATTGGGACTGCGCAGACCGGATTTCAGGGAGAACGAACAACGAAATGATGATGAGGCGGGGGTAAGACAGATTGAAACAAGCAAGAAGGAGAAGATTTTGGTATACGGCGGAAGTTCCAGTTTTGGCCGTCTAGCAGTGCAATACCTTGGATGCGCGGGGTACGATGTCACCACCACGTCGTCGCCTCTGCACATGGCCAGCGTACGTTCGCTCATTGGCAGTGACAATCAGGTCATCGACCATACGCAACCCCCCGAAAGAGTCATTGCAGAACTCAAAGCGCGTGGACCATACGACATCGTCGTCGACATGATATCCACCCCCCAAACTATCCCTCTCACAAGCCGCATCCTGGTCGCCCAAGGTGGGGGAAAGCTGTTCACTACCCAGCCTGCTTTCGGCCCGGAGTGCTTGCCAGAGGGTGTAGAGAGAATTTTTGAACCGTGGTCGGACTCGTTGTACGAGGAGGGGAATGAAGGACTGATGGAATGGGTTGTGGGGATGTATTTACCATTTGGCATGGAGAAGGGGTGGATGAGTGGGCAGGTTGTTGAGATGGTGGAGGGGCTCGAGGGTGTTGACGTGGTTCTGAGGGGGATGATTGAGGGATGTGCGAGTGGAAAGAGGTTTGTTGTTGAGGTTGTTGGGTAAGGACTTTTAGGGTGGATTTTTGGGAAATCAAATCTGTGTATGATACCTAGTATATATGCCTGTGGAAATACCAGCTCCCAGCCTCTTCTACCCACATCCAAACACGAACAATGAAAGTGCTACCGTGATGTGCCAGTAGCAAAGGGGGTATCGAATACACAAAGCACGAACGAAAGCCCAGCCAACCCCACAAGTCCAACATGGCTGTTTCCATCCCAATCTCCCTCAAACAATAACTCAGGTTACACTACCCTGCCCTCCAACCATGCCCTTAGACAACGGTGAAAGTCCTCTGCGGATAATTATCCAACTGCGTCATATCCTGAATCTCGGGAAACCAATGTTCAAACAGCGCCTCAGCATCCTCACTCATCTCCTGCTCCGTCCCTTCAGGCGTACACTCATAACACTCCAGTCTACCCACGCGACGAAACGTGTTGTTCCCCGATGAAGACGAAGACTTGAGGACGATACCGACGATAGAAGAACGGAATGTCATGCTAACGAGGACGCAAACGAGGGTTTCGCCATCTTGCAGCGCGTCTTCGCCGCGGGGAGGGACGACGTCGGGGGTAAAATCGACGGTCATGCCGTTTTTGGCTAGCATGTATGAGGGTGGGGCGTCTGACGATGTAGAGGGAGATGGACAAGTGTGAAAAACGACTTCTGCGGTCATCGCACCTGAAAGTTCGAGGGGTTCGCCCATGATAGGTGACCAAGCACTCGCACGCTTGCCTTTTGGACCAAAAGAAGCTCTGCACGCAAGATCCATGGCACTTGTGTTGTCGAAGAAGATAGGTGAGCCTTCGACTGAGGCCCACGACCAACTTGGCACGTTTTGTCCTTGGGCTAGTTTCGGGCGCCGGCAACGTGAACTGTCGTTGGGATACCAGAGGAGGCCGAGGGTGCTGAAGGTCCATTGGCCAGCTATATAACCTGAGTGGAGGGTCAGAGAGAGGGCTTTTGCGATGCTGGCTATTGCTATCAGGCGGTCGCTGTCGTAGGTGAGATGGCGTGCTGTGTATTCGGTTATGATGTAGGACCATAGTTGAAGTGTTTCTTCGCGTCTGCGTAACAGCTCTTGCTGAGCGCCGTTGGTGAGGTTTGTGGAGGCCAGTTGGTTTGTCATGCTGTCCATCCGGGTGTGTCCCATGTTTCCGTTGCTGCTAGTTTGCTGTGGCCTGTTGGCTGTTTCGTGTAGGACTCTGCCAAACTCCTGCTTGACCTGGTCGCATGGCCGCGTATCATATATACCGTCGTCAATACGCCCGCATTCGCATTGGTAACCTTTTCGGCATTCCAATATCATCTCGCTCTTGGTGAAATGTAGCACTCTCGGCGAAAGTAGGCGTTCGGCGTATGGCCATGCGCGAATCAAGAGGGGCGTGTGTAGATTTGCTTCTTCGGACATGTTGAAGGGTAGCTCCCACTCGTTCATGTGAGCATTTCCGTCAAAAGGCGCCTTGAAACTATAATGACTCGGCTGCTCCCGCACATTGATCTTATGTAGCGAGCCTTTGTTGTCCGTTGCTTGGATCTTGAATGGCTGTGTTTTGGGAGGGAAGAGGGGTTGAGTGCTGCTGTCGGATGCGGAGGTCGCCGCAATCGTCAGGAAGGCGTTGCCGAAGATCTCATCCATCTGGAGCGAGTCTTCAAGCTTCTCTTGGACGTCATCTTGTATGAGGCACAGACTATCGATGAACAGCCAGCGGAAACCAAGCGCTCGGGTGAGGAAGACGGCCTCTTGGTATGCTCTTGGCAATGTTGACCATGGAATGCTCTTCTTGTGCGATTGCAGGTTTGCTAACGTAGTTTTCGGGATCCCTTTGGCCAGCCCCCAAACATGACTCAAGGCGATATACTCGCCGTGTTCATATCTCCTCTCGTCTTGGACGTATTCACTTTCGTGCAAGCGCATGCTCTTGGAGTCGTCGCGCGACAACAAGTCTAGTACGCGCTTCGGCAGTGTGGTCGGTTTACCTCGGCGACTGCATGTAACATGGGTCTCTAGGCAGGTCTTTATCAAGTCTCGAGCTGTTGCTAGACCAGTACCCTGTAGTGGGTTATCTGTCACATGTCTTCCTCGCCCAATGGCGGAGAAAGGAGACTGGCCGTCTGCGGTGTTGTCAGTCCACGCGTTCCTGCAGAGCGAATGAGCTAGCAGTAGGTGATCGTTCCACGACCGCGACCGTCATTACATCAACTGAAGCACGTCGGAAGAAAATTTGGCATACCTCCATCGGTGAAGAACTCGAGTTTCAGATCTGCATGGCCTGCCGCATGTTCATGTTCGTCCTCGTGGCAATCGTCATGGTCGTCGTTGTCTTTCCATCGGAGCTCAACTGAAAGATGTTCTTGGGGAACTTTTCCATTTTTTGGCCTGAATGTTTCTGCCTTCACTCTAACATTATCTTCGTTGATGTTTGGGAACCGGTCGTGGTGTAGGAGGATGCCATTGAGGAGGAGCGCGCACGCGCGGCAGGAACTTGACCTAGACCTCAGATTTGGCAGCGTCGTGTCTACCCAAACGAACGAATCTGACCCATTCTCTTGCACGCTGTCCGATCCATGGAGGTGCTTCTGGAGACCTTTACATGTCGCGCAAACAGATACCATGGCGTCGTGGAGTGGTTGAGTTTGGTGATGGATATGACGACGGTGCGGGGTGCTGAGGTTCGTTCCCGTTGTTCCGCGGGGGCGGCAGGACAGTGTTAGGGAAACGGCACACTGACCAGGTATACGTCAATTGAAACCCCTTAAGCAGTCGCTACTAGTGAAATTGCTGGACTGCGAAGCCAGTAGCAGCAGCTGACATTTGCGTGCGGCTTCCAGACCATTCGACGGCCTAAGGTGGAAGGTCAGCTCTGAACCAAACCAAAAAGTGGAGGTGCCACTAACACTACGAACAGTGAACCTCTCTCGCTCTTGTGGGGACGCCCAGCTTCCAAAGCACAAGGATCTCTTGTCGCACTGCGCCGAGGCTACGATTATCATTTGCAGAAAGATAAGTATTCGGCGACCTATCGCCGCCTTGTCTCGCCCCTCGTTCGGAGGCCTGCAGCACAGATCATCGCGCATCGCACATGGCGATATCATTCAAGCTGGTGCATGCTGACATTCATCTTGCGCCCGCCGAGTCTTGGTAACGAATGGATCGCGACGAATGCCCAGGTCCCGCTCATTCGGTGCTTCTCCCGTGAACACGACCCTCGCGCCCGCAGATCCGGGTCAACGTGCTTCAGCCCACTTGCTCACTCATTCGTCAATATGATGCTTTTTTCGAGCTGCTAGCTATAATAGGAGAATTTACCATGAAACATGAGCTGAGCCATCGCTCGGCCAGGTGCTGCATCTAACAGGAATGAGATCTAGATGCTCACCTGACAACAGCCATGAGTATGCCTTCATGTCCAAGCCTTCTGGCATCAGCAGAGCCGTATTGCCACACGCCGAAGTTTTTTCAGCCTGCTTTCAGACACCCACGCAGGATGATGCATGGAAAACGCCCTACTTCCGCCTCAAAAGCCATCTTCAGCAGCCAATCGTGCCTACGGGACATTTCTGACTTGCATTCCATATCCATATCCGGCGCATCATTCGGCCATGTGCAATCTATCCACCAGTCTACCGTCAGCATGTCAGATTCGTTAATCGTCTTCCGGCTACATTGGCCATTTATCGGTTGCGAAAGGACGGCGACACGGTTCCAACTGCCCAGAAGGTTGAAAGCAGAGCCACACTCGCGCAAAAGTACGTGTATCAGCGATTTCAAGTCTAACGATAAGGTCAATCTGCAATTTCCCGCTGCGTGTCATCATTTAGGCGTCAAGATGGTTAGGCTAGGTTCTATCGAAATGTGTCTTTATGCATCCATGAGCCACTGCGACTGCCTCATATGCAAGCCTTCATGACTCTGCCTCGCCATTTGCTCTGCGGTCTGAGAGTCCGGGCCAACAAGATGCAATGGCTGTGAACCGCAGCCTTGAGAGCTCTCCTAGAGGCTGCCCGCTCAAGTATGCACAAGGCGAAGCCAAGATGATTAGAAAATGTTGCCTAAACTCGTGGAAGCTTCAAAGACTCGTTGGAGCTGCGCATCATTTGCGGACGGCCATGCTGTAGTGTCCTATAGCGTGGCGACTCCCTACTCCATCACGCTTGTGTCATCGTCACGTAGGCTCCTACATTCTGGTTCCAGGATATACAGCGCTCATAGATCGGTGAAACACGAATTCTATCTATCTTTTCTGCCAAACGTGGCTTGTGCAAATCGCGTCTTACTCACCATGGCCACGAGACTACGCGTCGTGTCTGAGTGAAGGGCTCAGCGCACGTGCACTCCCCACCAGAATCGAGACTAGCGTTGCGGAACTGCATGTGGTAGCGACGACCCGACCCCACATCGGGCCGCCACAAGCATACCAGTCGCAGTGGACGTGCCAGAGTCACGATGTAGGTAAATCATCCGGCACCACCAACATGATGTCGGTAATCAGCTCTTTGCGTAAGCAAATTGCAACATGCGAAGCCACACTCAAAGATCTGCGTCAACAGCTGGCGGAAGCGGAACACAATCAACGCGAGCAGGGCAAGGTTGTGCCGCAGAAAAGGCCGCTAGCGACTGATCCTACAAATCCAATGGATCATGACATGAACTTTGGAGTCCCTGATCAGTTTCGTGACGAGGTCTTTTCGATCCTCCAGCCAGAGCAAAAGGCGCCGGAGGCTGCAAGCATTGCAGCCGAGGATGCGCCAAGATGGCCATTGGAGAAGAACGAATACAAGAGATATGGAAGGCAGCTGATTATGCTTGAGATCGGACTGAAAGGTGCGTCACATTTTGAACAATGAGACTTGGAATTGCGCTGAGCTCGAGTCTTCTAGGTCAGCTTCGCCTGAAAGATGCCCGTGTACTCATCGTAGGTGTTGGTGGTCTTGGCTGTCCAGCTGCTGCGTATCTCGTCGGAGCAGGAGTTGGTACCGTCGGACTAGTCGATGGCGATGTGGTAGAAGAGTCGAATTTGCACCGACAGATCTTACACTCAACGGCCAGAGTTGGAATGACCAAAGTCGAGAGCGCGATGGTGTCTCTGAAGTCGTGCGTCTACCCACCAGTCTATACTACAAGAGACTCAGCTAACCTACTAGACTAGGCTCAATCCTAATGTCATACTCATCCCTCACATATCCCGACTGAGCCCAGAGACAGCGATCTCGACCTTCAAGTCATATGATTTGGTCCTGGATTGCACAGATACACCAGCGTCGCGCTATCTAATATCCGATACATGTGTCCTCCTAGGCAAAACCCTCGTCTCAGCCTCAGCCCTTCGCATCGACGGCCAAATGATGGTCTTGAACAACCCCCCGTTACCAGCCGGCGACCCCAACGGCGGCCCGTGCTACCGCTGCGTCTTCCCCAAGCCACCACCCCCCGAATCCGTCGTCTCATGTGGCGACGGCGGCATTCTAGGACCCGTCGTCGGCGTAATGGGCGTGTTGCAAGCACTCGAAGCGATCAAAGTCCTCACCCACAAACCTACTACAACACCCGCAGAGCCGCCGAGTCTTCTTCTCTTCTCAGCCTATTCAAATCCGATGTTCCGATCCATACGCCTCAGGAGTCGGAAGGCTAAGTGCGCTGCGTGTTCTACGCATGCGACGATTAGCGCGGAAGCGCTGGAATCTGGAAGCCTGGATTATGTTCAGTTCTGCGGTAGTTTACTTCCAGATACTAATCCACTGGCCCCCGAAGAACGCATATCAGCCAAGAACTATGCGCAGTTACGATCAGGTGTTAATCCTTTCACGGGAACAGTATCGAAGAAAGAAAGCCATCTGCTAGTCGACGTCAGGGAGAAAGTACAGTTTGAGCTGTGTAATATTGACGGGAGTATAAATGTGCCTTTCTCTACAGTTTCAGCTACCCGAGGGCCTGCGTCCGCTGTCGAAGAGGAGGGTTGGGCTAAGATGCTACGACAGTCTGAGAAGCCTATCTTCGTTGTGTGCAGATTAGGCAACGACTCGCAGGTCACAGTCAAGAAGATGAAAGAGCTTGGACTCGATGCGGGAGGGAAGAGGTATATTGGTGATATCAAAGGAGGTCTACAGGCATGGAGAAGTAGTGTTGATACCGAGTTTCCAGATTACTAAAGCCATGCTCCCAATTTACCGCTATAAATGGGCAGTAGTATGCTACTCTACTTTTACCAAATTCACCCTCCAACCAAGTAACTCCACACTCTCAACCTTCCCAGTGTCCTCATCCATATGAAACAGAAACGTATCAAGCGGCTCCCCCACATACCTCGCCCAATCCCCATTATTCCAACTCATACACTCCAACCCCGCCCACAGTTTCTTCGCCGGGCTGATCTGATCAGGTAGCATCCTCCAATTCTCGTTCTGGGTACCCAGAGAATCTGGATCAGTCGGGTACAACCTCGCGCTAAAGTTGTCCAGCGGAACTTTCTGCTTCATAGCCAAAGCCGCAATGACATCAACGCCGTTGACGCTCAACTCCTCGATAGCCAGCCCCGGTCCCGACGTCGAAGACAAAACAAGTGTATCGTTCGAAGACGCCGTCTCAAGCACATATCTCCCCGCGTACTTCTCCCCAGTCTGCTGACGTGCTAGTTGATCCGCCCACGGAACCAACGCACTCACAACTGTATCCAACAACTCAATACTCGAATAACTCGTCTCACCCCCCGCCGCATTAATCGTGATACTGATGTCGTATTCCGGGATCAGCACAAGATAGCTCCCATACCCCGGTACACCACCTGCTTTCGTATACACATCAATCGCGCGCGGAAACTCGAGCGAAAGGTCATCGATGCGGAAGATTTCCCAGGCTACGCCGACGTATTGGTGGAGAGAGCGTAGGAAAGTGGTGGGCTGCATCCACTCCCTTAATGCTACTTTGCTGAGTAGCTCCCCGTTCTTGAGCGCGTCAAGCAGGGCGAGCATGTCGTTGGGGGTGGACCATAAGCCGCCTGTTGGATTCAAGTTGCCGAAGGGAGCTACGAACCAGGTTTTGTCTTCGGGGCGGCGGGGTAGGATGGCGGTTCCGTCGTCTTCGGGGACGGAGAAGGAGGAGCTCGTCATGCCAACGGGGTCGAGGATGAGCGTTTGGATCACGTCTTCGTAGGTTGTATTGTACGCTGCTGAGAGGGCTTTGCCGAGGAGGATGTAACCGATGTTGCTGTACATGGCGCGGGAGGAAGGGGAGTGTGGGGCGTAGACTGGGTTGTTGAACTCGTCGAGGATTTCTTGGGGCGTACACATCCGACCGCCGGGGATGGGGTCGCAGCCTGGGAGGCTGTTGTTGAGTTTGGGGAGGCCGAGGGCGGTGGCGTTTTGACCGAATGCTATGTCTGTCGTGTAACCCTGAGATGGTGTGTTAGTTCAGAGTGTGGGTGAGGACTGCAGGAGTGGAGGACGTACGAAGCGACCAAGACCGGAGGTGTGATCAGTCAGGGACTTGATGGTTACATCGCTGTAGAACTCCTCGTTCAGGCCGGGGATGAACTTTGTAATTGGATCATCCAAGCTGATCTTGTCTTTGCTCAACTCCAGAGCAAGTGCCGTGATCAACTTGGTAGCACTAGCTAAACGGATCTTGGTGTCGAAGAGCGATTGATTGACTTCACGGCCAGGGGCTGTGTGCTCATATTGGAAGACCGTGGTGTTACTGATCGAAGCTTGGATCGCAAAGGAGGTGTTCTGCACGAAGCTGAAGTTGTTGAAGACGGCATCTGGTATGCTGAAGTTGGAGGTATGGGCAGCGAGTGATGGAGGTGGAAGAATTGGGCCTGGTGGTGGGCATAAGGAGAGTACAGTAGGGGCTAGTAAGGAGATTACTGCGGCTACTGGAAGTAGCATGTTTGACATGACTGGTATATGACAGGCCAGATGAAGAGACGATAGTTTTGTTGAAATGGAAAGCTCTTCGTGAGCCTGGAGATGAGTGATGCGTCTCGAGAAGATAGTACTGCCCTTTCTTATACGGCGAAATGAGGCTTCAATGACAGACGGTAGCACTAGTGTATGCACTGCCTACTTCATAGCTGTGATGCTTCTTTCATCCGGGCTGACGTCGACTCTAGTGCAGATCTACGCAACATCCAACGAGTCCTTACGCCCTGTGGAGATTGTTTAGCTCTCAACAGACGCCTCATGGAAGTTGTTACCCATCAAACAGCCTGGCCGAATGACGTTGAAGTCATCGTGGTGGTAGTCATGGACATTCAAGTCATGCCTGATGATCTCCATTGTAGACGTCAAACATATCGGATCAATACCAACACCGCAAACAGCGAGGCTGTACACCGCAGCTCGCATATCTCAAAATTATGTATCTGGATGTTGGAAAATGGGGCAGGGCTCTCCAAGCGGCTGCGGCCCTTACGCCAACTTTGCTGCTTCTAGCGCCCGCGCTTTGTGGTCTGATTGGCTGGCTCGTACATTCTGAGGCATGTTTAAACGAACAGTTTGTACGAACGAATCAGAGAAACGACGACCGCTGAGCCGCAGCACACCGTAGTAGATCTCTCGGAGAGTTCCATCGGTGCTAAAAGCTTGATGTGTTGGTCGCTCAGTACGAAAGTGGAAGATCCACATTCCGCGTAGACGATGCTTGTCACACATCTTCTGTGCTGTAACTTCCAGGTCCTTGTGTTCGGTTCTGCGCGTTCGCTGAAAAGGTTCAAAAGATGTTGCTTCAAAGCTCATCGTCGACATTGATGAATCGACTGTCGAGAGGGCAGCATCGCTCGATGTAGTCACCAGATTGGTCGACAAGTTGGTGGCGCAACCCATGGTCAGAGATGGTTCATATCAGCCTTGCCATGTGGAGATCGTGGATGATGACGGCGATTAAGGCGGGCCGTCTTGAATTTGAGAGCTTCGTGCAGCCGATGACAGGAAGCATGTCTCCGAGAGAAGGTGGTTCCGTTATCGACATAACGTCATGATACAATCCGATTATGAAGCGGCTAGGTACGAAAGTGTTATTTTAGCACTTTGCAATTCCCTTTACAAAGAAGTGGTATCGTTGCTCAGCCCGAATCTATCCATGGCCCTGGGAATCATATGCTAATTGTAAGGAAACCTGACCCAAAGCCCGTGAAGAGCTACGAATGCAACGCCATTGATATGCCTAACACCCTGAAGCCCGGAAAAAATAGAGAAAAGAGACTCATAAGAAACGCCGCGTAAAAATCGTCAGGAACCACGACTGACTACAGCAAAACAGTAGTTTAGCTGGAGCCTGTACTGCTATGCATGGGCATGGATGGTGTATGCATCATGCCACTTCCACTTGGCATGCTGGTAGGGCCTTGTTGCTTTTTCTTTTCCTTCTTGGCCCATCGCACTGTCGCAGTTAGTACATGGTATGTCCTTGCTTCTGGAGTTGGGCACTTACATCCGCATGCATTGCACAGCGTCTTTGGCCCATTGGGACCCTTCCGCCATTCCGGCGAATCCAATGTGCCGCAGTCTGTGCATACGTATTCGTCGGCAAGTTTCAGCTTCTTCTTCTTGTCTGAAGAATTTCTGCCATCGCGGTCTAGCGATATTTGTATGCCTGCGTCGCCGCGGATGAGGTTGGGGCTGGCGTCACCGGTACTTATACCCTGTGAGCGCTCGCCGTCCCTGTACCGGAGGCCGGTCAACATCTCGATTGTTTCTAGATGATTTGCGCCTTCATACCGCATCATCTTATCGTTGATACTATCGGGCTTGCTCGCGGCGAGGGCTTCGTCGAGGTTCTGGCGGGTGAGGGCGGTGTTGGAGATGACTGGCTTGGCTGGCGGAGGCATTTGCGCATAGGATGCGGCATCTGCCTGGCTCATATTCTGCGTGACATGCGACTCGGAAGGAGTCATCGAGGTGGTGGCGCCTTCCGTCTTCTTTGTCCAGTCATCCTGCTCATCCTGCTCCTCCCGCTTGAGCTCGGCTATGCGCTTCATGAGGCGCTCGTTCTCTATCTTGTGTTCGAGGAAGGAGTCGAGGAGGGCGGCGTTCTTGGTCGGGTAGGGGCGCGCCATCATGAAGAAGCCGCGGCAGTTGATGGAATTCGGCGGCGCAAACGAGTTCTGGTCGCTGCTGAGATGCGGGTGGCCGTGGGACTCGAAGATGACCCATGTGTCGTCCGTCTTACGGAAGCGGTAGAAGAAGCGGAGAGGGTTTCCGGACGCGATCGACTCGTTGAACTCCTTCACGAAGATGCCAATGTCGTCGGGGTGGATGAACTCGTTGATGAAGCGGCCCATGACATGCGTGGGGTCCCATCCCGTGAGCGCTTTACACGAGGGGGAGACATAGAGGACCCTGCCGTCGGGAGTCAGTATGTGCAGCAGGTCGCGCAGCTCTTCGAGCACGCGCTGCGACCAGTTCCGCCGCTTGGTAAACTCGGTCAGGGTGCTGCCAGAGGGGTTCATGTTGGGGGCGCCGAAGCCCGTCGGTAGAGGCCCAGCGCCTGCGCCTGTCATTTGCATGTCGCCCATGGTGCTGCTGGCTGGTAGACTCGCAGCCTGCATCTGTGGATCCGCAAAGGAGAATCCGCCGTTCTGACCGCCCTCGGCTCCGTCCAGCGACCCCATATCCAGGTCCATCGACTGCATGCCATCGTCCATGGGCAGCCCGTTAAACTCCTGGGTCTGGGGGTGCATAGGCATTCCGGGCATCATCTACAATCATGAGACAGTTGTTCAGATTTACTAAGGATGCAGGGCCAGTCAGCGTACCTCTGCACCGCTATTTTGATATTGCGCCATGGCGTCTCAAATGCACGATGCTGCATATGGTGTCGTGCAATAAAGCCGAAGGTGATAGGCGCGGGCAGCTTCCCCGAGGACGTGATGGGATTTCTATGTTTTTTGCATGCCCACCCGCACTTTAGCATGACGACAACAGTGTTGCGCTTGTGAGCCCAACCCGCACGGCCCTCTTGTGCACGTGATACCGCGCCGCTAGTCAACGCGTCCAGGCTACCGCGCCTGTTTTACAGGCAGCAAACAACACGCTGCCATATCAACCCAGCTGCGGAGTGCAATTTCAACATCCGCCTGTTCAACTGTACGACAACGAATAGCCGATCTCCCATCACCAGAAGCACAGCCTTACAGACACCAAGAAAAGAGGCAGCGCCGGCAGCGCGAGCCGCCATTATGTCGAAAGTCGATCGCCTGATGATTCAGGGCATCCGCTCTTTCGGTCCAGAGAAAGGGGAGGTCATACAGTTCACTGCACCCCTGACACTCATCGTCGGCTGGAACGGCTCTGGAAAGACAACCATTATCGAATCTCTCAAGTATGCGACTACCGGCGAGCTGCCATCAAGCAGCAAGACTGGAGGCGCTTTCATCCACGACCCATCCCTCCGAAATGAGAAGGATGGTGTGGCGCAGGTCAAGTTGTCTTTCCGCTCTACTTCTGGGGTACGCATGGTTGCCACCCGTAGTATGCAAGTCACCGTCAAGAAGACTACAAGGAGTCAAAAGACCCTAGAAGGCTCATTACTCATGATCAAAGATGGCGAGAAGCATTCCATCTCAACCCGTGTTGCCGAGCTTGATCAGATCATCCCTCAATATCTCGGTGTATCCAAAGCCATCCTGGAAAACGTCATCTTCTGTCATCAAGAGGACAGTCTGTGGCCCTTGAGCGACGCGACCACCCTTAAGAAGAAGTTTGACGAGATTTTCGAAGCTCTAAAATACACCAAAGCTATCGACAACATCAAGAAGATCCGCAAGGATCGGAACATTGAACTGGGCCAGCTCAAGATCATCGAGGCCAACGCCAAGGAGGACAAGACTCGCGCAGCGGACAGCGAGAGGCGTCAGGCTCGCCTATTTGACGAGATTGAGACGCTGCGAGAGGACTACAACGGCGTCGATGAGAAGTGTACCGAGGCGCAGCAACAGCATAAAGACGCTTACAGCAACGCTGCGCGCTTCGAACAGATTGTAGAACAGCTGCGTGCCAAGCGCATGACTCTAGACATTAACAAGCAAAATGTTGCAGAGCTTCAGGACAGCATCAAGGAGTTGGCTGAATCGGATGAGGAACTCCAAGACATGCTCGACCAGTACGAAGAACGCGTCGCTACGTACTCCACCCAGGCGAAAGAGTTCCGGAATCAGTATCTTGAGCTCAAGAATGGCCTCGAAGACAACAGGGACGCCCTTGGGGTGAAGCAAAGCGAGATCGGCAAGTACGAGGCGCAAAAGGAGCATTATGAGCGTCAGATCCAACAACGCGAGAACTCGATCAAGGAAGCTGCTAAGCGACATGCCATCCGAGGCTTCGATTATGACATCACCGAGAAGCAGGTGGTTGAGTTCCAGCAGATCCTAAATAAGATGTCGCGCGATCAGAACAAAGCTTTAGATCGAGCTAGGGAGGAGACGCAACGTGACCTACGTGAAGCACAGGACAGTCTTAACCAGCTTAAAACACGTAAATCAGGACTCAGCCAGAGCAAGGACTCTGCGCGGAGTCAAATCTCGAACAACGACAAGCGTATATCCGACCTCCAGAAGACCATGAACCACATCAAGGCGGATGAGGGTAGCGAAGCCATTCTCCAAGACAAGAAGCGAGATGTCGAGAAGCAGCTTCAGAATGCGACTACCGCGGCGAGCTCAGAACGTTACGACGAACGCATCTCCGAAGCGTCCAACAACGTACGAACACTCGAAGACCAGAAGGAGCGGTTGACAACTGAGTTTGGAGACGCTTCGAAGCAGGCGCGCGAGTCTGCGTCCATTGACGTCAAGCGCGAGGAGCTACAAACCCAGCAACACAGCTTGGCAACCATGAAGAAGGTTCACAACCAGCGCCTTTCGCAGCTGGTCGACTCTGACTGGGATCCCGCTACCCTTGAGACGACTTTCCAGCAGGTGCTGGCAGAGAAGGCAGGCAAAGTCAAGGAGGCTGGATCTCGCCGCGACATTGCGCAGACCACGTTGGACAAGGTCAACTTCCAGCTGTCAAGCCTGGAGTCGCAATTGAAGCAGAATCGTGCTGACCTACAAAAGTACGAAAAGACTGTGAAAGAGTCTATCCAGAAGGATGATGTCTCCGATTTTGACGAGACTCTGCAACAGCTAGAGGATGAGTACGAGGCGTCCTCTTCGGACAAAGCCAAATTCGATGCACAGATCGACTACATGAGCAAATGCCTGCAATACGCTGAGAAACACAACATGTGCCGTCTTTGTAAGCGGACACTTCATGATGATCACGAGGAGGACTTCACGACTGCAGGTTTCATTAGCGGTCTCAAGGAGATTATTGCAAAAGCGAAGAAGAACATGGAAGCAGACAATGTAGATGAGATCATGGCTGAGCTCGAGGCTGCTCGCAAGGCTAAACCCAGCTATGAACTAGCGACTCGTCTCCGCGAGACTGAACTTCCAGCGCTCCAGGCTAACCTAACCAAGCTGACTGCTGAACGCGATACCCTCAACAAACAGCTTGAAGATCAGGATGCTGTTATCTACGATCTGGAGGCCGCGAAGCAAGAGGTTGAGTCTTTGTCAAAGGAGGTGCAGACCATTGTTGCCTACTTCAGCAGAGCACATGAACTCGAAGCGGAGATCAAAGAATTGGCACAGAAGCAAAAGTCTGCTGGACTTTCGCGGGGCATTGACGCGATTCAAACTGACCTAAGGCGTGTGTCCGAGGAAAGCCGCAACGCCAGGACAATGCTGGACCAGCTTACTGCTGCCAGGGACAAGTCACGTAACCTGATTTCGACTCTAGAGCTGAGCGTACGTGACATCAACGCGGACCTGAGCAGCGCACAGTCAAAACTGAAGGAGAAGCGGGATCTTGCCGATCGAGTGGAAGACTTCAAAAAGGAGAACAACAAGCAACGTGAGGCCATACGCAGCTTCGATCAGGACGTCAACAACATCGACCCCGAGATCGAGCAAGCGCAGTATAAGTACGATGATGTCAACCGTCGTGGCAACGACCGCGTTCAACGTGCTCACGACGAAGCTGCCAAGCTATCCGACACTGTGCGCCAGCTCGACCAGGCAAACGAAGAAATCAATGCTTACATCGGCCGTGGCGGACCACAGCAACTTGCACGCACTCATCGAGAGATTGAGAACTTGCAAGGCGAAGTCGCACGTATCGAAACCGACATGTCTGATCTGACTCGCAAAATAAAGAAGCTCGAAGATACGGTGCGCGACACGGAAACGAACAAGCGCTCTATCAGTGAAAACTTACGCTATCGGAAAGCCAAGCGCTCCCTCGACACCCTGGAAGTCGAGATCAAAAAGCTAGAAGATCTGGGCGCTGAGCGTGACAAGCAACATTACGAGCGTCAAGCTGAACACTGGGATCTTCAATACAGAGACCTCAATCTCAAGAAGACGGGTCTTGAGCGAGACATGAAAAACAAAGATGACCAGCTTACGGAGCTCATGACGGAGTACGAGAAGATCTACAAAAAGGCTGCGGAGCAGTACCGTGAGGCGCACATCAAGGTCGAAACTACCAAAGCCGTCATCGATGACCTGGGGCGCTATGCTGGTGCTTTGGACAAGGCGATCATGAAGTATCACACGCTCAAGATGGAGGAGATCAATACCATTCTCGCTGAGCTGTGGCGCAACGCATATCAAGGTACGGATGTGGACGCGATCCGCATCGTGTCCGATGGTGATGGCAAAGGTAATCGGACATACAACTACCGCGTTGTGATGGTAAAGCAAGACACCGAGATGGACATGCGAGGCCGCTGTTCCGCAGGACAAAAGGTCCTCGCTTCAATAGTCATACGTCTCGCGCTTGCAGAATGTTTCGGCACAAACTGCGGTCTTATTGCGCTTGACGAACCCACTACCAATCTGGATCAGCAGAACATCAAGGGTCTCGCCGAGTCTTTGTCTCAGATCATCCAGAGCCGCAGGAAGCAGGCCAATTTTCAGCTGCTGGTCATCACGCACGACGAGCAGTTCCTACGAGAGATGAACTGTGCTGACTACACCGACATCTACTGGCGCGTCGGTAGAGACGTGAGGCAGGAGAGCTATATCGAGCGCCAGAACATTGCTGAGGTAACTGCACTCCAACCCCCATTGATGCTCGCGCAGAGCAGGCACTCCCTCTTGAATAGGGTCGCTTTTGAAGAATGAACCGGACAGGTTCTAACATTTGACAGGTTTCTTGATCACAGCATCCTCTCTTGACGCACTCTTTGGTAACGTTCGGCTACACGGTACATATTCGCATACTGAGGTGTTCACGGTCTTCGTACATTCGCATCTATAGCCTTTAGGTGTTGATATGGGTATCATAGCGATGGAGTTGGCATGATGGGCGTTGTTCCAGGAGGACCTCAAGTGTATTGTCAGGTATCACGTATCCAAGACGATCACACGTAGGGTCTCAATACATTCACCCTTACTAATCCGCGTCGTATCAAGGTGACAGTGTAATTCCCATAGCCCAGGAGCGCGTTATCAACTTCTGTTTCACCTCACAACGCAACATACACATTGTCGCCACAGATTCATCTGTTCACCTTCTCCTTCCCTTCTAAACCCTGCGAACCCAACCGACCAGAACTTCTCACTCCTTTCAATGCCCGATCTACTAACCCCTCCCTCAACCCCAACACCAAAGCTCCGCCCCCTGCACATTGAAAAAATGACCTCCCCCATTAAAACCCTTCTCTTCGACCTAAGACACCACAACTCCTTCGTCACGCCCCTGACCAACCTTTCAGACCCCTACATCCACTCCATGCACACATTCCAAACTTTCACCACGTCCCTCATCCATGCGCTGGAAGCCAACGACTCCGCAGTCATCGAGCTGGCACAGAACTATACACTGCAAGGAATTTACTCCGACTTGCCTTCTTTCTACGAGCAAGTGACGTTTAGGGATTGGGTGGAAGATGGGATGTTGAAACATCCTCAACGAAGGACGGTGGAACAGCATCAATACCTTCACATCGTAGAGCTTCAAACATTGCAGGGCCCATGCATGGATGTGGGGAGTATCGTAGCGAGCGCTCTCGCGGCGGGGCATGAATGGCATGAAACTGCATACGACCGAGCGAATTTGATAAAAGACCCAGATGCACTGTGGTTCTTCACATCCGCCTCTCAACGTCTCGAAACAGTATCTATTGCCGACGACGACTCATGTCCGATCTGCACATCCCTCTTCGACGCCCACACCCACATCCCCAAACGCGCTCCCTGCACGCACACCTTCTGCGCCCCCTGCCTCTCCTCCTGGCTCCTCAAAAGCACACTCACATACTCCTGCCCTCTCTGCCGCGCATGTATAATCTGCGGGCGGAATCCATGTAGCTACCACGATCTACCCAACGAGTCTGTGATTCCGATGCCGTTGGGTGAGATCATGGATGTGGTGTTGGTTGATAGAATAGGCGGGATGAATCCTAGGGGAGCAGAGTTGCATGGAATGGCGCCAGAGACGTACTGGGTCCTTAGGGAGAAGACTCGGAAGGACAGGGGTGTGTTGAAAGCGGCGAGAAAATGTGTTGGGTGTGATGGAGGAAGAGGATGAGATTAGAGATATGATGGAGGGGATAGAGCGGGATGCTGCTGAGCGTATCAGGGAAGATATCTTGGGTGCGGTGACGGGGGTGCAACGCATAGAGTTGGAGCTGACATGGTGAAGAGCGAAATATCCCCGTGTTTAAATTTGGTTTTCGGAGACTGTTCATTGTAGGTTTACGAATAGACCCCCATCAACCAACAACTGCGCGCCATTCACATAACCGCTCAAATCACTGCCCAGAAAGATCGCCGGACCGGCCAAATCACTCGGCACCCCCGTTCTTCCCAGCGGTATCCTACCTTCCATGTACTTCCTCTTCTCCTCGTCTTCAAGATCCTTCTCGTTGAGCTGAGTCTTGATTGTACCCGGCAGCAGCGCATTGCACCGTATACCATGTGTTCCCAGTGCGCATGCAGAGGACTGGATGAGAGACAGTACACCCGCTTTGGTGGGTGTGTAGTGGCCCTGGTATGCGCCGCCTACAAGGGCGCTGATGGAGGATATGCCGATTATGGAGCCGCCGGGAGGGGATTGCGTGGACATTTGCTTTGCGCCGGCTTGGATGGTGTGGAATGCACCGGTGAGGTTGGTGGTGAGGGTTGTGTTCCAGAGGTCCGGTGTTATTCTAAGGTGTGGCGTGTTAGTTCTGCACTTCTACAGTGTCGTTGCTAAATGAGGGAAAACGTACTCTAAGAATTCCTTGAACTCGCAGATACCAGCGTTGCTTATCACAACGTCCAATCGTCCCCATCTTTGTACTACGGCATCCACCAACTTCTTTCCTGTCTCGGGGTTTCCTACGTCGCCGGGTACTTCTACTAGCCTCTTCTCTATTTCTTCTTTGCTGGTTTGTAGGTTCGAGGCTGCTTCCTCGACGAGGGTCTGGTACTGGGATGAGGACTTGTCGTCGCCGAAGTGGTTCACGGCGACGTTTGCGCCGTGTTGAAGATATCCGAGGACGATGGCGCGGCCGATGCCAGTAACACCGCCCGTGATCATCATGGACTTGCCAGAGAGGAGCTGAGGCGTTTGCGCCGCTGTCGGGGCGGTGGGCGTCCACAGGCTGTTCTTACGGGCGTGCGACATGTTGCTCGTAGGTATAGAGTGTGGGGTATGGTAGATGGACTATCGCAGCATAGGAGGGGCTCAGGGTGGTCTGTTTGGAGGTATTGAATCTCTTAGAAGACGGCGAGAAATAATTTGTCCGATACTACCGTCTATCCAGGAGGAAGCCATAATATACATGCCGCTATGCGCAATCTGGTTCGGTAGGTGCGATGTATAGTTGAGCCGTGTTCGGTCTGGGTGTTCGGGACATCATCAGCCGAGGCCGAAAGTCTTGGCGATTGCGTCGCGCTCCCCAGTTGAACCAGTTGCGCAATTCATGAGAGCCTCCACCAGATACTGCGATACGACCGCGAGATCGAGGATGGTGTATTCTTGGGACGACAAAGAGGCAGTATGCTATCAACTCTATGTTGAGGAGCGGAGGAGTCTGGAAGAGGTCATGTCGTACTTTGAGATACGAGGGTTCACTCCAAGGTATGCAAGCGCTGCGCGGGAGAGTACATATGGGTCGCCGTACTCGCTCACCGTCATTTCGCAATCTTACATGTCTAGAACACTCAACGCTGACAATATTGCTCCAGCAAGCGTGCCTTCCAGACGCAATTCAAGGTGCGTCGCTACCGCACAACTTCCAGCCTCCACTCCGAATCCTTGACTGATACCGTCATAGCGATGGGACTTCCCCTCGAAGCAGAATCCGGCGCACAAGAACACCGCCCTAGTCGCGCGACTCCAGCAACTATGGGAGCAGAACTATACGCAGAAGGATATGGTGGACACGCTACAGGCTGAAGGCTTTCAGATCAACGACCGCGAACTGTTGCGCTTACGCCTGAGGCTTAAGCTCCTACTCCGAGAGAGCGTTTCCAGATCGAAGAAGACAAAGGCTGATGAAGGGAGGATACAAAAGAAGCCGAAGAAGAAGCGTACCAAGGTTGTGCCAGGGCGGGGTCTAATCAACCAGCTTGGAAACGCGATATTGGCAGAGGAATCTACGAGCGATGATGATGGAAGCGAAGAAGAGCCCGCGACTGCTCAGGAAGAAGGAGAGGAGGGTGGGGCACCTATGGAAGAAGCGCGACCTATACTCCCCGAACCCGACATCACAGGCTTGAGCGAGGAGGAAGTGCTACGCAAGCAACTGCGCCAACAGCAACTTCAGACCGAAAGCGACGAGAAATGGCGGACACGCAAGCGAAGACGTCGAACACGCGGTTGGGCCGGATTGCCAGCAGACGCCCCCGGCGAACCTCCACGATTCCCATCCGAAACCACCATCGACGAAGCCAAAGCATACCTCGGTCTGGACAATGATATGTACCGCCAAGTTCGAGAGAGCTTTCTCCAGATCTGCAAGGAGCAGCAAGTTACAAAGAAGACTATTGCCGGTCCGGAGAAGTGGGCGCAGATTGTACAACAACTCGTTCGAGACGACACGCACTTGGCTCAAGTCTTTCAACAAGAGCCAGAGGTGCTGCAGAACGTCGACGCGCTCTTCCGTCCGAAAGGCCAGAGAGCGCTGTCACTTGATGTTATCTGTATGGACGTTACGAAACGCTTACGAACGATGGATACGCGCATGACGCTCGCCGATGCAAAGAACCTTCTTGGTCTCAATCCTGAACAGACACGACACGTCCGAAGCGCTTTTGCCGGAAAGTTGAAAGCAGCTCAGTTTTCCAATAAGCATGAAGCTGGCGAGGACCGCTGGACACAGTTGAAGCAAGTGTGGGTCAACGAGTCCGATTACCTAGTGAGGGCGCTCGCAGATGGGGAAGACGATCCGGACTATGCGCGGAAGTTACGAGCTCTCGAAGTGCTGGCCCGAGACGTGATGAAGCGCCAACAGCAGGAAAAGACTGCCAAAGATCCCAGTAAAAAGAAACAGGTCCATCAAGGACCGGGCCCAGGACCTGCGCCGCCTGTCGTCGCTGCACATCCGACGACCCCGGGAAATAAGGGGAGGCAACACAGTAGTGCTGGTCGAACGGCAACGACGCAGACGACATATCCTGCTGCACCCTCTCTATCCACAGCTTCAGACCTTCAGATCGACCCATCTCTTCTACTAGCCGCGAGCGACGCCGCAATACTACCCGTCCCTTCGTATCAGCCTCAACACCACTACCAGTCCAGCCACTACCAACCAGCATCCCAGCACCAGCACCGCCATCCCGACCCACACGCCCACTTTCAACAAGCCTACTACCCCGCCTCTCCAAATATCTCCATGCCCCTTCCCGTCTACTTCCGCCTCCACGCCCACTCCTCAACTCCATACCCTGCGCGATCCGTCTGGCTCTCCATCATCCAAACACCCTCAGTCGATGAACTACACAATATAGCGATGCGCGAACACCCCGGTACCATCGTGCATAAGCTACAAGGGTTGGTTGTACATAGAGGGGGTCGGGCGGAGAGTGAGGTGTTGGTTGAGGTCACGGATGATGAGGAGTTGGGTGCGTATCTAGGGCTTGTTAGGAGGGGTGAGGATGGGGCGGCTGCTCAGGGGAAGGCGACGTTTGTTGTACTGTTGGGGATGGGTGGAGAGGGGGCAGGGGGGTTTGCGTAGGTGGGTGGACGGGATGGGGTTTTACTGCTTATCACAATCTTGTCATGCAGCATCTCTAGATCGACACAGACAAGATGAGTCCCCATCTTGAACCATCTATGAAGCAACCTACCCTCAATCGTCACACATCAAGCCATATAATTCAATATCAAGTATAAATCCATCTCGAATGCCCGTCAAATGAAAAACACGAACAAGACACCCCCCTCACATACATCATCACGTCAGGTCCTCCATTTACAACACCACCCCATAAGCCTCCTCCCCCGCCCCCCTCCAAACCCTCTCCTTCTCCCTTTCTCCCATACCCTTCCCCTCCATCCACGCTTCCACAACGCTCCTCCACAGTTTCCAGCTCCCCTCCTCTCCCGTAGGCCCACCCACATTACAAACCGGCCAGTCACTTCCGAACATGACTCTGCCTGGGAAACACTTGAAAAGATGGTCTAGGAAAGGAGATAAGGCGGTCAGGATACTGGGAATGTCGGAGGGAGTGGGTGAGACGGTAAATTCGTTGAAGGCGCCTGAGAACTTCATGTAGACGTTGGTGTCGGATGAGAGGGTGGACATGGTTGAGAGCCAGATGGGAGAGGGGATGGGTGAGGTAGGGGAGAGGGGGGGTTTGGCCAGGTGGTCTGGGACTTGTGTTAGTTGAGAAGTCCGTAGCATGTCATGTGAGAATGGGCAAAACACCACGGTGTAGGTGTGCAGGAAAAAGGGGAAGACATATACGTACTCAACACAAACTTGACCCTCCTCCCATCTCCATCTCCTCCTCCCTCCTTCTCCTCCCTCTCCCTAACAGTCTTGATCAACCTTCCCACCGCCTCCATAGGCTCCGTCCCATCCCTATGATTATCAACGCCCACATCAAAACACCACGCCTGGCACCCGTCCCTAAGATCCTTCAACCGGAAAAGATTTCGCACCCAGTTCTCTTCTCCATCCCTTAACATTTTAGCAACAGCCCCCTCCCCCTTTCCTTGTAACAGATACCTCCAACCCTTAATCCTCTGCCAGAGCTCAGGACCAGCCACCTCTTCAACAAGATCTAAATACAAACTAAACACACGCGGTGAGAGATGGAAAGGCGCATACACAACAACCCCCTTCATCTTCCCCGCTTCATCAACTGTAAACCCATCACCTTCATCCGGCGTCCCCTCGACTATCCTCCTCAGAAACTTGACCTCCTCTAGTGGCTCTTTCGCCCACTCCCTCAACTTATTCTTCACTCCCTCATCACTATCAGACTCTTTGATACTTGGCTGCGCGGAGGGAAGATACCGATCAGTTTCTACGTATATAAATCCCGCGGGTTGTGGGGATGTAATGGACAAGTAGTCTGATATGCCGTGCCGTTTGGAGAGGTGGTGGCCAGGGGTCATCCAGCCATGGTTTGAGGCTGATGTTGCGGTTGACGGCCAGAGGTGGATGTGTGTGTCTAGAATGGGTATGTCTTGAGATGCCATTGTGGGATTGGTTGGTAGGGTGGTCGGGCCGCGGGGCGTAGTGTTAGGGAGGCTGATGTGGCTGGGGAGGCTTTGGGACGGATGTGTTTAAAGGGGTGTTTTTTCTTCTTTTGGTTGTAGGCCCAGAAATCTGGTGGTTGGATGTTTTGTTGAATTGATATGCTATACTGAGTACTGTGGTGTTGTAATGCGGGGAGATGCTTTCGGTTGGCGGGGTAAGTGGCTCCGAGTATAGATTGTTGTACCAACAAACGCTACTTCTTCACGCAGATCACGGTTGATTCTGATTCATGTTGTTTGGATTTGGACGTTTTCGTGTCTGAAGACGTTTAGTTTTTCCTATCAGAGAACTTGTCGTCTACAATGACCCAATAGCAGTACTAGTAATGGACTTGCAGTATTGATGAGCAACATGCATTCGGACTACTCGAACTCAAAGCTATTGGAGACGACAAGATCTGTTATTTTGATTGATATGAAGCAAACTCAAATGGCTAGGAAAGACCGTCCGGCTTGGCCGCCCTTCATCACGATATGGCCGGTGATAAATCAAGGCAACGTACAACGTATCGACGATTTCCAGCCTCGGCAGCTTGATGCCGGAACACATGCTTCGTATCCTGCAGATGATATACCGGAGTGCACGACCGTTGGTTCTAGACACATGCAAGACGTGCATCTTGGCATCACAACAGGAGCGCAGTACATACCACATACAAAGCAGAACCCACATATTCGTACACCTCACCAAACGCGCTCCACGGAGGAAACGTACAGCAATTAGGCGTCCCCTGCACGCACGACGCCGACTTTGACGTGGTCTCAGAAGGCAGCTCGCCTCGATCGTGCAGTGATAGGCGCTTAGTCGTCCCGCGCTTCCCAGCCACAAGGACAAGTGTCAAACTCAATGCCTATGAAGCCGACGGCAATTGTGGGGTAGCCATAGGCAAGAGGGTACGAATATACTTTCGCTTGGAAAGCGAGCGCGGGTGCCCATCGATCCTGGTGCTATTGCCCTTGATTACCTCTCACGGTACAGTAATTCCCGTGAAGGTTCGGAAGCGAGGGAGGGGTAAGCGGAGCAAAGAGGGCCGGAGAAGCACCGACACTGCCAGGCGCGCAGCTCAACAAACAATTTTCAGAAGTCGTGCATATGTGAGGCTCTGCGAAGGTCACTTTGTTTCCGTGGAGCGTGGCATGTGACTGGGGAGCCTGCTTACTGCATCTGCCGAAATTCTTGTATCGGCAGCGCGCAGCATGCGCGAATTAGATGTATGGCCGAAGCTGTCAAAATCTGTGGTGGCTGAGCGTCTCCGATCCTATTAATCTCAGCATTTAGTCAGCTCCACCACTGTCAGCAGGACCCTCTCTGTATTTGCAAAAGAGAGGGTCTGCCGATGGACCTTCGCCTGTTGGTCTCCAACATCACCTCAGCGCTTACCAATATAGTGCATTATGGCACACTTTGCTGAGCACTAGTTGTTATTGTACCCACACCCGTTTGCCCATCATCCGCCAGTATCTATCAGCGAGTGGGCCTAAGACCGAAGTAGCCCTTTACAGATACTATGGGAATGTCTGGCGGCCTCATCCCGCGATGTATGACGTGAGGTGTTGAAAGCTGACTCGTGCGGCGCCGAACGCCTAAATCACAATCAAGGACCGAGAGGCCGTCCGGCTGTTCTGATCGTGAAAGCAAGAAGAGGGTGGGGTGAAAAGTCTGGATGCAACGAAAGTAGCCGTGATTGTGGAGAAGACAGGCAAGACCCCTGATGTCTCTTGACGCCGAGTCAGCCACGGCTCAGTCAGGATGCACGTCATTTTAGCGCGTTTATAGCCGTGGAGTAGAGGCATGTGTTGCGGCTCGCTCGGTTCAAGAGACCGATACTTAGGGAGTGGACTATAGATCATGTGTTCTTGTGGCTGATGATATAGGAATGCGGCTGTGTGACGATGCTAATCTTGGTTACGCGATGTTTGACGTGCAGCTGCAGGGACTCGCTATCATAGATGGTGTTCCAAGGTTGCTGTGCGGAGTGACAGTACAGTCATGTGAGGATGTCGTGCGACGTCGTCATCTAAGATCGACGAACCATGGAAAAAGAAAAGCGCCGGGACCCGTAGCGGACGACGGACGAGGCTTGATCGGATCTACTCTACCAAAGTCGCACCGAGCCTAAGAATGGCTAGTAAGGGTTCCCAAAAGGCCACCTATATCTGCGGTATTAAACGACGCGCAAGCCGGTGGAGCTGGAAGGAGTAGGTTGAGACGATGACGATGTCATATATGGTATCTTCCCCACATTACGACGTTGCAGCGTTCCTGGATACAAACCGTTTCGGGCAGACTGGCCAGATCGACCTCGTGCACGTGACTTGTGCCCCGAAGATGAAAGCTTTTCTACTAGACATATCCGAAGATATGCCGCGACGAGCAGATTCCGGCGATAACTGTACCGCAAACGTTAGAGGGACCTGACTCGAAATGATTTGCAGCTCGTGCTTGCTTGCCGCTGGATCTCGGTTCACGACCGGCACGGCGCGACGCTACCTCTGGCGCGCCAGTTCAAGGCCCATACTGACGGAGAGAAGTTGTTCTCACAATTTCGCAACCGAAATCCCCAAACAAGCACGGCTAAGTTTCGGTGTTGTTGGAGATTGCTGATGATGTAAAGATTATGTATTGGTTTGGTTGAACAAGTTTGTGTGCCCGTGTCGAACTTGGAATATTGCTGCCGGTATGGAGCCGCGATCGATTCAAACGCACGCTCGGAGGAGGCTCCAGCATTTTGTCAGACAATCATGACACGATCATGACCAGATCCAAAACTTGCATGATAAGTAGCCTCAAACAACTTATGGGGTAGATCTGGGCCTTTTGGAACTTAGGCTAGACGTCTGATGTCGTCAGAGGGCCAGCATCTTTAGAGGCTAAGAGAGTCGACAGGGACTCCGCAAATACACAGTCTTTGCTGTCGCGGTAATAGCCAACATGGCCTTAGCGCAGTGTATCCTGGCGAGGATGAAGTGGGTATTTGTACGCATTGCATGACCGCTCTGGGCCCCTTGCTTCAAGATATACGAGTAATTTGGACCTTCGCGCATAAGTTCCCTGAAGTGAGATAACTGGATGGACGAGAAGTGATGTAAAGATTTTTGTGTGATAACGTGCATCCCGACAGCGTGTCTCGCGCGTGAAGCGAGATGTGCAGAGTTTTCGCCTTCGACCCAGCTGTTTGGACAACGTTTCGGCTGCTGACAAGCAGGATCAAGCGAATGTCAAATGTCCGGACTTGTAAACTGATTTCGCTGCCATCATCAGGCATTCCGGCCCATGTCGTGTAACGTGGGGAGCAGATAGGTTGAGCCATCTTTCAAGCGTGTGTATTGAGCATTCATTGTCATCTCGATTGGAGATGTTCACTGCCATTTTGGCTAGTGCGTGGCGCTCGCCCAGTCTGCACCTGTGCAGTTGTAGTACTACTGGCAGGCCAGACACCAATGGCAATGTTCCGTCCGGTATTGGTAAATGCTCTGGGACACGGCACGCGAGTGTCGAACTGCAAGTCCGTGCCTACAGCTGTCTGCAGCGTGTTGCATCGGGGATGCGGCACAGATGCTTGCGACAGCTTGGCTACAGAGTATCAATTTACATGTGTGCTGTTCGATGCCTGCTGGCCCATTTGCTGCGAATGCTACGTACGCAGTGACAGGCAGCTATGACGAGAGGTGGAGAAATGGGTCAGGCGTCGCGCCGCAGACAGCGCCAGTCTAGCGTGGGAGCTTGGCTCTGGACACACAGGCCTGCGGGAGCGGGATGACCAGCATAAGGTTTGGACAAAGGGTCTCTTCCGTGCGATTTGCTGGCTCGCTAGAAGACCAGGGCTCATGCATCTGTCATCCGTCATCGTCCCTGTTGACGAGACGCAGAATTTGTGTCGTGGGTAGGGAAGAAAATTGCCGCAACGCACGATGATGTTTGATGAGGGCCAGCGATGCAAGTGTGCATGAGAAGTTCGGCGCCGGCATGGTTTCCTTGAAGCTTCAGCTAGGACGTGCAGCATGCAGGCCCGCTTGAGTGGGCAGCTTCGTTGGTGGGAAGACCTGTGGACGCCATCGACTTTTCAGCGCCATCGGATCGCGATAGGGGAGTCGAAAGTGCCAGAACAACGCTGACCCCCAGAGCTTACTGCAGCCGATACTGGACGGAATTTACTGCTGCAGCAGAGGAGAGGCGCATTTGGCGTGGTAGAAGGCCAGCTGCGAGAGTGACATTGCGCAAAGCCACAGATTAAACGATGCTGCGGGCCATGGCCGAAAGCGGAGATACGAGGTAGTTCCGAGACTTGGGGAGTGGGTTCTTCAATTCCCTTATCCCGTAAACCGAGGGGTACCTAGGTACCTGCCCTTCGCACCTGCCGTCTTTGAGTGGTTCGCGTCGGGAGTATTGCCTACCTATGCTCTTCGTAGTGCGCCCGTCTCAGATAACGTGCCACTATTTGTCTCGAGGCGGCCCAGACTCCCACATCTTTGCCGTAAACGATGAAGCAGGCGATGTCCTCGATGCGGGTGATGGTTCGCGCTACTTGTAGGCCGTGCAGCGCGGGTAAGACGCCTAAGACGGCTGACTAGGGGGTCGTGTGTTGCTCGGGAAACAGCTGTGATGTTGGGATAGAGTTTTTGTGCCGCGGTTGCACAATCGTGAGACGTGGAGCCAGAGCAGTCGCGGCTGACCACGCGCCTCGGGGGAAGGCAGGAGCGAGCTGCGACGTTGAAAGTTGAGGAAGGCACCAAACAGAGCGGCTGTAATAACGGTCATCATCATTGTCATTTGTTGTGACTTTTGCGTAGACTACATGGTTGGGTATTCACCAACACGGCGCGTGGAAAGACGCTGCAAATTCGACCATGGCCGTAAACTCCTTGAACACCTTGCATCCAACCTGGCCCATTTTGGTATCCGAGAGCTGCCACGCTCAATAGTAGGAAACAACACAGCGCTGCTCTACCATGCGTGTACTGGTAGATGCTATGCTTCAAACTGACATGCGTCTAACATTAATGCATCCAAAAACGCGCGGCCGGGGCCTGGAATGCCGGCCAGAAAGGGAAAAATCGTCGTCTAATTCATCATCGGAAAACCGGCGCCTCGCTCGCGAAGCACGCGTCCGCCTGGTGGAGGCGTCAAGGGAGGGGTAATTGTCGCCATCGGCGGGATAGGTAACATCCTGATGTTGTCGTCGGCATCTGCACCCTCGCGAGTACCCCATGTGGTCTGGTAGCAAGCCGTCAGCTACGTTGAACAGAGCGCAATGAATGATTCATGACATACCTCTGTCACGGTGATGCAGCCGTAGAGCTTGATCAGGTTGTGAAAATAGCCGAAAAGAATCGAGATCGGGACGAAGCGGACGTCGCCCGGGTTTCTTAACAAATGGGGAATTAGCTTGATCGTCTTCGCGAAGACCCAGTGTGCGAGGAACAGCGCCCAGAAAAGGTTGCGCTGCCAGTCCTGCGCATGGGCTTGCTTGTCATCCTCTGCTGCGTAGTATCCTGCCTCCGCCAGCGCGAGGTAGACTGAGACGAAGAGGGCGCAATCGAGGAGGAAGGCCCATTGCGTAAGCGTGGTTTGGAAGACGGCATAGAGGGACCATGGGTAGTTCTATTACGCAAGGATTAGCAAAGGTAGTGCGAATCGGCGAAGTCAAAAGAGGGGCTGGCTTGGCGGGCGTCCAACAACGCGAAATCTGTGCAAATATTGGAAACTAGCGGCACTCACCATCCACATGTAACCCTCCGTCAGGCTAGTCAGATTGCTCCTCCAGTTGGAGCGGACCCATCGCAGACATTGACGAAGATATTTTGAATCGTCCTCGAGCGTCGTCTCGACTTCGCATTCGCGATGGTTTTGCATCTGGATCTTCCAGTTGTGTGAGAACAACCATCGCGTGATGAAGTTGTCGTCGTCGGCGTTAAGAAAGTGATCGCTGCCCCATGTCTCGTGCGTGAAGCCGT
This sequence comes from Alternaria rosae, assembly GCF_020736505.1. Classification (NCBI taxonomy): domain Eukaryota; kingdom Fungi; phylum Ascomycota; class Dothideomycetes; order Pleosporales; family Pleosporaceae; genus Alternaria; species Alternaria rosae. The sequence continues at coordinate 417,508 of NW_025763582.1, forward strand.
AGGTAAAATTGGGGTCTTGCAGGATCTCGGATCGGTAGGCAACGGCGCGTCCAGACAGGCACGGCAGGCCACCATCTATCCAGTTGCAGGCGGTGCAGTCAAAGTTCCTCCTCACCAGGTAGATGGCACCCAGGAACTCCCAGATGTTGGAGCGGTTGAAGCGGCGGATTTGCTGGTTGGTTCCAACACCCCCGACAGATGGGTCCTCAAAAGGAGCGAGAATCCACTTGGTAAACTTCTCCGGTAACCATACATCGTCGTCAAGTAGAAGCGTGATCTTGGTCTCGACCTCGGGAATGGCCCGGCATAGCTGTCGACGCTTGTTGGCCTGGCTGACGGATAGAACTTGAATGATCTTGGGGCTACCCAGCTCTTCTACCATCTGGTACACACGCTTTACTCGCGAGTCGGGTGTGACGAGGAGGAGGCTCAACGGCTCGAGACGGTATGCGCTTTGAACCGTCTCTTTCAGTTGTTGCAGGTTTTCGGCAACTGTTGGGATGATGACAGTCATGTCCTTTGATGTGATGGTAGGGTCGTCGACAGGCTTCATGGGTGTGTACGTCCAGTTGCTCGCCAGGTTCACCCATAATCTGACATATCGAAACAAACTGTGGTAGCGAGTCAGTGTCGTCCAAAGTGCGGGGATGGCTGCCAGTGGCAGCCATGGTAGACATACAAGAGAGCCAAAAAGATACAAAACCAACTCCAATTGGGGAACAAGGCTAATGGAAAAGGGAACATTGTGACGGCCAACGAGTGTGGTAGTGCGGAACGTGAACTACGACGGTGGACGGTAAACGAAGATCACATCGAATGGTGGGAGTGAAAAGCCGCTTGCATCGGGGAAGCAGCGGAAGTGACAGGTATTTAAACAGATGCTTGCGAGCGGGCTAGGGCGGCGAGGACATGTTTCGCTCCCGGCGCTGTTTAAGCTGCATGAGATTCCCTTAGCAGACTTTGGGGTAGTGTGAACATGGCTGGAGCATGAGGTAGTTGCGAAATTCCAGTAGTGACCAGGGTGTGTACGAGTCGGGAATAGCAGATGCGCCCACTGAGCTCGAGCGTCATGCTTGGATCCCGCCAGCCGTTGAATCGCTCGCATATTCCTAGCCACCCTAGCTGCAGCGCTTTCAGGGATCGACTGCATCGTGGTGCATTGCTGACAAGGGCCCTCATTGTAACCGCCCCGCGGTCGCTCCGGTGCTGGTGCCGTTGGGGCACGAGACAACACGCCTCCCCACTACTCTCACCTCATCGCGCCATCCACTACGGCGAATCTTGACATGCCTTTGCCATCGCCCACTGGTCCTCCTGACGCCGCCAGCTCGTCGATACGAAGCCGACGCGCGGGCTATGAACGATGCGGCTGATGATCGATGGGTCCTGGTCAATATGTGACCCCGCTTGGCGCCAGACCATCTGAGATCAATGGCTCTAGGCCTGAATTGCCCACTCTCTCCTCTTAGAGTCCCATGCACTAGCCGCTGCAAGCGGACCTTACCAAGCGTGGCGCAATAGCGACGATAGGCGCTTCGTTACCCTTTGGCGGCAGGGCTGGCGTCTCAATCTTCCGTTTGTACATGCTTCCGGCACGGCTAATTACTTATTACCACTCATACACACTCATGCTGCGGCAGCCCTCGTTGTTGTGTCGCTGCCGCTGACCATCGGGAAAAATTCTGGGGCTGTTCACTTAATTTACTCGATTGCCCATTCTCTGTAGCCGAGCACCTGCAACAGCGACGGCTCGCCACGGTGTGTCGCTGCTAGAGCAGCAATGCCATGTGCCTCGCCGGTCCGTATTGTTGGCGTGCTCCGTCCCTCTAGACACTAGTAGGCTGTATTGGTCGTACGTTGACCGATGGCTTTTTCGTCGGAGACATTACCGTATACAGTAGCGAATTGCCTGGACTTACTGCTATGTTGCTTCAGGTTGACTGTATTTATTGTCTTTGTCCCGCTGGACCAGAACAATGGAAAGGTACCTGCACCGGATGAAGACGTACAAGGTCCGGGTACGCATGCCTCCAAACTCAAACGTCGTGTAGAACGCTGCAGAGACGGGGTTTATACCATGCTTATGCAGATCCAGTCGTCGGGCCGCGGGAAGCCATACGCGCATCCAATTACCTGACTGTCAACCATGTAAACGGCTTGCTGCTGCATACTGCATGTAATTTACAAAGGTGGGTGGGCGTCCAGCATGCGAGCGATCGAACGAAAGATGGGTCATGGCTGTTGGCGCTTCCCTGCATGAAGCCCTCCCTTTCGGTCCCGTCAACGTCTACATCCGGCTTTCAGATGAGCAGATGTAGACTGCGTGTCTTGTATCCTTGACCTTGTGGGTGAGTAAATCACATTGATGCCCAACGCCTACAAAAGATTGCACAATGCGCAGAAAGGAGCATTGATCTTGGTGGATCATCATGCCAGTATCGCAAGGCGAAAATCACACCCCACGGATACTAGGTGACAGCTGTCAGAATATTCTCGGTTGTTGCGTCATTAAGCAGAGACACGGGCAGAGAGGATCCTCCACATATTGCGGATCGCTTGCCGGTTCCTCGCGAAAGCCAAAGCCATACACGAATGTACAACATGCTAAGCGCTCCCGCGCCACAGACGAACAGGGTCCAGCGCCATGGAGCCTCAACTACTATCAAGACCGACCAGGCGGGCTTTCGCTGTCGAGATCTAATGCATCCAAGAAACACTTTCCAGTGTAACTGAAGTGACAACAGATCCGTATTATTCGACAAGCCACGCTATCAATACGACGTACGAGGCGGCGCCTTGGTAGATCCATGTTGGAGAATACTGTCATGGGTCTACTCAGTGAGAGTCGTAGTAAGGTACTCGACTACCAGGTTGAGCGGCCAAGATCTGAGACACATCTCGCTAGTGTTCAGACGAAGACCTGTGAAAGTCGACTAGCACCCTGTAGCCGTCACACAGATTTGCTCTAGTCAATTGGAAGGTGGTACAAAAACGTCAACCCTTCGGTTGGCGTTCAGTGATGATAACGTAAGGTGAATTGATGAACTCTTGGGCAAAAGTAGGCATGAGATGGCGATTTGAGCATGAGCTTGAATCGGCCTCGAATGAAAGCTATCCTCAGCTATGGCTGTCTCATCCGACCGGAAATTGGGTATGTTGCTTATCTGGTACGCTGTTGAAAGTTCATCGAATGTTGGACAAGGCTGGTGATGGCCTTGATGCCTTCCACTTGCCCGGAGCTTGGGTCCGCGGACAAAGTGTGTAGTTTCTTCGCCATGAGATGTCGCAGCTGACTACACAAGTAAAGTTTGAAGGCTTGCATCGTCTGAGGCTTTTCTTGCTGGAGCTGCAACCTCTCAACAGAAGACGTCCAGATGACCTTCCCGAAGATCGGGTTTGCTCTTGCCATCTCACCATGTGCACCCTGAACGGGGGTGACCAGGAGCGAGATCTTGGTGTCTTCTTGGAGGGCGTAATCATAGATTCAGCTCGGTCATCGGTTTCCAGCGGTACCTTCGCTGTCTCAGTGTCTCTGTGAACGGTATGTTCAGCCAAGCCGTTCCTATGGTATTAGTGTATAACTTTCGTCGGCGATACCTGCCACACTCAGCTGGATGATGATAGCGTTCTTCGACTCCATGCAAGGAGTGTTTTGGGGAACCGCCATTGCCTCTGGGTACGGAGAGGGGCGCAACCGACCCAGGAAACCGACCTGAAAAGGCATACCAAAGTGCGCGCGTCTTGCGTGCTTTGGGACTCACTTCATTGAAAGACGTAAGCGTGCTACCAAAGCAGTATGGTAAGACAGCAAAGGCGAAAGAAGTGGGCTGGTAACGGATCGAGGCGGGTCAAATGGTGGTGGTGGTTGCTTGCCTGAAGCTACAACAGCTTGAGATCGACTGAGAGACTAGCGCCGATCAGTCACCTGGGCAAATGAATGCCCTATCGTACTCGCCAACACATGATCCACAACCCTCCTGCACTCAACGACGCGTTCAGTCAAGCGTACGGATGTATGCTAAACTTAACAGTGTATCAAATGTGGCTACAGTCTCGTACGATGCTTGACCTTCCGCGCGGGGGCCAGGGTCATGCGAGTCCCTGGAGGACGCTAGCGACGCGCTAATCAATCGTGCTGATCGCCAGTCCCGAAGCGCTCTCGACCTGTTCCCCACACACTCACACCACCTCTAGCCGAGCCACCTATGCAGGCCCTCACACGTCACTACGTATTGTGCTTTGAGCGGTAATACTGCCCGGACGGCGACACAGCCTAAGCAGTCGTGCGATACAGTTGTGCGGCGCGAAAATCCGCCCATGGGTATGTCGCTGAACATTCTTTGCAGGCTACCAGTTGCGACACTGTTGGACGCGTCATATTACTTGGAACACATCCCGCACTGCCGGAGATTAGAGGCCACTATAATCCGACTAGGGTTGGGGGCTATAGCGATGTCCTTATCCATATTCTGTACTGTATGCGGCTGCCGACACCTGATCCCAAACCCGCCCAGATAGCTTATGTCCTTGTGCATAGCCATGGCCCTTCGCGAACGGTGTGAAAATTATTTAGCTGCATAAGCTGATCCTTCGGAAGGAAGGTAGAACAAAGACCTTGAGTTTCTAGTCTTTGGCATCTACAGTCATCTTTGCGGACATTCCAACAAGGCACACCCCTCCAAGCGCCTCTGTTGACCATCAAGCCACTCGCTGCCACGGGACGAGTACCAATAGCTTCTACGCATACTTCGATTACGTCGAAATATACAAGACTGCCAAGTGAAGCGAGTGGTCGTCTAATAGGACTTTGGTCGATCTCTGATGTCGTGCATAAGCCACGGTACACCAGAGTGGTCGCTCACGGCAGCACGTGCTAGGAACGTCTTTCGGATTACACCCTCTCTCATTCGCATCAAATGATCCACCGCAAATTTCATGCAGACAGCAAATTCGACCGCAGGCCTGTATAGGCGTTACCCGCTCGTGGCGCTGCTATCTTGTGACGATAAGCACACCTGATAGGACAATTCTTTGTTCGGCCATGAATCAAGTACTGGCGAGCATGTATGCTAATCCCAGCATTCATATCACACTGATTAAGATTAGGCATTTCGAGACTGCCTTGCGGTTCATCAATCAAAGTGCAACATCTCATATCTACACTAAAGAGCCATGCAATGGACTTCCTTCTATTTCTGGGAAGATTGCAACACAATTGCGTAAAGATCGGTGCGAAATTCTTTCACGCATAACATCCGACAAACCCTAGAGGTATAGCTTGACTGTATCCCAGATACTGCGTTGTCCTGGAACACCGTGTAACGCGATATGGACCGTCCGAAAATAACCAATCTTCGAAATCTGCCGATCATATGAAAACGGAATCATTCCATCGGAACGCACTAAGAAGCACTTACGCAGTTCATGGTTCCAGGTACATCCGCGCATTGCACACGTACGGGGATGTTCGGTGCATCTAAATGGCCCCATGCAATTCTGTTGAGATGTGTAGCATGCACGAACTTCAGATGCTGTGCGTACCCTAGGCCTGCGCCTTGCCGCATGCACGCCATTATAATCCCTTACTTGACCTGCATTGCAGGCCGAGGACTGCGTTTCGGCTACCCTGGTTCGCATACAGAATTTTACCTGCTGAATATACCTAAACGGCAAGTCGATACAACGCAAGAGAAAGATTGGTAAGTACGTCGGTGATGAGCTAAATAGGAATGTGGCACGAGACTCCATGTTATCATGTCAGCCCTGGAATACTGTTCAAATTAGCGTATTATTGCGCTCTATCGAAAGAACTGAACTGCGAAGGACAGCCAGTCAAAAGAGTTGAAACAAGTCCGCGTAATCACAGACGGGTGTGGTAAACTACTCGATTATGGTTACACGACTGCACCGGCGACAGCCCACGTTTCTTGGCTTTCTGGTGTGGACACGACAGCGGCAGCCATACGATCCTGCTGCTACCCGTATCCGTACGCCTCGAAACGCCTCGAACCGCCCTACCCAGCTGAAAGGTTAGACGCGGTAGGCGACCTTACCAGTCATCGGTCCGGAACAATTCCATGAACAGACATTGAGCCTTCCGAACTCGAGACTTTGACTCATCAAACCACATAGGAACGCATGCACGGAAAGTTGCAACATGCGGAAATTCACGCTTGTAATCACCTCTGGACAGGTGAGTGATCAGGCTGTGAGATGCGGGGTGGTGCAAGCGCCACCCACCAGGCCCATGTTATCTGTGAGGCAGCGTGAGCCGAGTAAGATGTGATTGGATCTCCCCCACGGCTCGGAGCTGATTGCACAGTCAAGAGTGTCTGGCTCTATGAACCAGCCCGCAGATGGATAAGTCAATACAGTTCTCGCCCGCTTCGACCATGGTCCTCAGCACCCATCTTTTCTCGTTCTACCGCGGCGTTCCACCACAGCAGTACTCTGCCTATTTCCTCCGACGTATAAGCTCGCTGGCCACTCAGCCAGGAAATTGTTGCCAGCTGCGTCAGCTCGTGGTCACATCGCTCGTTAATAAGACCTTTAGGGATTGGAGTCCGGAGTAAGAGGCCGACCGGGAATGAGCTTCATAGCGCGGTTCCGCAAACTGACACCGATCGGGACGAGGGACCCGACGACTTTGAGTGGGCATGGAGTTGAGGACCGCCGTCGCACAAGGCTCGTATGCCTTCACACCCTTAAAACAACAGCGTGAATGCGATGAAGCACTAAAATCGGGCCGCATCAACGACAGCCTTGCCGTGTTTAACGTCCCCAAGGCCAGATATTCGGGATGTACGAACCGGTGACATGCATCAAGAGACCAGACTGCTCTCTCGATCGACTCTGGGTAGGCCAAGCGACTACTGGGCCGAGGCTGGCTTTCGAGGTAGATCTCAGGGTGTCGGCCCTAAGCGAAGTACAACAGCAGTCGAGATGTACGCGGACAAAGGAATTCCTTGTCCGCTTCTGCAAGCCACAGATGCAGGACCGGAAATGCTTTTTCCCGTCTCCTGCACTGCTGCACGGGATTATGTTTGCTTTTTGGGGCTATGCGAGGGTGAGGAATGCCATGGACCCTAATAGAGCAGGACGGCAATACTCCAACATTAGCCATGGGTACCATACCCGCGATGATATTTCGGTCAACTTTTCCGTACCACTCGTTGTTGACGAGGTCTCTAGTTTGGCGAGTGGAGTAGAGATGAGGACGAGCAGTGAGAACCAGTCGAAAAAGCAATCACGATGTGTCCTTGGTGGAAGTCTCTCGATGCCGAACTCACTTATCATGCACGGAAGCGAGACAAGTCCATTAACTTGTCCTTTCCAACCATTCCATCATTTGTCAAGCTATGAAGAAAATAACACAAAACCCGGAAAGCTACACACGAACCTGCAGGCACATCTCTAACCTACAAGAGGCTTGCTAGCCAGACCCCTGGATTTCTGAGCCTCCCCAAACCCTTCCAGCCTACATGCAGAGTCTTGCGGTTCCTCTAGCTAGGTCCAAGAGAAGACCATGCTCTTATCTGGCTGTTTTCAGTCTCATGATATAAAATCTCTGTATCTGTCGAGGATATTCCAGCGGTGACAGTCAAGATTTTCCTGTATATTGTGGTAGTAGTTATATCCTACAGTGGAAATACAGAGAAAAGATCGTACCTACTAACTTCTTGGACTAAAACTTCGACTTGGTAAGATAATCTGAAGTGTAGGGAATAGAAAGCATGTGTCGTGCCTTCATCTTTGCTTTTATGAAGTGACACTTTCTATTATCGTATATGAAGGTGTGATTGTAGGTTATGCAGCGAGCATCGACAATTTACACACACACACACACACACACACACACACACACACATTCAGCCACATGAACAGAACATCTAGATATCAAAACTCGGGTTAAGATACAAGTCAAATACACATGCATGAAATCTCCTGTTTAGAAAACTTCCAAGTCCAACATAAAAACCGCGGAACATCACCATCCACTCACATCGACATGTAATGTTTTGAAGCCAAAAGTCTTACACATGCTATTCTCACACATTTCATATCAACTACTCTTAATAGTCCGTTGCGTTTAATCAAACCCCTCAAACCCACTCTCATCCCCACTCCCTCCATCCCCGTTCTTCTCCCCCATCTCCCTCCTCTTCGCCGCCTCCCTCGCCCCTTTCCTCTTATTCTCAATCTTCCGATCATAACCACTCTTACTACTAATCCGATCCACCTTCGCCCCCTTTCCATCTTTCGTCTTTGCACCACCACCAGCACGTCTGGCTTCCACACCCCTCCTCTTAAGTTGCTGTCGATCACGCTTACTAGGCGTAGGCAACGCATCCAACAACCACTGTTTCACACATCCCTCGCCCTCACCAACCCCCCTCAACTTCTCACTTGCGCGAATCACGTTCGCAATCAACTTAACATACGGAATATCGTCTTGCGTATAAAACGTCACTGCGACGCCTCCCTCGCGGCCGGCACGCCCGGTTCGACCGACGCGGTGGACGTAGCCGGCGGCGGAAGAAGGGACGTCGTAGTTCACCACGCCGTTTAAGCCGCGGAAATCCACGCCGCGGGATAACAAATCCGTTGTGATAAGAACCCATATCTCGCCCTTTCTAAACCTCGTCATAATGCTATCCCGCGCAGACGAACTTAGATCCGCATGTAGTACCGCGATTCGGCTACTACCGCCTGCTTCAGGCGGAATGTCGTACAGGAGTTCAGAATGGAGAGCGATGGCGCGCGGGATGGTTTGTGTGAAGACAAGGAATGGCGGGCGGAGGGTGGGCGTGGAGGTAGAGGTGAAGACGGAGGTTGGGTGGAGGAGTTGGCGGAGCCCGAGGAGCTTGCCTTGTTCGGTGGCGGCATAGGTTAGTTGGTGGGATATGTTTGGTATGGCGGAGTCTTTTAGGCCGACGACGAGGCGGATTAGGGGGGGCCGTGCGGGAAGGGTGGTGGATGAAGCGGTTGCGGGTTGATCGGACGATTGGGAGGTCGATGAAGTCGAAAGGGCGTTCCAGCGGTCATTCAATGTAGAGGTTGTTAAACTGTCGATATTAGAGCCCATTGTTGCGGACCAGAGACCGATTCGTAGCTTCAGATTCGTGCAAGCGTTCCATATCGCGAGAGTTTGTTCGCGGAAGAGAGGATCAAGGAGGACGTCTGCTTCGTCGAGGACAAGCTGGGATACACTGGGGATACCCGTGACAGTACCATCCTTGCGCTTCAATGCGTTCAGCAGAGCGAGTGGTGTCGCAACCAAGATGGCCGCCTTCACAAGCTCTGCTCGTCGACTAGCTTGCTTCTTCTTTGGTGTAGCCATCTCCTCGTCGTCAGACTGAGACTCTTCTTCGTCGTCCTCTGACACTTCAGCTTTCTCTCCATCGTCTCGCGTCTCTACTTCTGGCTCCTCCACGACTCGCATACCCTTCCTCATAAGTGTAGCCTTGACCGCCGTACCCTTCGCCAACTTTCTCGCTTCATTAACAATCTGCGCAGCGAGTTCTCTCGTAGGAGCAAGAATAATGGCGCGAGGACCCTCTTTCGTATCCGCAGTCTTGCCCTCAGCAAGCAGAGAATCGATGATCGGTATCAGAAACGCTATCGTCTTCCCACTACCCGTCGGCGCCACAGTCAAAAGATCAATGTCCCCATTATACTGAGCCCCAGACAAGCCCTCGACATCTTGTGTAGCCCCGTTCGACTCCTTGCGACCCTTCTTGCTCAGCAGCAACGGCAAAGCTCCAAGTTGCACCTCGGTAGGTAGCTTGTATCCCTGCTCTGCTATATTCTCCGCCAGTCGTCTCGATATACCGTATCGCGTTCGTAATTGCGCAAACGAGGTGAGGGGTTGCGGGTAGAGTGACGTCTTCGCATCCTTCTTCTTCTCTTTGACCTCTTTTTCCTTCTTCCGTTTCTTTGACTTCTTTTCTTTGACTGGCTCTTCTACTTGCGGCGCAAAGTCTTCCAGGACCGAAACCTTGAGTTTGTGTGAGCGCAGTATCCGCTTGCACTCGTCCACATCGTATGGTTCCTCTTCTATTTCCTCTGTGTCTTTTTGAAGCCTATTCTCTTCCTCTTTCTTTTCTTGCTGCTTCTGCTTCTTCCGCTGCTTCTTGGATAGTGTGCTTCCGTTCACGTCTTCTCTGCTTGCACCGCCGCCGAAGAAGTCGAGGTCGGCGGACAAGTCATTTGCGCTGGGGGATGCATCCCGTCCATTCTGCCCTCTCTTCCTCTTGCGACTGGAATTCGACGTGTCGGACGGTTGTGCTGGGTCGTCATGGCCGAACAGCTGCGGGTTTGCGACGGCGCCGGAGGAGGGAAGCTTTTGCGCGGACGAGCTTTGCGCGGCTTTCGAGGATCGCGAAAGGAGTTTGAACACGTTCATAGTGGCGGGGGATCAGGGCAGAGTCGAGAAGAGAGCGCTATATCCTGTCCGGCATGGCGACTTGGGTTTTGTTCAGACTGCAAAAGTTGGATGGGTGCACTCAGAAAAATAACTGGGCCGCGGCGATTCGGCGCAACTAGCGCCGATCATTGGAACATTCACGCAACCAGCCATGGCAATCATCATCGTTGCTTGGTACTGAAGTAGATGCATTGCCAAATAATTGCACATGTAGAAAATGGAATCTAAATCAGAGGTATGTGCAGTAAACAGTATCGGATCCCTTACATCCCGAGTGCACCGCAAACACACTTGCTCAGCTTCCCTGCCCGCCAAATCGTACAGTGTTTCCTCCCCAACCCCTCGTCGTCTTGCTCGCTACCTTTAGAACCTTTGTGCATGCTGTAATGTCGTGTCGTAGCTTCCTCAGCTCATCGCACTCAGTGGTGCTCGTCCTTCTTGGTCCTGTAGCCAACAAGCTTGAAACGGCCGATGATCTCGCCAATGGAGAAGAAGCCAATCACCTCGGCGACAACTACACCCATTGAGTACCATTGTTCGCGGGGGATGTTCCGGACTTGTGCAAGGACGTTGGCGGGTTGCTGCGAGGCGCTGTTGGCTTCGCTGGCTACACGGTTGAAGAGCGAGGTTGGGTTGCGGAGAGCGTTCAATGCGGGCTGGATGTAGTTCTGCATGGTCTGGACGGATCTGGGTAGTGTTAGTAATTTCTCCGATACTCCAGTGGGTCCAGCCGTGCTGCTTGGAGGCTTACGGTGGTTGCATGCTTCGTTGGTGGGCAATAAGCTTGCCGAGCTCGAGTCCGACCCTTCCGTAGTAGGTAGCCTTGGGGACGAGTCCTGTGATAATGTCAGCTCATAGTTCAGTTTGGAGTTTCCAGCTGCTCTGCGACGTGCGGCCATCCGTCTATCACGGGTGAGCCATGCGAATATGGCTGCGCCTGATAAGCCATGCAGAGCTGTTCGGACAAGCCAATGCACTCCACAATTGGCTCTCTCAGCTCATACTACAGCACGTAATTCGCACATCGCCAATTGATACACTCCCCCGCCGCAGAGATGGTGTGACTGACCGTTGACGAAGTTGACCATCCTTCCTACCCGTCCAGTGGCCTGCTGTGTCGCATTGTTGACGGCTTGACCGGCACCCTGTGCCGCTGAGCTCGCCGGGCTTGTGACCTTGGTGAGACCCTCTGATGCCTTTGACTGTGCCTTTGACGCGGTTTCCTTTACAGTGTTGGTGGCTTCGGCGGTCGTCGAGGCATTGCGGATGCCAGCGCGGCGGACGGCGAACGTCGATTGCCGTATGACGGCACGTGATGCAGCGAGAGACATGTTGATGCGAATTGACTGAGGGGAGATGGGGTGTCGCCGGTCGTCTGCTCGTCTCGTGAGGGTGGATGGAGCTCGGCAGTGACGCTTGGTTTTTCAGCGGAAGCGTCCGTGCGTCGTCGCCGCTTGCCGGCTCAGGGGATCAACCATGTTGCCATTACAACCTCAACAATCCCGTGCTAGTCACAATGAGGTCACATTCACTAGAGATTTGTAGATTCTTATATCATGAACAATACCGGTTTCACTCTCATACTCTATCTTCAGGTTATTCAACACTTCTCCAGTACTAAACAATCTTCTCACAACACAATCACCAACTACCATCAAAACTCCTCTTCTTCTCCTTGGGCTGTCCCAACATCTCACCTTTGATCAAAAAGTTCAGTTTCCGAATTTCAGTCCAGCGACTCAACGCGCCCAACTCAAGCACACTCATCCTTCTCATCTTACCACTCGGGTTTCCAATAACAACAGCTTTCCAGTCACTGCCCCGGCCGACCTTTTCTAGGTCTTTGAACTCTTGCCAGGCTGCCGTATCGCGGCGGGTTCCGAACGTGTGATTCGGTATGACTTGTACCGACTTGAAGCGACAGAGGACCAGTATGAGAAGAACAGTGATGCCGAAGAGAATACCCGCCGTAGTACCAGTAGACTTTTGTGCGCCAAGACTTCGCGTCATGTTGCCGCCCACCATGGTTGCGACAGCGGCGAGGACGAAAGCGATGATTTGGCTGGCGAAGATACCAGCAGTGACACGGGGAAAGGAGGTGTAGTTTGTCCTTCTTCTGCGGTCCTGGACAGCCATGCTTTGCAAGCGATGTCGCGTATTGACTCCAGGTTGCAGGTCACACGTGTCGAATGTTTCCATCATCAGACCGTGGCACTCGGCTATAGCGAGGATACTGAGGAATCCTACAGCGCCAGCGAAGATAATCGGTACAAGCCATGGTTGAGGGCACCTAGCCGACGAGATAGTGTACGCCATGCCCATCAGAGGGAGTGTGAGCGTGAAGATGGCGCGGCGGACAAGATGGCTCGACCAGGTAACTTGCTTCTGAAAAGTCATGGAGTCGGTCCGGAACGCGCTCTTCCGCTCCCGAGAGAAGATGCCGGCTTTCGTTAGAGGAATAGCGAGGAAAGCGCCAATAGCTATCGATATGACGCCTGCGCCCACCTTTGTCGGCTTCCATCGGTAGTCTCGCGACAAGAGAGCACCGAGAAGCACAATCACGAGCACCACCTGTGCGTAGATCCATCCCAGATAGAGCGCCAGGACGAGGAAGCCAGGTTGACAAAGCATCATCGTCATGAGTTTGATACCTGCCCACACTTCCTCAAACCAATACTTTGGCCCCTCGCTCTCGATGTGTAACTTCACCTCACCCCTACTCACTCGCCTTGTGATATAGTTCTCATCTCTGTCGTACACCTCGGTCACTGATCTGCGAAACGGTGCGCGTCGGGTTTCCGAAGTCATGATGTTGAGAACCAAGGCAAGAGCGAGAATAAAAACAGTGACGTAGAACCCCCATTCTGGTGTGAAATCGTCGATGATCGCAGCGCCAATCTGGAAGCCCACAGCAATGGAAGCGATCCAGCACCATGACCAGATACCCAGCCACATGCCCATGCCTCCACCATGGCGGCGGACATCATTTGCGACAAAGAACTCTTGGTGAGGATTCTTGGACTGTAATGAAGCGCCGAAGAGGTCAAGCAGTACAGTAATGTAATTGACGTTTGCGAAACCGAGGACGAGACCAGATACACCACGCGACAGCAAGAGCCCAACACGGTACTTTGCCTCTTTATTGTGGTATCCGCTTACAACAATAGCTTGAGGGAACTGAAGTGGCAAGGCAATGGCTAGAGAAGCGAGAATATAGGGCTTGCGTCCGTGTAAGAGAGGTAATGTCCAAGCAAAGAAAGTCGAGATAGCAAGTCCAGCGTAGAGTACCGCATTGCCAATAATCGTAATATGACGTTCGTCCGCCAGAGAGTACTGAATGCGAGGTACCTCACCGGCGTAGATACCAACGATGATTCCAAGTAAAGCTGTGTTGATACATGCAACACTCGCAGTCAGACGCTTCTTGCCCGTAGACCAGTTCCTCGCGATTGGTTGTCTATGGTGGTGACGGTGAAGACTGAACGTATGATGATGTGCCTGTTCCCGTACCGTGAGTTCGCCGCCATATGGTTTCGATGGTACATCATCCTCGTCGAATGAGCACTCAGTTTCCCCGAAGCCTGAATCTCTTGGCTCGGGCCGGGGCTTAGGTCGACAAACAAGCTCTGGGCTGTGGTGGCGCCGATGTCGATGCCTTGTGGAATCACCGTAGTGACGTCGGCGAGAGCGACCGCGAGACTCATCTTGACCCACAGGACGAAGGACAAAATCAACATGTTCTCTCGGAGCTGGCTGAGCGAGCTTGGGCAGAAGCAGATCGGCATGGAGGTGGTCTCGTTCGCTTTTGCGGTCGCCGAACGAACATGACGACGTAAAAGAACTGCTTTCTTTTCGCGTATTCTGATCCGAGTAGGCCCGGTCGTAAGACACTGAGGCTCTTGGTAGGTCAGCATGCAGGCGGACGTCGGGGGCGATATCATCTAGATTAGTCCGATCAACGACAACCGGTGGTATGTTGTGAGTGCGAGAAGGCGAGCTAGAAGATTCAGACACCTTCAGAGGAAGAGCAGTCGTCATGAGATATTCCGGTTCGGTGGTAGCGTCGTGTACGGCGTCTCTCGCCCCCTCGATAATCGTGTACAGTTCTTCCATTTGGCCCCGATCATCGGCAATCTCTGCAACCGCGGCAGCTTCCTGTACCATATCTTCCAAGTCCTCTACTGCGTTGCTTATCTTTCGTTTTGCTGCCCGCTCAAAGGTGACGCGGACTGGTGCTGGCTGCGTAGGAGATATTGTAACTCTAGAGATGACTGCCGGAGGCGTGCTGGTGCAGTCTGATGTGCTGGACTGCTGAAGATGATTCGGGACCGGCGCGAGACTGTCAGCGCGAGGGCGAGCATCGTGGAAATGGTTGACTCCCAGCTCGTCATCCTCTTGTTTGATGTTTACAACAGAAAGCCTCTTTTGAGGTTCATGTGACTGCGATGTGGACGTTCGATGTGCCGGCCTCAACGAAGTTACTGTGTTAGTCGCCAAAGAAGATCGACGTGTCTGAGAGAGGCGATGTCTCGTTACTGGAGATGGGCTACTAGTAGCTGTTGATGGAGCTCGACGTTCGCCTGCTGGTACCGATGAATTTCTTCGTGTCATTGGTCTGGTCGTGATAATAGGCTGAATAGTGGCCGCGACAGTTACCTTGCCGCTAGGTCGAGTGCTTGATGATGGAGACGGTTTGGGGCTCTCGTGACCATTTACAGGCGAGCTGCACGGGCTTTCCACAGTTGTGCTGTTCTGACCATCCGTGAACGTTGCAGCCACGGCCTGCGAAGTCTTGGTGTTGAGCCAAGGAAGTCTGTCAGACGTCGTCCGCATTCCAAGCTTCTTGCGCTCCGGTGCCTTCGTTGTCTTTGAGCCCGCGCTCGATGCCTTCGAGACATTGTTCTCACACTTGGTCATGTTGTTGAGTGAGCAATTGTTTGGACTGATCCTGAACGGCGACTTCGCGCGGATACTTAAGACGGCAGTTATGCGCTGATTTAAAGCTTGCCGATCGAGTTGTTAGAGGATTGAAGTGAGAAAACGGCTTAGAGGGTGAGATGCGGAATGAATATGAGACGGCCAGCTTCGACTGCCTGCAGGTAAGCGCAAGCAGGGCGGCGGAGGCGGAGGCGGAGGCGGAGGACGTAGAGGAAGTAGAAGAAGCTGGTCCTTGTAGCGATGAGACAAAAGGATGGACGGCGTGGAAGGTGTGGAAGCGATGCCGTGTGGAACGTAACATCACGAAGGTCGAGCTAGCGTTCTGTTTACTTGCCTGACGCAACTGGTCTCGGACTCGCTCTTTCCGTTGCTGCATACCAAGGGCGCCGGTGACTTGGAGGGCAAGTGCGACACTCACCACCGTTATCTGAGATCGAACCAACGGCAGTCATGACATTGCAATGCTTCTTGTATCTCACTCAAACTCATCGTTTGAAACACTGTATTACGCTATATCTTGCTAACTTCCCTTCCCCTTCCTTCCGCTCGCGACAGAGAAGAGCATTCCATATACGTCATGAAATACATAGAAGAAATCAAACGCCAGATACCCATATCATATCGTACGCCAATGTATATTTCCCCGAGAAGAGAAGGTAAAGCCTTGATCATTCGAGATCGGGTATCAAAAATGCGAAAACACGTGTTTGCGCGTCTAAATATGCGGGTGGAGAACAGATGTTGTAGGAAAAGAACATGTGTGGTGAAAAGACGATAGACGGAAGATGAAAAAAGCGAAAGGAAATCATAGCGCGAACGCTGTGTAAACAGGGAGGAGGCCCGCAGCTTTCTTGCGAACACTAGCCACCACCCATACCAAACAAATACTTGAGCTCCGACACGCTGAGCTTGGTAAGACTCTTCGAAGCATTCTCATCCAGCGCCGCATCAATCTGCTCACGCTTCCTATCCTGGATAGCAATGATGCGGTCTTCTACGGTCTCCGGCACAATGATGCGATGCACATATACCTCACGCTCCTGGGGCATGCGATGGGCGCGGTCGATAGCCTGTTCTTCGATGAAGGGGTTCCAGAAAGGATCGAGAATGATGACCTGAGATGCTTTCCAGAGATTGAGACCCGCGTTGCCAGCTTTGAGAGAGACGAGCATAACATTTTCGCTTGGGTCATCCATGAAGGCGTTTACGGCGTCGGCGCGCTCGTCCATCTTCATGCTGCCGTCGTAGCGCTGGTAGGCCAATTTCTCTCGGTGTAGAGGTACTTCGACGAGATCGAGCAAGGAAGTGAACTGAGAGAAAACCAGCGTCTTCTCAGTCGGGTCGTTCTCTTTGATCTCTTTGAGCAGCTCAACAGTCCTGCTGATCTTCGCAGACGGAATGAAGGTCTTGTCCAGGCGACGCAGGTAACGCTTCTTGGCGCTCTTGTTGCGGAGAGACTCTTTCTTGAGCTGAGCAAGGGTAAGCTTAGGTTTGGCGCGTCCCTTGCCCTTGCCTTTGTTTCGTTTGCCAGACTTCATTGCCTTTGCCTTTGACTTTGACTTCGCCTTGGACTTGGCCACAGATGCGGAGCCAAGGTTGTCGTCGTCGTCTTCCGCCTCATCGGCAACGTATTCGTCATCCTCATCATCGCCAACGACGAAGCCAGCAAGATTGCCCTTCCTGTCAACATCTACTGCATCCTCCTCGTCTTCAGAGATGTCAGAATCAGAGTCGTCTTCTTGAACATCGCCCTCCTCTTGTTCTGACAAGTCGACTGATCCAAGCCGCTCGGGGCAGTGAACCTTGCAGAAGTGCTTGTAGTCCGTGATCAGCTTGGCACTGATATTGCCACGGCAGTGTGGGCACAGGGCCGGGTTAGCCTCATCGTTGCCATCTTGAGCGGTTCGCATGGCCGGATCCATGATCTTCTGGACACACTCACCGCACACTGTATGTCCACATGGAATGAGGATTGTTGGATTTGGATCGAGATCAAGGCAAATCGGGCAATCGAAAGACTCGTTCGCCTTCAGTCGCACGACGACCTCATAACTCAATTCCCCAGCACGGCTCAAGAGGTCATCTTCAGCGATAGCCTCGGTTGCTGGTTGACTGAGGTCTTTGATGAGATGCGGATGACAGCATGCTTGGCGGAGGCGAAGCAGGAGAACCAAAACGTTAGCATAGTTGCTTGTGACAGTACCCCTCTCGAGAAATTTGTTCATCTGAAGCTGCGACTTGGTTTCTAGAGCCTTGTAGAGGGCATGTTCTTCGTCTTCAAACTCCACACTGTCGATGGCAGAGTGCTTGGGAGGAATCTTGGAAACAGGCTGCCCATCAACGACAGCGTCTTTCCGACGCCGGAGCATGGTACCCTTGATTACGATATGAAGACGGTTCTGTGCACGGGTCCGTGCTCCCGGCTGAGTGCTCTTGTAACCCTAGAGTTCGTTAGTAAAAGATCCTACCCAATGGTCAGAGTAACCTGTACTTGCCTTTGAAATGTCCATGCTGTACTTGGTCCATGTAGTATATGGCGATACCCTCAAGAAGCGAAGAAGGGGAAAAAGCTCGTCAACGCTATTCATCATGGGTGTACCAGTCATGCACAAGCGGTGTTTAGCCATGAGATCAGCGCAAGCCTTGGACGCCTTGGAGTTCCGGTTCTTAATATTGTGGGCCTCGTCGATAATGATACGATACCACATGCACTCTTGTCCCAGCAGTGCGAGTCTATCCTTGGCCTTACGGCGCATGCTAGGGTTGCGAAGCTCTTGGTCATTGGCCATCGCCTCTTTGGAAGACTCCTTTTGCTTGTATTCAGAAGTGAGGGAACCGAAGGTGGTGAGGACAACATCACACTGGCGAAGACGAGCGAAATCAACGTTCTTACCACTGCCATGATAGAGGTGAACCTTGAGCTTATGGCGAGGATGGATATGACGCTCAATCTCCTTCTCCCATTGTCGCATAAGAGCAACAGGCGCGATGATGAGTGTAGTCTTGCAGGCGGGATCCATGGGCGGATTCGCGCAAATGAGGGCCAGAGCCTGGATGGTTTTGCCTAGACCCATATCATCTGCCAGGATACTGCCTTTAGTCGCGCTGCGCTCCTTATTGAGTAGCCATGTGAGACCTATACGCTGATATTCCTTCAGAGTACAAGTCATGGTCTTGGGGGTGGGCTCTCGCTTTTCTTTGTCCTCCTCATCAACATCATTGATGCTCTGCAAGAGCTTCTCAATGTCTTCCGCCTCATTGACATTGAGCGGGAAACGGCCATACTCATCTCCGTCGCTGCTGCCTCCTCGCATGTAAAGATAGCCTGCTTCATCACGTGGCTGATAGGGGAAAGTCTGCGGCACAGCGAAATGACTACCTGGTGCACTGGGCGCGATCAGAAACTCAGCCAGCTCTTCTGGGGCCATGAACTCCTGGTTGAACGCATCCGCTGGTAGCATGGCGCCATTGTCACGTCCTCTCTGATAGTTGTCGAGCTCCGGGAATGGGTCCATATAGTGTGGGGCGGGATCTTGTTGCGCATGTACATGGACAGGAAGCTCGTAACCAGCAGGCGAAGGTGGATTCGATTCAGTCAGGTCGACAACATCCATAGGGTCAGAGTAACGAACCCAAGCAGCATCGCGACTAGGAAGCGATTGTGACCATGGACCAACGGGTGAAGTTGGAGTTACCGGACTAGGCTGCCCACTGACACGCTTGGCTTCGGGGTAGTCGGTTATCCCGAGGCTGCGCTTGCGGCTATGTTGTGGTTCAGGCAGAGGCGGCGAGGGCGGTACTTGCATACTATATGACGAACCGTTGGTGTATGACGGGCCGCTATAGTAGCTTGTGTGGTTGTTTCCGTTGGTATGTGTCCAGTCACCATCCTCGTTTGAAAAGGCCTGGTCATGTGCGGTCATGGCGTTGTTGCCGTTGTTGGGCTGGAAGCCATTTCCTGTGATGGCCGTAACCTGTGCATCGATCTCGCTTTGGCGCTGCTCATCCGACAGCTGCTGGTACAGCGTCCGCAACATGTTCTCATAGACCGGCTGATCAACAGGATCGATGCCTGGAAGGACCTCTTCGATCATCTGAATATTGTCTTGAAGGCTCATTCCGTGCGACGCCATCTTGGGCTAGGCGCTACCGTCGTAAAGTATGCGAAGGAAGCGGGTCGGCAGTTGCGGCAAGGGACGTGGTGGTGGGGGTGTAAAGCGCCAGCAGTGCGGCGCAGGGCGAGTTAAGTAGGAGAGGCGCTGTCGGTGCTGCGGCGAGGTGAATATGAAAGTGAATGGGGAGACGGTTCTGGTGAAATCAGGCGGCCGTGCTTGCCTCAGCTGGGAGGGAAGGAGCCGTCGAGGCAGTTGCGATGTGCGGGCGCGACGCGTTGCGCGGGCCTTGTAGACGTACGACGAGGCAGGAAGCGACGAAGAAGGTTGTGAAATGCAAACAACGAGGTTGCGACAAAGAAGCGAACACGAGTTGAAGAGGAAGGAGACTAGGAAAGCGAACAAGGCGCTCCCGTCTACCGTATCGGGGCCATGATAGCCTTGTCGCAGTGGGGTGTGGGTTGAGCGACGACTTGACGACAAGGAAAGATGATGCGAAAGGCACTGCGCGCAATCCGATATGTCGCGTCCCCCTCCCGTTACCGAGAAAGGGCAGCCTTTGCTAAGCCGAAGCGTGATGTCATCCGATACCAATCAAATCAATGAATCTATGCTTCCAGGCGAAAATGCTGCAAATCAACGCTACACAGGGCGTGTGAGAAAAAGCCCAGTGCTACCCAGCTGCTGAGTTGGCCACGAGGCTGAAAGCTGAAGGACTTTGTTTTCTGCCCTGTTCTGCTGTCCGGTCAGCAAACATGTCTGTAGTGAGCTTGGCGTGCATCCATGTACAACGACGTCAAGCGAGGCGCGCGAGAGACGCGAAATTAGATAGCGCCCTAGCTGCATGTAGTGGCTTTGACGTCTATCACAAATAGATACCATGGGCGAGCATATCCGTCACAATTAGCAATTGCCCATTCCGGACCCCCAAACTCGTGTGGGTGACAGAGCCCTCGAGTCCACGACCCCGCGCTGGCAAAAAGCAAGCATGCGACTTATCTAGTTCGCTGCAGCAGGTGGGATTTAGACATGTCATTTGAGGTATATACCTCGTACAAACCGGACTCACTGGGCACCCATAATTACAATGTCACCAAGGCACAGAAGCAGGCAGCAAGTCCCCGGAAATACAAGACGCTGTATGGCTGGACCCCGCTTGGCCCGCTGCCGCCCTCACCGATGAGCAAAACTAGCAGTTTTCCGAACGGAGTGACATGTTCATGACATGGTAGCAAGAGCAAGTCTCAAGCCCACCAAAGCCAAATTTGCAATCCTTTGAATAAAGCGAAGGTATCCTATACACAACCACGATAGCAACAGCAACGAGAGCAACAGCAGCACGCCAATCAAGCCGCCGCGGCAGACCCATACAAACTAAACGCCCAAATATGCAAAAAGTTGTTTCAGCACAAAGAAGAAGATTCGTGGGTAGCAGCAACCAGCAAACAAGGGACAAGGACGAGGTTCAAAACGAAAAAGAACGCCAATACTCTGTTCTCCAATCCAACCCAACCCAACCCCCATTCACAATCCCCATTCGATTCATGTTACCTCTACCTTCGCCCCTCCCTCCCACCAGCCTAGAAATGTTTGTTGTATGTGTGGGGTATCCGATGATTTCCATAATACGGTTCTCTCGTCTCGAGAGAGAGAGAATCGACCGATAGTCGAGTAGTAGTCGCCGAGACGCTTTGTCGAGTTTGGTGTTGGCCAAGGCTTTATATGAGCTTAATCAAGCCTTCTCCTCTTCCTTTAAACGTCACAAAAAATTCTCAGCTACTGTGACTCCGCAGCAAAAGCTACAACACACACATATTAGGGTCAATTTACTCACAAACTAGCGGACAAGGAACGTACTCTCTCGACACTGCCATTATCCGTCTGATCCACCGCCAGCAGGTTTGGGCTTTGCGCTCCGCCTCCGCGTTCTGTGAAGCCGCGGGTTTCGAGTT
Source organism: Alternaria rosae (assembly GCF_020736505.1). Classification (NCBI taxonomy): domain Eukaryota; kingdom Fungi; phylum Ascomycota; class Dothideomycetes; order Pleosporales; family Pleosporaceae; genus Alternaria; species Alternaria rosae. The sequence goes on from NW_025763582.1 coordinate 438,936, forward strand.
GTGGGCGCTTCTTGCCCGGGCTGGGTAGGCCGCCTTGTGATGAGGAGGATGCGCCGCCGTTGTTCTCCCGGCCGGGGATGTTAATGTTGGGGAGGTGCGAGGATGCTGTGTAGCGGGACTCGCTTGTGTGGTCGTACATTGTGCTGCTGCTGCTGCCGACGGTGGCGCAGCGCAGGATTGTTTGGATGAGTTGGTTCTGGCGGAGGGGTTTGGATAGGTAGTCCTGAGATAGGAGTTAGTAGTAGGAAAGGGTGTTGATATCAAGATCACGTACATCCATCTGCGCAGCGAGACACTTTTCGCGATCACCAACCATGGCGTGCGCTGTGAGGGCGATGACGGGTGTTGACGGGATACCGTTCTCACGTTCCCATTCACGGATCTTTGCTGTGGCTTCGAAACCACCCTGAGATAATGTTAGTGGTGTACGTGTATTTAGAAATAGAGCGCAACTCACCATGACGGGCATTTGCACGTCCATGAGCACGCAGTCGTAGCGCTTCTTCTGAATGTGCTCAAAGGCTTCAAGACCGTTGTTGGCCACAGTGACTCTGTGGTGGTACTTCTCCAGAATCCTGACGGCAAGCTTCTGGTTGACAGCGTTGTCTTCGGCCAGGAGGATCTGGAATGACTTGGAGTGGTCCGAGACGAGTGGTGCGGCACGACCATCAAGTGCGGGGATGAGCGCGTTGCCCAAATCGATCGGCAGACAGGGTGTTGTCATGTAGCTCGAGATACCATTCTCAAGCGCAGACCTGAGGCTGATGCATACATGTGGCGTAAGCATGACCAGAGGAATGTATTTGAAGCGTTCCGCAATCCTAAGCTCCCGCGCTGTGTTGTCGTTGTCGACAATAACGCAGTCATAGGGCATGTCGGTCCTCTTCGTCGTCTCAGGAACCTCCTCAATCGACTTGACCACCATAGGTACGAGGTCGAGAGTCTTGAGGTGCTCAATGATTTGGTCTGAGAAGCCAGTGTTACCTTGATCGACAAAGAGAACAGCGTGCTGCTTGTATGCCACAAGTTGAGGCTGGATGGCGGTAACCTCCGGCTTGCCAAGACGTACTCTGCATGTGAAGTAGAACACACTGCCTTTGCCGAAGTCTGATTCGACCCACATACGACCGCCCATGAGAGTGACGAGACGTTTGGAGATGGAGAGTCCAAGGCCGGTACCACCGAACTTCCTGGTGGTGGAACCGTCCGCTTGCTGGAATGTGTCGAAGATAAGGTTGAGCTTATCGCCACGGATACCTATTCCAGTGTCGGAAACAGCAAACTGGAACACGTAGTGATCTGGACCGCATTCTTGCTCTTGCGCCATGGAGATGGCCACCTTGACTTCTCCTAGCTCTGTGAACTTGATAGCGTTACCAACCAAGTTGAGGATAATCTGCCTCAACCTGAAGGAATCACCAACAACGTAGTCGGGCACCTTGTAGGACACGTCGTAGGCGAGGTTCAACTTCCGCTCGTTGGCTCTTGACGCCAGAGACTTGAGTGCGTTGAAGATTGTGCCTCGCATTGAGAACGGAATCTCTTCCATGACCATGCGGTTGGCCTCGATCTTGGAGATATCTAGGATGTCGTCGATGATGGTCAATAATTGACCAGCCAGGTTATGAACAATAGTCAACATCTCTCGTTGCGCGTGCGTAAGGTCTGTGTCGAGCGTAAGCTGGGTCATTCCAATGATACCGTTCATGGGCGTTCGGATCTCGTGAGACATGTTGGCGAGGAACTCGGACTTGGTCTTGTTGGCCAACTCGGCGGCTTCCCTGGCTGCTGTGTTCCTTTGGATACTCTCTCGCAAACTGGACACCATCTGGTTGATCTTCCGCTTCAGCTCGTCCATCTCACCGGAAGCTTCAACGGTGATTTGTGTAAACTTGCCCTCCATGGCAGCGTTGGTGATGTCGCCGAAAGCGCGCACTTGGGAGGTAAGATTCTGAGCCATGGTGTTGACGTCTGTGGTGATCTCTTTCCATCTGCCGTCGATGTCTCTTACGTCTGCTTGGCCGCCCATCTTTCCGTCTACTCCCACATCGCGAGCTACGCGCTTCACAGCAAGAGACCATTCGTCTAGTCTCATAACCATGTCGTTGATAGTGTCTTTGAGTAATCGAATCTCTCCTTCGGCGTCCACGTGCACTCTGCGGCTCATATCTCCCTTGGCGATGGCCTGGGTGACCTCTGAGATACTTCGCACTTGCAGCGTCAAGTTCTGGGCCATGGTGTTGACATTATTGGTGAGGTCCTTCCATTTGCCTTCAACGTTGTCGACCTGCGCTTGGCCGCCCAGGATGCCGTCTGTCCCGACCTCACGGGCCACCTTGCTGACCTCTTGTGCGAATGTGTTGAGACGGTCCACCATGGTGTTGATGGTAATCTTGAGGGACAGAATTTCACCCTGGACTTCTGCCTTGACCTTCCTGCTCAAATCTCCTCTTGCGACAGCTGTGGTGACTTCGGCGATTTCTCGCACTTGTGTTGTGAGGTTCATGGCCATACCGTTCACATTCTCAGTGAGGTCTTTCCAGGTTCCCTCAACACCGTGCACAGTAGCTTGACCACCAAGGCGACCCTCAGATCCGACCTCTCTCGCAATCTTGGTGACTTCATGGGCAAATTGCTGCAACTGGTCCACCATGCGATTGATCGTGTTCTTGAGTTCCAAAATCTCACCCTTGCATTCGGCTTCGACCTTCCGGGTGAGATTACCCTGCGCGACGGCCGTTGTCACTTGGGCAATGTCTCGCACTTGTGTAGTAAGATTTTGAGCCATGGCGTTCACATTCACTGTGAGTTCGTTCCACATGCCCTTAACACCAGCGATTTCAGCCTGACCACCGAGCTTTCCTTCGGTACCGACATCTCTGGCCACCTTGGATACCTCAGTCGCAAACGATTGCAGTTGGTCCACCATGCTGTTGATCGTCTGTTGCAGCTGCAGGATTTCTCCGCGGGCCGGACGTTCAATCTTGCGACTGAGATCGCCCATGGCGACTGCGGTGGTGACTACGGCGATCTCTCGCACCTGGTCGGTAAGATTCTTGGCCATCCCATTAACTGCAGGACACGTTAGCATCGGCCCGATAGTGGAACCCTAATCACAACGTACCACTGTCAGTCAGCTCAGCCCAAATACCAGCAACTCCTGGTAGGTTGGCTTGACCGCCCAATCTGCCTTCGGTGCCGACCTCTCGGGCGAGGAATGTGACCTGACTAGCAAACTCCTGGAGTTGATCCACCATGGTGTTGATCGTGCGCTTAAACAGAGTGATTTCAGGGTCCATCTCCTTAGCATGGATCAATACCTTCTTGCTCAAGTCACCCATAGCCACAGCCGTGACAATGGCTCCGATTTCCCGCAGTGCCTTTTGGAAAGCCAAGTTGGCTAAAGATGTCAGCCGTGTCAACGCCTATGTAAGGCTACAGAGCATACCCTGTTGATGTTTGCCAAGTTCTCTCTTGAGTGCGCCGATGTCTTCAATGCCGTGTTCAAATACCATGCTCTGTGTCGTCAACTGTTTGTTCACTTCCTGGCTCAGGTTGTCTGTATGATGTCAGAATGAGCGCATGCGACTTCGTGTGAGCGTCCTTACCAATGTGCTCGCGCTGATTCCTAATCTGATCGGCTTGCTGGTTAAGATGTACGCGCAGATAGTTGAGTTGCTCTTCGGTAAGGGCTGCGGCGGGTTGCTCAGGGTCGCCATTCGACTCCTTGGCTGCGAGCCAGTTAGAAACCCAGATGGCGCGCTCCTTGTTGGACCCCCGACGGCCTTGGACTGGTGGGCCGTTATTGCCGCGTACGACGCCTGCCTGTGTATATAATACGCCCTCCTCCAGTGGCTCTTGTGCGGGTGTCAGAGGGAACTGGCCCTGCTTGGTCGCGGCATGGCTGCTCTTGTGTTCGAGGAAATCTATCCGTGAGCAGAGCGCCGACAGCTCCTGCTCTAGTTGTGTCTTCTCTTCGCTCTCCGGGCCCGGCAGAGCGATAGCGTTGGCTGCCGTCTTGGCTCCATTGGCCGCAACTTGTGCGCTGAAGCTGGGGTCTCGCGTGGGGTCATGTTGGCGGGCGAGGTTGCGGATGATGGCTGAGACGCTCGAGTACGTCTCTGCGGCCATTGTGGCGGCGGGTGGAAGGGTGCGAGGCTCAAAAGGCTGCTATGTGCGCATCTGGAACGGGAAAGAGGACGGAAGTGCGACGGGCCAAGTTTCGATGCGAGGGCAGGCGGAAACGGACAAAGGAGGGACTGAAGAGTCTGCCGGTGCAGACGGCTGCGAGGATACTGATGAATCGCGAGATGAACTTGAGAGGTATCGAGGAAGCGCAAGCAGGGGCCCCGCTGGAATGGATATCCAGTATGGCTCAAACAGGGTTAGCGCGGGATCTAGCAGCTAGGCAGCGTGAAGAATAGCCGCACGCCACACGATGGAGGAGTAGAGTTGAGCGCTACGGAAGAGAGACGGAACACGCCAGCCCAACGAAGCGTGCTACACTATGCTGCCTCACTACCAAAAGGATTGCCCGACATGCTGCCGGGTTGGGAAAGCAGACTGGACGCGAAGATGACAGTTGAGCGCTACGTTGCGAACGACCTAGCGCTGCGCGCTGCAGTGGGGCTACACGTGCACGGGCAACTTCAGAAACGGACATGTCGGACTATGGCTGCCAACGGCCACTTGCTGAACAAACCACCGCAAATTCAGCCCTCCAGCACAACACCACTGCACACCGCCGACGTCATATCTCCCGCCCAGCTTTCGCCGACACCGCGAGATGAAGTGTGACCATGCATTCCCCGTCCGCGTGCCATCTCTTAGCACGTACGAGTTTACGAACAGAGCGACGAATGGCAGTGCGACCGAAGCCACCCAGCACCCACCAATGTGGCAAATTACCCCTATTCGCTGCTAACGGCGCGCGGAACAGGCATCGCCTAGCATAGCACCACGCCGCGGATACGTTGGACTTCAACGCCCACGGCCAACTGTGAAAGCGCCTCTAATTTAGCCACGGCAGCTCTGCGCTGCTCTCCTGTTTGATCTGCATGCCACTGCACCTGCGGTACTCGTGCCGTGGTTTCAGTGCCATCGATCGCAATAGAGAGTGTGGCGATGCTCCTCATATCTTATCGTGCGCAGACTGACAGCTGACAGAGGGGCTCTGTGATGGTGCGTACGGTGGGGTACGCTTGTTCACAAAGGACGTCGCTTCGCTCAGGGTCTCTCCCGGCCGTCCGGCCGACTGCAGTAAGCGTGTCTGAGCGGATGCCGGCACATGCTGGCTAACATGCGAGGACGTGTTCTTGCGCTGTACAAAATTCACTCGCCGTTGCACCAAAGCAAGGAAAGATTGGGGAACCCGGTCGGCGCATCCGAACACTCCCCAGGTCATCGCCCGGAAGCAAGTTCCACCGCAGCGGACAACCCTACAGAAATTAGATTTGCTTTTGCAACATCAAGACATGTCATGACATTCAACACGATATACATGTCTGTGATCAGTCGTCTGGATCGTGACGAATCAGTACGGTTTGTCTGCTATGCATGCGCCTAGGGACCCCTCCACTATTCATGAGAAACCCATCTAAACTTGGAACTTCTCGATTTGATAACGTGTTTGCAGGATGCATGCACCCCACCAGTCGTACTAAATCCTCTGTTGCCACAACGTAGTCTCGTCGCATACTTCTCATAAGCAAGCCATTCAGGCCGAGGATCCTCAACTTCGAAACATGGGCGCAGAGTACATGCACCTCAAAAGGCATCATACAATCTCCATTCCAACAACGTAGTTCCTTGGAAAATCTCAACTTCAAAGCGTGTTTGCAGAATACATACCACTCAAACATCGTCAAACTACCTCCATTCCAACCCCGTAGTCTCATGGAATCTCTCAACTTCAAACCCCATTTACAGAATACACACACCCCAAATCCCCATTCCCATACCTTCCATCCCACCAACGTAGTTGCCCCGCCTTCCCATCAATAATCCAAAGGCGCCTCCTCCACACCCATAGCGTTCTGTTCCCTCCTCCCCCTCGCCTCCCTCCACTCCTCCCACACACTCATCCTCCACCTCGCCACATTATCAATCACCTGCGTCCTAGCACCCGGAGCGCTCTCCACCATCATCAGTAGTTCCAAATCTGGATGCCATCTTTCACGCGGGAGACTGGGTATGCTCCACACGCCACCCCTTCTGTCGTAGAGACCTCGCCGGGGATTTGTACTTTCACTTCCATTTTGAAGGTTGTGGTTTTGATGGTCCATGTTGTTTATGTCGATGTTGCTGAACCTCCTCCTCCATCTTCTCGACGGTGGAGTCAAGATGAAGAGTTCTGCTCTACACATTGGACATGTTGGTGTTTTTGAGGAGTCAAGCCATGTTTTCAAGCATAGGCCATGAAAAACATGTCCACATCTTATAATCTTTGTAGCGGGCTCGGTATCCGCAAATGGTTCGAGACAGATCGAGCAGCTGTCTTGGTGGGGATCGAGGGCGCAGGTGCGGATTTGTTTGAGGCCGAAATTTGTGAATGAGGAGCGGGATGCGTAGGGTGCTTGACGCGAATTGGTCGTCTTCTTGATGGTTGCGATGGACGGCATGGTTGTGGTTGGGGGTTTGGTGGTGGATGTGATTTTGATGGTGAATGTAATTCTGATAGTATTCGTGCTTGCAGTGGACGGATTTTTTGTTGTGACGGCGATATTTGCAGTAGCGGTAGTATGTGCCGAAGTACTAGTATTTGTAGAGGTGGTAGTATGTATAGTGGTAATACTAGTGACAGCGGTGATGATGTCTGGTATAGAAATGTCTCTCGTGGTAGTCGGACTTTTTCTCGAAGGCGATTACGGACACGTATTGTTAGAAGTGTTAGATCAAGACCAGAAGGGATCTTCCACCCTTTTATTGCGAGCATTTTGGCGCTGGAATGTGCGAGCGACATTGCACTGTGGTTCGCTTGACCCAAGAATTGAAGATACGGGCGAATCACACGGGGTCAGATACAAACGACATCTAAAAATCTCGCTGCCTGGGAGGATATTGCAATGGAAATATGATTAAGCTGTATTTCAGAAAATATGGGACTGGCTACCTGAGCTTCTTCGCATGCGCAACCAGACTCTCGATGACTTGCTCAAAGGCGTCCTTGTCGCCTAGTGCACTTTCTAACCTCTTCTGCCAGTACTCGAATACTTCCTTTGCTCTTTCTTGCAGGCCCTTTAGGTGATCGATGTGCATCTTCAACTCCTCATCTGTCAACCCTTGCAGTGCTGCGTCTGTTGTCGCGCAAAGCTGCATTGTACTGCTGATATCCAGTTCCGGTGGCGGCGGCGGCCCTTTGCGTTTTCGCTCTGGTTTTGAACTTGATGAGTCAACTGATGTGGATGATTCGTTCTCACGCTTGATTCGTCCGAGAGGACCACCGTTATTTCGACCATCTGAAGAGGGGCGCGGTGAGCCGCCGGGTATGTGTATTGAAGGGAGAATAAGCTTCTTTTGTTTGGACGCGGGGAGGATCTCGTCAAGGTCCACAGGTACGCCGAGGGAGACCAGGAAAAGCCGCCGTATGCGTGAGCGAACCCAGTCTGGAGGCTGCAGTGGTGGTGGGGCGACTAGTTGTGTCCATAACGAATGACTTCGTTCCGAGAGGAAGATGGACCGTGTCTCTTCGGGATTGGTGGATATTGTGGGTATGCCGTCCTGTGCAGGGTACATGTCATCAAGGTATGGCTGTGTTGCTGAGACGATTGCTTCAATTGATGTGAGTTGGTCAAAGTCTAAGACGGGCTGTACAATGAAAGGTTAGTCAGATTGTCACCACAGCAAGCGGACAAGGCAGTAGTATATGTGGACTAGAATTGCTGCGACTTACAGGACCTGGCGAGGGGACAGGTACAGGAGGCTGTTCTGGGGGCTTATCAAATGATGTCTCTGCATCGTCCTCGCCTTGCTGAAACCCATCGTCAAAGTCCCCAAAATCATCGTCACCCTCTTCGCCTTCTTCAAAATCGTCGAAGTCGCCAAAACCGTCGTCGTCACCGTCGTCGTTGCCGAAGTCGTCTTGCTCGATCGAGGCTTCTGCTTCGGCTTCGGCAAGTGTTTCGGGGACGGCTTCGGTTGCACCGTCACTCGGGCTTATTGGAGACCTGTCATGCGAGGTTGGTGACCCTTCTTCCGTCAATGGTACGCAGGAGGCACCAAGGAAATGCCCTACGTACCTGGATTGCTGCTCTGGGAAGGCTCCTCCGGTGCTCTGACAACTACATCAGGCGTAGCATCAGCCAGACGTTGCTGGTGGGCAAGTGTACCGGGAACATCGCCGTAGCTGGGCTGGTCGGGGTCGATCTTCTCGACAATTGTCTTGGGCACTGGTGTTCCTCCTGGTGTCAGAGGCCTATCGCTTGCGCTGACGCGCGAGGCACTACGACTTCGTGCGCCTTCGGGTACAATCTCCACCTCGTCGGGGACAGCGTCTTGGGTGCGCATATTGTATGCTTCTGTTCCGGGAACCTCGCCGTGAGCAGGCTCATCGTCCACTCGCTCAACTCGTGTGATGGGAATAGGTGAGGTCACATCCGACCGCGCAGGCTGGCCTTCGGTAGCATCGGAGAAGTGCTCGTCGCTTGAGTCGGCTGTCGAGTGTTAGAATAGATTCGCGCGGGGGAGCAAGATGACATACCCAGCTCTTTCGCGCCGGGGTCTTCCAGCTCTACGCTCTTGCGGGGTGGTGCTAGCTCGTCCGGCATGTCGAGGTGCTTGATGTTCCTTTACTTGACGAAAACTGTGTTGTGGGAAGAGTGGCGGAGACTCGGGTTACTGCAACAGAGGTGGAGAAGGCGTGATCTGCGAAGGCGACCAGAAGACTGCGCCTCGTTGCTTGAGCGTGTCGTCGTTCAGGCACGCTCGATTAGCGGGGACGAGCGGTCTGGACGCTCCACCAGCGGGAAGGTGGGAACAACAATTCACCGGAGCTAAGCCCTGACCCTTGCACCTGTTTGTCTAACTTTTGGGCGCGACGTCGATGCGCGTGAGAAGAATACACGACTACGCGCATTCCTTTGACCTCGTCCATTAGCGGCCCGACAATTCCATCCCCGGGCGCGACACGACTAGACTTTCGCGCGTTTTCGATATCTCGCCGACAACAACAGCTCCACCGCCCATCAACAACAAACACCAGAGCTATCCTCCACACCCGCCATCATGAGCGGCTTCACATTCGGCGGCGCTGCCAACAACAGTGGCGGTAGCAACACTCCTCAGAAGTCGCTGTTTGGCGCTACACCCTCTACTGGCAGCGCGACGCCATCTCTCTTCGGCACCGCAAACAACGCTTCCAGCACACCAGCCAGCGGCGGCGGCGGCGGTCTCTTTGGCGGTGGTGCAGCCAATTCAAGCGGCTCAGGCGGTCTTTTCGGCGGCGCATCCAACACACCTGCATCCAAGCCTGGTGGTGGTCTGTTTGGCGGAAGCTCAGCTACACCGGCCGCGTCTTCAACACCAGGTTTCGGCGGAGGTTTCGGTTTTGGACAAAAGAAGGAAGGGGATGCGCCGAAACCAGCTGGTGGGCTTTTCGGCGGAGCTTCAACTGGCGCAGCGCCAGCATCTTCCGGCTCTCCATTTGGTGGATTCGGCGGAGCAGGTAGTGAGTAGCTGGGTATCTGTGACAACCAACACAACTGCTGACATATCTTCTAGGCTCGACGCCAACAGCTACGCCAGCAGCAAACAAGACTTCTTTCCTCCCTTCCACCACTCCAGCCGGCGCACCTCCAGGTGGAAGTCTATTCGGCCAGAACAATCAGTCTAGCGGAGGCACATCCTCTCTGTTCGGCCAAAAGCCAGCAACGACCACTTCGTCTTCCACACCTGGTTTATTCGGCGCTGCGCCTGGGCAATCTGCCGCAAAGCCTTCAGGTGGCTTCAGCCTCGGAGGAAACACAGGCGCCTCGAACGATGCGAACAAGGCCGCCGCTCCTGCGTCTACACCCTCTAGCGGCCTGTTCGGAGGTGGTCCGTCAGCGCCCGCTTCACAAGATGCGCCCGCTTCCAAACCTGCAGGTGGCTTCTTTGGTGGGCTGGGCAGCAGCACCCCCTCCTCGACACCTGCGAAGCCCTTGGGAGGGTTTAGCCTGGGCACAACATCCGCTGCTCCAGCTTCTACGCAGCCTACTGCGACCTCGGGCTTGAGTCTAGGTGGGAATAACGCTGCGTCGTCTGGTTCTGCAGCACCGAGCCTATTCTCTCCTGCGGGAGCTTCCACACCAGCGTCTACGGGCGGTGGCTTCAGCTTTCCCAAGCCTGCTGCTCCTGCCAGTACCGCTGCGACAACCGGAGCTACAACCACTGCAACAAGTGGTGCGCCTACGACAACCGCATCATCCAACACGTCCTTGTTCCCCAGCCTAGGAAGTGGACTGGGAGGCGGAAACACCACGTCCGCTCCTTCTGGTACCGCTGCCACCACAACATCCGGAGCCACTCCCAGCTTGTTCAGCAAGCCTGCAGGAAGCGAAGCACCAGCAGCATCGTCCAACACTACTTCACAGCCAACTCCGGCCCCTGGAGCGACAAGCGGAAACAATGCAGGCCAAAGTGGACTTGCTGCGTCAACTGCCGGACCCGCACCATCAGCGCAATCACGACTGAAGAACAAGTCCATGGACGAGATCATCACCCGCTGGGCTGCCGACCTATCCAAGTACCAGAAGGAGTTTCAATCACAAGCCGAGACAGTCGCATCATGGGACAGGGCGCTCGTCGAGAACTCCGACAAAGTCCGCCAACTATACTCCAAGACCTTCCAAGCCGAGCGTGACGCCGCCGAGGTCGAGAGGCAGCTAACGATGATGGAGGAGAATCAGCAAGAGCTCGACTCCTATCTGGATCGCTACGAAAAGGAGATTGACAACCTGATGAAGATGCACGGTGTCAGCGGCAAGAACGAGACACTACGCGGCCCAGACCAAGAACGCGAGAGGACGTAAGTTGTATCTGTACCCCTAAAAATCTGCACGATGACTAACAACCCCCCCAGCTACAAGCTTGCCGAAAAGCTCCAAGACCGCCTCAACGAACTCAACAAAGACCTCACGGAAATGATTGAAGAAATCAACAACACATCCCAGACGCTCAGCAAGACAGGCAAGCCAGATGATCCCCTCACCAAGGTCGTCCGCGTCCTCAACACGCAGCTTGCTCAGCTCCAGCTCATCGATTCGGGGGCCTCGCAGCTTCAGGAGAAGATTAACAAGGCGCAGAGGGAGGGCCAGCGTGTTGGTGCTAATGGGTGGAATGGATTGGGCAGTGATCCTTCGGCTGATTTCATGAATAGTATGCGTGGGGGCAGGGCGAGCCAGAGGTTCGGTGGTGTGTCATAGGGGGTTGATGTGAGGGATGTAGGATAAGATGGGATAGGGCTTGTGCTCTTGATGGATGGATGGTAGTATGATTGCATACATTGGCGTTGTCAAGGCGTTTGTATTAGCTCCTCGAGCCGCGAAGTAGAAGTACAACAACTCTAAAAACGACTACACTTTCTCTGCCTCCCCTTGACCCCCTGCAAACCTTGCCTCCTCCTCCTCCCCCTTCCCCCTAACAACTTCTCCCTCCACACCCGCATCCACCATCCTCGCCCTGTCACTTCTCCCCTGCCACCAAACACCCCCCGCACACCACACCCCCATCCCAATACTAACCGCAATCATAGCCCACATACCCCTCGTAAAATACGGCGCCATATCCGCGCCATAAAACAAAATGCTCCACCAAGCATTAATCGCATTACTCCCCATATTCATACTCGCAATCACCACTGCCCTGAGACTATCTTCTTCATACCGTAGCACATCGTTCGCCCACGCGAAGAAGGTCGCTTGGCACGCGTATACGCTGCCGGCCCAGTAGTACATTGCGAAGTGGATGGGTGTGGATTCGGGGTACGCGAGTATGAGGGCGGAGGTTATGATGCCGGTTATGGCGATCCAGTAGCCGACTAGATAACGTTTTCCGCCCATGAAATCGGTGAGCGTCGCCCAGAAAAGGGTTGATGCGATGCCGACGGCTGGGACGCCGGTTGGGTAGTTGTTGTTCTGGGCGACGGTGTACGTATTCGTCGGATGAGAGCGCATGTACAATTGCAACAGGGCATTCGTACTGAAGGATTCGGTTTCGCCGGCAAGAATCCAGAGGATGACGAAGAAATACCAGTACCACGTGCTGAAGCAGTGTTTTAAGAAGGAAAAGGAGACTGGGGTTCGTTCGCTGACTTCAGGGACGCGGGATATGGCGAGCGCTTTCTCCGTGGCGGAGAGGTAGGGCGCTCGGGTGTTGCGCGGGGTGTCGGGGAAGAGGAGGAAGCCGTAGAGGGCGACGGGGAGGGTTATTATGCCGTCGATTACTGGGAATGATGTTAATACATGCGTATGTGTATGTTTGAATAGAATTAACTTACTAAACAGCCACCTCCACCCACTCATCCCCCTCAACCCATCCATACTACTATGAATTCCCGTCTGGATAAACCCGCCTATCATCGTGCCTGCCAGACCCGATGCAGTGAAGATACCAGATCGTTTCCCTAGCTCTTTCTCTGTGTACCACGAGCCGAGGATGTAGTGTGTTCCTACAAAGGTGGAGGATTCGAAGAGCGCTTGGAAGAAGCGGATTGCCATGATGTCTTGTGGCTTTTGGGCTGCGGCTGTTACCATTGTTAAGCCCGCCCATGCTACCTGGCGGTGTGTTAGATAGGGTGTTTTTGGGAGGTCGGGTGGGGGGAGAATGTACCATGCATGCTGGGAAGAAGTAGCGGGGTTTGATGTAGTAGAGGGCGATGTTGCAGGGGACTTGGCCTATGGTGTATCTTGGGATGTGATGTTAGTACGTCTCTTCATGTCTTTGTTCTTCATGTTCACTCACCCTACAGTGAAAACGGTATTGATTTGATTGAGCTGATTCCCCTTGAAGCTCAACTCTTCCCTCATGCCAGAAACATACGCATTGTTGAGGTTTGTGCGATCAAGATAGTTCAAAAAGTACATGAGACAGCAGAAAGTAAGGATGAAGAAGTCGAGCTTCTGCACCAACTTGCGCTCGCCTGGCGCATTCTGATCGCCTCGAAGATAGGCGATGAAGCTGTTGGCCATTTTGAAGATCTCAGATGTTGAGATGTTGCCCTCCGTTGGGCAGTGGTGATGCGCCTCGTCGCTGGAGATATGAGGTTATGCGACGAGAGATGGTGCTATCGCGTCTTGAACAATCGCCGTTATCAGTCCTGTATGTAGTCTCGATTCTCTTCGGGTGACATTGTCCGTTCCTGCAGGATAGGACCGATAGACGCTGGGAACGAGATATGAATGATAGTACGCCACTTATGCCTGACTCGGAGCGTTCGCAATCAGTAACTCTCACCGACGATCATGACGCCTGTGGTCAAATAGCTGATTGCCGATATCGGGTGCTTGAGTAGGCGTATCTGAATCTCAAGAGGGCAGGTATATCTTCTTGAGCAACGGCAGTCTATCTCGGCCGACCGAGCGGCATGTCTGCTAGGGGTTAGTCTGGCTCGGGCGCGTCTATAGGTGCGGGGAATGGTATTGTCAACGCCTCCGATGGCTTCGGTTCAGAGCCACCATCACGTATGGACCGCGGCGCAGATGGACCCGAGAGTGGGGAGGATGAAATACGGAACGGCGAAGGATACTCACGGAGATGTTCACAGATTCCTCTTCTGATTTAATAATCTTGAATACCACAATCATCCGAATCACGGTAGCTTGGCGTTGCAAAAGTCCTGAAGCATGACATCTGAAGCGAACTGGGAGAAAGTTGCTGCGGGGAAGCGCGCAGCTCTCGCGGAATCCATTCCGACTCAGTACCGCATACCGCAGGACAAGTTTCCACCGGAATCACAACTCGACGTCACGACATGGCCTAGGGAATCCAAATGGCTTACAGCGTCAGAGCTCGCGATCACTGAGAGCACCGCGTCAAATATCCTCGAGAAGATCGCGTCGAAAGCATGGAGCGCCGAAGATGTCACGCTCGCATTCTGCAAATGCGCCGCAGCAGCGCATCAACTGGTATGGCAGAGTCTTGTAGAGCAGAGTTGAGGTGATTTAATAAGTGCATAGACCAATTGTCTCAGCGATGCCTTCTTCGATGAAGCGGTGCAACAAGCCAAATCCCTCGACGAGCATCTCGAACGGACCGGCAAGACTGTAGGACCGCTCCATGGCCTGCCCATATCACTCAAGGACAACTTCAACGTAAAGGGGAAAGATAGTACCGTAGGCTTCACCTCGCTAGTAAACCAACCGGCCGATTACGATGCGACGCTGGTGGAGATACTGCGTCGACTGGGTGCAGTCCAGTATTGCAAGACAAATGTGCCGACGGCCATGATGATCGTACGTATACGTGCACATGTAACGAGCTGGAAACTGACAAGACACAGGCAGAGTCTGTGAACAACACATTCGGACGTACCGTCAACCCGCTCAACCGCAAAGTCACGTCCGGAGGATCGTCAGGCGGAGAGTCAGCCCTCATCGCATTTGGCGGAAGTCCACTGGGCGTCGGAACAGACATTGTAAGTTTGACACAACACAAGACGTCCCAATCTGACAACACCAGGGCGGCAGCTTGCGTATCCCAGCAGCATGCACCGGCATCTTCACTCTGCGCCCCTCCTTCGGCCGCTTCACCACACAAAGATGCAGATCCGGTCTCGCAGGCCAAGAAGCAGTACAATCCGTCAACGGGCCCATGGGCAAGACACTCTCGGATATCACCATGTACTCCAAAGCCATCATCGACGCAGAGTGTTGGAAGGTAGATCCAAAGATGCTGCCGATACCGTGGCGGCACGTAGATGTCCCGCAGAAGCTCAAGATCGCGGTGCTTTACAACGACGGGGTTTGCTTGCCTACACCGCCTGTAACGCGTGCGTTGAAGGAGACGGCGGTGAAGCTAAAAAAGGCTGGGCATGAGGTTTTGGCTTGGAATCCTAAATTACATGCAAAGGCGCTCGAACTTCTAGGTCGCATGTTCGTTGCAGACGGGGGGAAGAGCGTTGAGGCATTACTCAGCGTAACAGGCGAGCCCTACCGACCAGAGATGATCCAGTACAAAGACGCGAAAGAACTAGGCGTCTACGATATGTGGAAGCTACACTCGGAGCGATCGGAGCTACAGCGGCAATATTTGGAACAGTGGATGGCCATTGAGGGACTCGACGCCATTCTAGGTAGGCAGCAGAGAACTATTGTTTTGTTGAAACATTTTTTTTTTTTGCTAATATCCATCAAGCACCAACAACCCCCTACTCAAGCGTAGCGCACGGCGACTTCAAATACGTCGGATACACTGGCGTGTACAACGTAGTTGACTACTCAGCCACCTCATTCCCTTGTGGAGTCTCGGTCGATAAAGACGTGGATAAGTATGCGAGCGATTATAAGGCGCAGAGCGAGTACTGCCAGGGTGCTCACGATAGCTGTAAGTTACATACCTTACCACAATTGCCATTGTTGGTGACTAATGAATATTAGATAACCCTGAGCTGCTTCATGGCCTACCCGTTAGTCTGCAGTAAGTAACGTTTAGAGTTTACTTGGGATCGTAATGCTAATACTTTGTAGACTTGTTGCGCAACGACTGGAAGAGGAGAAGGTACTTGCTATGACTGAGACGGTGCTTCAAGCTATACGGTCGTGAGTGGCTTGGTGCATGTAAGTATGGAATGCTTTCAAGATGTATTGAAGTTATTTGTTCATTGTAGCGGGGATGCATAGCAAAGAACTGTCCATGCAGCAATACCATGATACTACGACGCAGCAGACAAAGATTTCCACGATACTGTAACGCCCAAACGCTAGAACACCACATAGCACTCCTCCACCACTCCATCGTCATCTCCGTCGTCCGCCGGAACAGCCACTTTACAAACATCATCGCCCATCCCATACGGTTCCAAATCCTGCAACCCAAGATTATACCCGTAAACGCTCTCTATCCTCTCCACAAACGTCCAGAAACTCTCCTTGCCCTTCATTTCTCTCGTATGCATATGCATGTCCCATCCACTCAGACTCCCACTCCCGCCACTACCACTGCTACTCTATAGTATAACCTTCCACGCCTGACCAGGACTACTCTCATTGGGACAATACGGACACTTGAACTTGGTGCCCCTGGACAGCTTCTCCAAGCTCTCCTGCGCAATAACATGGCCACACGGCATCATCATGGGCGGATTCTTATCCGTACTCTGCTCCTTGGACACTGGACACACGAAAATGGAGTGGAAATGGTACTGACTCGGCAGTGGAATCTCCACAGGTAGCTCATCCTGCGTCGTCCATTCCGTTCGTTTCTCCTTCATTATAGATTGCATTTTCAGCAGGTAGGGCAAGGCGATTGCGCCAGCTGTTGCGGCAATGAAGAGGGGGGAGTCGGCGGAGAGACCGAGTAAGGAGCAGAACTCGCGGTTGAAAGACTGTGCGACTTCATCCCAGGCGGTGGTGTTGTAGAAGAGGCGGTGGTAGGGCGATGTGGGTATGTTTTGGTAGAAGGCCATGGCGCCGAGGAGTTGTTGGATTTCGCGGGCGTAGCGCTTTTGGAAGGGGGGGAATTCGCGTCGGGCGTAGGTCCAGGCGGAGAGGGGGCCCGTGGGGGGTTGTTCGTCCGACGAGTCGGACATGAAGGAGTCGTCATTGGTGGCGGTTGATGTGTCGAAGAGACAGACGAATTGCAGGCGGCAGAGCTCGAATTCTAGGTTGCTGCCGCGTTCTTCGAGGAGGGCGCTGCGTTCGCGGGCCCATTGGATGGCGGGGGCCAGGTTCCGCTCGTGCCGGAGTTGGTGCAGGATGTGGTACATGTCGGCGAATTGCTGTTGGAGTTGCTCCGAGTTGAAGGTTCCTTCTGCTAGATCTTTTTCCCAGGCTTCGCGTATGTATGGATTCGGCGTGTTGGGCGTGGGTTCTGGGTGAGGTGGTTGTTTGCGCGCTTCTTCGATGAAGGTGGATGCTACGTCGAATTGGCCTTCACGCAGGAGGTGCATGGCGATGGCGCGGTTGATGAGTGAGGGGTGCGAGGAGAGCGCATCGTTGTCGGCGGAGGGGAGGGGCTTGTCTTTGAATTTCTGTAGATAACTGTTAGGTTGGTGTTGTTGATGCATGTATAGGGAAGCGCACTTTGTCCAGCGTCTTGCCATACTTGTTCAGGCCAGCGTAGATTGGCTTGAGGTCTTTATTTACCGCGTCCAGAGACCTCTTGAATGGGTCCTGGAGTTTCGCGAGGGTCACAGGCGCCGTCTTGGGGTCTGGTTGCGCAAGTTAGCAGGGTCCACGGCGAGATTGTTGACAAAGTCCTCACCAGCTGCGATCTTAGCGCGAGCTGCCGTCAGCATGTCTATCGCATTTTGCACATCGTCGATGCTGGTAGAGAGGTTGGCGCTGCTCTCCAGCAGCTCCACTTGCTCGCGGAGGTCGTCCATGGTGTTGATAGTGATGGTATGCCCGGGGGCGGTGGTTATGATGGTTTGTAGAGAGTAGAGGTAGCAGAGCTCGGGTCAGCTAGCAGTGAATAGCTGTTGTCTGGCCAGCAGAGCTCTCTGCCGCTGTCCATGACCGTCGTGTTGGCTGATTGGAGTTGGCGTCGAGCTCGCGATCGCCGCATGGTCGCTGCAGCCGCGGGCATGACGTGTGGGGGACAAGGCCGACGACCTCCGCGCGCATGATCAGCTCCACCGTATGCACAACCTCCCCTATACCGACGCCCTCTCGCGATCCAGATGCAGCGCCGAGCTCGAGACTGCTCGAACCATGCATAAAGTGCCATTCCATCCGCCTCCCGTCACACTGTCACCGTCTGCCCGGTGGCTCGCGCTCGGGCATCGGCGAGACTCTGCGCCTACCTCTCTACGATGAAGAGCTTGCCTTTACAGCGCCCTGTAGTGTATCCGAAACATACTTCACCGCCTCTAGCCTGACATGGCGCACCCACTGCCCATGTCGCCGTCGCGGACGCACACGGAGAAGGAGCTTCGGGACCAGATGCCGCCCCTGCAGACGACGTCAACCCAGCGCAAGACTTCAGCCCAGTCCCGCCCACAGCCGCTCTCCAAAGCTCCTACCACCGAAATGATACCTGAAGAGGCCAAAATTAAGTCTCCCACGTCGCCTGCAGGACACCAGCGCTTCGTTTTGACCGATGTGGTGGCCGCGCGATACATCGAAGAAGACCCGACCACCTCATGCCAGGTCCTCGCGCGTCGCCAGAAGATCGAGGGCTACGAGATATACCTCGTCGAGCAATGGGCGTGTTCGCGCACCCATCCTACCTTCCTCATCACAACGTATACCGGCAATCCCGAGGACACTGTGCTGGCCACAATCATAAGCGTGCCCAAGAATGAGGAGGAATGGTCGCCGCAGATGCGCCTGTACTTCAGGTCGCTGACCGAGTACCATGCGCGGAGAAAGGATACGCCCTATGGCGCCTTGATGGTTACAAACCTCAGTGGCTTTCCCTCTTCCTTGACTGTCATACCCATCCCCGGAGGCGATCTGAAGAAGTATCGCGAGGCCTTCTTCGTCAACGAGAACCTGAAGAGACTGGGATGTTCAGGTCGTCTGGGCATAAAGCTCACCCCGCCAAGCAGTGCGACGCAAGCCAAGTTCCAGCAACTATACCGTACCAGCGAAAAGATCCCGTTCAACGCATCCGTCATTGAGCTTGTGAAGCTCTGTCAAGTGGCACTTGTCTTGTTTGGCAAGCTAGAACCAGAGTATGCAGACGGGCTGCTGTGCGATGTGACGGAGAAAGCTATCAACGATTGGTGGATAGACTTTGGATCTGAGTACTACACAGTGGAACCTCACGATGGCATTCTTGGTCCTACCACAGTCGCTGCTCTGCTGGGTATGCTGATGGGTGCCCGAAACCGACTGAGCGCCTGTAGCGCTGCAGTCGCCAAGGATGTGTTTGACATAGAGGCCACTAAGCGTGGTATTGGACATTTCCAGAAGTCGCAACATCTTCCCAGAACTCGACGCCTCGATCGGCACACGCTTGATAAGCTACGAAGAGCTTCAGCAAAAGCAGCGAGTAAGGAAGGCTGGGCCGTTCCCCGGGCTTTCAAATCTACCGTGGCCGAGTTGGGAGGCAAGGGCGGTGAGATGGTCATGGGCATTGTTGGGGCTGGACAGAAAGACGGTATCGCTGAAGTGGAGACTGTTGATATTGACCAGTTTGTAGAGCTTGTGAGAGGTGAACATGCCAAGTGGTTGTGGCACGGAAAGCCCAGGAAAACTGTATCAGGCGACAGCATGTTCGATCGACTTCCTGGCGGAGAAGCACGCTCAGCCTCCCCAGACAAACATGACCCTGCACCGAAGCTGGTTCACCGAGAATCAACGCTTGATCAACAAGGCATTGCGAAGCGCGATACAGGGTCTTCGGAGCTGAAGAAGGCAGAAACCTTTTCGCCAGATGGCCAGGAAAAAGACAGCAAAGACCCGTATTCAAAGCGGGCCACCATCAAAGCCAAGCTAGAGTCTGGTAGCGGCTTTCATCACATCAAGAACGCCGTGGGTCTGCGTACTCATGCAAGCAAAGTATCGCGAGAAGAACATGGACGGCATGTGTTGCATCGAACCAAGAGTGGCACACCACAGTATGCAGACTCAAGAACGTCGATGGACTACTACGAAAGTCAGTCGGACGATCCCTATTCTCTCATATCGCCTCAGAGTACAATGGGCGAGGAGCCAGCCTACGCCAAACAGCTTACCGAAACCCCGGGCGACTCAGTGGTGTCATTGAACGACAACAAGCTAGTTGGTGGGCGCCACGCATCCAACCTACGGAGTTCCATCATCGAAAGCGACGTCTCAGATCAGCCCGATCAACCACCAACCATATCAAGCTCCGTCGCAGGATCCATCTATCACGGCGTAGACCTCGACCAAAACCTCCCCGTGGACCAAACCGCCCAAGTCCCGCCGCTCCTCCGCCGCACCCAATCCGGCTCGCAATTCCTCTTCTCCCAACCCTCACGCAACGAAAACTGGTGGCCGCGCCACCTCTCCTTCAGCACAGCCGAAGAAAGCGTCCTCCGCTGGCCCACAATCAACGCTTCGGATCCCGTTGACGAAGAAGCAATTACAGACGCCGACGACGATCTAACCAAGACCAACACAACCGCCGCCCTCACCACACGCGCCACAACCCAAAACCTCCACTCCACGCAACTAAAACGCCTGCACGCCCACCTCCACACCCTCTCCTCCCAGGACGCCCTCTGGGTCTCCACCGCCCTCTCATCCATAACATCCCTCTGCTCTTCCGCAGACACAGACATCCAAACGCTCGAAAGTATCTACTACCCCCGCCTCGACACGTACCACTCCCTGCGCGAAGATACGCACGCGACTGTTACCAATAACCGCGGCCAGCTTACCGCTAGTCTAAGGGAGCTGGGTAATGTGGGCGATAAGATCGAGTATGAGATTAGTGCGCTTAGGGGTAAAGTCGAGGATATCGAGGATGTGGTGGGTGAGTTTGAGAGGCAGGTTGAGTTTGTGGAGGGGAGGGTGGGGGAGTTGGAGAGGGTGTTGGGAGAGAGGGAGGGGTGGTGGGGATGGGGAGTTAGGGTGTTGACGGGGCTTGGGGCTGCGCAGGGGTGAATGGATGGACGGGAGAGATGGATGGTGTTGTGGGGTATCTTTTTTTTTGGAGTTTATGGAAGAGGCGTTTCGGGTATACCCGTTGTAATGTTTTGAGTATATGTTTTTACTCTGTTGAGATGATGTATATAGGAGACCGTTATTCTTCACATAGACCTAAAATATTCACTCACATTTCCTATCGCAATACTTGCTTCATACGTCGTAAGCTCATTTACTGTTGCTCATCAGGGTATCACATACTACTACTATCTTTCCACAATCTCGAAACATCCATCACCCCCCTCCCCTCATCTTCAAGCAATCTACTTCCCCCCAGCAACCCTCTGCCTATGTTCCTCCTCGAGCAAACTCTGTTTCCTCACATACTCCATAACAATATCCTCCTCGGTCCTCTGTTTCTCCAGATTACTAAGCCGTTCACTCTCTGCTTTCTCGCTTTCAGCCAGCACCTTTTTCAGCTCTGCGTCTTCTTCATCTTGATCGTTGTCGTTGTCTTGCATTGTAATGCGATGGGGAAGGGGAGGTGGAGCGGTGCGTGAATGTGAATCTGTGTCACTATCACGCGTCTGGTCTTCTCCTAGGGCAGTAGAGGGATGGGCGGAAGAATGAGCATAAGGCGGTGGAGAAGCAGAAGCAGCACCAATAGCCTGACTCATCGCATCCATGACACCACTTTCCTGCTGTGCGTCTTGGGTCGAAGTAGCGTAGTCGTCTGGATGCTCTGCGTGGATTTGAGCGAGATGTTTCGACTCGGCAATAATACGCTTGTAATCCTCATCATCCTCCGTGTCATTATCAGAATCCCATTCGTGATCGCTGTGTTGTCTTGTCCTCTTACTTGTCTCAAGTAGACTCTTTCTGAGTGTTTCTTCAAGCGCCTTCTTCTCCTCTTCTGTCATGTCGGTTTTGCCGGCTTCAGACATGCTGGCCGTCATGGCGCGGTGGAGCGCTGCTTCCTCGTCTTGTTGTGTCGGCGCACCGCTAGAAGGGGGTGCGTTTTCGAGTTCAGCGATGGAAGCGCGGATTGCGGAGGCGATTAAGCGGTCTTCTTCGGGGTCGCCGCGCGAGGATTCGGCGACAGAGGCGGCGATGGCGCGTTCGAGTTCGCGTTGGTCTTCTTCCTCTTCGGCTCGGAGTTGCGCTTCGAGATCGGCTTGTGATTGTTGTGAGGGAGCGGCTGAGGTGCCTGAAGTAGCTGTGGTTTGTCGCTGCAATGCGCGTGTTCGTTCGGCTTCTTGTTGGCGCCAACTGGGTATTGTTGACCGGATCTCAGGCTCGACACCGCGTCTCCGTGGAGGATCAGGGTATTGGCCTGCTGTGCTGCCCGGAGGAACGGAGTTCGTGTGGGTTGACGGCTGGGCTACTGCACCAACATGCGAGTCGAGTATAGCAGAGCGCTTATCCTTCCTATCCTTCTTCTGTTGGACAAGTGAATGTAGCGAGTCCATTTGCTCGGCTCCAACGTTACGCTTCTTCTTGATACCCCACTTCATGTGACTCCATTTCTTGACGATCACGTCGCGTTCTTCTTGCGTTACCTCGGATGCTTCATCGTAGCCCTGCGCGATACGTGCTGCAATGATGTAGTTTTGCACACTCTTTCCCTTGCTCTTGACCATTTCTTGGTAGAGTCCTTTCATGGCATAGCCAGGAACTGACCAAGCACCACCCATGACGCGGAATGGCACACTCATGATGCCGCGCCCGACTCCCTTGACAAAGCCAATGCCGCCTTCTTTTTTCGCACCTTTGTAAGGGTCCGTCACAATACCGGTGATACCATCGTAAAGGCCGAAGCCGAATTGCTGTGTTGGCATCAGTAAACATCATTCGTAGCGTTATGGTCAACATACCTTGGCAGCGGTTCGCATGCCACTCTGGAAATCGGTAACCTTATCGACCTGTCGTACATCTGCTCCGTAGAGCTTCGGGACATTGTGGAACCCCTTAGCAACGTTGAGCGAGAAGTCCATGGGTGACTTGAAGCCAGCGCCGACGATCCTAGCTAGACCCTTGCCAGTGTCTACTGCAGAATCGACATTCTCGGCCATGCTTGGCTTTGGACCTGTGTTGGATGGCGCTGCCGATCCAGCCACGGATCTGGAGCGACTGCGAGACCGCGATCGCGAGCCTTGGGTAGATTCAGCAAATGCTTGAGACATGAATGATGATCTGTGTGAAGGCGTACCAGGAGAGCCAGGGCTTTTGACTGCTGGGTTGTCCGCCTGTATCCGGGCTAGATCAGCAGCAGCATCAGCTGCTGTTGGTGTTGTGGCCCCACTTCTACCTGAGCGATCGGTAACATCAGTTGCAGTCCTTGATGTTGTTGGGCGTCCACTGCTACTTCCTTCTCCCGCAGAAGAAGTTCCGGTACCCGTTGCCTTTTCTTTGCCTTTCTTAGATCTGGCATCAGGATGTATGTTGAGTAGTTTGAGAGTCTGAATTGGCATATCAGCAACACCCATCATCACTGAAGTTGCTGTTCCCATCAAAGCACCAGCTGCGCCAGAAACTGGATCCCAAGGGCCTTCATCAGGAACATACTCGCGAGGGCGGTATCTACAATTATTAGCACATGTCATAGATCGAGTATGCGATTGCTTACAGTTTCATGTCAGAGAAGTTCACTTCGCCTTGTTGGGCCAGTACAGTAGCCGCTTTAGCACTCAGCTTCACGTCAGTACGCTTCAGTCTCCAGACAGCCGGCTTGTCTGGCATGAGAGCACATCGCAGTTCGTCGTAATTAAGCATCTGATGGAATGACTGGGCTCCCTTCTGTGTGCCGTTTTCCTGTTTGATCTTGTCGCAGAGCTCCTGCGCCCGATCGAGTGTTTCCGGTTTAAGGGCTTCGTTGATAGCTCCAGCAAGTTTCTCTGCGGTAAGTTCCTTGTACGGGATGGGATCAGGCCCAGCGCCCGCTCTCGAGACCATGGCTCCCCAGAAGGCTTGGTCTCCGAAGAATGGCACAACGACGGTTGGCTTTCCAGTTGCGATACCAGCTGCCGTGGTTCCGGCACCACCGTGGTGCACGACGGCAGACACGCGTTTGAACAGCCAATCGTGAGGACAGTTACCAAGCATGAAGACGCCATCTGGCTTTCCAAGATCATCGGCTCCTAGTCCGCCCCAGCCTTTGGACACTAAAGCACGCTTTCCGGTGATCTTCACGGCGTCGAAGATCATCTTAGTCATGGCATTTGGATCGTCTACCACAATGGAACCAAAGCCAATGTATACTGGTGGCTCACCTCCATCGAGAAAGGCTGCAAGATCCGGGGCTGGTGTGTAGTTCGAGGCGAGATTCAGGAAGTAGAAACCCGCGACGGAGATGTGGTGGTTCCAATCTCTAGGTTTAGGGATCAGTGCAGGGGACCTGTGGGGCGTGAGTCACATCATATCAAACAGTTCGAGTAAGCTTACCAGCAATATGTGAAAGGCACCTTCAGGCGCGCGAGCATGGCTGGCGCCCAGACAGCGCTGATGGGATCCAGCCGTAGGCTATCCTTGCGGAACCTGTTGATGACGTCGCCCAGACCCTGCCATGTCAGCACGTCGACCATGATATATGACAAGTAGTTGGTGATGGTAGGGTCTGCATTGCTAGACTGGATGTTGGCGAGTGGATGCGGGAACTGCTGTGTAGGCGACCACGGCATACTATTCAAATCAGTAGGTGCGCATATCTTAATGAAACCAGACATACGTGAACATCATGTGTAGAGGTATGCCCAACTTCTCGGCGCAATGTATATGTCCGAAGGCGGGAGGATTTGCGATTATGGCATCGGCGACAAATGGTTTCCGTAGTTGCTCTGGTAGCTGGTCCTCGATACCCATCCACTCTTCGACTGTCTGCTGGAGCGGATCTATACCGAGACCGTTACCTGTCTCTATGCAAGATCTCCATGTACCGCTCAGAATCTCTGCAATGCCCTTCCTCCTCTTGCCAATGTCACCACTGCGCAACGTATCGAAACCAGGCATCAGCCCCGGGTTCTTCACCATGAAAGCCATGAGTTCAGCTGGGTCGCCTCCGATACTGAAGAATTCCAAGCCATTCTCGATAACAAAGTCCTTGAACGTCGGGTGTGTCGCCAACCGTACCCTATGGCCGTACGTATCCTTGAGCACCTTGCCCAATGCGACGAATGGCTGGACATCACCGCGAGAGCCCACTACTTGTATGACGACGTTTAGTGGAGGCGGAGGCTGCTGGCCGGGCGCACCGCCGAGGAACTCTGGGACGTATGGTGGAGGCGGCTCGGGATCTTCTTGCGCGTTCGTGAGCTGACGCTGTATTTGTGGGAGGATGAGCTGTGACAGCGCGCGGCTCTTCTGGTCGATTCGGATATTAACACGTCCATCGTCGGCAACTACTGCGTTTGTGCCCAGCTCTTCGTTCTCGACTTGTCCTGGCAACTCGGTGTATGCGGGTGGTAGGTCCCCAAGGGTCGGTGCTTCGTAGGCGGGACCATCGCTGGCGCTAGGGTTTTGATGTGAATTAGAGGGCGCGCTACGCATGAAGTCAGTACAGAACGGTCATCAACTACCTGGGAAGACCAACGTGGGTTGTGTTTGTGTATTTGGCTGTGTTGGTGGGGCATTGTAGCGGGGCGCGTCATTGCCCTGCGCGGGGTTACTTGAACTCGCCATGGTGGTTGCAAAAGAGTGCTCAGGAAGAGGGCATCGTAGGTAATGACGGAGCTGCAAGAGAGAACGTCAGAAGGAGCCGCTACAACTAAGAATGAGACGCAGGAGCTGCAAGCCTGTATTCCACGCGCGGGAGAGCATATGCGCTATGACATGCGGACCTCTTCGGACTTCTTGGCGTGTGATTGGCTATGGATAGATCAAAGCCACAAGCGGGGCTTCGTCATCGCTCAGCCCCCGATGCCTTGTTACCTACTTCTGGGGTCCAGTTTGCATGTCACAAATTGCATCTGAAACGATCGACACTGGAAATGCTAATCTTGGTGCTGCCTGAGACTGTCAGGCGTCCACCGACCTTCCGCTAATTCAGTAGGCTTGGATTGTTAAGAACCAAATTCACCGAATACACAGTAGTCCAGAGGCCTGGTTGAGATAGGACTTGTATGTATGTCGTAACGCTACCTGATACTGATGACCCCAAAGCCACCTAAAGTCTGCCTTACCCACGTGCCAAGTGTATCGTAGTCCTACTGGCGCAACCTCAAGCGTATCGAAGCGTATACATGCGTATTCTCGTGTTGTTGTAGCAGCCCACATGGGGTACTCCGGTCCACATAGCAACTCAGAAGGCCCCGAGCAGCTGAGGATAATACGTAACCACGAGCTTCCATGCGCCGCGCTCGACACCTACAGCCCTGAAAACTACTTGTCGACAGAGGAGCGCTCATGATCGGAAAGAGGTGCTTGAACCGGAAATCTACCTGTTCGCACACGTAGGTCAGCCTCTCTATCGGGTCATGACGATACGCATGACTTACCACATATGCGGCCATGCGGAAACGCCTTCCTAAGAACATTTGCCGTCCGCCTCAGATGCGGCTGACTTTTGCTCATCTTGACGCTTCTCTGGAGGCTCCTGGTATACTGAGGCCTTGCTGCTATCAGTGTCGCGCTTGGGTGCTGCTGATGTATCGAGAGCATGTTTCGCAAGCCAAATCAGTTGCTCTGTACGCGTCGTTGCTCTATCATTGGCGAGCTGCGTGCAAATCTTGTTGATAATGCGACCCGTAGTCGTTGTGCCCTGCGCTGCCCGGAGCTCGTTGACAGCTCGGTCAACACACATGGTGTGGTCTGACACTGAGCTAGAGCTTGGTCGTAGGCGGAGTTTGAAAGAGACTGATGAAGGCCTGGTAATACTGCGAGCGGTGTGGAGAGGGGCTTTGACATGGCGACGATGGTACTGGGTAACGTGGAATGTTAGTCGATAATGAGATCGTGGAAGGGGCGTTGAGACGCGTCCGGATACGTGACAACTGCCGACTAGATGTGGGGAAGAATGAGAACCGACTAGGTGAAGAGGTTGTCGAAAAGGATACAAAGTGTGAGCTGGCGGAGAGGTAGGTGAAGGCTGTTTCCATCTCGCCTGAATACAGGAAGGAGCTCTCGGTTATCGAAGCGCAAACTTCACCTATATGAAATGGGAGGAAGCTGCAATAGTGCCTTGTTTCACAGGTTGAACGATGCTCTTCTTCAGTGGCATCTACCATACATTCTCTTCTCTTCCTCCACGGTCTTCCATTTCGTACGTTCTCGGGCTATTAGTCCCACGACTGGTGAAGACAATCGCGTCAGATCTGTACCCTATGCGTAGAAGGATTTGGAACTGATGCCATCTTCAAGACCGCAGATGTGACAGACGCAGGTGAAAGCGCAGTGACAGCAATACATGGTGTGGGGAAGGCGTGATCCGCTTTTCCGCTTTGACTCTAGCTCGATTACCCTGCAGCAATCTCCCCGGCCACCCCACGTGGACGGCGCGTCATCTGTTGTATCACGCGTCCCCGAGGTCAACAACACAGGCGTCGGACGTTGATCGTCTCGTCTTTACGCTCTCAAGATCCAATAGCTCCTCCAGGATCATCAGCATTGATTGTCTCAACCGTCTTATACGACAAGAGTGGGATCTAGGCCTCTACCCTTGACTTTCAGCTCGCATCCACCCAGCCACAGGCTTTGGAGGGTACATAACCGCCGCGCGCTTCGACCCTTTTATACACAGACTTGTCTTCTTCTTTCCTGAACAAACAGCTTCATTGACCTTCGTTACTATGTTGCGTAAGAACATACTGGTTGGAGCTGCACTTGTAGCTTCGGCCACAGCATGGAACACAGACGGTACGTTCTTTACCTCTTCCGAATAGCCAGTGCTAAGTCTAGATAGTCCATAATCAGGTTGGCTTCATGGCAGAAACCTTCTTCACACCAGAAACCACGTCAGTCCTCGCAGAGATCCTCGAACCCAAGTATAACGGCTCAGTTGGGCGGTCCGCAGCATGGGCAGACGCGTATGCACATACCAGCGAAGGTCACTTCTCCTACCAGTGGCACTGGATAGACACACACGATCGTCAACCTGAGAACTGCAGTCTGGACTATGTGCGGGACTGCTCCAAGGGCGGATGTGTTGTTAGTGCTATTGCGAACCAGACGAGGATACTGCGGGAGTGCATAGACCAGGTGTATGCTGGTGATTTGACAGGAGGTGCAAACCTGACATGCTCTTATGCACTGAAGTGGGTGGCTCATTTCCTGGGCGACATTCATCAACCTCTACATGCAAGCGGCCGACAAGTAGGCGGCAACACGTACAAGGCGGTTTTTGGAGGCCACGCGACCGAGTTACATGCTGTGAGTATCTTCCCCAATAGTAGAAAAGAGGTACTAACAAACAAGGTCTGGGATGGCTACATACCCTACTTCGCAGCAAACGTCGACCATCCCTTCTCGCACGAGTCGATCGATCCATTCTTCTCTGGGCTCGTCACTCGTATTCGCAAAGACCAGTTCTACTCCACGCCGTACATGTGGCTCTCCTGTACCGACCCTTCCACACCCGAGGAGTGCGCAACAATCTGGGCGAAGGAGAGTAACAAATGGGATTGCGACTATGTGTGGAGTCGCGTCAGGAACGACACAGATCTTGGAACTGATGGATATGCAACAGGCGCTGTGCCCATCGTAGAGCTGCAGATAAGCAAAGCTGCGCTCAGACTGGGTACATGGTTGAACAACTTGGTCGAAGCGGCCAAACCTACTGTGGAAGAAGAGGAAATGATGGAGCTTTGAAGTGACAATTGAACAAACAGCATCATTTGCGAACTTCGGCTGGCTGTACATGTGCCATGCTGATCTCACATCATCTTGACTCTCCACATGTGGGCTCAGCCAGTATTTGTTGCATATGCAAACCAGTGGCGTTGATGCAGGATGGCTTGTCTTCAGCCCTACGAAGATGCCGGGACCCCACATCGGCATAGGTGCCATCTCCTTCCCCACATCCGGTTATATACTCTCCCGTCGCTGGCTGCATTGGCAACCAAACATCGAATTGCTTTGCCTGCTTTTTATACAGCGAACTCGTTTGGCAATAGGAACTTGGGATTCTTGCATTATGACTTTCGAAGATTTCAATGAAAAAATCACACCTGCAGTACGTACTTCGAACGGCCCCACATCTGCCTGCTCGATACTTTTTGGCATCTCCAAACACATGAGGCCGCCTTTGGAACTTACTCTTTCTTGATGAATGAAAACATCAGATATTCGAAATCTGACTGACCACACCACCAGAACCCCAGCCGGGAAACATCACCAAACCGGGGCTCCTCCGTCCATCAATCCATCGCCATACCCAAGCCCTGTAGACCACTCCGACAATGGCAGCAAGAACAAAACATCGACCGCGATGCCCAAATCAAACTCACCAAATTGGTCCACATGCGGTATCAGCACCCTGATCTAGACGAAATAACCACATTCCTACGTGACTTCGGCATGAGCGTAGCCCAAAAAGCCCAAGGGAAGAAATGGTTCAAAGGCTACGGCTCCGACCAATACGTCTACTACGCCCAGCAAGGCGAAAAGAAGTTCCTCGGCGGCTGTTTCGAAGTAGAAACCTACGCCGAGCTAGAAAAGGCGTCAAAAGTTTCCGGCGCAGGTCCCATCGAAGAGTTGACCGACGCACCAGGCGGCGGCCACATGATCACCCTGTACGATCCAGAAGGCTTCCCCATAAACCTAATCCACGGGCAAACAAAAAAAGAGCCAGGCCCATTTCCGGAAGTCCTAACAACAAACTACGAGAACGAGAAACCACGCGTCGCGCGATTCCAACGGTTTAAACCGGGTCCTGCGGCGGTGCATAAACTAGGCCATTACGGTCTATGTGTACAAAACTTCCAGGACGAGATGCAATGGTACACACGAACCTTCAACATCGTACCCACGGATTTCCTCTACATCAATCCCAACCCCTCAGACCCCTCCTTGCCGCAACAAAAAGACGTAGCCATCTTCGCACACCTCGATCTCGGTCCCAACTACACAGACCACCACACCATCTTTCTCTCCACAAACCCCACTTCACATGTGCATCACTGCAGTTTCGAAGTCCACGACTTTGACACGCAGAATCTGGGGCATGAGTGGTTGGCATCGAAGGGGTATAAGAGTGTTTGGGGTGTGGGACGGCATATTCTGGGGAGCCAGCTTTTTGACTATTGGTGGGATACGACCGGCAATATGATTGAGCATTATGCGGATGGGGATTTGGTTAATGAGGAGACGCCCGTGGGGTGGGGAGAGGCGGGGGATGAGAGTTTAGCGGTTTGGGGACCGGAAGTGCCGAGTTGGTTTTTGGATTGATGGAGATTGGTCTTGGGATTATGAGCATGGGTTTCAGATGCTCAGTTTTTTCGCTCAAAGAGCAGAAAATCTACGTTTTGCACTCTCAGACAACTACAATAGACTTGACTACCACTCCCTAACCTTCCCCCACCCCCGGTCTGTAACCCCATCATTCCCAAAATACCGTCCACTAACCGCCTCACTTTTCTCGCCCAACCCTCCGTCTTTGTCCCCACCCCTCCCCAACTGCCCAATCCCCAGCCTTACAGGTATCCTCGCCCCCTCCTCTAACGTCTTCGGCGGTCTCCCAATCTGATTCCCCATATCACTATCCACCCAACCGGGACAACAGCAATCTACCAACACGCCCTCGTTCTCCCGCGCTAGAACGACCGTCAGCGCGTTCATCAGCGCTTTGCTGACTTGATAGGATTTCGGGGGCGCGCCGAACCCGGCGGACTCTTGGGATGAAGATTTAACGGAGTCGATGTATTCTTGGGCGAGAGTGTCGACATCTGAGAGAGAAGTGGCGGAGCGGAAACGAGATGCAGTAGAAGAGGGGTAGTTTGATAGAGAGGAGGCAGTGCTGGAGACGTTTACTATGCGGGCGTTTGGGGTGGTGGACATTTTCCCTTCGGAGAGGAAGAGGCTGCACATTTGTTTTGTGCCATGATAGTTCACCTTGATGACTTGTTCTGCGGCATCGGGGGTTTCGTTGTTGTTGTTATTTATGCCGGCGTTGTTGATCAAGACGTCGATTTTGCCGCTGTCGTTGAGCGCGGCTTTGAGAAAAGAGGTTATGGATGATTTGTCTGAGACGTCAAGTTTGGCGTAGCGTATCTCATTGGGGGTTTTGGCTTGAACTTTGAGGTCTACGCCGCCGCGGGATGTGGCGTAGATGTGGAGTGGTTGCGGGTGTTGGGTGTTGGCTAGGAGGTTGATGATGCCTTGGCCGATTCCGCGGTTGGAGCCGGTGACGACTATTGTCAATGGGGATGCCATGGTTTTTGGGACTTGTTCAGATTGGTGGTTTTGCGTTGTATATTTTTCAAATCTACTGCAGACATGTTTATGTACTTAGATGTGTACTTGTGGAAGTGGTGATGTCAGGTACGATCCATGACGTAGCGATCTTCATTTGACCACATGTAGCAGGAGAAGGAAGGAAAGCATCGAAGGCACTTTAGTGAGAAGATGATGATGCGATTGTAACAAGACTTGTATTTCTATGAAGTCATACAGCGCGCGAAATCGAAGAAGCTCTGGCGACAGGACCTGATACCAGCTGCCCTCTCCTTCTATCAAGCTCCCCTTGATTAGTCTCCGTACTCATGATGCTGTTTGTGATGAAGGCTTGCAATCAGCACATCTCACTCCCTACATACGTCCCTTCAACGTGATAAGGGCTTGCTATCCAGAAGCTCTCCAATTTTTTCCGTCAACCACTCTTCAGCCTCAGGCCAATCGTCTCGCCCCAGGAGCATTTTACTCGATACTTGACGCGAATGGTCCGTACTGGTAGACCTGAGTGTCAGACTCCAGGTCTTCATACGTGAGGTCGGATTCATCCTTCCACTGAGATAAACAAGAAACGCGGGGCGTCTCACTGCTCTCCCCATCGGTAAACACAGGAATTCCAACGCCCTTGAACTCAATCTCTTGTAGCCCTGCCATAGCCTTGGCAAGCGAACGCAACAGGTTAACACGCTTTACCTCAGTTTCCTTTGAAATACGGACTGCGGTAATGCGGCCCATGTCTGAGGCATCTTCAATCCAAATCTCGTGCGTTGGCCGGAATGATGTTCGGTTGAACTGTCGACTCCTGCGCGATTATGCCAGTGTCTAGATTGACCGAGGAGGATGCTATCATGTCCTCTTCCGATGACATGCTGGTCTGAAGCGATGGTTTGGAGCGTTGGATGTAAGTAGTATGTGAGGAGAGTAAGTGACGAAGTTACGATTGAGCTGTGTCGGGGGCGTACGGTTTCGACAGGTGAGTAGTAATGTGGGGAGAAGAAGGGATGAACTTATAGTTGAGGGAGCTGTCAGTGCATGGTGTGAAATGAAGTTGCATATGCATTTTGACCCGATGGCAAATACTGGCCCGCTAGGAGTTCGGAGTGAATGCAGTCGCGTTTTCCGGAAGTCGGAAGGCCTAGATTTGTCAAGCCAAATTATACTGACACTTGACAACACTGCGAATTCTGTCACACAGGCCTCGATCATTTATGCGAGCCATTCTAGTCCCGTCTGCAAAATTGAGTGTGGTTCAGGAGTGACAGACAAATTGTCGTGCCGTTACTTCGAACCCCGCACACAGCCATGGCGAGTAACACTTCCAGTTTCGTAGTGTTCATCTCGCCATCGAGCCGATGGAGTTGCGGGAGCTACAGACACGTGGATGGTCATCCGAGTCCTTAAGTATGCTGGTAGCAACAATGGCGCGCAAGTTCAGGCTAGGCTTCAGGGTCGGGTTTTGTCTCGCGTTTGGTGGCGGATATAGGGCGATGTTACGGGTGCAATTGAGAAGCTGTTCGCTCATATTCCAGGGTTGAGGATGAGTAATGTTGAGGAGCTTCAGCAACTGATGGGTGGAGGATGGGTTGAAAGTGAGGAGGATGTCAGTCAGGCGATTGGGAAGTTGTTAGAGCCCAGCAGCCGCTTTACTTGCTTCGCTCGTTTTCAAGTGGCGGATACCCACCCCATTCGGGACGCCTAAAGTGCAGGGACGGAGTCATCCTGCTTTGCTACATAACAACCCTGTTGCTTCCATCCTTTCTATGCCATTTTCCCCCAGTCCTCATCAAATTGCAAAGATAAGTGAACTACCATGATGGCTGACGATCGATGCGGGGAATGCTACGAATGCATATGTTACCAAAACCAACTCAGCACCACCCAGGAAGCTGCACCTGGCCCACATCTTAGCGATACAGAATCTACTGGTAGTACCGCAGCCGAAACAGTCGATCTAGAATGCGCTCGCACCAAGATAAACCTTGAACCGCTAGCATGGTCTCTAGATTCTTCAAACGTCCTACCCCAAAGCAACTGCCTGCTCTACACATCGCTTCCTCTAGAAATCAAAGAGATAATCTACGCCTACGTTCTCACAGACACAACATCCTACCCTATCGACTACCTCAGTCCTGAAGACCCCATACCAGTCGTCCACGTCAAATACCTCGGCCACGGTCAAAATGCCAGAAGTTTGGCTGGCGGGAAACCTTTGCATCTTTCTGACCTAACGATATCTCTCCTCCTTACTTGTAAGGCGGTGTATCTGGAGACGTGGACTATGCCATTGAGAGTGAATGCCTACCACATGGATGCATCCAGGCATCTTCGAAGCGGTGGAATGCCAGCATGGCGACTAGCACAGATACGAGGACTGGACATCACAATCAAGCAGCGCGAGTTGGAAAACGGGAAGCTGGGGGATGTGTTGAAAGAGATGGGAGGGAACGCTAGACATCAGGGCGCATACGTGGTGCCTATGCACTGTTTCCGTGGTGATGGATGGGCGAAGATAGAGGGGTGTTCACGCACTCTTGACGACAATTGTCTTGTACCGGCCGCAGTCGACTTACCAAATACACAAAATCAGCGCCTGGACGATGTTCTAAGCCATCTTCCCCACCCCGTAGAATCCGTGCTACCATCAGCTCGCAGCCTCCACGTCACCCTCGCTCAACCCCTAACCTATCTCACTATGCGGCTCACACGCACAGACTGGTCGACATGGAACGTAGCCAAATTCCTTCATCTCGACCCGTCGTTCGGGCGATACAACCTTGACGAGGGCCGGCCCTCGGCCAAAGCAATGCGTCTCCTTGCTTCTGAGCGCGAGGCTGGTCGGCATCCGCAGCTCGACTCGCAATCTTGGGGCGCGCATGTCGTTTCTACGCTGCCTGATCTGGAGAAGCTGGAGTTAGTGCTGGAAACGTTCGAGGCCAGGAAGGAGGAGTTGGAACGTGTTGTGCAGTGTGCGAAGATGTGGAGGTTTGGGTTTGGTGATGGTGGAGAAGTGGGGGAGAAGAAGAAAGAGTGGGCGTTGGTTTGGGATGGGGATGTAGTGGAAAGGCGGTGGAAGAGGGATATGGAAGAGACTGTGGTACCGAGGAATGTTCGTGGGCTTTTGCATCGTGTGCCTTGGTGTTATGACTGTAATGATTTTGAGGTGAGGACTCTGCGGTATGTTAGGACGAGAGTGGAGGAGTAGTTTACGCCATGGTTCACAGCAGCCGGTCTTTTCATTTTGTGCCTGACTTGGGCAACTTCGCTTGATTGAGCATGCGCAGACACTTTACATCTTGCTCCCACCCTCTTGCGGTACCTTGACAACAACCTTACCCCAGCTATTGCGTCCACCCAACGCCTTTAGCGCCGCGGGTACGCTGTCAAGTCCAACGTATTCTACATCAGTAAAAGCGGTGCCCTTATATTTCCCCTCCTTGACAAGCTGGAAAATGCCGTCCCAGACCTTATCCTGCATCTCTGGCTCGTTTATCGCGTACGCACCCCAATGCAACCCAACAACACTAACATTCTTGAGCAAAATGCGGTTCGTAGCCATCTTCTCGATGTCACCTGCCGCAAATCCGATGACCAGAAGTCTGCCGTTCCAGGCTGTGCATTTCATGGACTGTGCGATCAGACCGACAGGGTCGTACACGATGTCCACGCCACGGCCCTTGGGAGTGAGCTTCTTCACTTGCTCGGGCCAATCTTTGTCACGGTAGGAGACAGCGTAGTCTGCGCCAAAGGAACGCGCGACGTCGAGTTTGTGCGATGTGCCAGCGGTGGCTACGACGGTTGCGCCAAAGGCTTTGGCGATTTGCACGGCAGCGAGACCGACGCCGCCGGCTGCTGCGTGAACGAGAACCCAGTCGCCTACATAGCATTGTTAGCTTCTGCTTGGGAAGATGAACAGGGTTCGGAGTTCTGATGGCTTACCCTTCTTGATGCCTGCTCTAGTCACCAAACCAGCATAGCTCGTCGGCGCCGTAACAAATACACCAGCAGCATCCTCAAAACTCCATCCCTCGGGCACGGGCTTAAGTCTCTCCTCTGTGCAGACGATGTGTGTTGCGTAACCGCCCTGGGAAGCACCAAAGACTTTGTCGCCCTCCTTGAACTTCGGTGTCTTGCCTCCTGCGAGCGAGGAAGGTGCTTTGATAACGACGCCGGAGAACTCTGAGCCTGCTATCCAGGGGAAGGCAGGTTGGTGCTGGTATTTGCCGCGGATCTGGAGGAGATCAAAGAAGTTGGTTGCTGAGGCGTGGATGGCGATTAGGTACTCGTTGGATTTGGGGGTAGGAGTTGGGAGGTCGAGGACTTTGAGATCCTCTGGTCCCTGATAGAGTTAGTGACGAAGCTGGTATATCGCGAGAAGGATAGCTTACATTGACATATTCTTTGATTTGTATGCCTTTCATGTTAAGGTTTGACTGAGGTTACGCGTGGTATGTATGGTAGCAAACAGCCTTAATTGTGAGATATATGAATGGATTCAGTCAGGAGCTTGAAGATGACTTCGGGTAGATAGAATAGACGCGGACGCCATTGTAGCTTGCATGACGGCCGAGAGCTACTCAACGCTCCAAAAGATACCTCGGCTGGCTTCCCCGGCCAACCTCCGCTCCTTCCCCCACCCGGAGGCTTGGCTCACACGTCTTAGTCAGCGGAAGCCGCGCGACATGCACGGGCACGCGCTAAGGGATGGCAGGGTACCAGGTGCGGGTCCAGTGACGTTCTACTGCCTTCCAATCCTATCCAAAGCTAATGACAGCCTCTCTCGCACAGTCAAACATATCTGCTTCTATACACTCCCACTCGCCAAGGACACGTATCAGTTCGTAGTCAACAGTCATACACCCACCGCTCTATTCCTCCAAGTGCCTATAGAGCTTCTTATCACTACCCCACGCTCGTAAATCAGCGACCATGGCCGACGACGCCGCCACAACCACCGAGGACACGCAGATCACCTTCAATGTCAAGGCTGCAAATGACCAGAAACATGTCCTCACACTACCCAATACCACCACAGTCGCCGACCTCAAAGCCAAGCTCTCGACATCGGAATACGCAGATGTTCCCGCCGAACGCCAACGCCTGATATACTCCGGTCGCGTACTGAAGGACCACGACACACTCTCTAGCGTCAAGATCAAGGATGGCCACACAGTTCATCTTGTCAAAGGCGCCGCCAGCAACGTACGACAAAACCCGGCGAACCAAGGCACAGCAGGCACAGCAAGCGGAGGCAACACTCAAACCTCACAGGTGCCCACCAACATTGCCGCAGGCACAGGCAACAACCCTCTCGCTGGACTCACAGGTGCGCGCTATGCGGGCTTCCATGGACTACCAGGAATGGATACTTTCGGACCAGATGGTGGCGTAAGTCTAGTCAAGCCTGACACTCAAGGTGAACATATGCTAATGCGTTGCAGATGGGCGGTCCTCCTACAAACCCGGAGGCGTTACTAGAGCAAATGGAGAACCCCATGTTCTTATCGCAAATGAACGAGGCCATGAACAACCCAGCTGTGGTAGAAATGATGCTGCAGAGCCCCATGGTAAGTCTGTTTCTTCCTTTTACCTCGCATCATCTAACCTGCGATAGATCCGCGACAACCCGATGCTCCAGCAAGTCCTACGAAACCCTGAAATGCGCCGCATGATGTTCAGCCCGGAGATGATGCGCATGCAATTGCAGATGCAGCGGAATATGGGCCCAACCGGCCCGAGTTTCCCAGCCCCGGGAGCCACCGACAACACCACACAACCAGGTACAAATGCCACAGGCGAAGGCACAACCGCGACACCGAACCAGCCTAATACGACCGGATCAACAGACCCGTTCGCCGCATTTGGTACAGCTGGTGCTGGCGCTAGCGCTGGAGCAAACCCCTTCGCCAGTCTGTTGGCTGGAGGCCAGAATCCTTTGGCTCCTCAGCAACAGGGCGGTGCAGCACAAAACACACAAGACGCTTCAGGCGCTTTTCCCAACTTGTTCGGTGGAGCTGGTGCACAAGGCGGACAAGCGAACCCGTTCGCGGCGGCCGCTCAAAGGATGATGCAGGATCCAGAGGCCATGCGCAACATGATGCAGATGATGGGCGGTGCAGGAGGCGCAGGAGCGAACCCATTCGCAGCCTTTGGTGGTCAAGACGCAGCAGGAGCTCCAGGAGGCGAAGCAGGCCAACAAGCCGGCGGTAACCCCTTCGCCGCACTCTTTGGCCCCGGCGGATTCGGCGGCGCAGGCGGCTTCGGAGCACCACCAGCCCCAGCAGACAACCGGCCACCTGAGGAAATCTACGAGACTCAACTCAGACAGCTCAACGAAATGGGTTTCTATGAGTTCGACCGCAACGTCGCAGCCCTACGGCGCAGCGGCGGCAATGTCCAAGGCGCAATCGAGCACCTGCTCGGCGGCGGAGCGTAGCGAGCTTTCCCCCGCATCTTCTTGCTCCCTGTGCCTCCAGAACGACCATACTTGACGCAGGACGAATTATAGGAAATCGAGCGTTATGAAGGAAGAGAAAGAGAGCGGCGATTAGCTGAGGAAGACGTTGGTGACGATATCGATGGAATTGAGGAGGCTTATGACAGTGAAGAGGATTGGTCTTTTGCTTTCGAGGATGATGAGACGCTCGTTGGGTTTGATGGGCTCACAAAGTGAGTGATATTGATGACGAGAGGTGTGGTAATTATTTGGTAAGGCGTAGACGGCAGCGTGAAGATAGATCGTACAGATACCAAACAGTAGGCAACCAAAAATAATGCCCATTCATACACATCTTCCTTAGACACTGTCTTGATAGCGAATGGGATTTAAATGGTAGTATTCTTCATTTCAATCTAATTTGGTATGCAAACGCACATACAGACTAATGCCATTTTGTCTTTCGATACTATGCATTTTTCCACTCTGATTAAAACCGCGTATAGAACTTGTCTCACAAACTCAAACGCCGGGCTAAGCCTCCAACGGCAGCCTTATATTTCCTCTTTCAATCATTCTGCCAAGTCAACCCGTCACACACACAAAAACTTCAAGCTTAGAAAAACGCCATAACCATGCAAAAAAACGACTACATGAAAACCCGAAAGTACGAATACCGGAGGCCAGATTTCCTCTCGGAAGATAGGGTAAGCCTGTCCATTGCGTCCGACAACGACTAGTCACGGACGCTCAATCCGGAGCGATCGGTAAACATGCGGGTAGCGATGTTCATGGCAAGGAGTTC
Source organism: Alternaria rosae (assembly GCF_020736505.1). Lineage (NCBI taxonomy): Eukaryota > Fungi > Ascomycota > Dothideomycetes > Pleosporales > Pleosporaceae > Alternaria > Alternaria rosae. The sequence goes on from NW_025763582.1 coordinate 477,241, forward strand.
CTGGAAGAGGAGCTTGGCGGCGTAGGGGATGTGGATTTGGGAGATGCGGGTTTTGTTGTGGCAGGGGCGGCATTCGTAGAGGCCCTTTTTGAGTTGGCTGGATAGTCGAGTTAGTGAAAGTGTTCAGGTGGAAGACGTGGGAGGGGACTTACGCAATAGGACTCATCAGACCGCAGATGTCGCACACGTGTACGGTGTACGCGTCTGAGACGGTAAAGAGACGTTCTTTCAAGAAAGCGGCTGCTCCGTGCGCAATCATACAATCACGTTCCATCTCTCCGAAACGTAGACCACCGTCTCTAGCACGACCCTCGACAGGCTGGCGAGTAAGAATTTGCAGCGGGCCACGAGCACGAGCGTGGATCTTGTCGTCGACCATATGCCTGAGACGCTGGTAGTATGTTGGACCCAAGAAGATCTGTGTGCGCATCTTCTTGCCGGTGTGGCCGTTGTACATGATTTCGAAACCACGCTTTTGGTAGCCGGCGTCCTCGAGCAGACCGGAGACTTGGTCGACGGTGATGTCGGTGAAGGGGGTGGCGTCTCCTTCTTGTCCGGTGATGGCGCCGACTTTGGAGAGTAGACACTCGATCAAATGGGCAATTGTCATACGGGAGGGAATGGCGTGGGGGTTGATGATCAGATCGGGGGTTAGACCTTCCTTGGAGAAAGGCATGTCTTCTTGGCGGTAGGTGATACCAATGGTTCCCTTTTGTCCGTGACGAGAAGCGAACTTGTCACCAATCTGGGGTACCTTTGTAGTTCGGGTACGAACCTTAACGAAGCGCAATCCCTCAGTATTAGTGGTGAAGAGTACTTGATCGACGATACCGTTCTCAGTGCTACGCAATGGTGTTGAGACATCGCGCTTGGTATGGAGAGTAGTCTTTTGGCCAAGCTCTTGGGCGTCAGTTGCAATTGGCGCTGTCTTTCCGATGATGATATCGTCACCGGAGACACGCACACCAGGCGCAACAACACCGTCGTCATCAAGCTTGTCGTATGTTCCACCTTTCAGACGGAGGGTATCGGCACGCGTAGGCTTCTCGAACTGCTCCAGAACGTTGACACCGATACGCTTCTCCTGCTCAGTGTACGCACGGTAAAACAGACTCCTGAAAAGTCCACGATCGATACTGCTCTGGTTCATAATGACGGAATCTTCCTGGTTGTAACCACCATATGTGGCAATGGCGACAATGGCGTTCTGACCGGCGGGCAGCTCACGGAACTTGAGGTACTCCATCGATCGAGTAGTTGCCAATGGCTTCTGAGGGTAGTATAGGACGTTCATCATGGTTTCCATGCGCAGCGCAAAGTTGGTGAGCGCAACACCCATAGCTTGCTTACCCATGGCAGATTGGTAGGTGTTACGGGGCGACTGGTTGTGATCAGGGAAGGGAATGATACTGGCACAGATACCCAGAATCATGGCCGGGTGAATCTCGCAATGAGTGTAGGCGTGGATGCGTGGGTCCGGTAGTGGCTTGAGACGTCGAAGACGGTGCTCGCCTTCGGTAGATCGCTCAGCCGCAGGTAAGCCCATCTTCATCTCTCGCCACTCCTCCAGATCCTCGGGAGAGAACGTTATCATCGCAGTCTCCTCCTCCTCGGCGTCGAGGTATTCCACAACACCATCCTGGATAAGACCTCTCCAGCCGTAAGTGGCTTGCTCGACCTCATCCTGACTCCATCCCTGTCGCGTGCTTGTCTCCATCTGTTCCTGCTTGAGCTTGTTACTGATCTCCTTAGTAAAGATGAGGAAGTTGCGGTTTGGCTTGCGGATGTCATTCTCAACAACGAATAGAGGCCTCATGACACGGCCGGCATCTGTGAAGATCTTGAACTCTCGGTCACGAATGTCACGAATCAAACTCATCTCGTAAGATAGCGTTCCGTTTCGTCGCAGCTCTTGCACGACTGTGACAAGTTGCTGGGCGTTGGAGTGAACACCAACCCAGACACCGTTGACGAAGACCTTGGTCGCATCTGGGTTCTGGTTTTGGTCGTACTCTTCCAGAAGCTGCATGTTTCGCTGTGTCATGAAGTCGATGATGGGCGACGCGTCACTACCGACACTGACGTAGCACATCAAAGACAAGTTCTTGACCAGACCACAGGCCTGTCCTTCAGGAGTCTCGGCGGGGCAAACAAGACCCCAATGGGAGTTGTGAAGTTGTCGCGGCTTGGCTAGCTTGCCGTCACGACCGACTGGGGTGTTCGTTCGACGCAAATGCGACAGTGTGGAGGCGTATGTGTATCGATTCAACACCTGGGAAACACCGGCCTTTGCGGAAGCGGCCTTCTTCTGGTCACCCCAGTTACCTGTTGCCAGGGAGTACTTCAGACCGTTTGTAATGATGCTGGCCTTGACAGCCATCTGAACGTTGAAGTCCTGGTTGTTCTCAACACATCGCTGGAGGTACTTGTACACGTCCTTGGTGAGCTTCAGGAAGAGAATACGGAACAAGTTGGCGACCAGAGGTCCAGCAAGATCCAAACGCTTTTTACCGAAGTGATCACGATCGTCCTCGTCGCGGCGACCCAGCACACACTGTAAAAGGCGGTGAATCATGTAACCAAAGAAATAGGCCTTGCGTGTGTCCTGGCCCTCCTTTTGGGAAATATGCGGCAAGAATTCTCGCTGCATAATATCCCTCGCAAACTTGAGACGTCTGTCCTTCGTGCCAGAGTTGGCGCCACGCTTGGCAATGAAGTCCAGAGCTGTCTCTCGATCCTGGACAACTGAACCCTCCTCGATACTGGGCTTCAACAGCTCCAGCATTTGTGTGTCGGTACGGTCGTAGACGATGTGGCTCAGGATCTCCTCGTCCGAAACGATACCGAGGGCGCGGAAGACGATGGCCATGGGCACATCCGCCTTGATGTATGGGAGGGTAGCGTATGCGAAGGGACCGGGGATACGTTTTCCGGGACCTGCGAGTGAGTTCTCTGCCCACTTGATGTTGAACGATGAGATCAACCGAGTACCCTTTTCGACTGCACTTCGAATCTCGGCGATCCATGGAATGGGACCCTGCTTCTTTCGGAAGACCTGTACGATGTTCGCGGCACTGCGCTCCTGGGCGATGAGCACCTTCTCACTACCGTTGATAACGAAGTATCCACCCTGATCGTACGGGCACTCGTTCAAAGCGAAAAGGTCCGCATCTGACTGCGCTCGCAAGTGGCAGAGCTCTGATCGCAACATGACGGGGAGCTTTCCGATGAAGACTCTCGCCGCAGCGCCATCGTCCATTGGCATATCTTCACGCTCCCACCGGATCTGCGATGGTCCGCCTGTGTAACCGCCCTCCATCTCCTCGTCGTCGCCCTCCTCCGGTTCGCGTCCCTCGCGGGCGACCATGATTCGGTTCTCAATATCAGCCAACATGGCGCCGGAGTAGGTAAGGTTCCGTAGACGCGCCTCGTGGGGATAAAGTTGCACCGTGGTGCCGTCGCCTTCGGTATGTGTTGGCCGCGCCAGGTAGACGCGCCCGAATTTAATTTCATAGCGGCGCTTGATGATCGGGTTCTCCTCTTCATCGGGGTTGTAGGGCGTATTCTGTTCGAGAATGACGCTGCCGTTTTCCTTAACGATATCCTGGATTGTGTTGCGCGTGAATTCATCGTAGGAGTCGAGTTGCTGCGAAACCAGACCCTTGGTGTCGAAGAAGGAGCTGATGACCGCCCAGCAGTCCTCGGGCAAGACGCGGTTCTCCTCATCCTCGTACTCGTCCTCCATACCGTCATAGTCGTACGGCTCGGCCATGATCGCGACTGGATTGATTAGGCGCGGGGAGGTGAAGGGTCGTGGGTGAGTGCGGACGTGTAGTGTCCTGTCTGTTCCGTATGCGACGGCGGCGACCGCCTCTCAAAGGACGTTCGGAGCTAACGGCACCCGTCCTAGCGCCGCCGCGCATCACGTGATGATCGCTAGCGCCTCAGACCCCATACGACCCACCGGTGTCTTCCAGTTCATGCATACATACCGTTTTGCGACAGCTAGCATCAGCGTCTAGAAACCGCATCTTGGGCCTGGACTTACACTCAGCCCAGCCCAGGAATGACTTTATCTGCAGTTAAAGTGAACTCTCTCGAGGTTGGCCTCCTTAAACATCAACACTAGATCTTTGCGCTCCAATCATCGGCGACCGGACGTCTACGATATCGAATATTGGCAAGACAGTCTACTTAACGCCGACAAGCCACACTTGAAGTCGCGTCCTGTGCCACGACACCATTTACTCTCCAAACCTATTCGGGATACATGATATTATGCACTAACGCAAAACATGCTTTATATATCGATCACTCCATTTTAGGCAGTGCGCGATGTCTCGAGAAGTAGAAAATGGCTGGCTGAACGAAGTATAGGACTCGCCTTGTCCGGTCGTCATGTCAAGGTAGGGAGAACATTAGCACGATGAGCTCGAAGAACGAAGGCATATATAAGAGCTCTGAATGTGTCTACAAAACCATCAGACACTTCAGAAAGCCCATATCCTCAAGGTAGCAATATGTGTTTCTCATCTACTTTATTCGTCAGCGCTCTCTTGCTTGCATTTGAGGCTAGCGCAACTGCTACTACAAAGTCCTGCGTTACTTGTATTACCAAGCAAGGTCCGAAGCCAGTTACTACTGTCAAGACAACGTCTAGCATCTTGACGGTGCCTTTCTATGGCTCCAAGTTCACAACGACGACACCTACGTATGTCATCACTCCTCCACCAGTCACCGCCACGGTGATGGTCACAGCGACGAGCATAACAACTGAGACCCACTCAAGAGACCGACACGTTCTCTGAAACTGTCACAACCACCGACACGGTTCTAACGACATCCACTGACATCACGAGCGTGACAAATACCGCCACGCTCACGGTCACTCTCACTGCTGAAACGACCATTGTAGCGGCTCCAGCAAATTTCCAGCCCATTCAATCAACTTTCCCCAATAGGAAGCGAAGATCCGACAGCCTCCTTGAAGTAGCATCGAATGAATCTGCACTAGAAGAGCGAGGCCAAGCACAACGCATCACCTTCAACAAAGGCCGAAAACCAACATGCTCACCTCCCGTCTACCCACAAGGAGTGGCCTGCGTCGGCATCGCGAAGGTGATCAATACTTCAACCATCATCAGGACCGCGAAGAGGACCAAGACTGTCACAACGACAGAGCCTACTTCTACAGCCACTACCATAACAAGCGAGGTCAGCACGACAACACTAACTCCTGGTCGCGCATCAACAACAATGACTGTTACCACTGGCAGAGCTATTACACAAACCATTGTCGAGCCCTCTACCATCACAACGCTTACTACCCAAACGATTGAAGTGTCTGCTCCGGCTTCTACCTACTACGCCGCCTGCAGCTCCAACAACATTGTCACTCAGGTCAACGGCCAAGGCATCAGTGCCCTCGAGGTCCCCAACCTGTTGCCGAATTTCTTCCCACCGGATCAGCCTATGAGTGTTGTGCCGCCTGTGTCCCCACAGCTGCGTGTGTCAGAAGTGCGTTTACGACAAACCCTAATACGTGCGTCACTCTGACGAGAGATTTTGGCGCTTGCGATCCTAATTCTCAGGGAGCTCGGCCTGTCCTGACTGGTGCAACGTCAGATGGGTTCGTATCTCTTAGCAACGGGATCTGTGGAAAGTACTATTTGTAAAGAGGTTGGTGTTGATGTTTATGTTGATGTTGTAAGTAGCTGCTTTGGATATTTTTTACTACTCCAACATTATTGACAAGCAATTTTTGGGGTGCTGTCGCCACAGTTGTGTTCCATCATTTAGTGACTTGAATCCTTTAATAACATGGCTTTGCCATCGCTCAAAGCTGTACTGCAATATAAAGTCTTACACCACCAATGTATCCCGTGACTGCGCAAGGTACAAAAGTCCAGCTCCCGTACTAGTCACCCCCGAGTCGTCTCAATACATCCCATGATACACGGCCATTTTATCCAATACCTCAATCTCCAGTTCCACCCCTGCTGTACCAAAGGCCTCGCTCACCACCTTCGGCAGTATAAACTTGCAACTCGGCCAGTTACTACCACGCTCCTGCTTCCAACCACCTCCATCATGAGCACAAAGGCTCTCCCTCATGCGAACTCGACGTAAGCTGTGCAGTTGGAGCAACGCCAGTATCCAACCAAACCACTTTAGTCTTTCCTGCTCAGACAGCTCCTGGAATTGTCGCATTTTTAACCCACCCGTTGCGAATATACCAGATGGACATTTGAACCAGATTTCTAGTTCGCGTACGTTTGGTGGTAGGAGAGGCGTGATATCGCTCCTGAGCTCAAAGCCAGCGCGATCAGGATCATCTTCCAAGCCACCGCATGACACTTCCTGAAAGAATGCCAAGGCCGGTACACGCAGAATCTCCAGCGCAGTGAAATCTATGAATGTTGCTGGACTCCAAAGCCGCAGTGGTCCGCCAAATGCCATACCAGGCAGAACAGTAAGTTCTCGTAACGTATGTCGAGTATCCCATAGGCTAGCGATGCCAATGTCCAATCCCATCCATGGATGGCCGCCGGAGTACCAAGTAAAGCGCAGTTTTTCCAGTTGACTAGCAGTACCAGCCCTCTTCACAGCAGCGCGTCCATAGGTTACGGGGTTATATGTACACCACTTGTAGTCAATGGAGGTGAGATTTCTGAAGTTCTCGCGGAAGAGAAGTTGCTGGGCGGATGCTCTGAAGCTGCGATGTGTTTTGATCAGAGCAAACAAGTCATCATTTTTGGTGAGGTAGGCGAAGATCTTGTCCAATGTCTCGTTGGCGAAAGTCGTAATCTTCGATTGAGACATGCTGTGTTGTAGACTGTCACAAAGTGTTCGAACTCCACTCGAGTTTCGAGTGTTAAGAAAGCGAGTTGAGTAGGTGTATAAATAGGTGGGGATTAGGGTGCATGTTGGCTGGGTTAAGGCTGGTACCTACAGCGTGAATCCGGTGGTGAATTGGAATGTGGAGACCACAGTGTCGCAGACCGTGCGTCAAGTCCGAGAGCGGCGTGAGGTACCTCGCCGTTCAAGCAATCCACATGTCTTCACGATCTCTCTCTCTTTCCTTCCAAAGCTCCCCCTTCATGATCCCATGAACATAAGCATCACCGATAAACTCCCACGTAGTGGACGTCCCCTCACCCTTTCGCAGTATAAGCGGTGTCATAACACCCCCAACTAGCACAACGCAGTCTCCAAGACGACATATGCTCGGCACTAGGGCATTATAACTTTTCTTAGAGTCTCCAGGATCGACCATCCGCGCGCCCTTACGGTTACTGATATGACCCGCCATGGACCTGAACTGCGCTTCAGGATTGATCCAACCAAAGCGGCGAAACACACGCTCGATCAGAACTACCAATATGTAGCAAATCAAAAAGCTGTGAATGTTCAGTTTGTGAAGAAGCCGCAAGAATCTCTGGCGTTTCTCAAAGGCTGCGCAGGCGCTTCTTTTGACTTCTTGTGTGTTCTGTGTCTCGCCAGCCATGAACGTCTCGTACATAGCCTCCGTTGCAGACTCGCCCGTCACAGGGTAGACTTGATTGACATGCTGGGGTCGGAAGAGAGCCTCCCACTCATGAATTTGCTCCATGTTGAATTGCAGTAACTTTGCTTGTTCAAGCAAGGATTGGCGAAGTGGAGCTTTCTGCATTATCCAACGGCGTGGTGTGAGTTGTGTGACTCTTGCTACTGCAACCCCAGAAAGAATCAACATCTTGGGCAAATCTTTTAAATGCTTGGCTTGGCTTTGAGGTGAGTTGTATGCCTCGAGGTCGAAGCGAGGTTCGAATTTAGAGTCATTCGAAGCACGGTAGTCTCGTGTTGTGTTGGCATCGTCGGCAAGCATTTCGGTCCTGACTAGCGACATTGGTGTTGCTTCTGTCCAACGCCAGTCCGGTACCCAGGATGAGAGTGTGATTTGCTCGAAGTCTGGGTCGTTTTCTTCTTTAAAGGTGGTAGTGAGACGAGGCACATGGAGGATTGCTGCTTGCCTCTTCTGAAGCGTGCGCGCAGCCAGTTGAGTGTACAGTATGTCCGTCGTGAATTTCTTGTCGTAGTTTGGCTTGATTTCGAGCTCGTCCAATGCCTTCTTACATCTCATACCGTAAAAAGCGTAAATCTTGTCTTTGGGATTCTTAGCAAGACATACTCGATGCCTCAGCAGCGTCCCAGGCCAATCGAGATCGGCGCCACTTGTCCATTCCATCTCACTGAGCTTCATGAGGATGACGTTACTTACCCTGGCTCCTTGGTAAAACTCCCACAGCCACAGCTGACTCGTCATCAGATACAAATATGCAGCTTGTAGCGATTGCCAGGATATCTTGGCGCTTCCACACATGAACCACACGTGGCTAGAAACCACCACTTCTTGCATGATCCAAGACCGCTCGAAGTAAGGCCGATCCAAGAGTCTCAGCAACGTCTCAAGTGCTGGATCGCCTACCTTGACCTTGACGCGCACATCTTCTTCTTTCTCTTCTTCGGGTGTCAATTCGATGTGTTTCTGTTCCGCCAACTCTCGTCTGAAGGTCGTATGCAGCCCAGAAGCATACTTAAACGCTGCTTCTATCCCCTCGTCTCCCAAACCCAGCCAGCTCACAGTAGCAGTAGCCTTGATATATATTTGTCGCATCTTTGGTACTTGTGCGGTCTTCTCATCATCGTCTTTCTGGTTCAAGCACACACTGTCGACCCACAGGGTGCGTGCTTTCAGCCAACCCCATTGACGGATCTCATATAGCAACGGTATTAAAGTCTTGGGTATCTTTAGAGTATTGTCGTTCTCCAGATCACGAGGTGGGGCTGCGTTGGTGATATGAATGGTAGCTTCGTGTGGCTCAGGGCCCCAGCAGTAGGAGAGGGCATAGAACTTTGGGGCTTCCGACAACAATGTTGTGTAAAGTCGACCGGTAATGGGGCCACTTCGAGGGCCCCTGTGAACTTCTAGCAACCGTATATAGATATCCTCCGAGTTCTGGAGAATCGGAAGTGGTTGGTATTGATATGGCATGTTTGTGTGCCAAAAGAGACGGATGGTTCGGACAGATTGTCGAACACATCCGGTATGTAAGGTACATGCCTTCAAATATACCTCTCGTTGGCGGCAAAAGCCAGGCGTGCTACATCCACAGCATCCTCTTGGACGCGCCAAATTCGAGATAAGACCAGCCCAGACCTGGGGGAAAACGCCATAACTTCAGCTCGCTCGTTTGTGTCCGAAAGGAGAGACGCGAGGCCAGATGAAGATGCGCATTTGCGGCTGAAGTTTGCAAGGCTGAGCGAAGGCCATTTCATTCGCTTGTTCGGATCCCCAACCGAACCCTTGGAGCATACTAGTAGTTCACCTGTATGTACAGCTACTGTTAGGTCGTGGGTAGTCTGGCACCGTGTGAGCTTCTCCAAGAGAGCGTGCGAGTTCCTCGTCCTTGAGTGAAGCTCGAGCTTTCGAATGCGCGCTCCTCGTTTGGCCAGCTACGTGGCCTTGCGCCCCGTGTCGGCGAAACGGTACATAGCGGATGAGGTTTGCGTGTTGCTTGCATGCTTGCTTACGAAGAGACTTGTTTATCTCAGGTGCTGGTGCCATGCCCTAGTCCAAATTCGGTGTAGCGCTTGTGCTCATGGAATCTTTGTCGAGAAGGAAACTCGAGCATTTGGATGACCACGACGGGCATACCAAGAAATGCGTAATAAGATGCTTATCGCTAGCAGAAATCCAGTGTACAAGATCTAATACCCCACAAGTGATGGGCGTGGTGTGGACCCTAGCGCCTCCCCTTCGTCTCCACCTGGGCACCGATCCCTCACACCCTCACATGGACCGACTGCTAGCGCCATCGTCCCACCCAAGAGTTCTTGTTCTCCCGTGGATCGAGGTTTATAAGGTTGCGCGACATGTTACAACGCGGGCGGCTTGCCCTCCATAAAGTTTGTCGGCCCTTTCAGCTCTCGACCCCGCGTCACAAGAGCAGGCCGATGAATCCTGGTTGGCCAACTTTAAGAGCTCTGCCCTTGGCTCAGGAATGGAGCATGCTGAGAGGAGCGACGCGTCAAGGGTGGACAGGCCAAGCCCGCATTGGGTGTATCGAGCTGCAGAACCAGTCTTGGGCTTCATCTGACGATGAGGTAGCTACTTTTAAGGTTGGGTTCTCCTCTTTGTCTACGAATCTGCCTTCCTCCGGGCTGCGCGCTCGAGTGTGAACACAGCTTTCCTATCCACCCAATCCCGTAGTCCTCAAACCATACATTCCGTTACCTTGGGGTCACCACATGCGCGCAGTCGGTGATTGCGACACCCATGGTATGCACGCAGCTTAATCGGTCGACAACGGAAATCCAATCCGCCTTATATACGCAACACCTCGAAGCGCGCTCAACCTTTAGCTCTATCTCTTTGCTCTGCGTGGCTGTATCCTACCAACCTCATTATTATGGCAAACAGCACTGAAGAAGAGGCATCGCCAGCGAGTGTAAAGAGTGGTACCATTGTTATCGCCATCATCGTGCCCTCGGTCTTGATCATCCTGCTTCTCACACTGGTCATCATGTTAGTCTCCACGCTGGTGTCAGAGAATCTCATGCATATCTAAGCTGACGGTAGGAATCGCCGCAGGGGCTTCATTCTCCCACGATGCGTCCGCGATGAGTCTACTCACAAAGAGAAGCGTTGGAAGACGCGACAAGACGAGCTGGAGACGCACATCAAATCCCAAAATTTCTATGATTGGCTCGCAAGCCAAAAGGAGAAGACTTCTAATTCACAGCAAGCATCTGATCCCCTTTGGTAAGTATGCCGAACAAGCTATATTCGATGAGCGGACTGGACTGACTGTGAGACAGCGCCATTTGTCTTGACGATTTCGCCGAAGATGCGCAAGTTCGTGGCCTCCACTGCTCTCATGCTTTCCACTCACATTGCCTCGACGAGTGGTTCACAAGGTACAATGAGTACTGCCCCTTGTGCCATCGACCAATAATACCCGGGTCTCGGGCATCGAGGAGAAAAGCACGTGAAGGGATGGATCCAACAATTCCCGTAGTTTTGATGGTGTAGCTGCTGCAATGGATAATGAGAGACACAGTTCCAGCTTCGTGAGGCTGTTGAGTCTCCGGAAGGTGATGCACACCTCTACGAGAGCTTGGCATAGGCTGCTCCGGACAATCGAGAGCGACCCCACCCGCGAATAGGCGGACAATACCCTAGACCGACGAGCCCGGAACGATGACAATCAGGGCTTAGGCGAAGCAGAAACGGGATTCACAACGGGTACCTAGGTGCTTCGCCTGTACGGGAGCATCCGCGCCACAGCCGCCTACGGCTAACGGACGATTCTCCAGCACCTGCCAATTTCATTCCGAGAGTGCCAGGATCGGTCGAGTGATCGGGTGGAGATTGTGAAGAAGTGGGTCAATATACTCAACTCAAGACAATATGCGTCTTAGGAAGCGTGATGGCCTATGACTCGAGCGCAATGATAGTGCAACGCGAGTAAGAGGAGACAATTGAATGACGATAATTCGAGTAGATGGAGATACAGAAGTCACAGGATAGTAATGGAGTGAGATTAGTCTACGATTGATCGATTGATGCCCGACATTTCCTAGTTTTGGCGAATTAGACTCGCTACATCCATTCGAACAGCTACATCAAATGAGTCTTGACCCCTCGCTATATCTCTTTGCGTATTTTATGTCCACCTTTGACAACATAGAAGGAACATACCTAGGTATAGAGTTGGCCACAACTTCATGGGAGTATGTTGAGATGCGGCTGCTATTAGTGGGGCAGCCGAGGCCGCTAACGGGAGCGTCGCTGGCTCCCGCTCCAACACGGCATTACTTACAACAAACCTGCACTCTTTCCATCCCATGCCCACCCCGTTGTGATCTTCAGGCACAAGAGCGACGGCATTCCGAACATAATGCGAAAAAGACACTGCTGTGGCTAGGAGCTCGTAATGAGGCGCACGGCAGGGCATCGCTAGGTTGCTTCCGGGCATGGAGCGGGGCCCAGGGAAATGTCACGCCACTCTCTGGTGGTCTGATCAACCTCTACCTTGGTAATCTAGAACAGCGCAGAACCTGGCACAGGACAACTTCCGCACAATTGCTGTACCGAAAGTCCCGTTGGAGCGACCGATACTTTCTGGACTTTTGGCTGCCTTTGCACCTGCCACTCTCGATACTGCATCTCCATACCCCCTGACCAGTCGGTAGATCAAATCCTGTACCACGAAACGGTGTAGACTTCGCCTGCACTGACCTGCAACTACTGCCAAGCTGTTTCCTTGGGTCTTACTCACCCGCCTTAAGCCATCGCCTATTCCCGAGTAAAATCTAGAAAACTTTTCTCAAACGCGTGGATACATCTTCCTCGTCGACCCATCTTGAGTACCTACAAGTGTCTCTTTAACTTGATAAACGCGAAGGAAGTGCCCGCGCTTATAACCTCGACCCTGATCCTGCACCTCGCCCGCTAGTCTCACGTGTGGCTTGGCCAGGGTACCTTGGCGATTGTATCTCCTGATCAACGCGTGAGCTCTTCCGTGCAACAACCCACCCACGGACTATCATCATGGCTCTCAATTGGGACGCATTCCTCAATACTGAGGGTTTCAACCTACCGAACGACCAATGGTCCGATCTTTTACCACCAACGTCTGCCCCTCCCACTTCCCAGATGCCCAAATCTACCACAACCGACACGTCAGGCTCTTCACCTGAAGACGTCACCAATTTTGACTCCCTTCTCGGAGGAACATCAGGCGATCCCTACTTTGACGACTCGTTATTCTTGCCTAACGACTACTTCCTGGGCGATCTCGACGTCCTCAAGCCCTTTGGCAACAACATTGGCGGGGGGAGATCAACCAATGAGTCGTCACCCGAGCCTGCACATGGTACTGGGAACAATTCTGCATCTCAGAACCCATCATCGCACGTAAACGGCCTAGATCAGTCAGCCAATATGCCGCCAGCTCAGAGGCAAGCACTTCAACGTGCCAACACTTTCCCCAACCCTGCCTACGAATCCATGTTTCCCAACAACATGGATACCGGTTTCGTCGAGGACCTTACATTCCCAGATGGCCCGAAAGGATCATCAACCACCACCAAGCCAGGGCTTGAGAGGACTCAAACATCAACAACAACAAACACTGCGTCGAAACGTACCAAGAACAAGCCAGATATTCTCTCTGCCTGCTGGACATCCCCACTATGCCCTAACCACGATGTAAATGGTTCACCACCTAATCCATCGACGTGCGGCGGAGGATGTGCTCCCTTCTTGTTCGCAGACCAGGACGCTCTCCCAAGTATCAGCGACCTTCTTAATGACCCACAAGAAGTCACTGCCGAAGACGGTCTAGTAGAGATACAGTCACGCCCCAAGAAGCGAAGTGAAAGCGACGCATCAGCCAACGGGTTTTCGACTCGTCAGAGCGACAGCAAAGACACCACCACATCCCCAATAGACGACCGGCAACGAATGAAGAGCGAGACGACAGAAGACGCCTCCGCCAAAGAATCACCCCAAGCCAACGATGATGAGAAGCAGAAACCACGCCGACGACTACCGCACAACCAAGTTGAACGAAAGTACCGAGAATCACTGAACACACAACTAGATTCCCTTAAGCGTGTCGTGCCCTCCCTCCAGAACCAACGAGCGTGCGACGGCGCCGATATCGAGGACCTACCCACACCGTCAAAGCCTAGCAAAGCAGTCATCCTAGCGTCGGCGACTGCCTACATCAAGCAAATGGAGAAAGACAAGAAGAGCCTGGCGGATGAGAACCAACTACTCCGGACGAGGGTCAAGGCTCTACAATCACTGGTGAAGTGTGACGACTGCAGCTTGATGCAGTATGTCATGGATCTGAAGATCAAGCAGGCGAGTTGAAGATTTCGTGATTTCTTTGATGTCGATTTGGGTGATGCTGGCATCAACACAGCATCCATTTGGCGTTGGTAGGGTCTGGGATGAAAACATAAAGCGTTCCATGTCAACGGTCACATCTTCACAAGATGAGTTTTGTGCAATTGCACGCTAATGACTCGTTCTCATCACGGCCGAAAATGTACTGGATACACATATAATGACAGGCGTTTTGGATATAGGATCAAACCAGTATGCGCTGGGCAAGAGCCTCGAGGGTGTTTGGTTGACGCTTTCTCGCTCACGGTACGAGGATATAGTCATCCCCGTAGTTAAATACACAGCGTCTGGACTTTACTCTTTCATCCTTCCATATGCAGCGTAACATCAGCGTACAGCGAGCTGACCGATCTGCTTTATGAGGTGTGTGCACGTTATGCTGGTATAGACAAGCACCAGACATCATATCGATAAACCAGACACATGTCCGAACAAAGCCAGCTCCTAAGATATATTCATCCACCAAACGCCGCAACACCAAAGAAAACGTCAGTCTCGAAATCATCAATGCGCCTTCACTCCTCGCTGACCTCCGTCACCGTACCTCCCACACCTTTCCCCTTCGCCTCCTCGATTTCGCTCGGCGCATTATATCCATCTTCTTCTGTGCGCAAATAATCAGCCTTCTACCTCTCTTTTGAACACCAACAAGTGAAATGGAAAGGACTTACGCATCCGACATTGTACATAGCCAATTGGATAGACTGGTCCGTCCCATCGATCCCAACCTTCTTCGTATGATGTTATGGCAGCTTTTTCGCGCTCGAAAGCGAGATCTGCGGCGGTTGTTGTTTTTGTGGGGAGGGTGATCGAGAGGATTGGTTTGGTGGTCATGATGGGTATAGGTTCAGCTGTGATTGTAGTTGTTGTGTTTCGGTGGTGATCTTGTTGTTAAGTTTGTATCTGGAGTATCTTCACTGGACAATCAAAGTTTAAGTATGTCTTGTCAGATACTCCAACTCAGAATCTTTACATCGCCCAGCTCGTGGTGGGGAGACTATCCACGGCCAAATCCGGGGTTGACACGCGTGTACGTAACGCGCGACATCGTATTTCATGTGTGTAAGCACCGACTTACAGATATCACCCCATCTTCTCAACTCAACGGTCATCCGAAGTGGGAGAAATACATGGGGGACGTTGAGATGCAGGGATCAGGCAGTTGCGGTCATGTTTGCCGTGTGGTGGCGAGACCGGCTGCTTCCGCCAATCGTCACGCCACCTCCACAAGTGTCTCTCCACCAAGACCCTGCGTCGTGCTCGAACGAGATTTTCCATGCTAACACTGCAAATGTCTCCTGTTTTCTCGTTTTGTATTTGTCTATCAAGGTTAGACTTGCTTGGGGTTTAAGATGCTGGATTGCCTGGTTGTCACACCATGGTGTTCCGTCGGATTGGGTCATGGGCGTTTGGCAGTGACTGCTGACGTCTACCGGTACGTTGAGATGACATGGTATGATCTGTATACATGAGATACATACTGAAATCACTGGACTACACCATCAATAACTCATATGCTCTTAAGAAGACACAAGCTGTCGTAACTCCACTGATACGTCGATCGTCCAACATCCAACTTACCAGAACGAACACAACCAAATCACCACCACATGGCACTCTATCCAAACATTCTCGACAAGTCAGCCTACAACATTATGCTCGCGCAGCATTACCAAAGCCAAACACCTTATCTACTACCCTCCTCAAGTAAACCCGCGCACTCTCCGCATCCACACCATCATATGACTTGCGATCACCTCTCCGACGCAGTCCAAGACTTCTTCTCACACATGTTCGCGCCCGCGTTACATCTCGCCTGCACGTGTTCGACACCCTGCTGGGCTCCATCATCGCCCAGTTCACACGACCAAAATGTGCACGATGGGAAAGTCGAGATCGTTGTTGATAGCGACATCGTAGTGCGAGAGGATGAACGGGAGGAAGACGGAGGTCCACTGTGTAGAGAAGCCACGATCGCTTCTTGGAAAGTGGGAGGGAAGAAACAGGCAAGAAGGCATAGAAGGAGGAGTCTGCAGTGGTTGGCTGGTGTGATTGGGAGGGAAGGTGCGTAGGATGTCGACGTGTGGATGGGAAAGAGAAGGATGACTGAACTGAAGCTTAGAGTTCAGATCTTACAGATGGTGTTCTTTATATCTAGGGTCAGGCGTCTTGGTTGTTTCATTATCGCAATACACGCGACAAACTTCCTTTGGCAAAGTTACTCGTACGCTGTTAATCAAGCTCGTTCGTGCGTCAACACTTAGCAAGGCATTTCGACTTTATCGCCTGCATGCTACCGAACAGTCGCCGGTCCCAACTCTTTTGCGCAACAACTTGTGAGAGAGACGCACGCATTTCGTGCATGAAGCCTGATAGTATGTTCTTAGAGGGACATGCCCCCGTCAATTCTTCGCACGGAGTCAACAAAATACTCGCAAAAGATGCGAGAAGCAATCTTTGATCCAAATTGCGATAGCTACCCGTAAAATTGACACATTTGGGATCTCTATGCGGCACCTACCATTTCGTCGAGTTCAACATCCAAGAAGATCGCCAACCATCACGTTCGTCATTTCCAGAATTCGCCTCACCGCCCGCTGTTAGCGTCTTGGCGGCATAAAAGCGTCACTGCTGGGTTTTGATTGGATGGCGAAGGAGGCGAGCCATCATTACTTGTATGGGAAACAGCGCGTTTAGTCGCAACTGACAGCACGCGTCTTTGCGATTTTCGACATTGAGGAAAAAGGAAGAAGAGAAAGAGAACGAGAAAGAAGACATGGATACTGTTGAGCGAGGAGCGATACGCGATGACGAGGAAGGGAAAGATGCACAATTAAGAGATGGGCACGCAGGCGATGTTGAGAAAGGCGGTGATGGCCATACAAACGGAGAGGATATGATGGGTGAGTTTGAATATACGATTCGCATGTTGCACTTGGTGAAATGGGATCTAACATCGGTGCAGGTAACAACCCATCTACGCAAAAAGACCTTCCTCCCTTGAAAGGACTATCATTCCTCGACCGGTTCCTAGTCGTATGGATTATCCTCGCCATGGGCATCGGTATCGCATTGGGAAACACAGTTGATTCCGTGGGCCCAGCGTTGCAGAGAGGAGAGTTTGGGGGCGTTAGTGTGCCGATTGGTATGTCTCAATTCCTTGTGCTCATCCTTATCCCATCCCCTCCATTCTACAGCCCATCTCGTAGGTGTCATGGAAATGAGACTAACTTGATCTATAGCAATCGGCCTCCTCGTAATGATGTATCCCATCCTCTGCAAAGTCCGCTTCGAAACCCTACACCTCCTCCTCAAGAAACGCGATCTCTGGATCCAAATCGCCGTCTCCTTCGTCCTAAACTGGGTTGTCGCTCCTCTCTTCATGGTCGCTCTGGCATGGGCTTTCCTGCCCGACCGCCAGGACCTACGCGAAGGACTTATCTTCGTGGGCATCGCACGCTGCATCGCCATGGTACTCATCTGGACGGATCTCGCAGGCGGCGACGGCGATTACTGCGCCGTTCTTGTGGCGTTTAATTCGATACTGCAAATTGTGCTGTTTGCGCCGTTCGCTGTGTTTTATATCCAGGTCGTTAGTCATGGGGCTAAGACGGATATCTCGTATGAGAAGGTCGCGCAGAGTGTGGGGGTCTTCTTGGGGATACCGCTTGGTGCTGCCGTGATCACGAGGTTGGCGCTGCGGTCGATGCTAGGAGAGGACCGCTACCAACGCAGGTTCATACGTTATATCGCGCCGTTTTCGCTCATCGGCCTGATCTACACGATTATCGTGCTGTTTGCTAGTCAGGGCGCGCATGTTGTTAGGCAGATTACGGATGTGCTGAGGGTCTGCGCGCCGCTGTTGGTTTACTTCATCGTCATCTTTACGGGTACGGTTTGGTTCTGTTGGAAGATGGGGTTTAGCTACAAGGTTAGCTGCACGCAGAGCTTCACTGCTGCAAGCAACAACTTTGAGCTTGCTATCGCGGTTGTCGTCGCGGTCTACGGCGCGGGTAGCGGACAGGCTCTTGCAAGCACAGTGGGCCCCTTGATCGAGGTTCCCGTACTTGTGCTTCTGGTGTATGTTCTCAAGTGGATACGAAAGAGATGGCAATGGGTCTAGACGTCGCAGGAGTGTACGATATGGGATGGGCATCAATCATGATGCGAGCTAGCCGTTGGAGGGGCACCACGTCCCGGACGTGAGGAAGATATTTGGAATGTTCCTTGCTCGCACGACGCTTGTGCTGGTGTATAACAGCAGAATGGTTTAGCTGCACAGGAGTAGTAATAGGACGGGTCGAGTATAAGACGAATACCAAGGTCATCCCGTCGGTCATAATCAATCTCTAGCACCAGTCATGTGTCGAGAATACACCATGAGACGAGACGCCAACGTAGCGGGATCAGTATGACGGGTACAGTGGACGGTGAATCCCGAGCTGGAAGCCTTGGGTTTCATGGGTTTTGATGGGTCCCTCGCGGGTGTAGGGTTCCAGAACGTGCAAAGCTTAATTCCTCGCACATCGTAATCTCATTGGAAAACAAGTTGCTGCGTTGCCGCGGTTTGATTTGCGATGACACGCAGAATCCTGCTGTTTAGCGCGAACGGAGGAGATACCGAAGACTTTTACGCTAGTCATACACCAGTACAGTTGGTCCACCAGCGTAGCCAGACCAACGTGGGTCAGGGTATACATGCAAACCCCACAGATGGAGATGCTGTTCGCACGCAATGCGTTCGGCTTCGAACACCGGTCCCAGTTCTCGACAGGATTGAAGTTTTTCGAGCGGGCGGTGAGGACGTCAATCTCATTTTGAGTCGGATAGATATCAGCCGGTGGTACGTACAGCGAATAACACCCCGATTGTGCATGATGGTACCCACATTCTGAATCAGAGGGACACAATTCTGCAACCAAATCGAAGTTGGCGCGCGGGCTGTAGGCAATAAGGCGATATCTAGCAAGGGGTTGCCGCTGGTGTCCGAAACGGCTCTGACATTGGATCTTGGGGGCGGACATGCGCGCCATGTCCGTCGGGTATCGAAATCGAAATCGAAATCGAAATCGTCTGTTGAACTTGCTGGTTCCGCAGTAGGAGTGTGATAGATCGTGCTGGGAGTACCGAGTATCCGGTGTTACTTGGCTCATGGTGACGCGCTGCATTATCTCGTGTTCTGTGTACACTCCGCGACGTGAAAATCATTTGAGCGGGTTTAACGATGAATCAT
Source organism: Alternaria rosae (assembly GCF_020736505.1). NCBI lineage: Eukaryota > Fungi > Ascomycota > Dothideomycetes > Pleosporales > Pleosporaceae > Alternaria > Alternaria rosae. The sequence continues at coordinate 496,434 of NW_025763582.1, forward strand.
GGCCCCTGTACGAGAAAGACTGCGTTGGTTGGCCTCGTAGGGAACCTGTCGGTGGACTAGGTCGATGTCAAGGTAGATACCTGCAGGCGTTCTGCGTGACGTCCCATGTGATCATCAGCGCACCTTGTGCTCGTGCGTTCAAACCCTACAAATTCCAAGTTACACAAATATAGTTGGATTGGCGTGCACGTACAGCCTGATGGTTCGGTCCGTTGTAAGGGACTGTTTCTGCTAATTCGGCACTTGGTGGTTGCAGCGGCGGCTGCCGTGTGGTTACGGTTGCAAGCAGCCGTCGGGCTGGGTGGTGCACTTCCAACGGTCTTTGTGAGTTGTACCACCGCACCACATGCTGGGATTTGCCGTGACACGGTGACGGCCTGAAATGATGCAGAGGTCCGCGAGTCGAGCACTTGCGGCATACACTATGAGCGGACACAGCCAGCGCGGCTGGGTCGTCACAATCGTCGCGTGTGACAATCTACGGCTGCAATCGAAGGCGTCTGCACGGCACGTATGCTGACTCGTTGCCAGCACCCAAGATTGGATCCCGCGTCGAGAGAAAGTGTAGCCAGATCTGACTGCCGATGGGAAGTTGGTTCTGGAAAAGAGATAGCGGCGGTGCTATGTCGAAGGAAGATATGTTGTGCATGAATAACGGGCGCCAAAAGCTCGGTGGGTATCAGGCCGGGTTGTAGACTACACCATGATAAATTTCGCTAACCGCCGCGTCCCCAGTCAACGCAACCTGTTTGCCTCGGATAACTTACACATGCCTGAGCTTGAGAAGGTGATATAAGGCCCGCGCCGAGATTCGTTCCGTGGGCAGGCAAGAGGGACAATGACGTAAAGAAGGACCGTAATTCGGCGCGCCCTGGGTGGATGGAAGCGCCTGGTCGCTGACTCTGCGTTAGCAAAGGTTTCCGATTAGAGATGTGCTGCAGAAGATGGGCCATGGTGCTTGGTTGCGGATGTTTCGATGATGTCTACTGTGCAGGTGCACTATAGCTGGAACCGCTTCACCAGGCCTGAAACGCCGTCTCTTGTGCGCTGAGGAGGCGGCAGGGCCCAGGCGCTCATGCTCAGTCGTCTCAGGACTGGATATGTCAGCCCCACGCGCGCTTCACTCTGCAGCCGCGGGCGAATGCCGTCGCGCGATGTGCTGTATCCCAGGCGCGACCCATGTGCGAGCCGGCAGTGTCTACCAGCATCGACCTTGTCTTGCGCTGTCAAAAGAGGGGAATGGCTCGCTAGAAGGCGTTCGGCGTCACGACGCCGTGTTTGTCGCGCGCTGGGTGGATGATGGTGGAGGCAGCTCTGGTGTTCATGCGGCATCGACCGACCGGCGGCTCGCCAGTCGCACTTTCCTTCCCAGCCCTATGGAGAGACCCAGCACGCCGGTTCGGCCATGTCAGCGACGACCGTGTTTCACTCTGCCTTGCTCGCGGCTGTCTGTCTAGCCCTCCCCGCACTCTTGTCGCCCTCGCTCGCCATCAGTCAGCCTGTTTCCTCCTCCCCAACCCTGCAGCCGTCCCTCGCGAGGTTGCATCGTTTCCGATTTATGCTGGTGTTGTGCTGAGAGCTGAAACGGTCCCTCTGTGCCTGCAGGGGGGTCTCGCTACCAGGCCACCGCCGTCTGCAGCATCGTGGAGCTGACATCCTGACAATAGGCCCCGTCGGCATATCCCTCGCGGGACTGTCAGGCGGCATCCACATGGCGTCTCAGTCCCTTGAGCACCTTGTAACGATTACGTTGGTGTCTTTGTGCAAGTTTGTTGCGAAGGTCGGCCCCGCTAGATGCAAGCGATGCAGGATGATCGCCTTCTAGCTATACGCAGAAAACAGTTCGCGAGCTATAGCTTCCCGTGCGGCGCAGTTCTCTAGACGGCAACTAGGAGCGAATGAGGTGTGTGATCCTAGGCGGTGTACCATGCTTCTGGGAACGCTTTCGACAGCACGCATCACGTATCGACAAAGTTACCTGCCGTGTCGGCGACTGCATGGCCATGGCTTGATCGGCCCAATCGATCTACCTGCTACGTACTTGGCGAACGCTACTGTCACAAAGGGCTCACAAAAGATATCGATGCATTTATTGCTGTTATCGTAGTTGCAAGCAAACCTTCCTGCCACCGACAGGCGGGGTTTGGCCCCTTGCGTAACCCTTCCTGTGCCGAAAGCCCAGTCGGCAGCGGAACGGCGCGCGGCGCTGCAACGAGACTTGTGTCGACAATGCAGTCGAAACGGTGGTCTGCCATAACCTGGTTGTGAGTATTGGGGCAGTGGGATCGGTCCCAGAGTGCGCTTGTGCTATGCTCGCAACGTGCTCTCAACGCTACAGGTGGGCAAACGCGCATGCAGCCTGACGGTCCGCTGGGATCAAGCAACTCTTCGGTACTCGTCTCGCGTAAGCACCATGGTGATTGAGCTGCTGCTGGGGATCGCGGAGATTATCCAGCCTGAATGGTATCACCTGAGTAGTCATTTCGGTCTTGGACGCGAAAGCGTCGCTTAGGCCGACAAGCGTAGCTGAGGGCTGATGGTGTCCTGAAGCGGCAGACGACGAGCACAGAACCGGCAGGGAGTGTGTGTGAATGACGGTGATGTGCTGGAGTCTCATTCGCCCGGTGGAGCATGGTACGGGATTCCGCGCAGGTCGGTTACCACTCTATTGGGCGTCGAGGCCAAGACGAAGGGGGCAGCCGGTGTTGACGGCGCTCCTGGGGGGGGATGCATTATGATGGTGCATGCGATGATGGAGCGGTTGATGCTGAGCGTGAGGCGCATGACGGTCGTGGGCAGAGCGGTGTGTGCTGCTACCAGACGAGGTGCTTGCTGGGCAGGGCACTGGATAGGGAGAGGGCTAGGAGATTGGTAGGCATTGGCAGGCAGTCGAGTGCACGGATGCGCTTCCGAGAGACGACTGCACCCGCCATTGTGGTAGCCGGAAGAGACTTGACTTGGTTGGGTCCAGCTCCGAGCGCGAGTGGCATGGACAGGGCCACCTAATTAATAGTAGCTCAGCTATGGCCTGCGTGCCGATGGGTCCCAGAGAGGTGCAAAAGACGAGTGGAGCACGCCTCGGACTGCCTCTTGCATTGATGCCGGCCTGCTTGTGGTCGACCCAGCGTCAGCACTCGTAGTCGCGCTTGACGGAAGCACTGCAGGGGTCGTCCGCTTTTAAATACCTCCCGCGTCGCTCTGCCCTGATGACTGAGATCGCCTTGCTGGACTGTAGCATTATACCCACCGCTGACCGCACTCGACGCCGTCCACGTCCCAGACTCCAGCGCGCCCTGCTTCCGCGTCACCGTCCCATGATCAGCGCATACGACGACTTGGCCTAAGTACCGCCCGCGCTCGACGTTAGCCGTCCCTGCCAGACCGCCCTCGCCGCTGATACTCTGCTCGCTCCAATGGTCACGATGGCTTCGAATGGGTGTGTGCCCCCGCTCTCCGTACCACGCTCGCAGACTGACCCTCCGCCCGCAGATTGCCCGTGCCCGCCCAAAACAGCAACTACATGGAAAACGGCCGCTGGTATCATGGCTTCCGGAGAGGCCTCTACATGTACCCCTGCGACGAGCCCGAGAAAGACCGCATGGACATTTACCACCAGTTCTTCGCTGTCGCACGGAGAGGGCAGCTGCACCAGGCGCCGGTGCCCACGCAGCCAAACGTGCAGCCCCGCATCCTCGACGTAGGCTGTGGGACGGGCATCTGGGCAATTGACATGGCCGAGTAAGTTGGCCAAAGCAGCCAAACGCTACCTCCGCAAGGCTAACCGCGCCCGTGCAGCAAATACCTAAACGCCGAGGTGCGCCCACTTGAAGCATGACGCATTGCTGCCAGACGGCTGACATGATGTGTGCAGGTCCTAGGTTTAGATCTCGTCAATATTCAGCCTGAGAAGTATGCCACCTGTCCGTCGCTTGTCCGGCCTGACACTGATGCAGCCCCCGCAGAATCCCCCCGAACCTGCGATTCCGAGTACCACGCGACTACGAGAGCCCATGGACGCTGGGCGAAGATTCCTGGGACCTGATCCACCTGCGCATGGCGTGCGGCAGCGTGACGAGCTGGCCCGAACTCTACCAGAAGATTTACTCGTGCGCGCCCTCGCTAGACCCTTCGCTTTTGGCGCCCCTGCTAACTCCCCCAGACATCTCAAGCCCGGCACCGGCTGGATAGAGCACATTGAAATCGACATGGAGCCGCGCTGCGACGACTACACGCTGCCCCAGGACAGCATGCTCACCAAGTGGTACGGCTGGCTAGCTGACGCCACGCACCGAGTTTCGCGCCCAATCGCCTACGAACACCGCACCCGCCAGCTGTTGCAGGCCGCTGGCTTCATCGACATCCAGGAGACGGTCATCCGCGTCCCCTACAACACATGGCCCAATGACCCGCACCAAAAGGACATTGGGAGGTGGTACAACCTGGGCTTGACCGAGGGTCTGGAGGCGCTAACCTTTGCACCTCTCACAAGGGTCTATCAGTGGGACCTCAACGCGCATGTCAGGCCAGTGCTCGAGAGTGTTCGCAGGGAAATCTGCAACCGCAAAATCCATGCGTACAACAACATGTAAGTCACGCACCAATCCCCGCCTGCCCACGCCCACTGACCGGCCCAAAGCCACATCTGGACTGCCCGCCGTCCCCAGCAGTAGCATCTCGCACCACCCTTGTACAACTCTGTTCATGGATAGTTTGCCTGCCCGCTACACAGGTAGCCCCTGCCAGGCACCCACCTAGCCCGGACTGGCTTTCTCCTGGCGCTCTATCGAGCGCATCAACGCGACGGCCTCGTTACACCTGGACTCTAGAGATGCTTCCAGGATGTTGTGCATTCCGCGACACCATTTTTAGCCTCACTTTCGCCGATCCCATGGCTCACGCACCAGCGCGAACCCACCCCGGAGCAGGGGAGTTTTGCCTCTTCTGCCTTTCCTCGCGTCGACTTGCTCTTCACCTAATGGCGCATCTTGCGGTAGGGAAAATCGGGTCTTCTTTGGGCGACTACCCCAGTCTGGCGTTACGGCATGTTAAGAATATGATACCTTGATACCTCGGTTTCCTTGCGACAAAACGATTTTGTTTGCCATTTACTTTCACGAGAGCATGGCGGTCTCAGCGCGTCAGCTTCGTTGTGCATGTCACGTCCTTTTGCGTCGGTGCAGAGCACACGACGCGAATCATGGTGGATTGCATGCGGCCTTTTGGCTCCTTTCTGATGAGCATGTTGTTGTTTTTTTTTTAGCGGAGCGATCAGGACCCTTGGAGTGTGTCCCCTTTGTTCGATAGCGCGAGCAGTATATAATAGCTGGAATATACCCCCACTTCCTCTCATAGAGTTTATCGCAACGCCTCTCCTGAGAAAGTGTGTCGGAAGTATCGACCCTCTGGGAAGGAGCCATGACGTCGCACAGGTGGCAATGCAATCCTTCACTTGTCCGTGGTTTATACGCTGCTGCCACGCGTCGCCGTTCCGACGTGGTGGGCACTCTTGGCTCTGGTCAAGGATGCCCGCTTGAAGATCTGTAACGGTGGAGACCCAGCGGCGCTTCTACACAAGACGGCGGGACGCATAAGATGGGCGCGTATTGTTTCAGTGTTGCATCGCTGCCTCTCGAGGCCCAGGGTGCCGGACCGATCCATTCTGGAGCAATAATAGCAAGCGAGCTGCAGCATGCCATGGCCAACATGGGTGTCTATCGCCCATGCCGTTGCATGCACGATATACTAGACGGCTGCAACTACGATGTCCGACGACGCGCGCCCACTCTAGCACCTGGAGAGTTCAGTGCATGACTCGTATGACGTCTGCAGCAGAGGCAGCAAGTTTGTCGAGGTGTCGAGGTGTCGATGTGCGGGGTGGGAATGGGGGCGAGGGCGAGGCAAAAAGGCGTGCGTTCCGATGCTTTGGGCCGGCCGAGGCTTCTGAGGCTTCTCCCGTATCCCGCGTATGGTACCTTCCGCGGACCCTCAAGGGAAGAAGGGAAGGAACGGCCGGCCGTCCACTCGTAGGAGGGAAGGGTGCATCACTGCATACAACGCCTGGACTCGGACCTACTCACTCTCCGGTCTTCGCGTACTCCAACGCACGCTGCCAACGCTGCCAATGCAGCCGCGGAAAGCAAACCCATGTTTTCCACGCTCCCTTTTGCCCACACCCCCATCCACGACGCATCGCAATCTTGCGCTGCGTGCAACCAAACAACGCGTCACGTTCGCGCGACCTGCTAACGACATGGAGAGGCGCCATGTCACCATGTTTGATGACCACGGTCCTTTCTCGGTGCTCCTCTCAGCCTGTAATGCGCACACCATTGCCAGTGATCGCCGCACAATGTTCTGACATGTCCGGCACCGCCGTGACAGCTCGCCGGTCGACATCGGCATGACCAAGGCGTTGCCGACGCGCTCTGCCTGCATCGTGACCGCTAATTCGTCACCCTCGCGTATTGCATCTGCCATCGACTTTCGCCAGACCACCGGACTGCTGCGCTTCTTCTGAGAACCACGCCTGTCCATCCCCGCAACCGAGCCGCACGTGTAGGGGACCGCTTTTCACTCCGCCGATTCCGTCCTGCCCTGCGTCCATCTTCTCCTCCTTTCGAGCGACGCGACCGCCATGTGCGCACCACCAAGGCATCCACCTCGTCTACCAAGCTCCTCCTCTGCTCCATCGTATACACCGCCAATGTGACTGGCGAGCACCGCAAACTCTATTCCGCCCTAGGACCCAGTCCATGATGCCATTCCCACCCCTCCGCTGCCCTCGTTACCGATGGCGAGGTCCTGCCGCGCAGCATCTCACATAGTACACCGACGTGCTGCGCCGGTGCTGCGCCACTATTTCCGCCTGTCACCACGCCGCCTGTATCTTACCACCCTCCCGGATAATCTTCGCCCGCTGCGAACCGCAGTCGCCGACCTAATCGCTATACGATATACACACTTGTCCGGTGCTAGCAAAGAATGTTGGAAATGAAACTTTGGCCTCGCTGATCTCTCCGCGCTCCGTCCCCAATCGCATCAGCTGTCAGGTCGAAAAAAATCTTTGCTGCAGAATACATATGCACGACGTTATGGTATTACACTAGCCCATCTGCCGGTGAGCGGCAACCGTTTGCCTGGTTCTTCGACGTGTTGGTGGCGTGGTTACAACCAACCGTTCGGATTCTCTCCCAGCTCCCAGCAAACAACAACGATGAATTACTATATTCTGCCTATTTTGTTCGCTCTCGGAGGCAGCGACATTTTACATTATGCAAGGGCGCACCTTTCAATCCTGCTCCACGGATCCAATGAAGTTTATCGCTCTTACAAGATCAGCTAGCCAGCCAGTCAGCCTGCAGAGTGACTGGCCCCACGGACCGGATCCCTCGCAGGTCCCGAAGATGGTCCGCATTAGTTCCCACTGACTTGGCTCTTCCCTCGAAGTCATCCGTTCGACTCAGTCAGCATCATATTCCCATCGCTTACACTGTGGAAACGGCGATATTCCGCACCATCCCACCCTAGTCGACCGCTTTTCTGTAAGTTTCCCACTGTCGTCTACCCTCCGTCCTTGCAAACCCCCACTATGATGACAAACGCTGGGGCCATAAGAGTTCCTCTCCACACTCTCATCTCGCATGAGGGAGTGGATTGCAGGAACAGTGCTTTCAAACACCAGCAATATTCTACCAAGAATCTTCTCAACTTTTCTGATATCCTACCACAAACCACGTACTTTGAAATGGCGCTTACTCGCTGGGACGTATGCAAAGCTAATCATTGGTCAAGGTCGAACACTCCGGTGCTAATACTAGTGGTCTCGTAGCAACTTTAGTACACTCGCTAGCGGAAAGCTTGGTACGGTTTAGCTTCGACTCGGTTAAGAGGAGATCTTGAATCGAGGGTCTGGCATCGGAGAATAGGCTCGAGCTGGGAAGGTGGCAGAGGTTTGTGACACCGCTTGCGTCGCATTTTTGACTCTACACGGTACCGCGTCTGCGGGATCTGCAAAGCCGTCGATCCAGGTCGTTCACCACCGATGACGCGATTCATGAGCCCACAGCGTGGGTATGGGAATGTTCTTGTTGCCGATGATCGTCGGAGAGGTAGGTCTGAGCCACCTACTATTCTATAGCAGCTCGTCTAGGTAAGAGAGGTACACCCATGCATACACGGCCGTGAACGGCTGAGTCGTCAAGCCGCCTACGCATTCCAACGCCAAGCTACGAGTAAGTCCGTGGAGAAAAGGTTTCAGTCATGCCACCGCTCTCCATCCCACAGGATCGACTCATCAAAACCCCATCCCGCTACTCAGCAAGGACAGCGGCTTCTCTCCAAATCCGAACCACCGTTTCAATTTCCCATTCTCAACACCATAGCTATAGCTTGGTACAAAGCGCTACACCTGCCTCCCGTATATTTCCTTTTCCCTCCACACGCTCACTACTCCAACTACTCCGCCATCCGTCGCACTACTCCATGCTACTAGAACGCCCTTCTAGCCCCCGCCCGCCAGCCATGAGGCGTTATTTGACATCAAGCTGTCGTGATATTTTCCGCTTTGGTTCACTAGTATCTGCGGTCGATCTTGGCTCCCGCTAGCTTAGGGGTCTAGTCCTGTACTCCGTGGCTTAGTCTGGTGGTAGGCTGCAGAGCTCGGGTTCGTATAGAAAAGGTAGTATAGTTTGGCTGTCGAGATGGAAGATGAAAGTTTGGTTGAGGACTTGAACTTCTCTTGGGAGGCTTCCACGTGGAGTGGGGTATGCCCAGGCAGATTTGTGCCAATTAATACTACTGCGTCTATTCCAGCCGAGACTGATTACGACATCCGAATATGAGAGCTATCCTTCTTCCTCCACTGTGCATGTTTAACTGTGAATGCCAACTACAATGTGCCATCATGTCGTACCGTGCATACCAATCTTCCACTCACGAACACAGATTCTTGAGACACTTGATAAGGCTGTATCGCGTCTCGCCCTCCCAGCCTTCTGGCATGTCGTAGCTCAAGAACCCATTCATGTGCCTCTCTGGTGTCCACGCCCTCGTCCTCACCATCTCTTGCAACCAAGTAGTGTCCATTGTTTCCACCGTCTTGTCGTAATTCCGAACATCACTGAGGAACCCTAGTTTGCCCCAGGAGGTGACCCGTACGGGGAGACAGTCGTGGTTGAGCTCGATCTCTACCCTAAGAACGCGAGCCGCCAGCATGAAACTCAATGAGTCCTCCATTAGAACCAAGACATGCTTCCGGATCTCGCCCAATCTTGTAGTGTGGTCCTGGGTCTCATCAAGACCGCAGACGCGAACGATGATGGTGGTGTCGGCGGGGAAGACGGAAGTGGCCCGCAGCAGATCCCTTGCGTCGACACGAACTTTCGCCTGGCTTAGCGGCTTGTCCGTCTGGAATTGCAGAACGATGGTCGGCGCAATCCTGTACATCTGGGATGCTGAGATTGGTGTACAGCGCTGCAGTCTACCCACGTATGGGGTGTAATAGTCTGCAGTTCGGCGCTCAAGTTTCTCAAACATGGCCTCGGAAGAGGAGAGATTGGCTGAGCCCAGGATGATAACAAAACGGCTTTGGTGATGAAAGACCATGAGCACCATCCTACGGAAGTGGGAATTGACGTCGAGCATACTGAAATTGAGCCCATGCGAGACACCCGTGTTGAAGTCGTATGTGACCTCATGGTTGCTGTACACAGACGTAGCAATGCGTTTAAGTATCTTGCAAGGTAGATCGAGAAGTTTAGGATGGCTCGGTGTAAGTACGTATCCCTGGGTGTTCTTCGATAATTGGAATCCCCGTCTGACACCGGCCTTACCATTACTTGGTCGAAAGTCGATGGAACCTTTTTTGCCGTTCGGAGCCACTTCGACGTCGCTTATTAAACGGCGTGCGTTCATCAACCTCAGCTTGTCCATATTTCCCAGCTCATATATGACCTTGGTGAGAAGCTTGACGTCAAACCGGGAAGGGTAAGAGGAGATATAGGGATTATTGCGATTCCTAGTACTCTCGAAACGAACTGATAGACCGCATGCGACTCCATCCCAGAAGACGTCGAGCAATGGCGTGATCTTGATGTTCTTCAGAGAGGACCGGTAAAAGTGATCCCAGAAAGCAAGATCGTCATAATCATCTGGTATATCTGGCATGTCCATGCGGAAGGCAACAGTACGCAGGTTTGACAGACTCGATCCGATATCTCGCGTTCATTTCCAATATGCGTCTATCGGACTGAGGATTTTCCCGTTTTGATGACACAGTACCCTATAGTCAAATCGGAAGACATTTTGACAGTAGAGAACACCAATTGCCTCATGGTAGATCTGGCGGCAAGTCTGAATGATGGCCGGGCTTCCTGAGAAGCTGCTGGTTTTGATTGCTGAGTCGTCTGCGTTGTCCACAATCACAATAGGCCTATCGTCGACCAGTACGTATTCGTAGATCTGGTTGCGGAGTTCGGCCGGGATGGTGAGGAGTGAGGTTGCAGCCGGATTGCTGATTTGGGAATACACTTGTGCGATCTGCCCGTGGATGGGTTTCGGCAGTGGGAAGTGCATGATGGAGTGAGAGACGGCGCCTCAGCTGCTGAGTAGTGGTACCGCGGCGGCGACTGAAATTCGTTAGTAAATGCACATACAAAACAACAGCGGGTAAAGTGCTTACCGGGTGGCTGTTGGTAGTTGTATGCGACTGCAACACGCGCGGGTGCGGTGTTTGGTGTGGTTTCCTTCAATGCGAGGGAAGTGACGATGGTTATGTGAATGTCGGTGTTCAAGAATTCGCAGTGAGGTTGTTGTGCTGGAGCTTGGACCTTTATTGTCCTAAGAGGAAAGAGCACCCAGGCAGCGACTGTTTGCACTAGCGCGCTAGGAAGGTGTTTCGTTCACCCTATACTATTTCATCTTTTTAATCTATGCCCAAGTGATGCACAATCCGCTGGCGGTAGAACTAGACGTTGAAGGCGGCGCACGACCGCATTTACTGGATGGTGCGAAGAAATCATTTCGAGGTACACCGGCCGCAACGGCTAGGTGGCGCCGATAAGAGTTGCGTAGTGTGCAATGTTCACTTAGATATTTGGGAGGTGATGATAGATTTCGAGCTTCCATGTAGAGTGGGGTTTTAGTTATGGGATATGCCCAGGCAGATGTGTGCTAAGCAATGCCAGATTAATGTAAAAAGGGAAGTAAATACATGCTAAAAGAACCCTTGTTCTTCCGGCATTTGTGCTCGAGCTTGGATTCTTTTCGCGAGCAGCTTCGGTTGTGTACACTTGTGTGTATGATAATCCTACACTTCAGTGACCGAGTCGATAAAGACGCCAAAGAATGGCATACATCGTCTGGTCCTTCCACTCCCCCTGATCATAATGATCTTCAGGTCGGTTCCTTATGCGCCTCAGGAGCGAGCCATCGTCCTTTGGACGATCTATTTGCGTCCACCTATAATCGCGCTTATTGGACAATCAGGTGAAGTCCTCCGAATCCAAATTCTTCACGATAACCGCTACGGAAGACTGCGGACCTTCGTCAATCTTCCGGATGGTAGCTCGCATAGGGACACACTGGCTGTTTAACTCAACCTGAATGCCTAGCTTGCGGGCTTCTGCCGCCGTTTCGGGCTCTAGATGCTTCAAAAGTAGGTAGGCGCTCTTTCGGATATCGCCCAATCTTATAGTGTAATCTCGAGTTTCGCCATAGCTCCCGCATACACGAACAATGATCGTAATAACCGCCATAAAGACCGAAGTGACACGTAGAAGATCCCATGCATCGATGTGAACGGCAGCTAGCTGCGGCGACTCTTTTGTATGAAACTGCAAGATGATCGTCAGTGCGTTCCTGTGCAATACACTTGCTGAGGCGGGAATGGCAGCCTCGCGGCGACTGACAGAATTGTATGGGGAGCTGTTCGTATATCTCTGCGATGCGACGGTCGAGTCTCTCAAACGCTGCTTTGGGAGATGAGGTGGATTCAGAAGCCAGGATCAGGGTATAGCAGATTTCGCGTAGGAACCACGATTTAACAAGCCTGCGAAGCTGAGTATTGGCGCTGAGCATGCCGGGTTGGTGTCCATGCGTGATACTGGTATGGAAATTGAACGTGCATTCTTGATCACCGAGTGCGAGACGAATAATAGCATCGGCGCGAAGGATAGCTGAGCTTCCGCTGAAGTCACTGGTCTTCCCGGTCCTGGTCTTCGCGATTCTGGCCTTCTGAGTTGACCCGTCCTCTGCATTTTTGATCGTTATAGGACAGGGTTCCACGAGAAGATACTCGTAGATCTGGTTGCGTAACTCAGGCGCGATAGTGAGTAGTGAAGGTGCATTAGGAACCACAGATCCGGAGCGCGCTTGCGCAATTCGGCTCCACTTGGGATCAGGAACCCGAAAATGCATGACTGCAGTTCAAGACGGTGATGGGGCCGACACTGGGGTGTCGTTTTCGGAGTAATTGCAACTGGCGGTCATTAGTAAGTGTAACTGAACAATGACCGTAATGAGGGGAGAGCTTACGGGATAGCCCACAGTGCTGTTGGATGCGACTGTAGCGAGGATGGTTGTAAGTTACCGCTTGGTTTCTGTACAAGATGACAAAAATGGTACCGAAGTAAAGGTTGGGTAAGTCTCATGAGTTGCGAAAGCAACGAAGACGCTGAGGTGCGGTCACGTTATACATTCCTCGACCGTTGACTCACTGCGGTGCGTGCGATTCGATATTCTGGTTCCCTTCTATCCTATCTATGGTACTGCGATGACACAGAGCAAGACGAGCCACTCATGACTCCCGAAATACATAACCACCACATACACAAAAGGTACTCCTCATCAAATAAGAGAGGTCGCAATCCTCAGACTCTGGGTAAGTCTCAGCGACTCTGTAGCGCCTGAGCTTGGACCTCGCTTATTATGGAAGGTAAGAGCGCAATGGACGTCTCTCTCACCTGTAATACGTCATGCTGGAACGATGCTTTTGTAGAAAGGTGGTGACACTGAGTCGACTGCAACGCTCGATGGCGGAAGAAGTGACGGTTACTGTGGTACCGTAGGAACAGATGATTACACTTCCAGTGCGCGCAGATACCAGCGACATGAGTTGCATCTTCATGACAACAATACAATCGCATTCGGATCAACGACATCTAAATACGACCTCTGTCCAAGAACTTCTTCGGTAGATCCACAGTCTTCGCGCGCATATACTCCATAGCATCTAGTCATCAGTTAGCAAGACACACTTCACGAAAGCCTAGGTCGTACTTACTCTTCCCCAAAGTATCATACGAAGAACACGTATTATACCCACCATCCCTGAGATGATCATGCAACAAAAAGTGCACCGATCGAATCCCCGCAATTTCAAACCTGTCAATCGGCTTCCCCTGGTACTCGTCCTTACCCAGAAGTTGCTTAACGCGCTCAATCGTCATGAACGAGCGGAGCCAATCCCACTCATCATCGTGGCGCACGAAGAAGCCAGCGTTGCAGTCTGAGGCTTTGTCTCCAGAGCGGCCGGCTACAATGTAGCCTAGTGGTGCGCGAACGGTTTCGCCGAAGGAAGACAGGTCGACTGGGGAGGACGTTTCGTAGGAGGCTTGTTGGCGGGGGTACTCTTTTGTGATGGCGGGTGGACTGAGGTTGGTGGAAGTTTTGTCGCCGTACATGGTGTGGACGCGTAGGGGGAGTTGGTCTTGGGGGAGGAGCGAGACCCAGTAGTCGTAGTATGGCTTTGGTGCGATTTGTCGTAGGTCATTCGATAGGGAGAGACCGGGGGCGGACTGCAGGAACACTTCGAGACACCAGCGGTTGAAGCCGTTGGGGATGTCTGGGCGTACTAGTTCAGGATCGGAGGTCTGAGCGAAGATGCGGAAGTCGACGGTTGCTACGTCTTGATTGTGGGCGTCGATTGGTGAAGAGCCGTTTTGGTGGAATCTGAGTGTCTTGAAGCGGTTTACGTTATCACCCATGGCTATTCATCATCAGTCTGAAGTCGTCTTCGTCGAAACAACATCAATTGCTTACCATAGCGGATCTGATCTTCAGTGATCTTGCACTTCTCCTCGATATCGAGACCACATACAAACATATGCCATTCGCATTGCCAGCCGGCTGGAGCAGTAATACCTACCTTGGTCGTCGGTGGCGGGGGAAGCCCTTTGACTCCTGTGACACGCACGAGATCCTCACCTAACTGCTCCATTTTGACGTCCGTGATGTCGGCCGTGACATCGCAGTTGTAGTATAGCGGTCCCTGGATCTCGTATAGCAGCTGTGAAGTGCATGTTCCGACAGTCACGCAACCTGTATGCGTTAGCCGCGTACAAATCCGGTTGAAGGTACCGATACCTACCTCCGGTATCTTTCTCCTTCGCAATGTTGAAGGTGCCATCATATTCGACTTCTGCGATAGGAAAGCCCATGTTGATGTGCTTGCCAGTCTTCATGAGATCTTTGAACATAGAGTAATATCCTCCCGTAACGTAGGCTGAACACTCTACAAGATGGCCCGCGATGAGCGCTCCGGCAAGTTCGTCAAATTGATCGTTCTTCCAGTCGTGCCACCAGCTGATCAGGTTAGCTGAAGTTCCAAAGAGGCCATTATCGCAACCTACGCGGCAGCACCAATGACCGGTGCGGCATCGGCGAGCCTTCCACCAAGCACGATATCAGCGCCCTGTCGGAAAGCTTCTGCTATGCAGAGTCCACCCAAATACGCCTGTGCGCAGATTGGCTCCATTCCCCATTCCTCCAGCTTCTTGCCATGCATCAAGCTTTCGAACTTCTCGCCCTTCTTGATCAGACTGTTGACTTGCCCAGTCACGTCGTCACCTTCTATCCATGCCACCTTGAGGTGACCAGCACCTGCTTTCTCCAACATATCAACTACAACTTCAGCGAGAAGTTCGGTGTCTGAAGCGCCAGCATTCACGGCAAGCTTCGTCTTGTTCTTGACTAAGTTTGGTATCGCTGGTTCGAGGCACTGGAGGAATGTGTCGGCGTACATGGCATTCTTCTTCCGGTCTTCGAGGCTCGTCGTGCCATTGGCGTTCCTCGCAGGTTTCTGCTTTACTTTCCCACTACCATGTACGGTCATGGTCATCTCAGATAGCCAATCGCCTGTTCGTGTCAGCTCGAAGTCCTTCATAGTCAGTTTTCAAGGGAGTCTTACCCATCACAACATCAACCTCTGGATCACCCGCCATCCTCATGATAGCAGTCGAACGATCCGTAAATCCTCCAGAGCATCCTGCGATGCGCACAGCGCGCTTGCGGTCAGTAGAAGGAGACATTTTCACTCGTTTGGGGTTAGGCGCCATATAGAAATCGCATCAACAATCTGAGAAAAAGATCAATTGCTCCATGACGGAGCGTCTGAAAGCTATATACCAGGCCGTCCAGGACCGGCTTTCCGGGGTACGGCAAGCCATCGAGGCTGTAGCAGGGCCGTTCCTATGCTATCGTCCAATGGCGGCTATGCATAAAGGTAGCGCGACGTTCATGTCATGTACTGGGAGCTACTTGCGGATAATCTTGAACGATGGAAGACGATTTCCTGGGAGCTTATGGCGGGGTTGCGGGGAAGGAGACGGACGCGAGCGCGCGGTGTTGCTGAAGGTCCAGAACTGTCTTCATTGCGATATTACCGACAGTTTGCATTAAATGTGATATCTTCCTAGTTGAGTCATCTGTTTGCGCAACCAACAGGAGCGTGCTTGACTTTCGCGAGTTGGCAAAGTAGAGGAGGGACTGTGACGCGCGATGTTCGCGATTCGGCTAACGACTCATTCTAGTTAGAGGTGATGTTTTACATGACTCAACGACTTTGTCCAGCTCCAGGAAGGAGTGCTCCGCATCATCTCGGGTCTAACAGCGTCATCTCCTGGACATCACCACAGAAATGACTAGGACTATCTGCCCGTTGCATTCGGAACCACCGCACAACTTTCATCGATTGAACGCCTACGTAGCGCGCTGTGTCTGACACAAGCCGCTAATCCCCCTGCCCATACATACATCACAACCACCAACGAGTAGCGCAATAGCCCCGAAAGCAGTTCAAGACAACGGCGCTGATGCTCCTTCGTTTGCTAATGGCTTCTTCTGGCAATGCATCCTTACTCGAGACTCAAAATCCTCGATCTTGCTTGCGATTCATGCATTCTCCTGGACATTGTGCAAATAGGCGGATACCTTGCGAAAACAGTCTTGGTCCCATCGAACTCGACTATCAGCGAAGCAATCACTTTCACACCATGGAAATACACAAAGCACAAGAATTCCAATGAAACAGGCAGAGCCTTTGTCTAGTCTCTCATTTCTGTGGTGTACGGTGTCACTTAGGCATTAATTCACACCTCCAACAGCAAAGTAAGAGCACCTCTTACCGACCAGCAATCATGTAGGCCAATTCAGCGGTGAATAAGCAGAGAAGCTAGGTAGTTGTCCTACATAAGCGATTCGAGCTTGGCCTTTCTTCATCTCTCCTGTTACTTACAGCCCTAGTTCAATCATGGACAGGACTCAAACTCAGCTGGTCGTCATATTGGCAGCTATCACTGCAGGTTTGGTTGTGACTTTCGAGTACCTGCGGTGGTATCATTCGCGGCTGAAGACTCAACCAGTGTCCTTAGTTGCGCAGACTGCAGCAAAGACTGCCCAAGTTACAGTCCATCCTAGAAAGCAAGAGGAAAGCGCTCGGCAGTCTCAGGTCGATACCTCCACTATTCAGTCCGTTGTGGAAACCACAGTAGAGACTCACACCGAAAAGCTCAAGGAGAGTAGTCAGGAGTCACAGAACGATAGTTCCGCCAAACCGCCCGTCGCCGAGACCACAACACAGCCTCTTGGGGTCCCATGGGACTGCAACCAGGGATCTCAGACGGATATCTCGGCAAACGGGCCTTCGATGATTTCTCGAAACAAGGAGAACCGAACCATACTCGAGGCCCGTCTCATCAAGGCAGGGTTTTACGTCCACTGCTCCTGTGACTCGCACACAAAGGAGCTTTACTTCAACTGGCCTTACTCATGCTCGGCCAAGCACCACGAAGACGACATCGTCCTTCAACCCAATTCACGACCTACCCTACTCCACGAGTATGAAGATGGCGCTTACGAAAGCCTGTCGCTGGCAAACCGCACCATCGAGTACTTCTCCCGCCCAGAATCTACCATGGACTCCGACAAATTGCTGCCCTTGCTCAATGGCGAGGAAGCAGCGAGCGTACCCGCGTTCTCGAAATGCTAGCACAAGACGACATTCGCTGCAGAATAACTCAGTTTTTGACAGATTGGTCAGTCTCCCAACTTAACGAAATCTTCTTCTTCGGCGCAACCAAGGACCTCGAAACTGTCTGGAACGCCAAGGAGCTAGATGATGATGACACTCTAGCGGACGTGAGAGTAGAACTCAAAGACGGCCAGAGTCACTCACTCATCCGTCTTCATCCAACACGTCGCTGCTACACACAATTAGAGTACAAACGACAAGGCAAGACCTTGACGGAAGAACGCATGGGGTGTATCCTACACGAGATGCTACATATTTTCTTGACGCAACATGCATGTCACCAGTATATGACACGGGAGAGTTGGGCTTCCCATGGAAGAGGGTGGCAGCGGATTACAAAGAAGATTGAGGATCAGAGCTTGGGTCCGTTGGGTATCGAGGCGGATATGGGCCGACTGACAAGCTTTTTGGTGGATTGGGAGGAGGATGGGGTTAGGGTTAGTCTTTGCGATGTAGGGGCTTGTGGGTTTTGGGGAGGGCTTGGATAGATGGTGGTAGGCAGCGGACTACAACGTTCGGCGGTTGAACGGAAACGATGGACACTGGGTAGTGCTCTCGTGTAGATGTTTCATGCTAGAGTGAAGGCATTAGACACTGAGTAGATCATGTCTACCTATTTAGATATAATGCTGTAGGAACATGAAATTTATATTTGAACAATCTCTGTTACCAGGGAATACAGTGTCAGCCGCTTGATGTGGAGTTGCTGAGGTGTTCAGCCTTGCCCCGCATCAGGGTTGGACGCAGCTTTCCCTGCCGACAGATCCGCCATCCAGGATTCAAGATAATCAAGGTTGTAGACTTCAGCTGAACACGAATATATAGTCGCAACATTACAGACACTAATTTACTTTGCTTTCAGCAGCTCCCGCCTCTCATTCACGCCTCGAGTTCGTTTTGCTGGTCGCGGCTGACGCGATGACGTCGCCGCACACTCTGCTCCGCGGCGCCTGTTCGATGAGCAAACGCAACCAACAGCTTGGAGAACGGGGCGACGTCAGCGCCTATAGACTCACCTGAAAACAACAATCTTTACGGAATATACTCAAAAACACGATCGTATTTAGTATAACATTGTCACGTTGATATACACCTGCTAATCTAGCCCGCGCACATTGCGCGCGACTAATCGAGGCTTAGCGCCACCATGGACATCCACAAGGAGCTCGTCCAGGTCGACGACTTGGATATTGGACTCGATCGCTCACACATTACTTATCAAGGCCAGATCGAGATAAGCGGAAGTCGCTCCGAAAGTAGCAATGACGAAACACCTCACCCACGCGACTCAACGCCTGTATCATCTACTACTAGGATAGTCAACAAGGTTCGGCAAAAGAAACACACTGCCGGCATCAAGATCAGGAAGACGTTGCATATCGCAAAGGTCGAAGATGAGATCGAAGAGCCTGATCCAGACTCTGTGGTACTCGTCGATACGACGGAGGTGAAGCAGTCGAAGTCACGCCTTGATCACAAGTCTACAGCGGGAGAGAAGCACACACTCAAAGATCTTTTGCACAATCCCATCGATACGGTGAAGTCTAAGGGATGGAATCAAGGTAAGCGATCCCTACTTAACCTGCAAATGCAACAGTGACGAATACTTCGCTTGATCTCTATGTGCGAGATCGAGCAAAGTCCTCACTCAGCGTATACCGAGTGCTTTCCTAACTAAAAGCCTCCAGGGAACCAAGAAGTTGCAGCAAACATAGCTGTAAGCGAAGTCCCTCATGGCCAGGAAGTGGATCTCGTAAATGCAGCGACTGTCGTAAACCAAGCTGCGACCAAGGATGAGAAGGCGCAAGCTCAGAATAGTCTCGCCCAGATGCTTGATCAGCGACAAAGCACCTATGTGCGATGGTCGCTCGACCGACATGTAACGAAGATTAGAATCATCCCACGCGATACTGCAGTCCTCAAGCCAAGGAAGGATTTCGAGAAGAAAGACGCCGCAGGCCGCACCGTCACTGAATGGAGAGAGTATGGTTCACACTTACTGGACTATTACGCTCATCGATACGGTGGTCAATACATAGGCTACGGATCCGATCCACCGACTCCCAGCAAAGAGACAATCATGCCAAACATTGAGCGCCTGATTGTTGCAACATCGCCTTTCCAGGAGTTCATCATGACTACCCGGCGCGTGTATAGGTGGGAGGCACCTCTCGAGACCACAAAATACCTGGCGATCTACCTCATACTCTGGTACTTCAACCTGCTATTACCCGGTATCATGACAGCATTGCTGTATTTGGTTGGCGAGCGACGCTGGAATGCTCCTTCCATGGAAGATCTTCGCGAAGACGTAAGACACAGAGAAGATGTGGAAAGAACAGCCTTATCACTCACCGAGTTCATCGAGAAACAAGGTGACGAGAATTGGGCACACGACCTCCTTCAAGACCTGGGCCCATGGCTCATCGTCCAACTCGCCGACCTAGCCAACTTCTTCGAAAGCATCCGCAACTTCTACGAGTGGCGGAAACCGACACGTACACTGGCTGTCATCGTAGTCCTCGCTACTGCCATCCTTGTCACGGTCTTCATGCCACTTTGGCTACTCATCAAGATCTCCACATTCTCCGCTGGCTTTACATTTTTCTGCCTCTTTCCCGTCTCGGTCAATTTCCCAAATTATCGGCTTCTCGTCTCGCCATCAAAACGGTTGCTATGGAACATCCCAACGCATGCTGAATGGGCGATTCAGTACATACAAGCCGAAGGACTCCGTGTAGTGACTGAGAAGCAAAATGCGAACAACAAAGCAGCCGAACTGGCAACTACGGCTAGTTCCACTACTCATGTCTCACCGGTGAACCAAGACTTCGCCTCCTACCCATCACATTACGACAAAACACCAGGCCATCTCATCATCAATGCTACAGGAGTACGTTTCGTCGCGAAACATGCGCCACACAATGTGCGCTTCTCTCTGCCTTATGTACAGATCCACCATCTGGAGAAGCAAGACCGGTATCAGGAGAGAATGATCAAGGTCCTCAAGGAGTGCGACAGAGATCTGCGTTTCCTGAACCGGGAAGGTGATGAGTGGATTTTGCATGAAGTCGAGAAGAGAGACGAGGCGTTTAGTCAGATTGTTGGGTTCAGTCGGACGACGTGGCAGGTTCTTTGGTAGTGCGGTTCACCTCCAGCCCGCCACTTTCATAGGTACAAAAGTAAATATCTTATAGTGTCTGAACAAACTCAACATCATTTCTCTATGCTGATACACATGTTTTATAGCCCTCATCTCTCTCTCAAACCTTCTCAGTAACAATTGTAGCCTCCCCACTCCCCAACGTCTCCACCAACCTCCTCGGCCCAACATACCCCCTCTTCCTAATCCACGCATACCAGCCCCCAAGTAAAATCGTAATCCCACCGACCAACGCACTCGTGTAATTCATCGTCGTAGTATCAAACGGCACCGCGAACGGAAAGCAATAGATCGGTATCCACACAACCATATACCCACACGCTATACTCGCAACCGTGTAAAACACCGGCGTAGGCATGGTGAATGGGCCGGAAATGACGTGGCGGCGCCGGGTCAGGATGTTGGGTAAGATGAAAGCGAGGTATGAGAGCGAAGAGAGGACGATGAAAGAGCCGACGAAGGCGGAGAAGGCGGTGCTGGAGCCGATGTATATACAGCCGAGGATTGTGTTGATGGCGCCACACGCCAGTGTAGCGTTAAACGGGTTCTCCCACTTCTTGTCTACTTTGCCGACCCACGCGCTGAAAGGTGTTGCATCATCGCGACCAAGTGTCCATAGCATACGGCCGGAGGTGATGTAACAACCGATATTTGTACAGAATGTGGGGATGAAGATGACGAGTAAGAGGCCCAGGGAGCCGCCGTGCGAGTTCGTGGCTTGACGGTATAGTTCGGCGAGGGGGAAGGGCCAGGGGTTTGAGAAGAGTGAGTCGAGGTCGTTGACAGAGTAGAAGATGGTGATGAGGTAGAGGAGGGCAGTTAGGAAACCGACGGTGTATTGGGCGAGGATGGCTTTGGGGATGTTGGTGCGGGGGGAGGGGAGTTCTTCTGCGAGATGGGAGACGCAGTCACTGGAGTAATTGTTAGTAACTTGACTTCAACAGTGGTGGGTTTGGGGTGATGGGATGGGATGGACTTACGGTGTCCCCACAGCAAAAGCCCCATTCAACATCCCAGCGCAAAACACAAAGCCATCGCTCTTCCACCCCGCCTGGTTCTGCCAGTCTTTCCACACAAACTCGTTACTCGCATACCCCTTTCCGCTTCGACTGGGCATGATAGCGCATACCATGATGGTAACGAAAACACCAATGAGGATGAAGAAGAGACCGATGTTCGTCAGTTTGGGCAGCGCGCGATTGGCGAACATGACGACGAAGCAGGCGAGCCAGGTAATGATGAGATAGACAATGAAGACGTGCCAGCGCTCAAAGGCATAGCCGCGGTGGAAGAGGCCGTACATGGAGATGATTTGGTTGGCGAGGATGGAGGAGATGGAGGCGGTGCCGAAGATCCAACCTAGGGCGTTCCACCTGTGTTGTGTTAGTTGGTTCTTTTCTTCTTGTCTTTTTGTTTATCAAGTCGGATTGGATGATACGTACCAGCCAGCGTAGAACCCGATTACCTTTCCAAATCTAGCTCCGCCTGTGACGGAAGCCCAGTGGTATACACCCGCTGATGAGGGGATTGCAGAAGCCATCTCTGCGATACACGCCGCGATCATGAAGTAGCAACATGCCACGGCGATGAACTCGTAAATGACACCCGCTGGGCCGCCATTGTAGAGCGCAATGACCTGCGCATAGTCAGCATCCTCTATGCCATACATTGGAAGCGAACAAGAGAAGACCACATACGATAGACCCACCCAACGCGGCCCAAACATTCCCCGTAGTAATCCCAATCGCACAGATACTCAACAAGCTGAAATTCCTCTCAAGCTCTTGTTTGTGACCCGATGCATTCAACACCTCGCCCACACCCGTCGCTTCATCGACATCCTCTGGTCTTGGCTTCTCGGAAGACTTCTTTTCCAGATCCATCGTTGGAAATGGTGGTACAGCGTGGACGGTATACGCCAGTAACCGTGAAAGTTTTGCTATTGGGACGTGATGCGACGCGTATGCAGCAAGTCGTCAACGACGAGGATACGCGGAAAAGCGATAAGGCAGCGTTGTAATGTCAACAAACCTCCTCTTTGCCCAGATGCGGCCGACCGGAGATTAATACCACCAACCGAACCAGGACAATCAAGCGATTGAGTGGATTCGCGCCACCGATCGCAGATCAACGGTCCTACGCGGGAATCGTACAAGTAAACGTCCGCCCCGGGAGATAAGGAAGTAGAGAACGATGGTGAGGGGAAACAACGATGGAATGAAGACGCAGGGAAAGAACGAAAAGAAGGAAGCTACAATTTACGTGCTGCGTTTATGACGGTCCGCGATTTCGGACGCCTCTATCTCTGTCGTCGTGTTGCGTTGTGTCAAACACAACAGTGACATCTACACGTAAGTACGTATGCTAAGCGACGCGACAAATTCCAAGACGGCAGATAAAGCAGCCCTACCAGCAACCATGCAATCTTCTGTCGGTAGCTATGTACCCAGTGCTAGATGCCGTCCGTCTCTACGCCCCGGTCACGTCAGACCCAGCCCCAGCAAACCATTCCGACCCAAAAAAGACCAGGCTACATGAGTGTAGTAAAGTGCAACGTTCGCATCCGCCATCTCCGCAATCCCGCAGCTTCAATGGATACCGTGGAGACGGGTGTGAACAATCTACACACTAATCACGTTGTGTCGCATCTCGAACTGATAAGAGACCTTCAGGCGAGCGAGGTGGCCAGGGGTGTAAGATAAGTGAGATCCCGGCACTGCGGTGCAGGAACGAGGATTGGCGATATCCTAGCCAATGAGCACAAAGAAGGGATGGATAGGGATTGGCGGATCCTGGGAGATAGGCGGATATGCTGCGACTTGGGGAATGCGGAGATATCTTGCATGGCTTGGGTAACGAGGTGGCGTAAGGCGAGATAAGTGATTACTCCGAGGTTGGAGTTTGGAGTATCATGGCGATAGAGGGGACGCAGGTGTGCTGCTGAGATCTCTGTCTGACTGTAAAACTTCCCCGGGTGATTTCCGTGATGGTTGCTCTGCTGTCCCCGCATTGAAGGTCTGGAGGGTGGTTTGATGGGTGTCGTCCACAGGACGGAAGACGGCGCCATGATCGAGCCGCTTACGCCCGTGCTATCCCCCACGCGTCCTAATCGGCTCCATTGGTCGTGCAACTTGATGCCATGCGATGCAGTGACATTGGGGCGTAAATTCAAGGTCCATGGAGAAACAAGGCTTGACGGCTAGAGGATACAAAATGGCCTCAGCGAAAAAGAAAGTAAATTGGATACACCCACGTCCGGCGCATGTCACCCAAAGAGCTGCAGTGACATGCGCTATATGCTATATTTCTTAGATACTGTACACAAAATAAAAAAACGCACCTGCAACTCCATATCCCATATCATATCGCTCTGCCAGAGGTCCAGTGATTACATACGTTTCGTCCTCATTTACGCGTGAGCGATTCTGTTTCTAGTGACATCTTCAACCCGAACTCATTCCGTGTGTGAAAGAAAGTAGCAGGCTCACGCGCTGCGCATCTCGGTATCCTCGGCATCGTCAACGTCGCCAATCTTCCGCTTGCTAGGCGTCGCGCTGCCCTCGTCGCCGTTGTCGTCGCCTTCCGTCCACTCGGTGACTTCCCACTCGACGTGCACGCCGCTCTCGGAGTGTCCGCCGCGCTGCTGCTTGAAGCGGCCCAGGCGGGTGTTGCGTACAATCTCTTCGAACCAGGGCGCGCCCCGCGATTGTGGTTCTGAGCGGACGACTGTACGCGAGCGGTTCGTGCGTGAGGGTCCGGCGGCGGATGTCTCTGTCTCGTCGTCACTGCTCTCGCTGCTGCTGGGCAGGAAGCCGAGCTCGCTCAGCATGTCCTGGTCCTCGTCCAGCAGGCTGCCGACTGTCAGGGAAATGTGCTCGGCCTCGTCTCTCGTCCGCTCATTCCATGACGAGAGCTGTGTGCCGCAGTATCCGCAGAACTGGCGACGGGTATTCGAGGTGTAGGGGGAGACGAAGCTGCGCTTGATGCTCAGGCGCGTCTCGTCGGGGTATTGCGCAAACGTCGCCGAGGTGTACCATGGCAGAGGGACGCGGAGCCAGAGTGTGAGGGGGTTCGCTGAGTGGTGTCCTAGAGTGTTGTTAGCACCGTGTTGGAGAGTAGCGCGCATCGCCCAAAGGAGACTTGGGCTGCGCAACGCACTCGGCATGTACTTACGCGACGCAGAGGTATTGTCGTATCGTAACTCGGCCTGGCGAATCTGCTGTGTCGGCATCTCAATGACATAGCGGTTGCGTCCGCACGCGCAGGAGCCGTGCAGCGTCTGGGTCGCCATTCCGGGGCTCGGAGGCTCGTAGATGTGTGGCTGAGTACGATTCGCGTGGTATGTTTCGGTGCAGGCAAGGTCTCTGCCCTAATAACTCGGGATTGATGTGTTTCAGTGTTTGCGGCGTGGCGTGTGGAAAGAAATCGAAATTAGCTGTTGCCCGTCGCGCCTTCCCCAGCTGCTGTGCAACGGCCCGTGCTGCGATTGGTCGACTGTCAGCCTTATGATATGGCGACCAAGGTTTACCCTTTCACGTCACCTGGACAACTGTAAGAACCGAGTGAAAGGATGCGATGATGTTTGTTTCGAGTCGGTAACTATAGAGCATATACGAAATATTCATTGCGAGGCATATGTACTGCGTGATGCAAAAGTGACAGCCATGGACCCTTGTGATACAGCCTGTCGTCATGTGTGGGGAAGCTCACGAGAGAACATTCGAGCACGCCCTGGCACCTTCGCGACCCCAGAACCTCGAGCAGCCGTCAACCACTCTTCTCCTTTGCTTCTTTCCTCATCTTGGCAACACTCTCGTTTACTCTTTCAATCGCCTCCCGAGCGCCATCCCAGCACTTCCTCCTCCCGGTGCTGAACACGCGATGTATGTGCGGACTCCATATCCCGCCCATCAGCAGATTGCAGAACTTCCTGTCTCGAAGCCAGAAAAGCCAGCCTTTCCATCCATATCCCAGGTACTCGTTGACACCTGTACCGCCAAGATTGTCCATGGCCTTGACCCATTCGCCTGCTTCGCATTGCCCTGGCGACACGTTGTGAAGGCGCTTTGCATAATCTGCTAACCATACATGGTGTCTGTCGACGGCAAGGCTCATATCATGAAGTGAAGGAAGCTGCGATTTGCCGGCCCAAACCTGTGCTATGGCCATAGACGCCATATCTGTTCATCGTCAGTCCATGTCGAGCCTACATCTTGCACTTCGAATTACATACCAAAGATTGGAAAACCACTAAGTGTGATGTGTACGTTCCCCAAAAATGCCAGACTATCAGGCTTCTCAAGCGAAAAGATATTTTGATAGAGACGGAAGAGCGTCTTGCCATTCGACCCAGGAGCATCGAGCCACGATTGCGGACGACATGTAGGATCGAAACGAGGTTCAATCATACTAAAGTCCGATGTATACCCTGTGCACCATATTATAGCGTCAACTTCAAGCGTAGTCCCATCTTGCAACTCCACTTCAGTAGCGTCAACAATCCGCTTTATACCCGCGACCGACGCGATACTACCGTTCTCCAGGCAGGGGATCAGGGTATCGGATACGACTGGTACTTTACCTGCGGGCTCGAAGCGCCACTCGGGACGAATGTTGAAACTCTTGTCTTGCATCTTCTTGAGGAACTTGTCGAAAAGCCATTCGCCGAGACGGGGAAGATACGTCATGAACAGGCTTTGTATGGTGAAGAGCCGTAGACTGTGCGTGTGGTCTATCGGGACACCGTTGATACGCCGCGGAAGCTATCAAGTGTCAGCATCAAACCCTCTACAGGTTCGAGTCGTCTTTTCAAACTCACAATGCGCGCTCCATGTCGATGCGCCATGTACACTTTATCAGCAACTCCCACTAGCTGCGTAGCAGTATCCGCTGCACTATTGCTAAACCCCACGACCATGACTCTCTTCTTCTCATACTCTTTCGGCTTCTTGAAGGCTTGTGAGTGAACGCTAGTCCCAGCGAACTTCTCAATCCCCTCTATTACCGGAAGACTCGCCTTGCCCACCATACCACCGATAGCCACAACAACCTTGTCAAAGTACTCTTGATCGCCACCTTCGACATCCACGACCCATTTCTGTCGCTCATCGTCGAATTTAATCTGCTTAACGGAGGTGCTAAGTCGCATATGCGGTTCCAGTTTGAAATGCTTAGAGTAGTCTATCAAGTATTGTTGAACCTGGGCGGCTGCAGGGTGTGACGGCACATGATCCGGAAAGGGGAAATCGGTGTAGCAGGCTCTTTCTTTCGAAATGTTGACTGTTGTCGTCTCTAAAACAGAAGTCTGCTCTTTCTGTGAGTATTGCCATAGTCCGCCGATGTAGTCGTTGCGGTCGAATCCTGTGGCGTGAAAACCTTCTTCGAGGAGGTTCTTCAATGCTACGAGGCCAGCGGGTCCTGAGAGCCTCCGTTAGTAGCCATTTTGTCTCAGATACGAAGGGTGTATACCTAGACCTATCACAGCTACACTTGTAACTTCGTCCATGATGTCTGACGTTCAGGTCTATCGTTTGCGCTCTTCGCATACGAGAATCGCCACCTGTGCCTTTAGATCGGACCGAGTCATACAGCCCTGTTCGCAGCGATAACACTCATGTTGTTGAAGATAAACGCAAACTGCAATGCGATCACCCACACAGCAATCAAGGTGAGCTGACTTCGGACACCGAGGGTGGGTGGGTCTTACGCCCGTGTGGTTACGCCCGCCAGGCGGGACGGAAGAGTAAGGCAAACCTCAAGTCGCGCGCCTATTAATCCACCACAGCTGTCGTTCTCACATGCTTTCTTTGACATCTCGTTTGCATTAATGTAGGTTCGACATCTTCTTCAGCCGGAGTAGGCAAACCTTGCGAGAGACTTGATTGTTGCCGTTGGCTGCACCGCCACGAATACCTGAGGGACAAGGATGATGTGGCGTCGACCCCACTCCATAGTCAGCCCCCAGGGCCGTATCCGAAGTAGTGTATCTCACGCACATGCTGCGACCCCTTCTAACGCGTCATTTCTGACAAGCTGTGTTCTTTTACTGGACATTCAATAGTACTAGACAGAACGCGTGGTTTCGAGTTTGAAGTTGCGATTGGGCCCCTCCCCGCATCCTGAGGCAGCAGCTTTCTGTTCGGCTGTGCAGGGCAGTGGAGTAGGTACGAATAAACAAGCTTCTAGTTCGTCTTTACACCACAACTTTAAGTACAATGTCTCCTAGTTCCACGTCTAACTTTCATCCACTGTCGTACTGAATCAACATCGACCTTTGTGAACTACTCCAACCATGGCCAACCCACCATCATACCCCGCCAATCCAAACCTCACCTCCAACCCACCACCCCCATCCACATCATCACAGTCCAACGTCGCATTCACACCAAGTGCAACCTCAATTGCCGACTCCTCTGACAACGAGTTCGAGCCAACCCCCATCCACAGCCCCGTCGGTCCCCAATATGAAGATTTGCCACCCTCATACGACGAGGCGCGCGACCAAGCCGTCCACGACACGCGCCACGGAATTGCGCCCGTAGACCCAAGCCAAATTGAAGCTCACCGCATTACTTCTAACGAAGGACCAAACGAGCCAGAAGTATGGGAGTACCGCGTACGAGGCGAAGAAACGGATCCTGCAAGTGAACAGGAACGAGCCCCGGATTATGCGAATTATAGGAACGATAAAGCTACCAGTGTTCCTGTTCCAGTTCAACATGTCAGTACTAGCGAAGATATCGCGGTGGGAAGAGTGCATAGCGGATCTGCTTCCTCGTCGAGCAGACAGAAACAGCCTGACCTGGCTTCTGACTTGCTCGCTCAAGCTCTGGAGTTCAGCCGTGAAGAACCAGATGCGAAGGCGCAGTATGCACCGCTCTTGAACCGCATCATCGCGATACCTGACCATGCAGGACCAGCAAGACGTGTAGACGAACATGTAGTCTTCCTAGTTGCGTACGCTGAAGTCCTGGACCGACATTCTATTGGGCCAGCCGAGTTTGCAGAGTTCTTGTATGGTCTACAAGTCTTAACTACAGCGGCGAATTCAACGGCTGAACACTTGTTGCATGGATCGACGCATGAAGGTGTCTTGTCGACCATCGTACACGATTACATCCGAGGAGCGAATGAAGCTTTCTTCGCACCAAGAGGTCTAATCGTGTCGTTCCGCAGCCAAACTGCCTTGCTCGACATGCTACCCATACCTGCGGGCCACAAACCCACCGTTCTCGCCAACTTGGCGGATGTATCTGCAACGGCTGAATGGCGCGCACGGCAATTATACCCCTGGATCGAGGCTCTCGATGCTGATGCGGTGCCGATGCGGAGCGAGAGAGTGCTCAAGCTGCATGAGATGAGTGAGCGCTTCTCAGGTCAGAAGGCTACACAGGGTTTGCCTGGACATGCCGGGAACAGGAGTTTTCAATCTGCTGAATCCCATGAAGACCCACCTCACTCCATCCCTGGACCTCCAGAAGAATCCTTACACGCACAAGGTCGACACGGACGGGGCAATCACCATCCTCGCGGCAGACGAGGCGGTCACTGGTCGCCCTTTGGTATGCCAGGCCATGGACCCTTCGGTGCACCCGGCAACGGACCTTTCGGCGCACCCAGTGATGGGCCTTTCGGACGTGGTGGCCGAGGAGGACCATTTGGACCCCGAGGCAATGCCTTCTTCGGTAGAGGAGGCTGTTCCTCTCGTGGGGGACGTGGACGCGGCCGCGGACCCCCGCAGTCTGGAAACGAATGGGCGGAAGTAGGCAAAGAATTAGGTAAATTTGGGGAGCAATTTGGGAAGCAAATGGGAGAGCTAGGTGTTGAAATTGGGAAGCGTGCAAGTGCTTTTGGGGTAGAGGTAGGTAGGATGGCTGGTGGAAATGCAGGTGGAAGCGGAAGTGTGAGTGTGAGTGGGAATAGAGGGACCACTGCAACCTCAGGTCCTGCTTCTTACCACCAAGTCCACGACGACCTTCCACCTGCGTATGCTGCACCGTCGGGACAGGAGACAGGCGTGCTACACGGCGACCGCAAAGTCAACACAGCATACCCCACCGACACGAAGGATAAGGGGAAATCTAAAGCCAGGAACCTAGATGACGACGATGACGACACCTCCTCACTGTCATCAGATAGTTCAGACTCCTCCTCAGACTCCTCGGACTCGGACTACGACTCCGACTCGGACTTCACCCCTGCCACAACGCCCAAAGCTCAATCCCTCAAGCTCGCACGCCGCAACATCAAGCAGCGGTCTCGCGCCCTCAAAAAAGACCACAAAGCCAAGAAACGCGAACTCAGAACCAAAGCTAAACACTCCTCTCCAGCAGCAACAGACAGAGGGAAAGACAAGGGGAAGGGGAAGAAGAAAGCGAAGAAAGATCCAGAATGGAAAGCGGCGAAGAAGGAATACAAAGTGCAGAAGAAGGAGTTGAAGAAGGAGAGGGCGGCGCTGAAGAAGGAGTGGCGGGGTGTGAAGGAGGAGGGGAAGAGGGAGAAGAGGGGTGCGAAGACTGGGGTGACGGCTGGGGGAATCTCGAGAGAAGTGCCTATGAAAGAGGGAGAAGGGAAGCAAGGGGTTTGGCTGGTGATTGAGAATTTGGCGCCTTGAACGTCATCGTGCGGTTCAATCCATTGATAGTAATGCTGTCATTTACATGCACGTTTCCACATCAAACTTACGAAATCAATCATGTACACCGATTTGCACGCCACGAGCATTGAAAAAGATCTTCTTTGTCAAAATACATCCGACCAAAGTACTTCGTACACAAAACTACAGTAGTAACCTATGCCGTCTAAAAACGCTTTCACAGCATCATCTTACTATGCACATATTTCCTCTCCTTCGCCTTTCTCTCTCAAAAGGTTCGATTATGAAAGCATCCTGCTCATATCGTTCCTAATGCGGTTGTAATCCAATAGACCCTCAATCTGACCAACAGCCGAGACAGCGACATCCTTGTCCCACAGCCTGTTGCGGGCGAATTGCATAACGTCCTTCTCTGTGATGCGGCCGACGACGCGTTCCACCTCCTCGGGCGATAACCGGCGGCCGGTGGTGACAATTTGGCGACCAATGTCCTCGGCGACGGCGGTGGTGCCATCGAGGGCGAGGAGGATCGAGGCCTTGAGTTGGGCCTTGGCACGCTCGACTTCGGCGGAGGTGACGTTCATGGAGAGGCGGGACCACTCGCGGAGGGTGAAGTGGACTAGATCGTCGAGCTGAGTCAGGTTGGAGCTGGTGAGGTAGATACCCCAGAGACTAGGTTTGTTAGCAGAAAATCGTGAGACTGTTCCATGATGACGTACCCAGTGTCAGAGTAGCTGGTGGAGAAGCTCATGAAGCTGTTGGCGAGGGCGTTTTGCGAGACAAAGTTGCTCAGCTTGCTGCCAAGGTAGTCGGAGGTACCCATGGCACGGTCCCAGTTACCGACAATAGCCTGTGTGACGAGCGCGGTGAAGTAGTCGGGGTCGCTCCAGCTGACACCCTCAACAGCAATGGCGATGTTGGCGGTGCCCATGGTGTCGTCACGGAGGCGGACCTCGGAGCCGATGAAGTCGGGCTTTGCCTTTTGCTCAGCAGCGGCGGACTTGGCGGAGTAGTCCTGGGGCTCTGAGGGGAGGTTGGCGAAGTACTTCTCGGCGAGGTCGACCAATTGCTCGTGGGGAATGCCACCAGCGCCGACGAGGACCATGCGGTCAGCGGTGTAGTTGGTCTTGATGTAGTTCTCGAGATCGGCGCGCTGGATGCTCTGAATGTTCTCCTTGGGTCCGAGGATAGTGCGGCCGAGGGGCTGTCCCTGGAAAGCGGTGGCGTGTAGGTGGTCGAAGACAACCTCCTCGAGCTGCTTGTCTACCTCTTCCTGTTCGCGGAGAATGACATCACGCTCGCGCTCGATGGCCTGGGCCTCGAGCTTGGAGTTCTGGAGGATATCGGAGAGGATGTCGACGGCGGCGGGGACATCGTTGTTGAAGGCCTTGGCGTAGTAGACGGTGTTCTCGCGCTGCTTTGATCAGTATCCAGCCCTGGAAATTCTTCGTTCCGTATGACGTACCGAAGTGTAGGCGTTGAGGTGGCCGCCCATGTTTTCTATCTCGAGCTCCAACTGCTGCTGTGTGCGCTTCTGGGTTCCCTGTGCCATGCATCAGCGTGCTGTCTTGATCCATTGCCATTGATTGTCCGTACCTTGAAAGCAAGGTGCTCCAGGAAATGGGCAGTGCCGTTGGTCCTGTCCGTCTCGGCGCGGCTTCCAGCGTCAATCCAAACACCGACAGTCGATGTCTGGGCCCATGGGGAGTGCTCGGTAGCGATCTGCGCAGTCGAGTCAATTGCAGTCCTGTTTCCTCCTACAATGGCGGGCATACCGTGAAGCCGTTTCCGAGGGTAGTCGACTCGGTCTTCGCGCCGTAGGCAACGGGCGTGGCCAGGCCGCGGGTCAGAGGCGAGGCCCGCGATGATTTGACGGCGTTGATGGCGGAGCGAGAGCGCATGCTGCGCTGCAGGTTGAGGGCGAGCTGGCGGGAAGCCATTGCGTCTGCTCGCTGTGCAGGGGATGGGAGATGGGGACGGTGATGGGGTTGGGGTGGATGTCGATACGTCCAGCTGCAGCTTGGCCTAGGTGAGGTGGATGAGTTTCGTCAAATCTGCGATCACGGGACTTTCCGGCTGCCACCGCTGGCCAATGAGGGCAGCAGGGACGTCAGCAATCGACATCCGAGGCATTGTCGTCAACTACGACTGCGATCCCGATATTGCTTCTTGCGACCTCCACGACCTCAATCAGACAACACAATGGCCTCCGTCATGCGTCCCGGCCTCCTCAGGCAAGCTTGCCCACCCGCCCAGGCCTCGCAGCGCATGCTGTCGACCACGACCTCCACCCTCAACCGCCCGCTCGCCCAGACACTGCGACCAGCATTCCAGCGCTCAGCCATTCCCCAGTCGACCCGCATCGCCGCCTTCCACGCCACACAGCGCAACCAGATCCTCCCACCGCTGCCCCAGAAGATCATCGGAACTACCAATGACCCCGTTCCCGTGCCAGACCCCGACTACGCCCACGGCAGCTACCACTGGAGCTTTGAGAGGATCGTCTCGGCCGGTCTGATTCCCTTGACCATTGCGCCCTTCGCTGCTGGATCGCTGAACCCGCTTTCCGACTCGATTCTCTGCGCTCTCCTGGTAGTCCACTCGCATATTGGCTTTGAGTATGTAGAATGGCTGCGTGTTGAGTTACAGTGGCTAACAGAAACCAGGTCTTGCATCATCGACTACTTCCCCACCAAGCGTGTTCCCCTCGTTCGAAAGTCCGCCATGTGGGCTCTCCGCGCCGGAACTGTCGCATTAGGTCTCGCCCTCTACTCTTTCGAGACAAATGACGTTGGTATCACCGAAGCCGTCGCGAGGCTGTGGCACGCGTAGATACACTTTGGGACTTGTAATACAAATTCAGAGGCAGGGCTTTTTTCTGGTTGAAGTTTCGTACCCTGTAGAGTGTTGTGATTGCCCTACTTCTCGTTGTGCTTAACCTCGTCAGTCTTAGTTATCATAGCCCCGCCCTTCTACAGGCTTATCGAGACGGGGTCTTTGCGACCTAGGAGATCCAACTCGTCTTGCATGTCCACCGAGAGGATACGATGAGCATAGAGATCAGCTTTTCTGAATGTGTAGTGTTCTTCGCCACTAAGACGTTTGCCCGACTCATGTTCAATTCTTCGGTCATTGACTATGGCTTAGACAAGTCCAGCTTACATTGCGTCGTGCTGTGATAGATATGACTCTTTTCTGGGCCCCATCGAACGCGCGATCTAGTTCCCATGCTAACATCATGCCAGAAACGCGAATGTAAAATTTTGTTGATACTCTCAGCGTAATCATGTCCTCCATGCTGCCGCTACTTACTTAGTATCCACCTTCCATTGCTCCCAGTGCGCCTTCCTTGGGTTGAAGACGACGCCCAACACCTTCTTCATCTCCTCCTCATCCACTTCATCGTCCAATTCAAACTTCCTCCTGAATTTTTCGGGTAACTCTTCGGGCAGATTGTAAAACGCTTCCAGCACAGAGTTCATAATAGTGCCTTCTTCCTCTGCGTCCCTCACTCCCAAAAATGATGTTTTGTCCGGGCCAAGTATCATCAATGACCCCCAGAACTGATTGACCATGCGACAACATCCTATCGGGCAGTATGCATTCGTCACATCAAACTCCAGATAGTTGAGGCGGATCAATGGAAGCCTCTCGCCGTTTCTGAAGTAGTCGGACAGATCATCGGTATAACAATCCAGGTCTTCGGTCATACTGGATTTCGCCTCATCATGCACGCGATTAAGACGGGCGTTGAAAGTAGAGCTGTCAAAATCGCCCTCTTCTTCCCAAACCGAGTGGTTGTAAGCGTACGGGCACGAGCCTTCATCGGAACGTCTGCTGACGGCTAGGCTGATATTTTTTGTCAGACGAAAAGCTGAAGCTGAGAACAGCCACCGGTTTTGAAACGGTATATGGCTGATATTTTGATCTTTGCTCGCAGCATGATAGCATTGACCCGATCTTGCAAGTAGTTGCCTACTTGTGCACTAGTCCGGATGTACGAATAAGTTCTTTCTGAGGTATATTTCCTCAGCTCCATCGTGAACTTGCTTGCAAATCCGTAGTATGGCCAATTCCGGAGTGCGGTAAGACTTCCAGTCCTTGAAACGCTTCTCGTTTTGGACAGCGTAGTCGTCGGGCGTGTAGAAGACCTTGCCAACAACCACCAGCTCTTCGTACACCATGACTTTGAGTTCGACAGGCAAATCGAGGAAGCGGAAGGGTGTGAAGACGGTTGTGCCCTGAGGCGTCGTGGTCGTGACTGTAGTGACTGTTGTTGTGGTTGTCTTTGTCTTTGTCGTGGTGACCACCGTGGTATTGGTGGCCTGGGCTGGTGGCTGCGAGTTGGTTGAGTCCATGGCTCTTGTATGTACTATGGTTGACTCGATCGGAGCGTGTTGGTTCTGGCGTGTCCGGAAGAACACAAACATGGTGGTGTAGTTGTGGAGTCGAAGTCAGGTGGGAGTAGTATGAGGAAGAAGGTCGACCTTTGAACAACCTGGAGCCTATGCTAATGTTAGGTCATGTAATTTGTATGTTTTCATCTTGATGTAGGCTGCAGACCTGTTCGGTGTTTTTTCTTGTATAAGGTTGCCTAGCAACTGCCGGTGAAAGAGTATACATACACTTGTAGAGTTATCCGTGAGAAGAGGTCGAACGGGCCACAAAAGAAGGAACTCGCCCTAATTCTCGCGCTACCCTGCCTTCCGTAGCCTTCACCACGGACTCAATCGTCCAGTGCAAGCTTTTGAGTAGGTGATGGAGGGTGGAAGAGTGAGAGTGAGAGTTAGAGGAAGCTGCGATCACAACCTATCTATACCATGTGCGTGACGTGACGTAGGCGGTACAATGGGGAAGGAGCGCTCAGTCAACAAACAACATTCACTTCACACCTTCAGCGACGATCCAAGTAGAAGCGGATATCTTTGATTATAAGTTTTGAAGAGAATGTAGGAACAGCAAAGAGCCAGAACTTCGATAGCCACCAGCCACACTCTAATCGCAAATACGGCATATTAAACCAACGAGACTTGGAAGGAAAGGCGGTATAGTGGTATAAAGGCAAGACACCTGGGTAAAAGGATGTAGACAGGATTGAGAATTTGGAGTCTAAACAAAGCGCACCCGGCCTGAAAGTCACACCTAGGATATACCCTTCATGCCACACTGTAGAAAATGATGAGTCTAGCCATCATTGACCGTTTACCAAGATGCACCAATAACCACTAACCCCTGCCATTTTTGCGTCTGTTATCGGTTTTTCAGATTTATGCCTTGGCGTCGGCGGGAGCCTCGCTGCTCTCAGCCTTGGGCGCGTCGGTGGCGGGCTCGCCGGCGGGGGCGTCACCGGAGGGCTCGGCCTCGGACGATGTCCAGAGGGTCTGAGTGAAATTAGTATGCTTGAGACAAGAAAGATGTGGGTGGGCTTACAAGGTTGTCACGGAGGAGCTGCATGATGAGGGTGGAGTCCTTGTAGCTCTCCTCAGACAGGGTGTCGAGCTCTGCATATTTGTTAGCCCTGTTCAGGAACAGATTGTTCATCCTTCACGTACCAGCAATGGCGTCATCGAAAGCCTGCTTGGCGAGCTGGCAAGCCTGGTCGGGCGAGTTGAGGATCTCGTAGTAGAAAACGGAGAAGTTCAAGGCGAGACCGAGACGGATGGGGTGGGTAGGAGCAAGGTTGGAGGCGGCAACATCGGTAGCAGCCTTGTAAGCCTCGAGCGACTTGTCGGCAGAGGTCTTGCGCTTGTCACCAACGGCAAACTCGGCAAGGTAGCGGTGGTAGTCGCCCTTCCTGAGAAGACATGTTGATTAGCAGACTGGCTAGTCAAATGCACGCGGTGTCTTACATCTTGTGGTAGAAGACCTTGGACTCTCCGCTCTCAGCAGAGGGGATCAGGTGGCTGTCA
This sequence comes from Alternaria rosae, assembly GCF_020736505.1. Lineage (NCBI taxonomy): Eukaryota > Fungi > Ascomycota > Dothideomycetes > Pleosporales > Pleosporaceae > Alternaria > Alternaria rosae. The sequence continues at coordinate 532,406 of NW_025763582.1, forward strand.
AGGCACTCGAGGATGTCCTCGCAGATCTTGGCCAGCTCGGCCTCGATCTTTTGGCGGTACTCCTTGATCAGAGTAACCTGGGTCTCGTTGCCCTTGGACTCCTCCTTCTGCTCGATCGAGGTGACGATTCTCCAGGAGGCGCGGCGAGCACCGATGACGTTCTTATAGGCAACGGAAAGGAGATTTCGCTCCTCGACGGAAAGCTCCTGGTCTGCGGAGGCAACGGCCTTCATGTTCTCGACCATCTCTGTCACATCGCGTTAGGACACGATGCCGTGGATTGTTTGTGGTGCGCTTACCCTCGTAACGCTCGGCCTGCTCGGCCAGCTTGGCCAGGTACACGGAGTCTTCGTAACCCATTGTGATGTGTGGTCTGTGCAAATCGCTGTTAGCTGATGTATATCGAGTTGAAGCGCGCAACCAGTGCAACCAGTGGCTATCGCGGTTGCTAAGCAGCAAGCAAGCCCCTCAATGTGCGCTATGGCCGTAATCGGAGAAAATGTCGTTTCGCTGCCGTTGTCGATTGTTCGCTGTCTGTCCTGTTTGTGTTGAGGGCTCGGAGTATGCGGCAAGTGGAGATATGCCAATTGCTTGCGTGGACTTTACACCTCACAACAGAGGCGCAAAGAGGGGCGGCTCGAGCTACCACGGGTCTCCGAAAAGAGCGCCGATACACGACACCAACGACAACAGCGGCTGAGCGACTTGAGACGAGCGATTTCGACAGCCGGCCATGCTGATGGGAAGAGCGGGCCTTGTTTACTGTGGTCGGGGGCGCAAATTGCAGCTGTCCGCGGACTCGGGGGGAGTGACGAAATGCAGTGGAGCAGCACTTACGTAGAGAAAAGTTGGTGTGGGGAGGGAAGGTAGGCTGCTAGAGGCGGCGATGTGGTGTTGGCAAGAAAGTGAAGTGCAGATGTTTTGGTCAAGGGCGGCTTGTGGTTGAGTTATCAGAGGAGGGGACTTGAGAGGGAGAGAACCCGACCAGTTGACTCGTCTTGGCGTCGATCACGCCTGCCTATCCTTGGTTTCACACGGCCCAGAACTGGCGCGACCTTCTATTCTGACAGGCGAACACCATCCGCCACCGCCTCAGCGGCCCATTCCTGGCCTGAGTAGTGCCTGCTATTGTTTACAGGCTTGCAGAGTCGCCTTGGAGACATTGTTGTTGAGTCCCTGAATAACATGCCCCGCAGTACACCCTTTCCATGACAGCTACAAGGACCGGGCTTCACTACGAGCATTGGGCATCACGTTTGGCCTTGAGCAGCGCACATTGGCTCTGCCCAGACAACGGTGCCATGGTTGTAAAGATTCCAAACACATGTTGAGCGAACAGATACAGCATGCTGTTCGGAAAGCGATGAGACCAACACCATGTTGTTGCGGGCGATGTAGTGACACAAACCCCCGAAGTCTTCTTGTCACATGGTGCTTGTTGTGCTTTTTATGCTGGAGCAACTTTCATAATACAACAACGCATTGCCAAACGTGTCTGCCAACATTACCCCTCCGCTCTACGATATACAGACGTATCATGCTAAGGGGTCATGTGTCTGTCCCGTACCAAACTGTCGAGTGGGCCAGGCAACGATGTTGAGACCCTTTAACATCACGTGAGAACCGAGCGATGACGCACATGCACGTCCAAGCTCCCATGTCTTCCAGATGTCGAGCCATCACTCCACCTCAGCATACAAATTGCATATAACCACCCAACACCCATCATCCCATCTCTCTACAAAACCGCCAAAATGCTTCGCACATCCATCATCAAGAGCGCGCGCTCAATTGCCGCTCCTCGCTACTTCTCCGCCTCCGCCCTCCGCATGGCTGAGGGTGCCACCGGCTCTGGAGCTTCAAGGGCTACCGGTGCCGCTGGCGGGTGAGTCTATGCTCATAAACTATAAAGCCCATGGTTCCTACTAATCAATGCTGTAGCGACGCCTTCACCAAGCGCGAGGCTGCTAGCGAGGAGCTCTACATTCGCCAAGAAGAGAAGGCCAAGTACGTATACTCCAGCTTCATGTATCCCGATGACTACTTCGTCACCGTTGCAGAATGAACAAGGACCCGGCACAACGTTCTGTCACAGTATCACATTCTGACAACCACTAGGCTCCTAGCAATCAAGGATAAGCTCAAGCAGCAAAGGCAGCACATGGAGGATCTTGACAAGCACATGTCAGTAATCTAACTTGGCAACGCGCAAATAGACAAGACTAACACCAACACAGCGACGACGTCATTGCTGAGTCTGAGCGCTCAGGCCAGGGCGAGCAAAAGTGAGCGCGTCGCGAATGCTCCGGACGAATAACGCGGGCCGACCCATACGTCGTTATAAACCTGCTATGATAGTCAATGAACATATCGAACAAACATAAACTTGGCAATTGGGTGGTCGGATTCCACGGCAGATGCTTGCGTTATCTCGTACTTGCTTCTTCATCTCGTCCTTGTTCGTGTCAAAGAGAGCATGGGTCTAAACACTTCAAGGCCATCCCCCCAAGCACATATGTGGGCCTGCCATCTCAACACTCGCACCTGCCAATTTGAGGCTTGATGGGCTCTTCAACGCAGGATACTCCAAAGTTGCCCTTTTCGTTCAGTGTGCATCTGTACATCTGTACATCACGTTTCAGTATACATCGAGCGAAGTACTACCGAACGATTACGGAAACTTTCGGTATCACGCGGAAGTGCGTCACTCGCTCTGATTCGTTCGAGTAGGTTGTTTCTCGGATTATTATAACGTCAGCTCATCGAAGATCTGGAGACCTCGGGATCCACTACATGGATACAGCCCGGGATACTCCAGCCACCACCCCGCTCGAGGCTGGATCACAACTCGATATTTCCCGTTTTGTTTTTCTGCCGCGAAGGATCTGACGACAACACATCCTCGTATTCAGGCCCGCTTCTCCAGCCTCCGATATCTGGAGCAAGTGCTTACGCAGCCTCGTGCAAAGTCTGTTATCGCACAATCGGCTGGAGAGCGGAGAACGTGACTCCCTTGCGCCGACCTAGAACATGGTTCGCTGCCGTGTGATACCGCTGCATCGGTATGGTCGATCGTGAAATTCGGTCATCTCTCCAGCCACATTCGCCGTGTCGAATATAGACTTTACTCCTTTTTCGCGAACATGCCGACTGTATGAACGCCTGACTGTCTAGGCCTCCAGACCGCCGTCATTGTTAGCCCATTTCAAACGCCTTCCGTGTTCACGCAGCTAGGCGTTTTACTTTTGTTAGCGAAACAGGTACTTGGGCTCTTAATCGTGCGTGCCGCAGGGATCCCACTAGCACGTGTGGCAGATAGCCGACATCTTACCACGAACATCCCAGCTGCGATCACAACTACAAGCGACTACCCTGTGAACGTTCGAGTAACTTTCAAGATCTTTCTGCATTTTCATTTGCCCGCCGCCGTAGTCCGTTCGAATTAACCGTTGGCCGAGCCCTCTGACAACCTCCTCTTCACCCCCACCAGGTGATGCATGCTTCTTTTACAAGATACCCCATGCTACCCCCAAGTACATCCCACCCATTTCTGTATCAAGGGACACCGAGACGACGTCATTGTAAGCATTGCTTTGACTTCGATATGGAAAACCCTGGATCTGGAATCCACCCGTTGCTCCCATCAACGAATGAAGCAAAGCTACGGAGGGTTATCGCGCCGAGAAGACTACGAAGAGACGACACTGAACCAAATTAGGTATGACGAGAGCGGGTGAGGGATCTATTCAGGGTCTTCGCTATAGCCTTGGCCATCGAGCATATATGGTCTCCTTTGTCGCTCAGCATCACCAGTTCATACCTCTAGCCATTGATCTGCACTGATCTCAAACGCCCAAACTTCACCGTTACTCAACTAGCTGCATAGGCTTTATTGCTCCCCAGACGCTCTAATATAACCATCCCTCGCCAATACGAAAGTCTTCCACTCCACCAACCACCTCATCACCAAGTCTAGCAGTTGCCTCACACCAACCGCCTACATGGCGCAGTCAGGTTTAAACTCAAACAACTCCCTTCCTCAATATTACGGTCAGACGCTGCAAGATGGGACGATAATGGAGTCTCCCGTCATGCCAACACACCCACGGGGATCCAGCGACTCGAGGCAAGAGCTTCTGCGACTGCCTGCACAGCCTCACCAAGCGCATATGGACTACAACATCGACTCTGAGTCACATAATGCTCCCGTACAACAGGCCAATAACACCTTTGGTCTAACGCCTATGCCGAACAACCGAAAGATGGGAGGACAAGCCGACATCCGTGACTGGGACGCAACGCCTCGTCCGCGACGACCATCTCAACCTGTGCCTTACAGCCCGACCACACACCGTGGTCCCTACGTAGAAGACTACTCTGAAGAGGAAGACGTCGATCCCCGCGATCCTCGCGCGTACCGTCGCCCGAGCAGGAGAACGCAAGGCCCTCCCAGTGCGTACCGCAACTACGTCGAGCAGAACTCCAGGTATGGACCCATACCTAGGAACAGCGTCGACCACAACATGCAGCCTCAGTACAGCGACACACCAGGCAAGCCTAATTACGAAATGTACTACCCAGATGGAGGTAACTACGGTGGACGCCGCCCTCCCATGCCTTACGCTGGAGGAAGCCGAGGACCACCCAATTACCCACCTCAGGAGAGTGTGATGAGGTTGCCATGGGTCATATGGATGGGAAGTAACGCAAAGAACCGTAAGTCATCTTAGCATCTCCAACCCCTTCACATCACTAACACATCTCGCAGACTTTGTCGCTTTCGTCGGTGAATTCGTAGGAACAACCATGTTTCTCTTCTTCGCCTTCTCCGGCACCCAAGTCGCCAACATCGACTCATCTGCCACCCCGGACTCCAACACTACGACTAACGAATCCGCTGGTTTCTCTCCCATCGTCTTGCTCTACATCGCCCTCGTCTTTGCTTTCTCTCTCATGGTAAACGTATGGGTCTTCTTCCGTATCAGTGGTGGTCTGTTCAATCCTGCTGTTACATTCGCTATGTTGCTCTGCCGCGCTCTGTCTCCTATTCGCGCTTTCCTGCTAGTAGCAGCGCAGATTAGCGGAAGTATCTTTGCCAGTTTCCTCGTCAGCGTCTTGTTCCCCACATCCTTCAATGTTCGGACTACGTTGGGTGAGGGCACGAGTTTAGTCCAGGGTGTCTTTATTGAAGCTATTCTCACCGCGGAACTGGTGTTTACCATCTTCATGTTGGCAAAGGAGAAGCACAAAGGTATGTCGTCCCATTCTACTCACCCCCATACCCAACACATACTAACACCTCCTTCCAGCAACATTCATCGCCCCCGTCGGCATCGGCCTTGCCCTCTTCATCGCAGAACTAGTCGGCGTCTACTACACGGGTGGCTCGCTGAACCCCGCCCGCTCCTTCGGTCCCTGCGTCGTAACCGGCGTCTTCGATGCCGAACACTGGATCTACTGGGTGGGCCCCGCGGCCGGCGCCATCATCGCAGTCGTCTTCTACCAATTCATCAAGATTCTCGAATACGAAGTTGCCAACCCAGGCCAAGACGACGACGACAAGGACCAAGAGGTCAAAGAAGTCATCGAAAAAGAGCGTGAGGGATCTCAAGAACCTGATTTGGAAAGTGGTAACTCCGGTGGTATGACGGGAGGTATGGGCGGTGGGCCACCAGGTAATGGTGCAATCCCCCTTCCCACACCTGCGAGCCATCATAATCTTAGGGCGGCGCATAGTGTACAGGGCCTTGTTCATCATGCGCGCAAGAAGAGGGCGCAGGAGGGGCAGGGGTTTGGGGGGAGGGGCGGGGATACGTACTAGAATCCACAGGCTGAGTGCGATCCTTGAAAGGGACTCCGTGTCGGAGCCCTGGGATATTAATGAGGTACGAGAGGACGAAAGCAACCCATCGCCGAGTGGGTAACGGGTTCATGGGTCACGGTAATGTGTTTATGTGGTTGTTACGACTCTCCTTAAGTTTGACTTACGAGGGTTCATGAGAGTGATTTGGTTACGGGAAATGCATGGGCTTGGGTTTGGGTATGGATGGTTACGAATTAGAATGTATCAATAGCTACTACGTACATAGATCCGGGTTTGATGATGCGACGATGATCGCAGCCTGGTTAGCATAGCAAAAGAATGATTGCATATCTTTACAACATTGTGCTTGCAAACTTCTGGCTTTGAGCTTCGCTATGAGGTTGTTCCAGAATTTCAAAGACCACTCATGTTCTGGTTCATTCTCAGCTGAGTATGCGTTGCGAAGAACGCATGCGAACGATCCTGCATCTCAATTCACAAAATGACGGGTACAACAGCATGACAGCAATATACAAACCCTCGGAGTCTTACACCTTCCTCCACTTATCCTCGCCCCTTGCTTCCAGAATACGCGAGAACGGAGTACCGAACATACACGCCTTCTCAAAATTAGATGTAAGCACATCACCGAAAACTCTATCCCCAAACCCCAGTACGTCAACTCATCGTCATGCGATTCTACATTGACATCCCATCCCAAACCTTACCTCACACCCTTCCCGGTGCTAAAAACTACCCACGCGATCAGTCACAATATCGAAAACCATCGAAAACCTACACATTTGCGATTCCGATACCGAACATATTCGCATGACATCAAAACTACGTACATACCCCCAGTGAGTGACGAAAAATCGGTGGTTGCAGCCTCGCCTCGTTTCGCAAACTCAAAACCAACCCCAAACCTTCCTGATCCCGTGTGACGGACTAGTGCGACCCAACGCTCGGGACGTTTAGGGTTTGGTTTGCGAAGGGCTATTTCTGGTAATTAGGTAGTAAAAACAGCAGGTAGGGATGTAGGCTTTACCGTTTTCTTTAACGGGGTATTGGGGGCGGCCGGGGGGTCATTGGATGACGTTTTGTGACGACGGGTGCATAGGGAAGGCAAAAGGGAAGAGGAAGGAACGACGTTGATATTACGAGGGGTTGTAGCGAAGAAGTCCGGGTACGATGATGGCATGGGATTAATGAATGTGTGGGTACGGATTCTGCTGATTTTTACATTGGGAGATGACTTGATTATCGTCGTGGATGCATCTCTCAACCACCCTCGTCTCTACCTACCTTCCGCAACATAAAATGATTCGTAAAAGCGGTGTAATATGTATAACCACGCACTCTCTAATCTTTCACAGCCATAGTCACGTTCACTAAAGACATGTATCTCCAGCTCAGCTTCCAAAAAAAGAACTTATTCAGGCATTAAGTCATCTCGAATGATAAGAATGTGTCGCACTGTCTTTACATCTTCCACTCCGTCTTCTTCCCTTCAATCTCTCCAACTTCTTCGCCCTCCACTCCCTCTTCACATCCCCTTCTCCACTTCCATCTCTCTCCCGACGATCAAAACAAAACAACAGTATGAAAGAAAATGGTATAGCAAAGCGGGACACAGTCCCTCCTCCCCTTCTCTTTCTCCCTCTTCCACTAGCCTTCACTTCTCTCTCTCTCCTCGACGTCGTCGTGACCGAGCAAAAAGAACAAAAAAGCCCCCCTACACACAAAGTGCGGATAAGCGAATGCAAGAAGAATATGTGTGAGAGTGTGTGTGTGATGTGAACAGATAAGGAGAATATTTGTAGGTAGGTAGGTAGGTAGGTAGGTAGTGATAGCGTGTGAAAACGAAAAAAACTATAGCCGACGGCATAACAAGAGTAAATAGCGTGGTTGCGTAATCAAGAACATAGCAAGCACAAGACAAGCAGCAGTAGCGCCTAGTAAAGACACAAACGCCCAAAGAACGAAAGAAGAAAGGGTGTAGGACCAATCGCCGCCCTGTCTCCTAGCCCAAAGCCCAAAGGTAGCCCCGTTATGCTCCAATAAGAGAGAAGAGATGTTTGATGGCCAGAAAAGCGATCGATGTAGATAAGGGTATATGAAAACAAGAGGGGGGTTTGTTTTTTAGTGTTTCATCAAACGGCCAGCCACCAAACCAATCCACGATGACGACGACAAATGCGCTCAAGTCATACTATACTTCTGTGGGATTGGGGAAATCAAAGTCGCTGACTAGATTGCCAAAAGCGTCGTTGTCGTTGCCCGTCTGTAGAAACGAGTCAAAGTCGAAAGTCTCGAGGGCGCCAGGGTCGTCGCCAAAGTTGAGGCCGAGATCGAAGCCATTGGGCTGTTGGTTGTGTTAGTAGATGTTATGGAGAGTAGAGAAACACAAATACTTACGTCACCATCAATGTTGCCAAACGGCGGACCTCCGTTGTCCATGTTTTGGTCGGAAGGAGGTTGCGGTTGCACAGGCTGCGGTTGGCCGTTTTGTCCCTGGTTGAAGGATTGCTTGTGTACTGGCGTGATGGGTGCGACGGGAGTGGAGGATGTGGGTGTCGGTGGTTCTTCGCCGTTTGTCGTGGCGGGAGTAGAACCTGCATTCGCCCCCTTTTTGTTGTTTGCGGGCTTCTAAAATCAATATCAACGATGCTCGAGGGTATAGGAGAAGCGCGAGACGTTACCTTATTATCTTTGGTCACCTTCTTCTTGGGGTTGGCCTTATTTCCTTGGTTCGGAGTCGGTGGTGCCTGGTTAGACACGGATGGAGAGGGTTCTGGTCGGGGTGGTTCGTTCGTGGGCGCTGGAGGCGGCGGCATTTGTTGCCGCTGTTGAGGGTTTTGGCCCATGGGTCCTCCCATCTGCTGGCCGCCTGGACCCATCATACCTGGTTGGGGCCCTCGCCAACCATTCTGTTGCATCTGGCCATTGCGCATGGCTTCCATTTGCGCAGGCGTTAGTTGCTGACCATTGAAGTTGGGCGGCTGCGGATGTGAGCTCGGAGGCCGCATCATGGGGTTGCCGTTCGGGCCGGACATATTCTGGGGATAGAATTGTGGAGGCATTCCTGGGGGTGCCAGACTGGGGTCGAAGTTCATGTTGGGTGCGGGAGATGCACGTTGCTGCCCCATCATTCCCTCTGGCATAGGCGAGCCAGGTAAGTTCTGCTGGCCGAGCTTTGGTGTGCCTCGCTTCATCTGATCGGCGGGGTTGGGTGATGGGCCGCCGGCTCTGCTACCTTGAGGTGACATGGCTGCGCCAAAACCTGGGGCGCCAATAACACCCTGCTGAGGATGTCCAGATTGATTGTCTTGCTCTTGGCGGGCCATGAGTAACCGTTTCTTGTTCTGCTGCTCAAGCAGCATGAGCTGCATCTGGTAGTCCTGCAGCGCGTGGTTGCCCTGCTGGGGAGCGCCTTGAGGGTTGTTGGGCATGTTGCCGGGCCGTGGACCGTTGGGAGCGAAGGTTAGGTCTTGCCCGTCGAGGCCGGGCTGGGCCATGGGGGAGCCTTGGACGCCAGAGTTCATACCCTGGGGGGAGGAAGTGTTACTCATTGCCACTCTGTGTTGATGGGCCAGACTTTGGGCATATACCTCGATGTTCTTCTGCTGCGCACCTGGGCCTTGCGGCATGAACTCATTGAACTGGTTGCTGGGCATGTTACCAGCATTCATACCACCTGTGGGCGGGTCTTGATTAGCTTGTACTCTCCACATGGGTGTGACAGATGACGTACCGTCGACGCGGGGGCGCTTGTTTGGGGACGGGGCATTTTCGTTGGACCCCGGCGAGTTGGGGCGGTTGCCGTTCATGTCCATGCTGGAGCCGTCTCGTTGCATCTGAATCATGTTGGGGTTCTTCATGGGCTGCATGCCCGCCATGGGGTTGCCGGCGCTGGGGGGTGTTAGTTGGGGTTCGAGCATCGCGAGATGGCAGAGGTATTGCGAGGGTCGAGGTGCTTACGGTCGGTTGTTCATAGCGGCTGCCCGCTTGAGGTCGGTCTGGTTGCCGTTGGTCATGGCACCGTTCCGCATCATGTACTGGGCGCCGTTCATGGGGTTGGTGGCCATCATGAGGCGCTGGTCTCGCTGCTGGTTCTGGATATGGCCCAGATTCTGCGTCTCAGTCAGTACGTCTCCGTGTCTAGCAGTGCGCTGCTACCTACCCGGTTGTGGCCGAGATATTGAGCGGCATTCTTGGGACCGCCGCCGGCGCCTCGAGCAGCGGCGAAGATGTCCCAGAACTGGACCCACCAGTCGAGCAGGAACGAGTTGTCGGCGGCCTGGCCCGGGGGCATGAGCGGCAGGGGCAGGTCGTCGGGCATATCGAGGTCGCTGGCGCCATTGGGCTTGTTGTTGGGGCTGGCCTTCTCCGTGTTGAGCTTGAGGTCGCATTCGAGCATGGCGCGCGCGAGAGTGTGGTGGCGGTTGCGTAGGAAGTAGTCGTAGATGTACGTGTTGAGCTTTTCCTTGGGGTCCTGGTCGCCCATGCGTTTGGGATGCGCCATGTTGCCCATGATGGGGGTGCCGTTGAGGGAGCCGTTCGCATTCATCTGCGCCATCTGCGCCATTTGTTGGTTCTGCATCGCGAGGGAAGAAGGTGTCGAGCGGCGCGGCAGGCGCGGTGGACGGGTGGGGGGTTAGCGATAGGTGCGCGGTGGTAGCAATAGACGCGCTGTGTTGTGCACCTCGGTGCTGGACGGGCCTCTACAACAGCATGGGATGTCGTCGCCACGGTGCGTGTCGGAGCGGAGCGTCGTGCCAAGGACGGGTGGTGGACGACGATGGCGTGGAGGTCGCGCGAGATGGCAGCTCTGGGGTGCCGAGTGTGGGTAGCGACGCTGGTGTCGTCGCGATGAAAAGGCGGCGGCTGATGCACGGTACTATGGGTCGGGGGTTAGCGTGAAGGAAGGTCTTGAACAGCGCCCTGGAGGGACCTCAGCGGCGCGCTACACGGAGCCGCCAAGAGATGCGATCACGACAACAACGACTGCGAGATCTTCCGCCTGCACGAGAGGGCGCGATTGAAGCAACTACACGAGCGGACTGCAGCGGGATCGTGCAAACTCTGGAGCTGCGAAGAGCGAGGGGAAGAGCGGCCGCTCGCGAGCTGCGCCAAGTGGTCCACGTGATCTCGGTATTATTAGATCCCCTATGCTCCAGCCTCCCATTGCGCAGCATCGCGCTTTCATCAGAACTGCCTCGATGTTTGTTTTTCTACTCGCATAAAGCAATTCAAGACGTCAGACATGGTGGAATTGGAGTGTCGTGATCGCATCGCAGCATGGTATGCACCAGGGCCGATATCTAGGGAGGTTGGTGGGGCACATGTAACGCGAACCCGACCCTCATGCCCCGACCAGTACTGGTAGCACATCATTCATACACCCTGATGGGTTTACCGACTTGGTCGTAGTTGCGCAAAATCTTTGTCAACAACTTCTACACAGTAAGATTAAGGGGCTGCAAAGACTAAATGCACAATGTAGCACGAGAGGCCGCCTTCAGCGATCAATGGTGCGTCGATGGTGTGGTAGTGCAATTGCGCGAGTGCAATTACCCTCTAATTGGCTTCCATGGCCGTCTTCAATAGTGCACCCTATCTAGTCCTGTGCATCGAGTCATCCATCCAAACACCACGACATCACGACAGTATCCAATTGCTGGCACATAATGTCTTCAGCAAATACCTGCCTTTTTGCTCGCCTATCTCTCAGTCAAGTCTCCCACATTACACGTGTGGATCGGCGAATGCCCTGCTTGCTCAAACCTAAATAGCAAGTGTAATTTCTCCTCGACCCTACTTCATTCTACTCGTCATCGGGTGGCATCTCGTCGTCAATGTAGCGGATCAACGTTATCCGCATCTCAGTCGTGTCGTTGCCTCGGAGGACGTCACTGACGAAGTGCGCTTCCACCTGCATGTGTACCTGATGCGTGTCAGTCCATTGTCCACGCCCCATCCTGATGCGGTATATGCGTACCATCTCTAGGGCACCCCGCAGCACGCCCACCAGTATGTTGGAGAACCACAGCTCGTCCTGCGCGCGGCCGTCGTCAGGCAGCTCTACAAAGTCGGCCAGCGGGTTCTCCTCGAAGATGAGGGAGAACTGCTTGTTGTCGCTTGACCAGTTTGTGATTGTCGGTGTGATATTCAGGAAGATCTTGAAGCCGACCTAAAACCGCACGTCAGCTTGCGATCTATATGCCATTGACTCGGTGGCGCTACCTTGGAGATCATCTCCGAGACCTCTCGGAAGTTGGTGCAGGCAGGCGCACTCGACTTGGCCAGAAAGTCTTCAATGAGCCGTATGCCGATGTTGTATCCCATGCGCTCCAGTTGCTTGTTGACATCGGGGTAGTTGTATTCGTAGTCCTTGCATAGTTGCGCGACAATGGTGCCGTATGTGAGCGTGACGAGTTCCGCGCTGACCTTGTCTACTCGAGTCCTGGCACTGTCAGAACCGGTCGCGTAGGGTAGCCATATGCGAGACTTACTTCCACACTCTGACATCTATTAGCACATGTGCAGCAACTACTAGACGTCTGGAGCTCACTCCTCGCCCATGCGGGCTGCTTTGGTCGATGACGCCATTACCGTGCGGGCTTCTGGTTGTGCAGTGTCGGTGTCAAAACGTGAGTGTGGACTGTCGCGTGAGTTTGTTATATAGTGTCGCTGATATCAAGTCGTTGTTGACGTCGGGGAGCATGCGGACTGCGGAGGAGCGTACTGGGACGCCCGGGCCCTAGCGTAGATCTGCCCTGAGGAAAGTTTACCAGCTACAACTGACGATAACCACCGCGCACCAATCCACATACCCCACACGTACACCGAATCAAGCACCCATCCATCGCCATGTCGAGAGAAAAGCGACCCGCCAACGAGGCTTTTGGCACGAGCCAGCTGGTCAAGCGCACCAAGTCGGACGCGAATCTGGGAAGCTCTGCAGTAGCTGTCGTGAATGGCTCGGGCGCAAATGGCGCGCTGATACAAGCGGTATGTTATGACCACGGACTTTTGATAGAGTACCAAGCTGAAGATTGCGACGTGCTGACAGGTGCTGTAGGGCTCGCGTACCAGCGCGCTGCAGTCGCCGGTTATGGAGTTGACGGGCCACTCTGGGGAAATCTTCGCAGCGAGGTTCGATCCGACAGGACAGTACATAGCTTCGGGCTCCATGGACCGGTCCATATGTAAGTCCTCCGTAGACACTAGGGAGATATGCGTTAATATGGACAGTACTCTGGCGCAGCTCTGGATCATGCGAAAACTACGGTATTCTCACTGGACATAAACAGGCTGTTCTGGATCTGCACTGGTCGCGCGACTCCAAGGTTCTCTTCTCCGCCTCCGCGGATATGCACCTAGCAAGTTGGGATGTAGAGACGGGAGAGAGGATACGAAGACATCCAGGGCACGACGAGGTTATCAACTGCATGGACGTGAGCAAGCGCGGTGAAGAGATGCTTGTAAGCGGTTCAGACGACGGCTACATTGGGGTGAGTACATCAGTATACCATCTCGGGGCCATTCTAACTCTCACAGATCTGGGACACGAGAACGAAAGACGCCGTAACATTCATCCCCACCGACTTCCCCATAACCGCCATATGCCTGGCCGAAGCAGGCAACGAGCTCTTCACCGGCGGCATCGACAACGACATCAAAGTCTGGGATCTGCGGAAACAAGCCGTCACATACACACTCCTCGGTCACACCGACACCGTCACCTCGCTCCAAATGTCCCCGGATAACCAAACCCTCCTCTCCAACGCACACGACTCGACCGTCAGAACATGGGACGTGAGACCTTTCGCGCCCGCAGACAGGCGCATTCAAACATACGACGGAGCGCCCACCGGTCAAGAGCGCAACCTGCTAAAGGCCAGCTGGGATTCCAAGGGCGAGAAGATCGCAGCCGGTAGCGGAGATCAGAGCGTGGCCGTTTGGGAAACGCGAACAGGAAAGCTACTGCACAAGCTTCCCGGCCATCGAGGTGCCGTCAACGACGTGCGGTTCCACCCGCTCGGTGAACCAATCTGTAAGTACCCTAATTCTCCTTTTACCATTTACCTTTGTACCCGTTCTCCCGTTCTAGACCCCGCGCTACGCTTGAGCGTTCTGGACGTAGGGCGATCAAGGCGGATTGGGTTTCTTGAGCGAGCGAACAATTTCGAGTGGAAGCGCTTGAGGCGGGCAGGACAGTATTTCAGCGCATCGTCATTTCCCACCAAGTGTCTTCGGAGATGTCTGGTGGGAAATCAATGCAATGGAATCTCTCCCTGCATTCATGGTTCCCATCAAGCGTTTCGACACCTTTCACCGCTGAATTCCGATGCACGAAGCTAACTTGGCAATCTTAGTGCTATCCGCATCTTCAGACCGCAAGCTCATGGTAGGCGAGCTAGGCAAGTGAATGTGGAGGTGAAGCAACTTGGCTACACGAACATGCTTCGAGATTACGGTGATTTAAATCTCCGGGGGAGCGACAGTGAGCGTGGAGAAAGGACCGACCAACACCCGGCCCCACGGTACGTCAGAAGGGCGATATTTATGTGTAGACTGGACACGCCGGTGCGACGTTTGACAGGGTATGGAGTCGCATATTGCCATCTTCTACACACACACTGCTCGGAAGCAAAGGGGTAAAAAGACGCGTCGAAGACACGAATCTGTTTACTTTTAACAGAACAGTATGACGCGCAACACTGTGTACATTGTATAGAGTAAACAAAATCAACAAAGATGAACCACCGCGACTTATGCACCTTTATGCTCCTATATTATGTCGTTGCACGTAAATAGCACATTTGCGAAGCTACTGGTGCTCAGTCGTTCCTCATTGGGGTAGACGTTTCATGTTGTTTTTGTGCGAGCCAACCAGCGCGCTGCGGGCCTAACGCTTTTGCTACGACCTCTTCTTCCGGTCAACCACGACAGGCCCGCGCAGACTCGACGAAATCGAGAACACCCAGATCTGATGCACCGATGTACGCGAACCGCGGTCCGTGACACGTCCTGGATCGCTGCTGCTGCCGGGCTGATGGCGGAGACGTGTTTCACCCTTCCAGCGATCAAAGTCTGATACGCCACTCGTCGCGGAAACGCATGGCGCTCAATGCTTTCTCGACGATTGACCGTCCATCGTTATTGGGACGCTGTGACCCCATGTCACTCTTGGTGCGGAGCTTGCGACCACCTCCTACTTTCCAACTCTTTCATCTCCTTCGTGTTTGTCTTGCATCTATTTTCCTTCCAGTCATTGGTAATAGAGGTAGCGGTTGCTGTGCTCCTGCTTGTTTCGCTTCTTTTCATTCTTTTGCGCTCGTTTGGCCGAGGTGCGCTGCTGGATAGCCCTGTTGGTCCTTTTTCACTCTTTTCCCTTACTATTCACTTTCAGAGTCTAGGAACATCTTTGTTTCGACGCATTTCTCGAAAGTTAAGAGGTTGTAGCCAAACGGTTCGCTCCAACTGGATTACTTTGCATATGCTGGGAAGGGTCTTGGGCAAGGGCGAGATCCATTCATTGTTCTTCTACTCCACACTTTCTGTTCTTGGAGCGGTTCGGGCACACGGCGTTCCTGCATTGGTCTGGAGTATCCTTTCTCTTATTCGCCCTTGTCTGTCTTGAGTGAAATCAACACAGAGACCTTCGGCGAGCAGGACGCGTCTGCTATAAGGGATTCACGTACGCCCAAGATAGAACTTGGGGGCTCGTAACCGTATATTTCTGGACTTGAGGGAACCACCGCGCTATATACGGATCACCATGTTTCGGTCACCACTCTTCGCTTGGTCGCCACGGCCAGACCAGAACCAGGACTTCGACGCAACGCCTGCAACGCAGTCGACATCTCGGTTCAGCACGTTCCGCAGTAATGTGCGGGGGATGGTCAACGGGTCGTCGATATACTCGCAGTCGCCGGCTATGAATAACAACAATAACATCAACACACCCAAAACACCCTTCCTGGGCTTCTGGAACCGCCAGCAACCGGCCAACCAGGATGGGCTGCCTACCTCCCAAAACGCGCATCGCGAATCACATGATTCGAGATCTCCCTTCCATGCGCATCACACCGCAGGCTCCTACATCGGCGCCATCAACCCGCCACAAGATCCGCAGGAATCAACCACCCTCTACGCTCGTCACCCAGCCGATGTACCATTGCCCAACCAGCAGGAGGGCTTCGTAGACCCTGAGATCCAGCAACTACAAGACGAGATAAACGGCCGACGACACAAGCGACGGAAGCACCGAAGGAGAAAGCACCATCGCACCGAACGCTCCGCATCCAACGCATCCAGCGGTTCCAACGGATGGGTACGCAGGCGAGAACAGCGCGGTACCACCGCAGTATACGTCCGCGGATCAGCTGCACGCGGGAAGATGATAGCATGTGTGATATCCGGCACCTTTCTCATCACCATCCTCGCAATCTGTAAGTCCCTCCCCCTCCACTCCAATTCCCACGTCTACATGAAAACTAACAGCCCCTTCCCCCACAGACCTAGCAATCGCCCTAACCAACCGCTCTCTCGGCCAAGAAATCCACATCCTCTTCATCATGGTCCTCCTTACCATAACAATCTTCTTCTGCCACTCCCTCATCCGCCTCTGCATGCTCATGCTGAACCCACCACGCCACGAACACCGCGCCATCATGCCCGATATGACAGGCGGCGGCGAGGGTTTCCAACCCATCGTCCCCATTCGCGTGCACCTGCGGCGCGACGAAGAAACCGCAGACGCTGATATGGATGACGTGCTGGAGAATGACATGGTGGGTGCCAGTGGGGATGAGGAGGGCAAGAATATGCCGCCGCCTCCGCCGCCTGCGTACGGCCTTTGGAGGAGTAGTGTACGCGTCGACCCTAACCTCCTCCACTGGCAGCGCGTCGAAGATGCTACACGCGGTAGTGCTATCTCCGCCGCTCCTCACTCTACCCGTGCCTCCCTCTCTGGACCCGCGGTGCTCGCAGCAGCAGCTCTACGCGGCAGCGCGACGTCAACATTGTCACATCAACCTCCCCAGCAAGAAGGTCCCCGTCCCCCATCTTATGCCTCGGAAGACGGCGTAAGTTACATCGTTGAAGCTGAGCCAAGGCACACCACGAACGTCAGGGATAGCACGAGGGGTGCTTTAAGTGAAATTCATCCTGCGTGGCGGCCTGGGTATGCGATGAGTGAAATTAGGGGTGGGGAGTTGCCTGCGAGTGCTATGAACGGTAGTCGCGTTTAAAAGTGGTGTGGCTGTTTGTTGCTATCGAATAGTGCGTAGTGCATACTGTGCCCGCATCGTCGGGTTGTTTGGTTATGTTTGTAGCGTTCTAGCATTGCGTCTGTTTTGAGGAGTGTGTACAATTGCATGGTCATACCACTTTCAAATCTTGCATCTCCTGTCCTGCATCCTGCATCCTCCAACCTGCATTCCCAAGCTCACTTCATGACGTCTCCCCACCTCCCACGCTCCTCACACTCTTCCCTGCGCTGATCCCTCGTTCTTGCTTCTTCCACTGTTTCGGTTCTTGTCACGAAGATGAGGTCACACCGTTGGCTATGAAACGCGAAGAAGAACGAGGTGTACGTCACGCATGTTCTGGATATAGTAAACAGTTTCAGCCTCTTTGTTTGAGGGGTTGTTCTTGTCTTTTCATCATCGGTATTGCGTGCGTCATTTGGGGGGCGCGTCGTTGCGTTGTTGGATTGTTGGGTTGTTGAGTTGTGGACCGGTTAGGTGTTCAATGTTCAATTCCTGGGTCCACTCGTCGTGGCGCCCATCCTTTAACGGAGGGTATGCAACCATTGGCATGTGAGTGATTCCGTGGACTTCGCTATCAAGATTTCATGTCATGTCATGTCATATTATGGTGGGCACGGATATATTCAGATATGGGTAGGATTGTGGACATACGAAGAGTTTGAGGTATATCTCATTCCAAAGGAAAAACATTAAACACTCACAGCAGATAATAGAAGCGAGTAACGTATACATCCGCATTGTGTTAAGCCTTGCGAAGTTTTGTTTTAATATTGTCTACATGTTGCTATCGCCTCTCTGTAGGGATATAAAGCTCTCCGCGGAAGGTGTGAAGAATTTCAGCATCACTTGGTGCGCCCGGATGTTCCCGCGCTTCCCTCAAGTAAGTATCCCTCCTCCTCAAGTAAGCATACAACCTATCATCTTCCCTCCCTCCTCCTCCGTGCCCAATTCTGCCAATCAGGCCAATAGTCTCTTTGTAGTCGTGACCACATCTCGCGTCGACCCCCTCTCACGCCTAGTTTGTTATCATACAGGTCCATAGCAAACTGGTACCCTCGCCGTTGTATCTCGACCGGGTTGAGTGTAGCATGCCGATTCTCGATGCGGCTGGACAATGTCGTTGCTGATGCAGAGTAGGTTGCGCTGATCAGCTTCCCGTGTCCGTCCATCCAGACATCAGGTACCTTGTCCCCCGGGACGGGCCAGCCAGCTATAACATCGGAGAGAAGCAAGAAGACTCTCTGCTCTAGACCCAGCAGGGGGATCCTGCTCTGCAATGGATCGCACGGATTTGCGCCGGGGCGCTTGAGTGCGATGGAGATGCTGACATGCTCTTTTTGGACGACAGATTCCACTGCGTCGATCAGGCCTTTGACG
Source organism: Alternaria rosae (assembly GCF_020736505.1). Lineage (NCBI taxonomy): Eukaryota > Fungi > Ascomycota > Dothideomycetes > Pleosporales > Pleosporaceae > Alternaria > Alternaria rosae. The sequence continues at coordinate 550,868 of NW_025763582.1, forward strand.
TTGATGCGTAATTTGTCTAGTGTAGTTGCGGCGGCGGTTTCGAACGTGAGAGCGATGTTGACGGATGCGACGGACCCACACGCGCAAGGGAGAAAGTAGCTGCAAGGCTTCATGTTGCACCATACTCGCAGAAAATGGAAGTCCTTGAAGCTAGTTGTGCGCTTGGTGCTCGTTTTGACGATAGTGATGTTAGCGTTGACTCTTAACATATGCCTCCTCTGGAAATCAGAACGTGACTGTCTGCTGAGCTGGAGAGGTGCAAGGTTTAGTCCATGTATGGCACGAGTGTTCATATCCATTATGAGACCGTTCGGCGATATCATCGCCATGTTGATAATCTTTGTCAGGACACTTCCCGGAAGGTCGAGAAGGTGGTCTGGCTTTGAGCCTAGCGCTCTGACAGCAACGTCCCCATTCTGGTCGACTGCAAACTCTCTCCAGTGAACATGTTCGCGGTCAAATGTGACTCTCATGTAACGTTCCGAAAAGTGGATGCTGGCAGAGTGAATCAGCCGATCGAAATTGGCGAATCTTTGCAAACTAAAGTGTCCGTTTCCGATCAAACTGGAGATGATTGCATTGAATTCGTTGACCAAGTCCTTCGGATACTGCCTTTTCTGTACATCATACCGCTTCTTCTGCTCCTCAGTCCGCGCAACAGCATTTTCGCACTCAGGTTGGAGCCTCCTGCCAGTGCAGGCAAACGTAACCGGAGACTTCTTTGAACTGTTCTTCCAGAGCAATCGTAATAAAGGCAATACATCGAAGTCATCAAGTGCATGTTTGCAAGCGTGATAGCACATGGCGTCAACATCGATATGTACCTTCTTCAGCATGGCAAATTGACTGCCAATATTGGATAGCCATACAGAAGCATATGCGAACTGATGATAAGCTTTCCCATCGGAATCGTCATAGCGCGGGTTATTCTTCACATCATGGCGATCGAGAACTCGCGAGAAGATGAAGGTATTCTCGCCATAGAACACACTACCTGCCTCATGGTAGATTTGTCGACAGACCAGCAGCAGCGGTAAGCCCAAGTGGAAGTCATGGGTGAACTCGTCGTGAGGGCCGATTCTGGATTCGAATTCCGAGTCAAATTTAGCTGTCAGGGCGTAGAAACGCTCATCTGTGTCGCCAAATCTTCGTTCGGGTTCGATCGCATGGTAGGCGTCGGTGTTGTGAAGGAAGATTGGTTCAGTGCGTTTGAACACTTGTTCGTAAATCAAGTTACGAATCTCGCCTGGTCGGTCAAGAAATGAGGGCCCACATGTGTCCGCTGGGCGTGAGCTTTGCTTCGGGATTTGCATCCTGGCTATGGTGCTGGACACGGTTGGATGGAATTATGCTATGAACGATGCGCGACGAGAGAGCGACAGGTCGTGAGCTACCGCGAGCAGCTCCTACGAAAACAGAAACGACTGTGTACACGGATTTGATGCGTTTGCCCGCAACGCGGTCGCGTCAGTGGAACTTTGCAACAAAAAATCGGAGAGCGAATGCCAACGTTCTTGCGCGCCAAGTATGCAACTCTGCCCTTGCAGAATGGGACAGGAGTATCGTCGCCCAGCGAGAGACGAGAGCAGTCACGGGAAGCTCAAGCTTGTCGGCGGGAAACTTTGCGGTGCCGTCGAGCGAAGAAGTAAGATGCAGCTCCAAGGACGCGCCATGACGATTGTAAATAAGGCGAGGTTTGCTTCAGGCGCCCATCACGCCTTCCCGTCCTCGACGAACGCCAAGACACACGTGATAGAATAGCGTCGCACACAGCCACACATGCGAAAAGAGTGAATGGTGAAGAGTAAGCCTACCGAAAAGTCTAGATTAAGAGGCGTAGAGAACGACTTCATTGCCATATTTGGGAGCTCAAATGCCGGCACACCACCTCCGTCCCACACCATCACAATTTCCACCCTACAGTCCTCGTTGTCCTTGCTGAACCTCCCAATCGAGAAAAGCACTGCGCCGCAGAGCATCCCATTGGTCGATCAAGAGAACGATACCAATGGCTTTTATCGAGTCAGAACTCTCAAGACGGCCCAGATGCCATGTCATCTCACTGACCCGTCTATATCCTCTACCGCGAAGCTCAACGGCTCCTTGCGTTTAAGCAGGACTTGGTAGATCATGTTGCGGATCTCTCCTGGGAGATCGGCAAGTACGGCTGGGGCGCCCGGGTCTATAGGAATAGAGCAGGTCTTGGTATCTCCATGACGCCTAGGCCAGTCGGTCGATTGCAGTGTAACGGGTGTGGCCGATGAGGGCGAGCGTTGGCTAATTGTTCCGTCGCTGATGGTTAAGTCTGTTGTTAACAATCGATGCATCGTTTACGAGCGGTGGACAGAAGGCGGGAGAATCCATCGCCAGTGAGCTATAGACAGAAGGAGCAGGCGACCTAGAGACGGATGATCCTGCTTGGGAAACCGCGAGGTACCAAGTTACCTTTCCTATACGGAAGGTGCAGGCCGCTGCCGACCGTGGTGCACACGTTTCACCTTACCGACACACATTCCCTGTGCATCCATCGTTTTCAACAGGGAGCGATGTGCCATGCGAGCAGAAAAACAGGAAAGCGCGACAGTTGAGATAATGGCAGGAGTCGAAGTCCCACGAGACGAATGAGGAAATGGACGCCAGCTGGCAGAGATGGAACTAGGTGAGCCTAACCGCAACGGTAAGATGACGAAAGCTGCTGACGTTGTTCTTGTTGGATAGACCATGCTTCACCAAGAAGTACACGATGAAGTCGCGGGGTTGTGAGCGACTACCTTGCGTGAAGACGTGAGTCGTCCGTGCATGACGCGTTCCGAGGCGCATGCACAGTAGATCATCAACACAAGACCGTCGCATCTCGCATGTGAAGGGGCAAAGATGCTTCGCGAATCTTGTGAAGGCGGAAATACGACCGAACATATCTTCATACACAGAACGTTGAGTTTGCCTCCCTGTGGCGCAATGCACAGCCACACCGTTGATTGGCCCAGTCCATAGCTCCTCGTGGCTGAGCATGGTTACGTCAGAATGCCTGTCGCAGGCGCGGCGTCTCGAACAGGTTGCACATGGGCAGTCGACTCCCTGTCGCTTGCATTCCATAAAAAGGTTGTTGCTCCTGCAATCGTACACCGAAATAGAAGATACCCCTCCTGCCCATATCCTTCGCAAGACACCTAATTGCTCCTTTATCTCTCCTTCGCCTACCAACCCACCTCGATACCCCGCGAAACACCTCTCGCAAGCATGAGCGGCCATGGAGATCCTCGATTGCTCTACACAGTCGGCGGCATTAAAGCCTACCACATCCAGCAGGGCGAGGAGAGCCCTCTCACACCCTCAGGGCCCCAGACCCTCTCCCTGCTGATGGTCCCTACCAACTCGCCCTTTGCCGACCTGAGCAACACGCGCGGCCAGAACGAAGCACCCGAAGAAGACTTCTACCTGCACCTCAACCTCCCCCCGGAGCTAGATCTCCCCCTCCCTGCGACCACACAGATCTACCACCAGCCGCCGCGCAGCTACCTAATACCGCGATGGGACTTGGGCCCAGAGAGCGGCGCCTTCACACGCATTGAGTTCCCGCCTATTGGCAAGGGCTCGACATCGGTCACGCAGGAAGATGTGGATACCTTTGAAACCATCTTGGCACAGTGCACAGCCTTCCTCGAGCGTGCGCAAGCTCCCTCACACGAGAAGGGCAAGGGCGACATGAAGGCATACAACCCCCAGGACTACCAGCCAGGCCAGGGCTACGTAGGCACTGGCAACAATGGTGAGGTCGTATTGGTCGACGAGGAGAATGGCAGCGTCGTCGGTGAGCTGGCTGAGGGTGCCATGATCCACGCCGACCCAGCATTGAAGCAGGGATCCAAGAGTATGTCATTTGAACCTTTTCCGCGCGCAGGTCACTCATGCTAACACAGGTAAAGATCCCGTCGAGATTGTCGTCTCGCCAGACGGCAAGCGCATCGACATCCGACCACTCGAAGAAGATTACCTTGAAATGGCCCGCCATCCCGCATACAAAGACTCTGGCCTCGTACAGAACGCCGCCGCCGCATCTCGCCTTGTCGTTACCGGCTCCAGCTATCTTAGTAACATGATGGTATCCGGTGCCGAGAACTTCATCAACAAGACGAGACCGAACGACAAGCCAATGGTTTTCAAGCCTGCTACCCACGAGCGCGTCCGCAAGATCAACACCCTCACAACCGGCGTCGCTGGCTACTCAGCCAAGACTGTAGGCCAGCTTACCAAATACGCCCAGAATGCTGCAGCAGGAATGGCAGGTCACAAGAAGACACACGCCAAGAGCGTGAACCCAGACGGCACGCCCAACACAAACTACAAGCCAGGACTGTTGAACAAGAGCTTGATCGCCTTCTCCACGGTCGCTGACGGCATCTCGCACTCGGGCAAGCAACTCCTGACTAGCAGCGGAGCCGCAGCCAGCGCCGCCGTCGGCCACAAGTACGGCGCCGAAGCAGGACAAATCACCACCAACCTCGCCGGTGGTGTCAAGAACGTCGGCCTCGTCTACATCGACGTCACGGGTGTCAGCAGAAGAGCCATCATCAAGTCCGTAGCCAAGGGCATGGTCGTCGGCAAGGTCAAGGACAAGAAGGGCAACGAGCAGACCGTCATGGTCGGCGGTGGTGATGGCGGCACTATCACGCCCAGCGACTTGAACCCAAATGTTGGTGTGTCTAACAACAATGCTCCGCCCAACCAGTCTAGCACTCCTACGCCTGGTGGTCAGGTTTCATTTGGTGGACCGCCGCCTAGCTACCGCCAGGGTGTTGGTGAGTCGCTTGAGGGACAGCCTGCATACTATCCTCAGGAGAAGAGGTAGGGAGGTTTATGAGATATGAGGTATGAGGTTATGACATGAAGCGACTGGCATCGCATGTAAAGAGTTGAAGTAGCTTTCTTTCCTAGTTCTTTTGTACGCTGTCTGCTGTTCTAGCGATAAATGCTTTCAATGACAGATGTTTGCAAAACTTCAAAACTTCAAAAACTCCAGGTCTTTTTCATGTCTACATCTACCTAACTTGCTACCACTCTACCATATCCGTACCTTGAACTCGAATCAAGTGCCGTCTCCCTCGATCCATCAATCACATAACAACCCACACGCATGTCGTACCGCCGCAGTTCGCCAGCTCGACCGAGACTGCGAAGGCACAGTAGTGTCAAAAATGACTGCGTTAAACTAGAAGACCAACGCAGCAACATCAGCTTCTCCCCGCCTCAATGTCAGAGCTTCCTTCCAACCCCTACTTCACGGAAGTGCACTGCCCCGGCACTTCCCTCCGCTACTCGGAGCGCAGAAGCGAGGCTCCATGTCCACGTCACAGGCAGCCGTGGAAAGGAGAGCATAACGGTGAAGAAGGGAGCCGGGGCGAGTACAGGACACACATACCATCCCGTGCTATAATATGGCCACGTAGAAAGTAAAAGAAGCGGTCTCCTAAGAGCGCAGAAGCGAGCGTATATAACAAGGCTCGCATCTGTGGAGCGAAGAGCGAAGAGGGCCGGGGCGAGTACTGCACATATTGACCGCAAGACTGTAGTATGATGTGGATGTGGCCACGTAGATGGTAGAAAGAGCGGTGTTAACTCCCAAGGGTCTTTCATGCATAAGGTTCCAAGTGGATGGTTCGCGTAAAAGGCGGTGATGGTTCGTTACAGAAGAGGAAGGGGAAGGGTGCTGACTCTTGTTACTCTTTACGGCGGCTTGGTATCTGCTGCTTGTAACGACGGAGTCGGAGTGAAGGTTCATGACATTCGTACCGGTCTCCGCGTACGGCACAGTCTTGTCTCGGTCTCCACGCACTCCGTATGGCCTCTTTACGGCGCAGTTCAGCTCGACTCGCCTACCCCGTTGTTGCATTGAAGTCCGAAGAGTACATGACTATGTTACGGCTGCAATAGGACGGTGTCTCGTACGAGTGTGATGGATCACTCGGAAGATACCGATGTAACCATGTAACTCCAATGTGGATCAGTGGGTATGGCCATACCTTGGACTTCTGTCTTAAGACTGGGACTTCCCGCTTCAGACCTGCGGCTGAGTCGAACGTTCCATCACGACTCATCCCTATATCACTCCTTCGGCTATTAAAACGTTCCTGGTACCCACCGTCGCCTGTCACACCTCGGCAGGCCAGGTAGATCATGACGACTCAGTCAGTTCGGCCCTTACTTCTGTAGTCATTCCAACGTTCCATCTCCATCCCCATCCCCATCACATACACCACGACTCATTCCTCAATAACACCCCATCTACTATGAAAACGGGCTCATTTTAACTCGCTTCCCCTTGCTTTGCTATAGTATACTACTCACCCGTCTCATAATGGCGTTCGACCAACGAGGATACTGATCCTGCGTATCGTACGATCGATCGCCCCGGGCGCACCGCATACTATGGTCATCGTCTGTGGTGTTATAGTTACCATATGTGTTAAGTTGTTAGCCGCCTCATATGTCATATGATAATCCAACGGGTAATAGTATATCGGGATCTACCATTACCCTTACCACACGCCATTCTATCACACGCCGCCCTCACTACCCTACCTGCAACATTGAGCCTCAGCCCTCAGACCAGGTTGCATCACGACTCGGCATGTGATGTGCTGTCTGCAAGTCAAGTCAAAACTGCAAGTCAGACACCCCGTCCCTTTCCCCTCGCCTATACCTCCCTCTTTCCCCCTATAACACCATCTCAGTATACAAGCCCACATACCACGACACCTGATTTCATCACGTCGGCTCGGCACCGTTAGGAACCGTTAAAGGGCGCTTAGTAGGCGATTGGTATATGTTTCATGCTTTATATGGCCCCTGTCTCGCTTACCCTGAGATAGATGATGCTACTGAGTTTGACGCGCATCGGCGTCTATGGTTGAGGCTGGGGAAGGGAGGAGATGTAAATTCTCCGATGCAATGCCGTTGGCCGATCTGCGGCTGCGCGAAAGGGTGGTTGGGGTGGGTTGTTGAGCGCGCCTGTATGGGCTTGGCGGTTGTGGGATTGTAGTGGATGGTGTTGACGTACTTGTTACGGCGAGCTTGACTTTTACTTTTTGTTTTTGTTTTCTTCGTGTATGTGTGCTGATGGTTGCGTGTATTGCGTGTGTGTGTGTGGCTGAAAGAAGGAGATGTAGAGGTGTGGAGAGAGACTAGGATACAGATGTTGTTTTGCGGCTACAGGCCGAGGTATTGAACGACGGATTACCGATTATTGTAGAAAGAAGGAAATACACGACGGCAAGGCTACCGATGAATGTAGAATTTCTTTCTCGTATCAGAGTTCCTTTTCCTATTTGCATGACATCCTCAATTTCTACTGTAACCATACGTACCGTTCATCGTGGCTGCCGTCCCTTGTAGGCCGTCCGCTCGATGACTTGCAGCCGCGGAGCCTTCGATAAAATCACCACACCACCACACACATGCACAACAAACACGGCTGTCAAAAAGCACAACGCACACTTGCCTCTGTATCTACACCCTCCCAGCAGTTCGTCCCAACAGCAACCGCTCATGCGACTTCACCCGTAGTCGCAGTCGCAGTCGTCGTCGTCCACGTACGTCCCACGTAGCACATGACCACTAACCGCTTCGCTACACCTGCATACCAGCCTCATTTTTCCACCGCTGATCGTCCCCATCGCCGCATCGCGCATGTGACCTACGTCACAGGTGCATACCTATCCCTCCCCACGACTCCAATTCACGATCGAAAAGTTAAGCATGCATCGCAATAAACACATCAATAAAGCACAACAAGCGCATTACGCGATACTTCCAAGGTTTCCCGCCGCGGAGTGTGTCTCGCGTGACGGCGAGGTTGGAAATGACGATGAATAGCTAGGTAGAATCGGCACGCGGACAGGTTGATGATAGTAAAACAACGCCGCCGTTGCGCCGAAAGCTCTATCTGTGGAGCAAGAATCTCCACGATGGGCTGGCGTACAATGGCCAGATCGAATCGATGGGCTGGGGAAAGCACGGTTGAGATGTGGAGAGTGGAGCTGTAGTGTACGCCAGACAAGCAAGCCATCCCGCCGCGCAGCCCAACGGACTGCGACGGCTTGGAAAACAAATGGCTGGTTCAAGTTTCTTATTCCAGACCGTATGTGAGGCGAGAGCACGAGGCACGAGGGACCGTTGTTCGGGACGGGAAGCACAACGTAGTCAGTTAGATTGAGGCGTATAAGAGAAGCAAATATCTCCACCGTGATTTCTTTTTCATCTTCGTCTCGAGATACCGTTCATCGCGAAGAAAGAAAGAAAGAAAGTTACTACCCATCTACCAATCACAGTTATCTACTTCTTTTTACCCTACACACCTTCCTACTCCAGAACTACTCGAGCCACCAAGCTACACCAGCCATGCTCTTCGAAGCCCTCAGCGTCCTCGTCATCGGCGGTTTGAAACTCACAGCCGTGGGCCTGGCGTTCAAATGGATGGCGAGGTACTAGAGTTGTCTCATCACTTCTTTGTCAAACATTGACTGGAAGGAGTGAGGCGACGGAAAGGAAGTGTTGCAGCCAGTCAGAAGGACGGTGGTGGGGGGAGTTGGTGCAATTGCCCCGCTGTATGGTGTGAGGCAGGCGCGGGGTAGTTCACCGGGGACTACACGAGCGAGCGACAACGGAACGGAGCCGCTACAACATCAACATCAACGACAACGATAACACTGTCGCTCCATCGCATCACACATCCACAGCAGCAAATATCAGTACGCCATGGCGGAAACCCCACAGACCTTCATCGAGCTGCCCATACTCCCGCTCAGCGCCGCTCTGGACCCGGCTACCAAACCGCAGTTCCTACAGGACCTGCGCGATGCCTTGTTGAATGTGGGGTTCTTGTACCTGAGCGAAACGGGGCTGCCGGAGGGGTTGGTGCAGGATGTGATTAAGCAGTGTGGGCGGTTCTTTGAGGAACTACCGAGAGAGGAGAAGGAGAAGATTGAGATGAAGAACGAGAAGAGCTTTTTGGGGTGGAGTAGGGTGAGTGTGTGATTTCTTTCATGTTTATGCATCATGTCTTCTTGGTGGGATGGGGAAGCGGGGGAGAAGGTGAGACCAGAGACGACGATTGTGCAGATAAGACGATGGTCTATTACAAGCTATCGCTATGCTACGCTATGCATGGTGTACGAGAAGGAAAAAAAAAGATACCAAAGAAACTATGATACAAGAACCGAAGAAAGAAGATGAAGAAACCGGCCGTAAACCCATAACGCGTGTATCACAATAAACCTCCAATGCCCCTCTCTTCTCATACCAACGCCAGCTGCAAAACAGAAAAAAAGACAGATACCAGAATCACCCGGGTATATCCCAAATAGACGACGCCAACAATATGTACTCGACGGCCGTTAACCTGCGCACACACACCTTCTCTCGCACCTGCCATTACTCATCCCGTCTCTTCCTCATAACTCAAAACTTTTGCTTTTGGTCGTTAAACGACTCGTCGTAAATGCATGCTGACATGATTCTTCGTAGCTCGACAATGAAACCACGGCATTCAATCCAGACCACAGGGAACAACTCGATCTCTCAACTCCACACGCACTACCAGGACCCGACGCACCGCTGTACCACAATCTTCTCGCACCGAACCAATGGCCGTCGCCAGAGTATCTTCCGTCTTTCCGGCCAGTCTACGAGGACTACATACGGCGCATGTCTGCCATCTCCACGCTCTTCACGTCGCTGATCGCAGAGGCGATTGGCTTGCCTGCTACGGCGTTTGAAAAGTTCTTCGATCAAGACCAGCAGCACAAGCTCAAGATTGTGAAGTACCCAGAGGTCGATGTACCGGAGCTGGCGGCTGGGGCGAGCGAGATGGAGCGAAAGAAGTGGGAGATCAAACGCCAGGGCGTGGGTCCGCATAAAGATAGTATGCTCACCAGCTACCTGCTGCAGGCTTCCGATCAGCTCGGCCTGCAGGCGCAGAATGCAAAGGGCGAGTGGATAGACTGCAAGCCTATACCTGGTACGCTTGTTGTGGCTATCGGGCAGGGCATGGAGGCGCTGACAAATGGGGTTTGCGCGTCAACTACACATCGCGTTCTCAGTCCGCGCAAGGGGGAAGGGGCGCGGTACTCGGTGCCGTTCTTCCAAGGCGTGAGCTACGACGCGCAATTTGAAGCCATGGATGTACCGGACGAGGTACTACAGCTGAGGGACCAGGCGAGGAAGAAGCGCAAGGACGATGTGGAGTTTACGTTTGTGAAGGGCAGATGGGGACACCTCGGCGAGGCCACGCTGATGAACAGGATCAAGAGCCATCCCGACGTTGGCGAGCGGTGGTACCCCAACGAGCTCAGGCACATCCGCGCACAGCAGGCAGCAGCGAAGGCGTCGTCATGAAGGCGATGACAACCAGGAGAGAGCCTGTAGTCGTAGTATAGCAGACCATGCCAGACACTCCCAGCGGCCTCGGGTTCACGTGAAGCTTCCGTTCCGTCAGCGTTCCGTCAGCGTTCATGCGGTGTGACAAACAATCACACCAAAGCACCATCGTAATCCAGGATCAAGGGACAATACGGTGAGCTCATGTCCACTTCACATGGTTGTGTATCGGCAACGCTTCCCTATGCAGGACATAAGCGAGCACAGGCGAGCTACTGCACGCAATGTCGCAATGCGATTGGGCGGAAGAGCGCCCGAACGCATGTATCCCATGTGAGCGGATCCGCGGGACGCCACGCAAAGCCTCCACACCCTGGCCTTGGCGTTAAAGGCTCCGCAGCACCCAGCAGAAAAAGCCACGCCCGAGAAATTCTGCTGGCCACCGTGTTTCGGCGTTACGGCGCTTTTATGTCCATCGGAAGAAAACGTCCGATAAAGGAACGAGGGCAAAAAGGGCCGGCGGAACCGCTGTGGCAGACGCTCTCTGCCATGGCAGAACCACCCGATGCTGCATGCGTAACCCGCGTCCGGTGTGTAGCGTAGTGTAGCTCGAAGTTGGCTCGTAAAGTGTATTTGGCATACCATGTTTCAGCGTTGGTGGGCCTTATCCGCACAAGGAAATTTTAGCACACTTTCTGGCGCATGTGGGGCTAGCTTCCATGCATGTTTCCCTTTCGTAGGTTTACAAAAGACAAATACCATGACGGGTGGCCGGTATCGTGTGGGTGTGGTGGATGGATGGATGGATGGATGGATGATGGCATGGACCAGTTCCAGCGGATGCTCGGATGTCGGGAAATCTCGGTTGCATTGCTCCTTCAGGAACGCGCTGGTCTCGCAATCGCACCATCGAAAGCCCAGCGGACAGGCTAAGGGGGCGTGGGCGAGGGAAGCGAAAGGAAGCCAGCTTGGAAGGAAGCCCAAAACGCGGCCGATGGCTCACAAATCTCGTAACGAGGCCCCCCAGTCAGGCGCGCGCGCGCGCAGAAAATGGAGGATCCACGGAATGTTCCATTTGCTCATTTCCCATCTTCTTCCGCTTCCACCATCCCATCATCATCGTATCCACCTCTTCACCGTCCATCGTGCCCTAAGCTAGTCTCCAGGAACGCACTAGGCTATAGCGTCCCAAGCGGGACCTCCTTGCACCACGGGCGACTGCAATCTTGATGCGATCCCACAATCCGCATGTGGGGCCTTCCGTGTTGCTGTTTCATTGCGCTTCATGCGATCGTGGGGGGCAGCGACAACGTCCCAAAAAAAAACTCTCTGGTGGTGATGCGAAATTGTCCGACGCTTGGGGCTCGCTTGGAAACCGGTGCCGCGTCGTATAGCGGTGAACCGTGAACGTGTGCCTTGTTCTAGCGTGCGAAAACTCAAAGGTTCGAGGCGTGGGCGTCCCTGCCAAATTCCCGCGAGATAGATCGTGTTTTGCCGTCATCGACAGCATCGAGCGGCGGCGCGTGCTACTGCTTTCGGAAGGGCCCTTGCGGAACAATTATGATATATCGCCGAGGAATACAGCCTATCGTGACTGTGCCGCGTAGTGCCGCGTGTCAAGGACATTTTGTCCCGCGTCGAGAAGATTGCGAGGAAGGAGCAATTTGTTCCATGGCGCGCGGTCGCGTCTAGTAGATTGCTCGATGTGGGTGTTGTGTGATCGAAGGATCGTCTCCCTGGTACCCTTGCCAACGGTCTGCAGCCACGTAGGATTTGCGAACATGTTCAGACGAGTCGTGGTCATACTCAATGCTCAACCTTCATGTTGGACTGGTACGTCTGGTAGATGATGTGCTGTCCTTGCTCGTTCATCATCTGGGGCTGACCGTGCTGTGCGTGCATCATGGGCATCTCGCTGCCGTGGCTAACCTGGGGAGGGTAGCCTTGCTGGGGACCAACAGGGTAGGAGCCATAGGGAGCAGATGTGTGATGTTGCTGGTGCTGAGGTGGGCCTTGGCCTTGGACGGGCTGGTGATGCATAGGGACGCTCATGTGTCGTTGGTACTCAGAGGCGTGAGGCGAAGGATGCGAGGTTGGTGTACCGTAACCGGACATTGGCATCGGCTGAGACGTGACCATGGAGGCGTTCTCAAGAGGGTAAGACATGGCTCGCGCGTTGCTCTCCATGACATATGGGCTTGGGTATGACATGTTGGGCTGCTCAACGGCATGGACCGACGCATCCTGCACTGGCATGGAAACTTGGTGGTGCTGTTGCTGAGGGTGGCTGGGGTGAGGACTCCAGCGAACTCCTTCGTGCTGTGGCGCTTGGACTTCACCCATGGCGGGTGGCGTATCAACGTGCGGTGAGGAGACGTGGTGGGCGTACGTATGCTGCGACTGCCAGTGTCCAGGTTGAGACACGGGCGTCGCTATTTCGGGAACTGAATGTGCGCTCCTCGCAGTTCCGGTAGACATTCTCCGGGGTTGGCTGAGCATCTGGACCCGATCACTCGGTGAAGGTGCGCCTGCTGTAGTGATGTCAGCCTCCATGCATCGATATCACATTGGGTGGAGAACGAGGCTCGCGCTTCTCGCCTCGCCTCGGCGGGAGTAGCAATCCGACGTTACAGATACTGCACGTCGCTCAATCGAGCCGCCAGACCGGAATGCGGGAAATGAGGCAAAAGAAAGATGTGACATGTTGCGAAAAGAGGTTTGGCTGCACCAAAACGGTCGCGGCCCGAGACACCAAAAAGCAATCATGGCAACCCAATGAGCTTGTGAGTCGAACAATTGGACAGTGCTTTTGCAGGAATGAAATCAATAGTACATACCTGCTCCTGATTCTGGGACTCCCAGTGCCGATACGGCGTGTGACAGGCGGGCGCGGAGGACTGCGTTCTCTTGCTCGAGCTCCTCGTTCCTCCGGATGAGGTCCATCATCTTGGTAGAGGAGTTGTTCTCCAGTTGTGCAGTGAGGTCGCGAACTTGGCGTTCAAGAGTGTCGATGTGGTCTTTTGTTCTTTGACGAATAGCTCGCTGTGCTTCTCGGTCATTCGCTCTCTTTCGCTCGAGTTGAGCGGCGGTGAGGGTGGTGACGCTGCGGGTGCCAGCTCTCGAAGGTCGCTTCTTCGCACCGGGCGTGAGCTGTCTGGCTTCGGAGCCAGAAGAATGGCCTTCATAAGGCGGCGACCTCTTCTGCTGGTCCATGTGAGGCGAGTGGTAGCTGGAGGTACTCATGAAGTCACTCCTGTAGGCGATAGGGTCTCGGTAGTGGAGAATTGAAGTCATCGAGGATCCGCGAGAGGCGGTGAGAGTATATGCGATGTCGACGTTGCTATGTCAGCGTGGCCCAAACGAATGCGGTCCAAGCGTTTGGCAATATCAGTTATGTCTGTACAGGCGAAGGGTGCTCCCGTGCTTTGGGAGGAGAATAATAATGACGAGGGATGAGGGGCGCTCTGTGCCGTGTTGCAGATGCGAAGGAAGGATGATGTCAGTCAGAGACAGATATTAGAAACAAAGTCAGGGACGGCACGACCAAAAGAGCAAAGCAAAGTGGTAGAGAGACAGGACTGATGGTAGCAAGACATGGCTGGCATGAGCCTATAACTTGCTATCAGGTCTCATGGATAGCGTCTGTCGGGACCCATGCTCGGCCCTAGGCTAGTGTTGGCATTCTGATCCTGGCCCCTGGTGGGTAGCCACACAACGTGGGTTCTGGGGAAATCGTTTCACTTTAGCTTGTACGTTAGTACGAGGCTTGGAGGCCGCATAGTGTATGTAGCCCACACGCTCGTATCAGCTTAGGGTGGTAAAGACCCTTCACGCCATATAAACTCTCAACGGTGGTGGCAGCAAGGCCGGCCTAGGAGCACGTCGCCCTGCGTCTGGGTGCGAGGCGTGACTGTTCTGGAAAGGCACTACTACAGGCTCTAGCTTGGGACATTGCACCCCACCCGAGTTGGCATGGCCGAGTTCCTGCGCAACACGCTTCGGCCCACCTGACGTCGAGAGGGAGCGCAGGAAAGCGCCCGTGGGCCCACCGCGAAGGGTCTACGGAAGCGCATAATAATGGGCAGACATGGTGCTGATGTCGCCATGGCCGCTTGCCAGTCAGGAAGCTGGTCATGTTTGCGGACCGTAGCGAAGTTTGGATGACAGGCAAGCCAGACACGGACAAAATGTGACGTTTGAGGAGCGTATGGCGTGGGCTCATGCAGCGAGTACGTGAAGCGATGCCAGGATCCAGGGATGACACGGGCAATGCAAAGGAGCGAGCAGACGAGCAGGCCCCGGCAACGCTAAAAGGGTCAGCACGTGGAAGCCCTGCATGGCGAAAATTAGCCCGAAGTGCCAAGGGCGACGATGGGCCTGTCCATGGCTGCTTCAGTCGGAGGGCCAGCGCTGAGCGTCGAGGGCGCGGGCAATTGCGAGACGCTCGAGGGTCCGCTGTGGATCTCTGCGAGTATTGAGTCCCAGGGGTGCAGGCTTGACAGGCACGTCGATCATGTCGGGACGCAGGGCCATGCCATGCTCCGCAATGAACGAGCAGCGAGGGCTGGTGAAGGATAGTTCCGAAGTAACTCCACGGACCATGTTTACACCACAGGTGACATACCGAGTTTGAGCAGTCTTGCCGACGCTGCGAGGTGTACATGTTCGGCAGAGTAAACTCTATCGTGGCTTCATGGCTATCGACGCGTTTCATGCCGTGTGCTGGCTATGCATACATGGTACGTCTATATTCGGCGCCCTGCAGACTAAGCGCATGGTCGGCACGTGGGAAGATATGGTGACGACTCCGTCATTCGCAGGGACTGCATTGCCGACAGTCGGACTTGCAGAAATGAGCTGAGGAGCATTGGCCAGAGAGAGTCCGTGATGCGCTCCTGCACGCCGCATGGAGAAGAGGTCGGAAGGTTGTGGCTGATGCTCGTGCGCTTGCCCATTGCATTCGGCGGTAGGTGTTGTGAGCACCGCAAGGCGACGTGCAAACCTTGATGGAATCACACCTCGTGACGAGTTGGAGATGCTGATGGGCAGAGCCAGTGCAGTCACTGCCCTGGGGCGCGAGGATCTGCTGCGCTATGCATCACATCCCCCAATAATCGATAAAGCAAGAATCCTCCGAGCAACCTCACCGCTCCATAGACACAGGCGCACACGGCGAGGCTTCAGCCGCTAGGCCCAGCACGGCACTGTTGCCAGGCCACACTTGGCGCCGATATTGGACGATAGTGAATTTCGGCAAGTGTTTCGAACATGACAGTGATGCACGTCGGCAGCACTAGGCTAAGGTGCCGCCAGCCGCGTGCCGCCATGAGAGAATGGACCGGAGCGCGCGATCCTGCCCAGGGCGCGCTCGCGATGGAGCCTTGGGCAGAAATTTCAGAGTCCTGTCGCGAGATGCAGGTTCGCGGGCAGAGTCGTCGTGGTTTGGAGGGGCACAGGTGGGGAGCCCGAAGGATCAATTGCGCCGCACCACCTGCAACGTCCGCCTGATTGCGGCTAGCAGCGACGTTAGTTGACGTCCTGCGTATACCTGAGACAGCGACAGCTGGATTGTGACCGAAAGCGTGCTTCATTTCCAGCTTCTCCGTCGCTGGCCTCAGGTTTCGGTGAAGAGTCGAGGGCCATGGTACGCGTACGGCAAGTCACGAGGGCTAGCTCGTCGCTCCCTACGTCAATGCCCACAGCCCACAGCCCACAGCCCGCACTCGCTTCTCCCTTGCTCTGTCTAGCCCCAATACTCTCACCGTCCATGCAAACTTCTAGCGCCGCCGCCGTCACGTCTCTACGCAGTTAGGTAGTGGCTGACATGATGCCACTCACTTGTTTGTAATCGCGCGCCGCGGTTGGGGCAGCTCGCCCGATACTCGCTCGACACCATCGACACTATCTAACCAACAGCGTCATGACAGTCGCGAGATTCTGAAACCAGCCGTTACTACCACGACCGCGAATCGAGAGCCTAACATGGACCCTCTCCACACGTAGCTGCCCGAACGTTGATCTTCGCCGTATTCACGGGCGGCGCGCCGTATCAGATGCACCTCGCGTCCAGTATCGTCCATCTCGTCTCTGCAGTGTCGATAGTAGCGGTGAATTCCGTGTGCTCCAATCTCAGCGCTCCATCAAGTGCTCAACCGAATGCGATATCCGCACATCCGTCCTCCGTGCAGCCCCCATTGTCGTCAACCCCTTCCGTGCAATGCAGACGCATCCGTGCATCATGGCCCGGAGCGGTAGATCGGTGCTGTGGTGTAACCATCTCTACCTGTCAGATCGCAGCTGCAGTGTCACCACCGACAACCAAACACTGGAATTCTTGGGATGCAGAGCGAGGCGCCGGTTCGCTCGCTAGACCTGTCTTACTCGTAAAGGAGCATGGCGGCTGCAGGCAAGCTTAGTTCAACCATCTCCAAGGGCCCTACATACAAGCCCAACTCTACGACACCATGTCCACTTTGCGGGCCCGTTCACGATTGCGCAAGCAAACCTGCGTCGGCCGGATCAAATCGCGTCCGAAACATCAGCATTATCCACCCTCTCAAGTGCCGGTTCCAAACCAAGGCCAGCCGCCAAACTGTCACAGACGGACGGTTCGTCATGACTCCATACCTTCGCTACCAAACTTAGCATCTATCTTTCCGTGCCTACTAGACAATCAGCCGACATTCATCCATAAACCTGCATCCTGATTGTCCGTTGCTAATCTCGAACTCAATTGTCCAACTCCACAAGACCATGCCACGCGCTAGCGGCCACGAACTTTTGGTGACAAGACGACCCCTAGCCTGAAACATGCTTGTGGAAAATTAGAGTTTACGGGTCTACCCCAACAAGGATGCCCCACTTGCTCTAACCACACCATTTGGATCTTTCCTGGCGCTCGCTAACGCTACAATTTCGCGCCCTCCCTCACCGATCACGCTTCACGATTCGCGCCAAGCGAGCCTGTTGCGCCATCAAAGGTCTCCGAAGCTTCTAGCTCTTAGACTAGAAGTGCAACATCGCGATGGCGCAAACCTTTTGCTATCTAGTGATTGGTCGGGATTGCAATTACAGTTTTCTTTCGCTATCGTTTTGCCCAAACCCGAACGCGATTGTGTAGTCGTTGGGCGCGCCACCTTCTTTTCTTTTTGGCGTTTACCTGCATAAAAGACGCAGTTGTGGGGTATGATTCGAGGCTGAAAGTGGCGGTACGCTGACGTTGGTGGACGAATGCGTGCAAGAAACAGGCGAGATGGAATGCGTGCCGATTTGGCTGTCAGGGATCTCTTCAGCTGTACAGGCACCCTTTACCATCAACCATGACAGCATGGTGGGCACTCAACCAAACTTTATCAACTTTGGTACACTACGCCTCGGGCACCACGGCACCACGATCTTAGCAGACAGATGAGGAGTTCGTTCAAAACGTCGGAATCAATATCGCGAGGCTAACACGGGACATACACAACCATCATCCCAGTGGTTGTTACCACGCGGGGCCTAAGATGGCGCAATGCTCCGGATCTAAGATAGTATCTAGAGATGCAAAGACTCCGAGATCCATCTATGAAAAGAGAGGGTCGCACAGCTTTCCGCACACGGTAATTTGCAGGGACAGCCCATCATGGCATGCCACATTGTCCCACATTCACCGTCTCCCATCCACATACATGACGCTAGAAAAATCCTAGAAGGCGCTGTCTACCAATCCAGGCCCATCCCGACAGTGATTCGATGGATGCGTATCCGTTCCTACACCGTCGTACGCCACATCCGCCTGTCGCTAGGATTTTCGGTTTTTCTACTCCTTTTTGATGTACTTGTCAAAGATTTTCGAAATTTCACGCGCGCTCTTCTTAGGGTATCGCTTCTGGCCACCCTTGTAGTCGACGTAGGTAACGCCGAAACGTGTCGTGTAGCCTTCGGCCCACTCAAAGTTGCTGCAGGTACACCATGTCAGTGTCATGACGCTTTACACGGCGTTCGCGGGACCAAGCCCGCAGTGTTTGAGGCTAGGAGAGAAAGAATGATCTACCCGGGTGCGAACGCGCAACCGCCATGCGGACAAATAAAGACTCCACCACTCATTGGAAAAGAAAAAGAAACTTCTTGATGACAAGCGGGGGGGTAAGGGTAGACGTCAACAAACGGGATTACTCACTCCATGAGACTCCAAGCTGAGTAGCCCCTGACGTCGACACCGTCCAAGGTATGAGCATCGGCCAAGGCTCCAATGTATCCCCTGAAGTATTCGCAGCGGAACTCGTCGTCGAGCAACTTCTCAAGAGGGAGATCGTTCTCCCCCTTGAGACTGGTACCGTTCTCAGTCACATAGAAGGTCGGGCCGCCGTACCTATCACTGAGCCACTTGATTAGCTTTCTGAAACCCAAAGGCATTGGCCTCAGCCAGACGGATTGAGTCTCTGGGCCAATCCATTCGCCCTTCTTGTTCTGGTAAAGAATGTCCATATTGCCAACATGATCTTCAGGCTCAGGCTCAGTGTCCTTGTGTCTAATGTAATTGGCGCAGTAGTGGTTCATGCCATAGAAGTCATTGCTTCCCTTGACGAGAGCCGCTTCTTCCGGTGTGAAGTCGGGAAGGCGATCGCCCAATTGCTTGCGCATCGAGTCTGGGTACTTGCCAAAGTACACTGGGTCGCCGAACCAGCAAATGGCAAATTCGATCTTGCGGTCGCAGGCCTCGCGATCCTTCGGGTCTTCTGGATCCCACGGTTCTGTCCAGTCGCCTAGAACGGCATATCAGCTTGTCATATTCATGCTCAGACGTGAGGCCGATTTTTACTACCCTGGCACGGCCTTCGATATGCGTGGTATCCACACCTTCTACGCGAGCCACGTGCTGGTCACTTACCATTGAGCGTAATCCCAATCTGGCCTCCATCCTTGGCCTTGAAGTCATCACGGTAGGCCTTGACCGCCGCACCATGGGCAATGAGGAGCGAGTGGCCGACAATCCACGGCTCCCTCGAGCTGTCCCCTTCAGCGCTCTTGTTCCGGTCACTGCAACGACCGGGAGCAAAAAGGCCGGTGCCATAGCCGAGAATAGAGCTGCACCAAGGCTCGTTGAAGGTGATCCAGTATTTTACCTTCGAACCGAAAGCCTTGAAACACACCCTGGCGTAGTTCTCGTAATCCTTCACGAACTCGTCCTTGTTCAGCATGCCCCCATATCGCTTGTGCAGGTTGTCTGGGAGATCCCAATGAAACAGCGTTATCATCGGCTCGATGCCTGCGGCACGGAGATCGTCGACCAAGTTGATGTAGTACTGCAGACCTTTTTCGTTTACGGGGTCGTTGCGTCCGCCGAGCGGTATGATGCGGGACCACGAGAGCGAAAAGCGGTATGATTTTGCGCCGATATCTTTCAAGAGGGCAATGTCCTCGTCAGTGCGGTGGTACGAATCGCATGCAACGTCTCCGGATTCTCCGCCAGCAATCTTGCCCGGGATGCGGCAGAACGTGTCCCAAATGGAATCGGCGCGGCCATCTTCATGCGGTGCGCCTTCGATTTGGTAACTGCGGGTTCAGAAACTCAGTATGTGACAACAATGTGGCGCCCCCAAACTGTATATCTTGCGTAGGCGGGGTACACTTGGGGAGTGGAGAAATCGGTCCTGAGATCAGACGAACCTGGCTGTTGCGAATCCCCACAGGAAATCCTTCGGCAGATACGACTGCGACATGATGGTTCGATTGTGGTTCAAGCAGTCTTATTGTCAGAGTTGCTTACGCTGACAATCTAGAGAAGCAGAAAGCTACCCGCAGCAACGGGACAGGTATACTTCTATATACGTGGACACAGCAAAGGCTGCGGAGAACGTCCCGCCGTAACCGTCCTCACGCGTCGACAAGACCTTAATCGACGCGCAGTAAGACATATGAGGAACTTGGTACGGCTCCGTCGAGCTCAAGCGGGTTGGAGTACGCACTCTCCGCCTTCTTAATGGCTCCTTGGTCGATTGACCCCGCTCATAGTCACGATCACTTGAGTGTTATAGCTTCATCCCACATGACGAAGCTACACTTTTACGTCGATTCTGCCCATGAGGGTCCTCGATGATGAAGGCGGTCAGTGGGACTGCGGCCCGTTGATTCAGCCTGCCTATTAACCTGCTAGGCGGCAGCGCGGAAGTCATCTTGGGCGCAAGGTGATGCTTAGAGGAGTGGGATGGCGGGGTATTGGCTATGTTCACGCGGCCGTTTCCCGCGCGACTCTGGGGCTTCCGTCTAGCAAGTCGCGCCGAAGAGGTTGTTCCTCATCGCCTCATTCGCGAATCTAAGAGCTGATGACGGTCTAAGATGGAGTCGTCGGGAACGATGCTCTACATGTAGTGGTAGTGACGAGGATGGTGGATTGGGAGAGCTCAAAGACGGCGCTATACCCAGTTGAGAAGAGCTTCCGAATGTACAGTATCTTTCCTCGACGCCTTGAACTTCACTACACTGTCGGAACTACACTGAAGGCTGGTGCAACCTCGGCGCAAGCAGCAGTATATAATGGGTGGCTTCTGGGGATGAGAAAGCCATGATACTGTATCGAATAGCAGTCGAATAATTCCCACAAGAAACCTCCGCGATGCTCTCCGCGCTTCGAACCATCCGATCTCCGACGAGACGCGCCGCGACACAACTGCGCACCGCCGCGACACAAGCCCAGAAGCGTGCAGGCGACATATCCGACGCTTTCGCATCGCTCTCAGGACAGGAGTTCACGCCTTTGACGCCCGAATATGCGGACCTCAAGAGCCGTCTGATCCGTGGACACGAAGCCGAAGTACGAGAGTCTTGGGAACGCCTTCTTCGGGATCTCCGCGAGGAGATTCCGCTGATTGTTGAGCGCGGTAGTCAGGTCATTCCTGAGATTGATTTCAAGGATATCGATAATGCGCCCGAGTCTTTCAGCAGTGAGCTGCGGAAGAGAGGTGTCGCTGTCATCCGGAATGTAGTACCAGAGCAGGAGGCGCTGCAGTGGAAGGAGGACCTGAGAGAGTATATTCGCCAGAATCCTCAGACAAAGGGTATGTCTGCGCATCTTGGCAAACTACAATGACTGACCATCTTGCAGCCTTCCCCGCCGACAACCCTCAAGTCTTCGAACTATACTGGTCGCGCACCCAACTCCTCGCCCGCGGTAATCCGAACCTCCTCAAGACGCAATCCTTCCTCATGTCCTACTGGCACAGCCTCAACCCACACATCCCGCTCTCCACAAAACACCCCATAAGCTACGCCGACCGCCTGCGCATGCGCCTCCCCGGCGACGCCAAATTCGCCCTAGGACCACACGTCGATGGCGGCAGCGTAGAACGCTGGGACGAAGAAGGTTACGGGTTAGGAAAAGTCTACGACTCGGTATGGAAGGGAAGATGGGAAGAATTTGACCCCTGGGAAGCCAGCTGTCGTCTGCCCGTCATTTCGGACCTGCACCAAGGCGTAGGCGCATGCAGCGCATTCCGCATGTTCCAAGGCTGGCTCTCGCTCTCCAACACCGGACCCTTCGAAGGCACACTCCTAGTCAACCCACTGCTAGCAAAAGCAACAGCATACTACCTCCTCCGCCCTTTCTTCAGCCCCAAACGCGGCGTCGAGCCCAGCGCGCAAACAACCTCCTCATCCATCACAAACTCCGCCGATTTCCTCGCATCAGATAACTGGGAAATGGACGCGACGCAAAACGCCTGGGTCCACGGCGCAACACCCGGTCGCGGCCAGGAACTGTCACATTTACTACACCCCCATCTCAACTTGCAGAAATCCATGATCCACATGCCCACCGTCCGTCCCGGCGACTACGTAGCCTGGCACTGCGATACCATCCACAGCGTCGACAAGACGCACGCCGGTACCTCGGATTCCAGTGTCCTTTACATCCCTGCTTGTCCCATGACGGAGGATAACGCCAATTACCTTGTTCGTCAGCGCGAGAACTTTCTCGCTGGCACACCCAGCCCGGATTTCGGTGGCGGTGTGGGGGAGAGCGAACATGTTGGAAGGGTCAAGGCGGAGGATATGGAGGTGTTGGTAGGCGAGGAGGGGAGGAGAGGGATGGGGTTGCTGGAGTGGGATAGTGATGCGCAAGGGTTGGGGCCGGGGGAGAGGGTTATTCTGGATCGAGCGAATAAGATTTTGGGGTTTTATGATTAGGAGATTTGAGAAATGGGAAGGTACGATATCTTCTTAATGGCGTCAATTTCATCATTAGCCCGTGCGCTCTTTCCATGCTCAGTCTGGTAGCCTGGTTTGTCTCCAGCGCGCTTGCCTAGAAAATGTAGCAATCGACCTGTCAGATCAAGCACCGCTCGACCGTATCGATACCACTTGTACTACCGCGACCAATTCATTGATATCGGTAGCTGTTCAAGCGCGAAGATCCAGTCCTGCTTCATAACGCGGACGCTTACCATGCGTCACATCCTTTCCGTGGGGCCCTCGAGGATTACTACAGCGAGTACGAAGCTGGGATTGGGAAAGACGAGGGTTTCCGACATGAATTTCACGAGGGACTCGCTCTGCTATCGTCTTGCCGCCAGATACACGACGAAGCTTCTGGGGTCCTATACTGCGGAAACATGTTCATTTTCTCAAGACTGCTAGAAGAAGAGGATTGTGACGATTTGAACGGCGATGAAGAATACTTCCAGGTCAACTACGCGGGGAAGTGGCTGAAAGAAATCGGATCGCAATTCAACCGCCTCAAGAAGGTCGTCATTGATGTAGATGCGAAGTGTTGTGAAGGTTTATGTGGGCACAGCGACGATATCGAATTGCTGCCTCTACTACACCTTATGTGGAAATACCCGGACTTCCTCAAGATAATCTCGTCCGGAAGCATTGGCGGAGCACTATATACGCACGAGCCTACGATTGGAGCGGCCGATAGAGATAGACAACAGTGGATCGATAGAGCGCGCATTCTCAATAACTTGCTCACTGCTTTCGCAGTACATGATGCCCTCGACATACGCAAGTATGCGTTCTCTAGCCATCTCATGAGTGAGGTCAGAATACTCACATGTCCGATGGGGAAAGTAAGGGGTTCTGTGGGCATGAAGAAAGGAAATGGGACATAATTGAGGAAGCTCCTCGTATCAGACGAAGGCAAAACCTTTCAATGGAAGCCGCGGAAGAAGTGCCGCCCGTTCCGAAACCTAGCAGTGGACACACGAGAACGGATAGCAGGATTGATACTGCGCCACCCAGACGAAATCATAATCGACTTGAACACACATACCGTACGCGGTCTTGACTTTGGTATCGCTCGAACAGGCCTAGTTCTCCGGCGCACCATAGGGAAGCTTGTATCACGTCTGAGCCAAATCAGCATCAAGATGACCAGCAAGAAGCCCGTTACAGATTTTGACGGCTTCAAAAAGCTAGAAGATCTCCTCCTTAAGAAACTCAATCATTGTGCGGTTCTAGGAGCGATGTTAAGTTCCTGGCCAGAGTCCAATACACAGACCCTCATACTGGAAATGGCTTGCGCCGAGGTGACCGCCCTCAGCGCTGTCCGTATCGACATCAAAGACTTGATGATTTTACTATGCGACGGATACTCTCGCCATGACTCCACTATCCGCATAACGCTCACTCCGCCTTCCCACATTGGAGCACCGCAACAAAGCACGACTGTCTCGACAGAGACGCTACTGCGACAGACGTTCTTGCTCCTATCTGACTACATAATTCAAGCTGAAGAGGAACTATCTGAGTCCCTTGATATCACCACCGTGAAAGCTCTTCTTGGAGAACTGGACCCCTTCCCTGATCTCTGGATAGACGGCTACGGCAACTTTCTCCACGCCTCAACTGCCAATATGGACGCTCCGTTAGAGTTTGCCTACGGTGAGCTCGGCATCAAGGAGTTAGGCGTCTTTGGATACAGCAGAGCTACTAATATGGATTGGATGTATGAAGCGTTTACTTCCAACGGGGCAGATGATGACATTACGTGGGACCATGTTATCCGCGTGTGGCGAAGTCTGAGGATGAAATTCCGTTGGGATTGGAATATCAGGACTGTGCCGCCGGGGTTGATGAAGTTAACGTCCGACATTGGGTGGAGATAGTGGCAGCATGGAAGGAAGTGGTCAGCGGGATGACTACGGATTTCTATGGATGCGATGTCTTGTATCCTTGTATATACCATAATGGGAATTAAAAGTTGGCTCGCTACCTGTATGAGTATACGCATGCAGGACTATGACGTAATTTCTTTGTTACGTTTCGTGAGACCAAACTTGGTAGAGTGATTGATAGATTAGCCGAGTCCTCATAGCCGCTTCTTTAGACCGTTGAGAACAAAGGAAAGCAGGTATGAGCTCATAGTTTTGCTGCTCTAAGGATCGCGTGACTCCTTGCAGAAGGCCAGTCTTTAACTTCAAAGTTGCGCCTTCCATTAGCACCACGCGTGCTTGCGTCTTTGCACTTATCCAGTCACTTTTCACACCAAAAGATGGAGTCTTGCTACGTATTCCGTACCTGGGCTGGAGAAGCCCTCACTATCGCCTGCGCGATCGGCTTAGTAGCCTCAATCGCAGGTATTCTAGCAGTGTACGACGGCAAGCCCGTACCGGACTGGCGTGGCGATCTCAATCTCAACGCTCTCATCGCGCTTCTATCAACAATTTTGCGAGCTCTACTGGTCGCCACCGTCGCGCAGATCATATCGCAGAGGAAATGGGACTGGTTCAGTGTCACGAGTGCCCGGCCGTTGTCAGATATCCAGCGATTCGACTACGGTAGCCGCGGGGCTTATGGGGCGTTGCTTCTCATCCCAACTGTTTTTCTCAAGGACTTCGTAACACTTGCTGCCGCTGTCGTGTTACTGCTGTCGTTCCTGGTCGGGCCTTTTGCTCAGCAGGCTAATGGCGCGGCGCCATGCTCGTTTCCTAGCGCTACACTCAACGCATCGCTTCCTTTCGCACATCGGGTACCCAGGAGTGGCGGCTACATCCCCTTTACAGGTGGCGCAGAAGGCGGTCCTACACCAGACCTTGTTGCCGCAATCTTGTCCAGTGTGGTGTTGCCCGACGGCATCGAGAACAAGATTCGCACAAGTTGCCCCACGGAAAATTGTACTTTCAGTGAACTGGGTCCCAGAGCAGAGCTGGATAAGGCCTTCTTCGACTCTAGTCAAAGCACACATTCGACGGTTGGAGTGTGCAACATGTGCATGAATGTGGCGTCTTTGGTGACGAGCGAAACCACGAACCTGAGTGATTACACGCTTCACTCTCTGCCCAGCGGATTGAACCTATCAGTAGGAACTGGACATTTTGAAGTCGCCACGATGAAACCGACTCCAGACCTCACTTGGATGGGAACTCTGCTGACGGACAGCGTCAGAGAGGCATCCAGATGGGCATATGTCAACGCAACTCTCCTCAACATCCGGAGTAATCCCGTCACTGCATCAGTGTGCAGCCTATATCCATGTACGCGTACATACAAAAGCATGATCAAAGACAACGAGCTCCACGAGTGGGAGGCCCCGTCAGAAGCCATGCGCATCCAGATTGCCGGAGCTCACCACGAAGAACTAGACCTTCCCGATTACAGGAACAGCCTTTCCAACTGGGAATACGAATATACAACAAGAAAAGAGCCCTGTCCGGTAGGACCATGGACGCTATACAAAGGAGGTTTCATTCCTGAAGGCACTGCGACAGCGGAATTGCAGCTTTTTGACTTCACGCACGAAAGATATACGTTTGAGAACATGACTTGGCCTGAACAATGTATATACCGGCAACCTGCCAGTTTCGTCAAAGCAATCGCCATGGTCATGAACGACGATATATTCGATGGCTACTGCCAATCGTACAAAACCCTCGACTGCTCCAAGAACTGCAAGACGAGCGAGTTTTGTCAACTGGAAAGCCCGTCTAACCTGGCTCACATAGGCGTTAATGCCGTACTACGACCGCTGGTAGAACACGAAGGCAGCTCGACCCATTCCAACGTCACAAAGCTTTTCGATGCCGTAGCGAGTGCCATGACGAACCGGTTCCGTTTCCAGTACGGCAGCGCGACGGCACGGGATTTCAGCTACGGCGCGCATGACCCGCCTTTGGACTTGGTGTATGGGTTAGCATGGGAGTCAAAAGTGTGCGTGGAAATGCGCATGAAATGGCTTTTGTTTCCCATGTGCCTCACCCTCGCCACATCCATTCTCTCTGTCTGGGTCAATTTTACGAGTTGGAAACGGCGGCATAGCGTACCTATCTGAAAGACAGTATCCTGCCGCTAGTCTTCTGCGGCCAGAGCATTAAACCGCAAGACGACACATCGTTGTCTCCTCAGAAGTTTGGCAGAGAGGCGGGTGCAGATAGGAGAGATGGGCTTATGGAAGCGAGTAAGATGGCTGCTGCTAGTCGCGATATCATGATTACTTTCCAGTGGCCCGAAAGCCCGCAGACGGAAAGATTTGAGGACAAGCGTGGTCAGGGTGCGAGTTCGACTGCGGCTTTGTCGAAAGAATGTAGTGTTCCAAGCGTTCCACTGAGGAGAATGGATATTTGGGGTAATATCGTGGTGAATGGGCGTAGGAATAATTTATGAGGAACGAGTTTTTTTCGTATTGCTTCCAGTTATCGAAGAAAGACATGAAATGTGCGAACAAATTTCCCTATTGCCGTCTACAAGCAGCCCATCCTCTCTCTTCAGCGACAAAACGCGTCAACGTCGGCGTCAGACAGCGTATGACTTCCACCCGCACATCTATACCCGGTATTCTGCTTGATCCACATAAACCCCATCGGACACAGCCCCATAATCTTCAACTTCTTCTGCCTCTCCATCTCCTTCTGTCGCGCCTTCTCAGGAGCAGCCATCTCCTCGTCGCGGCGTCGCCTCTCCAGTTCCGCTGCGATACGCGCTTGTTCACGGAGTCGTCGCTCCTCCTCATCGGCAGCTGCCTTCTCGGCACGGATGAACTCTTTGATCTGCTCCTCATATTGGCGTTTTTGTTCTTGGAGTTCGCGATATTCACGTTCTTTGGCCACCATGGCGTGCTTGTCGCGCTCGAGCTGCTCCCATACTTCGTCGGAAACGCCTGCGTCGCGCTTGGCTTTGAAGATAAAAGCGAGAGGATCTTCTGGCTCTGTTGCGGGCTCAGCTTTCTTTTCCGTTGGCTTCTTGTTGTCTTTTGGCTTTCCCTCGTTGGCTACGGCTGTTGCTTGTGGGGGTGCGGTATTTGTCGCGGTGTTTGAGCCTTGTGTACTTGGTGGCGATGGATTTTGCGTCTGTGGTGGTGGCATGGGGCGGTTAGGCATTGCCTTTCCTGACCGACTCGTGCCTGCCGCGGCATGCCGCCGTGAACGTTCGTTTATCATGTCTTCCATAGTACGAACAACAATGGGTTCTGTAAGTACAAGGCTAGTGATGGGTGGCACGGCCGTAGAGATGAGTGCTTGAAACATGCTCTCAGCCAGCGATTTGACGTCGCGAGCGTTGCCCCAGGACTCTAGGACTGATAACCTGCCAAAGAGGTCCAGTAGCTGTTGCTGTAGTTGCGACGACGGCGGATCGATAATCGAGAGATCGAGTGGCGCTTTATTCTTCTTCTGCAGATCTGAGAGCACTTTGACAAGAAGCTTCAGACATGTTTCTGGGTCAATGTGCTTGAACATGACTGTCTCGGGAAAGCGACTGGTAAGTCCAGGGTTCATGCTCATCAGTCGGTCAATGTCCTTGTCGTAGCCAGCCAAAATGACGACGAGCTTCTGCGCATACTTGGGTTTGGTGAGGCAGTCGACTATCTCGTCCATTGCTTCGGTCGCGAAATGGCCTTCCGCAAGACGATAGGCTTCGTCGATGAAGAGAACTTTGCCCAGGGCTTTCTCCATGAGCTTCTGAACCTTCGGCCCAGTATGCCCAACGTACTGGCCGATCAAGTCGGTAGCGGAACATTCCTCCACCTTCGCCTGGCTGAGGAAGCCCATGTCGTAGAATATCTTACCCATCTTTGCAGCCGTAGTAGTCTTGCCGGTACCTGGCGGACCCTTGAAGAGAAAGTTGAAAGGTATCTGCTCTCGAGGGTCCATTCCAAGAGCCTTCATGTTGGCGGCCGTGGTTTGGTAACCCTGGAACTGCTTGATCAGTTCCTCGCATCCTACGACATCTTGGAATAGAGCCGAAACTTCGGTGGCCGCACGAGTACCGCGGTCGAAATCAGGATCAAAGTCGATGGCTTCGAACGTGCCAAATTGCTTGACTTTGCCTGAGGATATGTGCTTCTGATGTAACGCCTTCGCGCGATCCAGGAGAATATCGACCTCGCCTGCGTTGCCGAAGTTTGGGCGGTTGCGCGCGCGTTGAATGACCTCCATGGCGACCTAGAAGGAAAAGCGTTAGCGAGAATGTACAATGATTGATATCCGCCTTTACCTTCTTGGCTTGGTCTTTCGCGTCAAACCCAATTCCTTTGAGCTTGAAGTTAAAGATCTGACGAATCTCAGCGTCATTGAAGTCCTCGAACACAAACGCAGATTCCAGTGGGAACCGCCTTGCAAGGCCGGGATTGACATCTCGAAACATGTCCTCCATCTGATCCTTGTAGCCTAGCAGCAACACGCAACGATCTTCGCCTGCGGTGCTCTGAACTTCGGCAACGATCGTGTCAATGACTGCGGCTTTGAAAGGGTCACCGCCGTTTGGACCGCTGGCTTTAGCTAGCATGTAAGCCTCATCGATGATGAGAACTTTACCGATGCTAGAAGCCAGGATGGCTTTGGTGTTGGCTTCTGAGCCTCCTATGACGTTCCCGACGAAGTCTGATGGGTTTTTTACGATGACCTCGCCAAGGGAAAGAAGCCCAATGTCAGCCAGAACGCGACCGTAGAGTTTGGCTACGGTGGTCTTTCCAGTTCCTGGGGAACCGACGAAGCAACGGTTCAGCGAATACTGTATGATGGGCTTCTCCCTCAGTTCGAGCTGGTAGTTGGTCTGTATCCCGTCCAGAAGCACGCGTACCGACTCTTTCACTGAGGCCAAGCCGGTAAGCTTCTGCAGCTTTGACCAAGCCGCATTATTCTTGAGCACTGACGAAGGCTCTGGACCTATCAGATCCTCCTTGGTAAGAAGGTAGTCATCCGGTAGCGTGCCAGCCTTTCTTGCTTTACGCAGACGCTTGGCTTGTCGCTCGGTAATCTGGGCGATCTTGTTCTGAACTTCGCGGGCGTTACCGAAGCCATCGCGGCCGCGACCACGACCAATGCGCCGCGCAACAATACGTACGTAAAGGCCTTTCATGCCGTCTTCAATCTTCATGCGCCCGGAATATTTCTTGTCAATGTATTGGCAGAAGATCTGTTGTAGCTCGCGGTCTTCGTAGTCATGGAACTCCATTCGAATTGGTATGCGGCTTGGGATGCCAGGATTGTGGGAGAAGAAGGCTTCCATCTGCTTGTGGTAGCCGGCGAGAACAAAGACGACTTTGCCAGTCAAATTCTCCATTTCAGCAAGCAGGTAGTCGAGCACCGCTTTGCCGCCGGGACTGTTTCCAGATACCAATTGATACGCTTCATCGATGAAGAAGACACCACCTCCTGCTTGGAGGATGTCGTCGATATGGGTTTTGCAAGCGGACACACCATCGTTTGCAAGAGCTGATCCAGAGCTCTCAATGAAATGGCCACCAGGCAAAGCTCCTACCTCAACTAGAAACTTAGCGTAGTGCCTGGCCACAGTCGTCTTTCCTGTTCCAGGATTGCCTAGCAGGGCAGCACCGAAACGCTCTCCCTTAAGCGATACGTTCTGACGTACAACCGTATCAACTTTGGCTTTGATCGCGAGGAACTGCTGCTTGACGGACTCGAGCCCTATCATGGGTACCAGAGAGTCGAGAGCTTCGTTTTCTGCACCCTCGAATCTCTTCTGCCATTCCCAGTCATCTCTAGCTTCGCTTTCATCCCAACCAGGCTGATCCTGACCCGAATCTGACGATGTAGCCTCGTCATTGGTCGTGGTATCGTCCCGGTGATCAGTTGTTGTACTTGGCGCTGCTTTCTCGCCTTGTTGTTCCTGAGTGTCGGCTGATGGTGTCGGCGTAGTCTTAGATGTCGAAGATGCTGGAACTGGAACCTGAACTTTTCTTGAGCCCTTGACCCTCTCCTGTAGGTTGCGAAGATCCTGCTTCTTTTGCTCGAGCGCTTGTTGGCGGTCTCTCCCCTCGGCCTGCTCTTTCAGAAGGCGCTTCTGGTGCTCCATCTCTTCCTCAATCTCGACTAGTCGAGCGGCATATGCGCGTTGTTTGGCGTCTCGTTGCTCGTCTAGCTCGTGGTCGCGTTGACGCTTCTTCTCTCTGGCTCGCACTTCGGCTTCACATTTCCGACAGTGCGCTGCCGCCTTGTCATGGCATTTTCGAGTCGTCTTATGCTTGCTAGGGCATGTTGAGGAGATAATGACATTGCAATCCATACGTGAATGGTCTTGCAACTGATGGCATCGATGGGGACAAGCATGCACACCGCAGTTGAGTAGTTTGCCACATGGCTCAGAGCAGCCACCGTCTGGACATACTGTCTCGAATTGTTCTTTCTCAGTTAGAAGCGCGGTCTTTTCGGGATGCTGCTCGCATTTTACGGGAAAGCCGTCGTAGACGTGACCATCTCGCTTCAGCTGGTCCATAAGCGGTACCCATACCTCCTTGCCTTTGCGACTCTTCATGAAAGTGTCTGCATTGCCGACCATGATCAAGGCGTTTCGCGCTCGTGATAGCAACACGTTGACTCGCTGAGGAGACGACATGAAACCGATATCCCCAGCATCGTTACTGCGTGTGAGACATGCGATTACGATATCGCTCTCTTCACCTTGATAATTGTCGATAGTTGAAATTCGAAGCTTGCGTTTGGAGATGTTCGCGCTAGCCGGTGTCATCAGACCCGCTTTGATGAGCTCGTGGGAATCTAGATCGTTTAAAATGGGATCATTGTTCTCAGACAAAGTGTTCATCAACAGGTATAGTTGACCCAGGTAAGGTGTCAGTACCACAATGTCTTCCGTGCCGTAGCCCTGCTGACCAAGGTATCGCACGCATTTCAGCACCATCTCAGCCTCGTACAAGTTTTCCTTGCTGGACTTGGCGCCACCATCGCGGCTATCGGCGATCTTAACCGCATTGAGCTCAGGGCGCGAATGTGACACGAATATAACATTGCTTTGAAGACCACGTAAGTTCGGTCGACCCTGAGTCTTCTCAGCGTCTTCCAATTCCGGGTAAGTGAGCGATCGGACGAGGGACGAGATCTCAGGACGCATACGATGCTGCTTGCTGAGGGTGGTATGTGGAACTCCGCTGAGCACGAGACGTTCGAACAAGGAGACATTGAGATCGTAACCATCTCCTTTCTCTACAGTCAAGGCATAGTTGTTGACTTTTGGCCGCAGCTGTTTGTGGTCGCCGATCAGAATGAGCTGCTTCGTGGTTGGAGTTAGAGCTGTAAGCACATGACTCTCCAGGATCTCTCCAGCTTCTTCCACCAGAACAATGCCTGGTGAGGCCTTGCGAATCTCGTCGGTGTACATAGCAGCTGCGGTTGTAGTACACCCTATGATGCGTCTCTGACTGAGGACGTGGAAGTTCTTCTCGCGGAATAATCGATCGATCTGGGCACGACACTTGTTGTACTTGTTGGCAAGCGTACTTATTTCGGTGACACGCTCTTCGAGGATCGTCTTGTTCCACTGCGCCTGAAGTCCATGACGGATCTGTGGCGGAACGTTCCAAACGTGTGGATATGTTTGCATCGCATGACCGAGGAAGATGCCAGCGTCTTCTCCTTTGACCCATCTCCTGACTAGGTAGTACTTGTCGATGCGTTTATTCTTTTTCCCCATGACTGTCATACCGTCTTTACTGTCGGGCACAACGAACGCATCGAAGTATTCTGAATCATCAGAGAACTCTAGGTAGTCGAGGAGCATCTGCTCATTGAGCCGCATAGATACAAAGGATGTCATCCTCCTGACTAGTGCGTCATGGTAAGATTCCGCTTCTGACTTTTGCTCTTGAATCATGGTCCACGTTTGTCCCGTCATCTTGTAGTTGTTTGGTTGTTCTCTGATGGTCAGTGCGCGAGTGCTGGCATTCGACTTTGACCCCAGCCGCACGATCGAACTAGCAGGAATGCCGGCCTTCTGGATGTCTTCCAGGAATTGATCGAGAGCATGATTTGTGTAAGTGAGAATGAGCATCGTCTCATTGGTACGATCGTGCAATATCTTTGCGATGAGTGCTCCGATGAAACTTTTGCCAGTACCTGGCGGGCCTTGGATCAGACTGACTCTCTTCATTAGCCCAGTCAGCAGTGACTCTGCTTGGGCCTGGTCGAGCTTGATTGGATGAGTGCTTCCGATGATGTCTTGGAGGTCCTCTTCCCAGTGGTCGCGAATGGCGTTGACAGTCTTTGTCGGTTGGATGCCGGACGGGGTTTCCGCGGAGTCTGGCGTAAGACTGAGAAGTTGGTCTTCCAGTGGCAGTTCAGTCAGGGTCTGAAGACATTTCAGGACAGGCTCATACGCAAATACAGCAGTATCTACTTGCACAAAGCAAAGATCCGATTGGAGCTTGCATGCCATCAGCACTTTGCCAAACGAGCTGGCGTCGGCCACTCGCAGCACGACAACAGCAGGTTGCTTCGCAAGGAGATCTTCGTCACGGTCCACAGTTGCAAATGCAACAATATTGCCGTTGCTAATGAGACAGCCAAGTGACTGATGCTTCAGGACGTTCTTGTTGTCGGTGAGGAACTTCTTGCGGTTCGCGGCCTTGACGCTGCGCAGCTGAGGAACATCGTCCGGACAAAACAGCTGCAGCGAGCAAGGTTTGCGTTTCGTCTCCGTTCCACAGTCGATACCGGCATACTTCAGATGCTCGAGAACCACTTTGCGTCGTCCTTTCTTCTGACCACTAGCAATATGAAAGTCGTTACGTAGCTCGCCGAGAAGATCCTCGCGGAGCAAGCGAAATTGGTTGTCAACATGTGTAAGACCGCGGCTCTCTGGGCTGACAGATACGATGGAGTCAGCGCGTCTGTAAAACGGATGCTCGGAAGATGCGAACTCGTCTGGCGTCGGTAAGAGCTTAATCTTGTGGATTTGCGCGAAGTCGTTGTCGTGTCGCCCACCTGGGCCATCGACAGTCTGGTCGGATGTGCTGTCAAGGACATGCTTGATCTTATGCCCAATGTTGCGGATATCTAGCGAATCTGAACTGATGAAGGACTCGTTCTTCGTGACGCGCTCTGCGACGTCTCGCACATCTGGAATGTCCTCAGAGCGACTGTACAGTAGCTCGAGCAGCAGCCATGCGAACGCGCGAGTGCCATCGCTGGAAAGCACGTGACCATCATGCGCGTTCACGAAGGTGTTCCAGAACGTAGGAGGTTGGACGATCTGTTCCAAGACGCGCTGTAGAAACTGGCCGCCGTAGAGTTGCTTGACAGATGGCTGGGCCAGATGATTGATGACGGCGGTTGCCCAGCCGTTAAGGAACGCGCTATCCCCGGTGGTGCGGAAGGCAACGCCGACGGCCGCTAGCCCTGCCGAAGACGCGATCAGACACTCAACACACTTCGACGCGTCTTCCTGAGAACACAACGCCTCCAGAAACCGATTACTGTCACCCGCCGTCTTGATCTCGCGATGGCCATGGATGGTAGCGTTAAAGAGCTTCGTCAGCCCTGCGGCACGCTTCGCGGCATCTTGGTCCGCCATGTATGAGGTTTGTATCGTATAAAGTATCAACTGTTGAGAAAAGGTTTATCAAGACAAGCTGATATCTGCCGATGTTCTATCGCTCTTCAGAGGGCGTTTGGCTCTTTTGAGCTTTCTGAAAGGGTAGCTGGGAGGTCGCACCAGACCCCAGCGCATGCGCGATGATCCTCTGATAACGGGCTATGCGAATGATTGGAAGAGACTCACAGTTTTTCATGCGGCGAGGCATCGAGGCTTGTCTGCGTGCATGTTCTGGTGAGTTCCGGACGAATTGAGGCCTGCAATACATGCGTTGCGCGACCTGCATGTTGAGCAAACCACGCCACACGAACTCAGCCTTGTCTAGGCAGCATGCCATACTTGAAGCCGGCGTATCGCTTTCCATCCAGCGCATAACCCAGCCTTTCAATCCCCACCCTTTTGAACTAGTCAATACACTGCCGCAATATCTCTCATGGCTTCACTTTCAGGCAGCGGCAGAGGTGGCTTTGCTCCACGGAGAGGGCGAGGCCATAGAGGAAGAGTGTCTCACTTCGCAAAAAACAGGGAGCAGCCAAAACCGGATCTCCAGAAACACCCGCTTGGAGACCTTGTGAAAGTGTTTCGCAGCTCCCATCTGAGCTTGAAACCACTCGACTTGGCGGAGATATCCGATTGCCAGCACGTCGCATCGTATAATTGGCTCAACGATGAAGTACCTACCATTGTCGTTCCAGGTAAGGCTCTGCTACTCATGCAAGATGTCACTAACAATCGCAGGCAAACCCCCTCGGTGGACACCACTTCACGCTCCACAGCGCTTGAAGGAAGACGACGGGCAGTACTTTCGTGACCCCAATGCTGCGAAGTATCCTGACTTCCCAATGGCGCCTGTCGTACATGCCATTACGGAGACCGACCCAGAATTCGACGCCACGAACACCGATATTTTCGCATGCGGAAGCACCCTTGGCAACCTCCTACGCTTCGCTCGTGGTGTTGACAAAGCTTTCCGGTTCAACATCGAGGTCATTGGCGAGACTGTCTTCTTTATACGAAAAGAGAATGATCCCAAAGAAGTTATCAAGGACATCAGAGGCTTTGGTCATACATTTCCAGAAGCATACACCACATGGGACCATAGTGTCAAAGGCTCCGAGACACACCAGCGCATCATACGATACAAATTCGGCGGCTTGGATTGTCTCGTACGCTTTGAAAGCGATGGCTACATTGACCACACCTCAGCATTCCGCGATGTCGCACCCGTGAACGCTGCTGGAAACCAGGATGAGCTTCTGCAAGCATTTCAGCAAGCAGCCATCGGCCGGGCTCCCAGCAACGCGACGGGTAAACCTAAAGAGCTCAAGATCAAACACGGCGGATCTGCAGTACCACATCACTTCATCTTCGACCTGAAAACGCGCTCAGGCAAATACAAGAAACCTATCGATATGACCGACGTCTACCCAGCACTCTGGATGAAACAGATACCCAACTTCATCGTCGCTTACCACGACGGCAACGGCCTTTTCGAAGATGTACGAGTACAAAATGTCAAGAGCGACGTGCAAGCCTGGGTCCGAGAGAACAGTGATGGCATCCGCCGCTTTGCTACACTGCTCAATGAGATCGTCGACATCGCTAAGAGCAATGCGAACAAGTTGCTCGAAGTGTACTGCCTCGGAGCGGATCGCTTAGAGGTCCGAAGCCAGTTCGGCGATGGCGTACATGCGTTGCCTGCAGACTTGGTCGACAGGTGGGAGAAGATAGAGTTTGGTATCTCCTCTACTCAGGATGCTGATGAGGATGAGGATGAGGATGAGTACAATGACGGCGGTGTCGATCTTGATGCAAGGTATGGGTTTGGCAGTGGCTACGATGACTCAGGTTCTGAGCCAGACTACACTGCATGTTCTGCTGACGACTGTGGGTACTGTGGAAAGTGCACGTACTAAGGCTGGTTGCCACATGATTTTGTGTTGACTTTTTCGTTTTTGTCACGAGCAACTACAAAGAACGACGGATACTGTTGTGTGGGGCCTTACTTGAATAGACACTTGATCTTCGCATACTTTTCCTTGATGAGGCTACGAGGCTACATCGTTAGCACAGCCTGTTATGGAGAATTGTCGCTCTGATTGTAGTGACAAGACCTTCAGCGACGAACTCAGCTTTTTGGCAGCGATGTTGGGCAGTCTGATCGCTTGCGCACTCATTCCACTCACAGCAACCATTGCCATTGCATAGCCACGCGTCTTGACTCACCGACTTAACAGTTTCTATCACTTACCCAGAGTTGCGCAGTCACTTTGTCTTTTCCTGTGTCCCTACTATTCGCCGCTTCATCTCTAGGTCAATGTACGTTCGCAGTTACTCCACCCGCGAGCATGTTCCTCCGCTATGAGGTTGTCGAGCAGGTGCTGACAAAGTCGGAACAGCAACAGCAATAACAAAAAGACATTATGCTTCTTGACTTCTACACCACAATTTTTAACGTCCACACTACACGCAGTTTTATGCGTCGACGCTTCGCCTATAGCATACATCCACATACTACACTCTCACATCCATACCATGGGTAACCGAAACTCTGACATCACCGCTCCGAGCAATGCGACTCCACACACAAATGCTGCATCTTCTACAAACACAACTCCGCATAACGAAACGAATCTTCCTGTAAGGGCAGCTACCGTTGCGCGTTCCACTCCATCCCCGGATACCACGTCGTCCACAGAAAGCTTTCATTCCGCAGAAACTATTGCCCAGTCGGATGTACCTCCTATAATCAGGGCAACACCTCCCAGCACTTCCATTGAGCGACCTCGTGGAAAATACGATCATTTGGGCTATCGAAATATGGATGACGAAGCTAGAACGAGATATGACGATGATGAGATGCCTTATGCAGAGCAGATCCTGCGGCTCCGAGTCGATCTTATAATACAGGAACTGGGAGACTCGCGATGGGATGATGGACTTGCTATACGAGGTGCTTTCCTAAAGCAAACAGCAGAGCGGGGCTTACTGCCTACTCTGGACTGGCTTGAAGAATCACAGGAGCAGCTCGTCGACGGTACGTGGACTGGTGCGAGTCTTATTCCACGGGTCAAGCCTGTGCCTCATTTACCTGCACCTAGACCTCAGCCTCCGCCGACTGAGCCTTCAGCTGTGCCAACCAGACCTCCTCCTTCTCCTCATGGCGGCTCGCAGGCAACCCTTGTAGAAGAAGGCGGTCCAGAAAATGCAGAAGCGAATGAGGGAGCACCGGCCGAAGAGAAGAGCGGGAAGCAAGCAAAGAAGTCTGAAAAGCGAAGAAGACAACGACGGACCAAGAGGGATCGTGGTTTGCACCCGCACAGACGCTAGTTCTCTCCGATGACTGACGTGTATCACAGAACAAGAGAAACAGTCGACGGCCGTAGGTTTTTCAAGTTGAAGGGTCGGTTTCATCGGACTTTAGCAATCACCGACGGAGTGATATCAATAACATGAGTTGAAATGTTATTGTGATTGGCTAGTCTAAACAGGAAGACGTACTGATGATTGTTTGTGTTCGACTACGTGTTGCCAAACTCTCGTGTTCGTGATATCACTCTGGGGGTTCCGTTCGTCTGGGTGTTCGAGTTGTGAGGGCCAAAGGAAACCCGGCACGGACCATTCATCGTCATGTGACAGGAGGTATAGCCTCGGGCTGGGCGTTTAGGCCAAAGCATTCACCCAAGTCCGACATTCCGACTCTTCTTTGTAACGCGTTCAACCGCAATATATTACTGTTCTCGTCCCCATCAACACAACCACAGCAGTACAAGCATCTAGACTATGCATGGAAGGAATGCGACATCGAACACACCGACACGGCCTTCGATATGGAACAGAGTGCGAAACAAGCGGTGGCCTCTGATGCGGATAAGGTCTAAGCTATCGCTAGAGGATGGAAGCACACGACCGAAACCAGGAGAGCTCAAATGAATGCTTAGCTCACGGTTGGGAACGAGCCAAAAGACTCCGCGGCCTTGGTCATCCTCGATATGGAGCAGGAAACCCATTCAGAGAGCACCAGAAGAAACGATACCGTTGAGTCGCTCGCAAGTCCTCTTACAGCGGACGCCTTCAGTTACCACCATTGATCGAATACGGCCGCCGAGTCAACATGTCGATTACAGTAAAGTCCCACTTGCTTGTGACCGCCGAGGGTCTACATCGAAGAGTAGTATAGTAGCTCAAGAATCCAAAGGAGTGACCCTCGCGACCGTTCACAGTGACGACGGCGAGCCCTCGGGGCGCGAATTCGACCGCCGGAATTACAAAGCCATTCGAGGCATATCGCGCGCAGTCCTAGAAGAACTGGGACTCGATCTCGTCGATCCTGAGAAACAGTTATCCCCTGGTAGCTGTCGCGTCACGCAGCGGAAAGAAGGCTCGTTCCACCACGCAGTATTCCTGAAGATTGAGCGTGACGATGAGATTCCGCAGGAGTATGTTCTCAAGATACTTGCACAAGGTACACCGAAAGAGTGGGGTATGAACGATCGTATGATGTTGGAATGTGAAGCTCAGTTGCTGAAGCACATTCGCCACCATACAGACTGTCCAGTACCGGAGCTTGTCGCATATGACGGCGGCTGACAGAGTGTGATAGGCGCGCCGTACATACTCGTGAAGAAGATGGAAGGTATGGCGGCAACGGATCTGTGGCTCGGTCAACCCTATAGGATGGTCAAAACTGACGATCTGCACCTTGAGGCCGACGACCCTTCGCCAGAGGTTGAGCAAAAGCGCGTTACCTTTCTGCGCTCTTTTGCGCAAGCTATGAGTCAACCCGTCACACTCGAGTTTCAGTACACTGGCGTCCCTAACTACGAGTATCCGGAAGATAAGAACCCAAAGTTCATCGCGCCGGCCTGGCGGTGGCACTGTAAGATGAACATGGAAGAGGCGACCTCCTATGGATCATTTGCAACCGACGAAGAAAGCTTCGCCGCTGGCCTCGACAGGCTCTGTGAGCCCGAGAAATCTCTTGATAGCGACGGGATGACAGATGTTGGCGTTCAGATGGTGATGAGGATCATACTGTCTTCAGCTCCGTTCAAGCTGTCCACGCCCTCACAGGCTCAAATCTCTCAGGCCGGGTAGAGTAGTTACACCGTGCCGGTGCGCGAAACATTTGTCATCCGACATGACGATCTCGACCTCCTAAATATCCTAGTAGATGCCGATGGCAACGTGACTGGCCTCATCGACTGGGATACCTGTGCAGCCGTGCCACGCTGCGTTGGCTACACATCCATGGCTACCTTTCACCGCCGCGACTGGCTCTCGGACTACACCTTGGGTCGGTTTCCGCACATGATCTGGGCCATCGAACGCTACTGCGAAGTATATACTCAGGCTATGAGCGATTTCTGCGAGTCTTCGGATGCAAAGTACATGCGCAAATCCGCGATATATCAGCTGGTGTTAACAGACTTGGATAAAGAGTTTTCGTGTAGGGATGTCGTAAAACTGCTGCTGAGAGAGATGCACGCGTACAGACGCGTCGATGTGAATTCGTTTTGTCGGAGGCTGGAGCAGGGTTGGCCGGCAGCTGAAAAGGCGTTGAGGATGAATATTGCGGAGCTGTTAAAGCCGGAGTGAAGGCAATGAGGATGCCCAGCCTGTATGACGTCGAAGGGTATTCCAGCGGACTTATTTACTTTACGGTATACGAATCATGAAAATGCCATGTCAATGCTATGTCGATGGTGATGAAAGATGGAGGCCCTGAACTTCCACGTGCTGAGTCTAAGCTGTCGTTGCTATGGGGTCTCTCATCGCAACGGCCGCAAGCTTATCAGTGCTCAACGTCATCGGTACCGAGCACGTGCCGAGCTCTTCCCCCAACGTCCCAACGTTTTTCCTCGCGCACAAACTTCAACCAACGCATCGCCAGATCTGGCCCAGACACACCCCGCATCGGTGAGAGCCATCAACGTGTTGTAATCGTATTGCCCCGCAGCGGCAGCCAACAATCGATAAACTATTCCTGTGCCACGCTTGGGCCAAGTCGCGTTACTGTGCGACCAAGACGGATGGCGGCTGTCCAGCTTCTCAGCCCTATCTTACGCGAGCCTGTTCTCGTAAAGCTTACACGTAGAATGGGTCTAAATCATCTCACGCAGCACACAAGGCAGTGATGATACATCGACAATGTACCCTTTGAGAAACAGCACAACCACACTTGCAGATGCCGAGGTGTCATCGCGCAGTCGTTTCCCGGATACAGTACCACCCGGTGTAATACAATGGACATAGCACTACCCCAAGGGCATGTGCCGAGCTGGTGTTGTAGCTCTTAGGTTCTCGAACTGGTCTGGGCTCATTGTTCATTGGGATCGGCTAACAATAGGGCGTGCTCGACAGCATTGGCGTACAACAAGCCAGGCATCGCGATCCGAAGAAGGGTGTCCGGAAAAAGCAACGTTTGTTGGTATAACACAAACACACCGTGGACACCTTCAGATACGAGCACTATCACCCAACAGTCGCTTTCGCCTTCCTCTTCTTGCACCTATTGCGTGCTTTAATATCCTAATATCTAATGTTTTCTCACGCAAAGGCTGCGGCTGCGTTCCTGCCGTTCCTCTACTCTACCTCGCTCGCTCAAAACCAAGGATCATGGGGTCCAGTAATCGACTTTCCAATCATTCCCGTTGCAGCCTACATCGTTCCGGAATGGCCGTCTCCAACTCGTATGATGGTGTACTCGGCATTTTCACCGAACGCCTTCGGGGGTGAACGTGGTCTCACTCAGTTCGCGGAGTACAACTTGGTCTCTGGGCAGATGACTACTCGTCAAGTTGCCGAGACCAACCACGACATGTTCTGCCCTGGTATGAGCTCTCTAGCCGATGGAAGACTAGTCATCACCGGAGGAAGCAACGCAGAGAAGACAACCATATACCAACCGGAGACCAACACGTTCGTTCCCGGACCCGATATGATAGTACCTCGAGGCTACCAAAGCAGCGCTATCCTCTCCAATGGAAAGGTCTTCACGATCGGTGGGTCTTGGAGTGGCCCAAGGGGTGGAAAGCCAGGAGAGATTTATGATCCGGTACAGAACACCTGGACGCTTCTTCCTGGTGCTGCCGTCGAGCCAATGTTGACATACGACCACGAGGGCATCTTCCGCGAGGACAATCACGCCTGGCTCTTTCCCTGGCGCAATGGCACTATCTTCCAGGCTGGGCCCAGCAAAGCGATGAACTGGTACTACACCGATGGCGAAGGCGGTGTCAGCCCAGCAGGCATCCGCGACGATGTCAATGACGCCATGTGTGGTGTCCACGTCATGTACGATGTAGGAAAGATCTTCACTGCGGGTGGATCCCAATATTACGATCAAGCGCCCGGTCTCGCAGTTGCGCACTTGATGGAAATTAACTACGTTGGCGCACCAGTGACAGCTGAGCGAATCGCCGATATGCACCACCCGCGCGCTTTCGCAAACATCGTCGTTCTTCCCGACGGCAAGCTCTTGATCACCGGCGGACAGCGTTGGGCTGCGGGCTTCACAGACATCGACCCCGTCTTCATCCCCGAGATGTTTGATCCCGCAACCAAGACTTTTACCGAGCTGCCCGCTGAAGCCGTTCCGCGTAACTACCACTCCGTTTCTATTCTACTACCCGATGCCACAGTCTTCAGCGGAGGAGGAGGCCTCTGCTGGGACGATGGAACCGGTGGACCATCTTACCACTGCAAAGATACAGTCGACCATCCCAACGGCCAGATCTTCACACCAGCATACCTACAAACCGGCGCTCCTCGCCCGATCATCGAGAACGTTGCCAACAGTATTGTTGCTCCCGGCGGTGAGCTGAGAGTCAAGATGCAAGGTTCAGCCGACGGAGTGAAGTTCTCTTTCATTCGGATTGGAACTGTTACACACAGTGTCAACAGTGATCAAAGGCGTATTCCGCTCGAGCCGAGGATTGAGGGTGAAGAGGTCGTCTTGCCTATCATGAACGATAATGGTGTTGTGTTACCGGGAGCGTGGTATCTGTTTGCTGTCAGTGCGGAGGGCGTGCCGAGTGTGGCTAGGACTGTGTGGGTTGAGAAGGTTTGAGTTTGATGGTGCATTTGATTGAGTGGCGGTCGATGAAGATACCTAAGTAGATTAGTAGCAGTGTTAATACAAATGACTTAAACCACAGTGTCAAAATAAGACACCCATGACAGAGTCCGGGGGATGCGCACTGCTGCGGAAGATTGCAACTGGAAGCTCGCGACTTAGTAATCACTTCGAAGGGCTAACCTCTTTTGCCGCACATCCAGCACGCGAATAATACCTAAGTGGCGACCAAATAAATAATCATTAACCGACATATTGACCAAAATCAATCGCTAGCTAAATGTATTACAACAGCAACGATGGAAATACTCGGTTTCATGCTTTCGCGAACAGAACTTAGAGAGGTCCTCTCTCCACGTCCTTGTGTGAGCCATCCACGCTTCCATCAGATGAGCCCTCTTTCATCGCGTTCTTCTTCTCCTCAGCCTTCGGTGTCGGTGGTGGTGGCGGAATCTGCGCAACCCAGAATACTGGGTATCGCCGCTGAACATTATTCCCCATCATCGCCGTGACCAGCACAACCGTCGAGGACAGCAGCAACACCGGCAAAAAGTACCACCGCAACGCCCAGATATGCTGGTCCACACACGGCATGAGCGCTGTTGCTCCAGCAGGTGGGTGAGTGGTCTTGGTCAGATGCATGACCACGAGAGCGATAGCTGTAGCCAAGGCAGCAGCGAGCCATTGCAGTCGTGGGTAGGGATCCTTCTCGAGGTCGAATTGGAAAATAGTCGCTATGATGACTCCGACTAGGCCGCTGAAGAAGTGGCCGAAGATCA
Organism: Alternaria rosae; assembly: GCF_020736505.1. Lineage (NCBI taxonomy): Eukaryota > Fungi > Ascomycota > Dothideomycetes > Pleosporales > Pleosporaceae > Alternaria > Alternaria rosae. The sequence goes on from NW_025763582.1 coordinate 593,858, forward strand.
AGGAGCGTGGTTGCGAGAAGGGCACGTCGATGGCGCCGTAGCAGAGGATTGCTGAAGCACCCTAAAAATGCGTCAGTCCTCTTCCATATCAGACTTTTGGACAGTAAGAGTACTTACGAATGAAGCGATGATCGGTGGTACAGCGCGACTTCTCATGTAGTCTGTATGCCCGAATATAGCGAGAATGACGCTAAGCCCGCAGAAAGCGCCGATGAAGCCCCAGACACAGACGACCCATGTGCGAGCAGCTGGTGCTGCTTTTGTTCGATATCCGAGCCAGTGACTTATAGGTTGTGGAAGGCGTGCAAGACCACGCTGGATAACGCGCTCAACAGGAACAAGAGGATCCCATATCGGCATCGTGAAGGCGAAAGATGCTTAGTCTACGCACGCGGCGGCGACTACGACAGATATTCAAGAAAACGTCTGAGCTGAGAGATTTACGTCGCAGACTGTCCACTGTTGTAACCAGAAAGTAGCAAGGGTCGCGATGTTAAGAAACAAAGATGCGGAAAGAGAGAAAGCTTGATGAAAGCATGGACGCGGTAAACATCAAATCTAAAGAAGGGAATAACGACCGGTGGGACGTCACCATCGCGGATCGAGCCTGGATCATGCACCCCGGACTAATGGCGCGTGCCGTTCTAGTGCTGCTAACGACCGCGGCATTACGCTTTTTGAGTTCACGATCTTTGTTGATGCCACTGTATCCAGGTGCAGCAGGCTCGCGTCGACAAGGAGACAGCATAGTCCCGAGCTCTGCTGCTATACCCAGGTACCTACGCACTGCAAGAAGAGCGAAAATGAAGTCTACGCAATTAAACGCGCAAAGGGAAGGCTTCTGCAAAGTCCTGACGATGCTTTGCGAAGATGCGGAGTAAGCGGTTTTCTGTTAGTAATAGTCCGAGATTTCGCAGAGCTTCGGGCGACGATCGCCGAAGTGCGGCATCACCAATCGCTTACTCTTCCCACTTTTGCGTTCAGTCCATTCAGTTCAAAAACGTTGGTATTAACATGTATGTGTGTCGCTCAATGATGCAAAGAGGCAACCCAAGCCTATAGATGGTCGTCGAACCCATAATCACGGAGGAACAACCCTCATGAACGCCAGAGCGCCGCGCTAAAGCCCATAAATTTGGCATGCATCCCAGATAAAAGTCATAACATGGTCGTCGCGACTAGACAGCCTGCCAGGCACTATTACTATTTGGGTCTTTCGGCAGGCTGTTGTTGGAGCTTTTGGTACCCAGGGCGGTAGCCACGGAATCCACCCTAACATTTCCCTTCACTTTCGTACTATCCGCATCATTACTGTTTGTCTCTTCTATATCATCTTTCACAGTCGGCAAGCTCATGTCTGCGACGAAGCTAGGCTTGGTGAGTTGGTGCTCCTTCAGTATGCCCATCTTCTTCAACCAGTTCTCAGCCGGGCTCTTGAGCCAAGGAAGCGAACTAGCGATAATGCCAATTTCTTCCTCGAGTTTAGCCCAGAGCGAAGGTAAGATGGTAGCTTGCATCACGTCGCCTTGGCCGAAAGTGGTGAACGTTGTCATCTTGGCGCAGTTTATCGCGGTTGCGAGGAGACCAAGGGCCATGAGAAAACCGATGAGTATCTTCTCGGACTGAGAGCGGTTCAGTGTGCGGATCAAGCGGATTGGCATGAGTGAGAGTGTGAGATCCATGGCGATGTAGATGCCTATCAAGCGGGTTAGTCAGATCCTACATGAGTAGCGCCCAGGGAAGTCTCACCAGCAATGACCCACCCGTAGATGATGATAGGGCCCAAATCCCAGCATTTGGAAGAGATACCGGAATCCCAATTCGAGCTGACAGGCGTGCATTGCGCGAATTGGATGACAAAGTAGCTCCAGGAGATTGTTGTTTGTAGGCCCATGATGAAGTACAACGGCCATCGCCAAAGTCGTTCAGTCCCGAATCGCAACAGTGAGCACGCGACAGACAATCGTACGAGCCATAGCGTAAGGAGCCAGACAGTTTGAAGCGCGAATTGCAGCCTCAATGTCTGCCTGAGCGTTTCCGGTGTGAAAGATGCGGCTGGTTTGCCCCATCCGTATGCCGTGGATGCGATAGCCAAACATATTCCGATCAAAGAAAGTGGTTCTGCGACAACGATGATCCAGTCATCGAGAAACAGTTTCCCAGTCCTCTGTATCCGTGTGTAGATGCGCGCGATAACCAGGAAGAGTGCGACAACTCCAAAAGAGACGACGGGTCCAAGATAGATAGCGGCTTTGTTGGAGTATGGCACCGCGGCCATCGGGTCGGCCATCGAGTGGTGTCGTGTCGTGGGGTTTGACCAGAAGATGAAGATACAGAAGAGTCTGGGGTATTGCAATTGTCTTGCACGCTACGTGTAACTAGTTGTCATGGGCCTCGTGAGACAGTCAAGGAATCCTGGTATGGTGCGATTCTACCAAAGCTACACACCCGTCGACGGAGCCCGCAGAGAAACAAGACGAGAAAACGAACAGGCAAACAAGAGGAAAGGAGAGCCTCGATACCCTGGGCCTGAAGAGATATTGAACAAGTTTAAACTTTCGCACCTCGGGATCCGGCTCATCGACGCTATATGCGGACCGCTGCAAGCATCGTATTTCCCGCCATTCTGACATGCGACCCGTGGACTGATGAGGCGCCCAACCATATGTCCCGTGAAGGCTACCACCTGCAGGAACATAAAGTTTGAAGCAAACCTTCCATCCTTCAGCGCGGAGACGAACTTGCGCAATGCAGATGCGGTGGGGAGGGAACCGTTGCTTTGACACGGCAGATGGGGCCCTCAGGCATCCATCGTCAAATGTTGGTTGCGAATGAACCGTTTACCACGCGATAACTAGGCGAATCTGGGTCTAGGCGCTCGCTCGGCTGGGTATAGTGAGGCTATCGCAAGCGGGTAGTCGCGTGGCATGATTCACAAACCCGGACACCCAGAGCAGCTGAAGCAATAGCTTCGTTTTCGCTGAGTGGATCGCCCCTGAGTTGTTCAGCTCCGCGAGCAAGTTTATGCGGTATATGCACGTCAACGGTGAGTGTTGCAGATTCCTACCCCAGATTCCTGATGTCGCAATGACTCCAGCAATCAGATGAGCGGGAAAGAGGAAGCACGAAGAACCTGCGTCGACGCTTGCTACGCCGACTGTATTGCAGCTGTGATAAAGATTTGAGCATTGAACTTTCCGTTCCCTTCGCGGCGATGCGTTCCGTCAAACTAACCGGTTTCATCGCAGCGATGCCATCGACTCTGGCCCTGGTCCAGCGGCAGTACGTGCTTACCGTGTCCGGTGCGGCCTCTTATGAGTCTGAGGATGCGCAGGTGAGCCTGGTGAGCGCGGTCATTGGTGGCATTATGGTGTCTGAGTCGTAGCAGCATCCATGGAGATGGAAAGTCTCTGTGCGAGTCAATAACTATAGGGTGATCGCATTGCGCAAGAGAGAGGATTTTGGTTGTTGGGAACTCTTGGAGTCGCGAATTGGGCGCCAAGACGGGCGGAAGACGACGGAAGACGAGAACCTGGATACAGGCTGACTCGTGTCGAGAGATAGGGAACTGGTGGTTCGCACGTCGAATTCAGAGTTCTGGTAGCATTTGTACTATGCGGTAGAAGAACCAAAGTCCCATATGCGCCATCCTTCTTGCATGCTGCAGGGCCGCTCGCGTTCAGGCTATGTGGTGTCTGTAACACGCCAGATCAGCCACCACACAAACGATTACTGATGGAAGGATGGCAGCCCAACTTCGGGCCTTCTTCTGTGACCTCCATACTCTCTCCAAAAATACACCAGTGGCCTGAATTCCAATGATTGTAAGCTTGATGAGAAGCTTCCGCGGTATCTCATTGGTCTATGACATCATGCCCCTCACTTTAGCGCAAGCACGCAACCTGCATTGAAACTCTATTGCAAGAGAGCAACCGAACATTGAACATCAATTACATCCTAAGCCCTATCCGTTACCCATCCTCCGAAACCCGATTAGAAAGCTTTGCTATGGTTGAATGTCCAGAGTGCGGTGCAGGGGCTGATTTGACGAAAGACGGTGCTTGGGCGCATTGCGCTTCCTGTATGTTATTGCCCCTGACCTTGTAGACATGCATACTGAGTTGTTACGAGGCAATACAGTTTTTGAGCCAGGAAAGGAAGGCAGTCACTACAAGGGCAGTGGCAGCGGGTCCGGCGACAAGGAAGAAGAGAAGAAGAGAGACTCGAAGGATGAGAGCGTGAAGAAAGACTGAGGCTACAGGGGATGAGGCTTGTGTCGCAAACAAGATCGACATATTGCCACGGGAGAAACAACGTCTCACAATAAGTGGATTTATCCAGCCTGCAGGAATTGCGAATTGGAATTCTCTCTACCGTGGCCTTCACGGAATTGCATGTGTATAGTATGCAATACAACAGAAAGCGAATTACTGTCGCTGGTCGTACCCTTCCCAGCATCAACTTCGCACCGGTGTTCGGTCGGGTAACCGACACATACGTAACAAAAGCGTATACAGCGAGTGCTATTACCTAAAAACATGTCCAAGTAGTGTTAAGTACGAGCATTACATACTAGTGTACTGACCACACTGCCTTTACGTGCGGCATGAGGAGACAATGTACCACTACACTTTCTTATCTCACAGAACATGTATGAGACAGCGTCATTGTATTTTCACGAGAGTGAGGTATTATACAGTCTCTGCTTCTAAAAGCTGTTATCCAGTTCGAATGAGGGTGCCTCTATCGAATTCCTTCATTTCCTTCATCTAAAGATCGCCTGGTTTATGTGCAGTATATCTCCACCATTCCAACGCGTCGAAGCGCGGTCCTACTAGATAACAGCCATTCCTTTAGTAGCTTTCGCATTCATCCGAAGTGCATGAACACTGCAACGGAGAATGACCAAAGACAATTGCAGTCGTTAGCGCACATACACGTTCACAAAAAGGGACGCATACATACCTCAATCGTCGACGGCGGAACTTTGGGCGATACCGACGATCCTTTGGATGCAAGGAAGCTACGATAAACAACTGGCCACAGAATCTCACTGTGGATGCGGTGTCTATGTCATGATTAATTTAACCCACTATATGGGGTACAGCTTCCTTCTCCACAACCTTTTCTAAATCGTTGGTCCAGATCAACCTGGGGTGGTGCAAAGGGTGGTCAGGTGCGAAGACGTCGCCCATCATTGCCGCTGCAACGGTCAAGCGGAGCTCCTGGAAAGAGATAGTTCGTTCCGCAACGAAATTTTGGCTACTTGAACCAGGAGAGAATGAGCAAATAGTGACTTCACGGTCTCCCGAACTTGAAGACGTCTCCAGCACCAATGGTAGTATGCTAACGCGCAAGTCTTCGAAGGCGGTTGGTTCTGGCAGGTTGAACTCCAGTACAACCCCGATCTTATAGGCATCCTCGATTATCCAGGTTTTTCTCTTGAAACGTGGAGCGTGAACCCTTTCCATACCGTAAGAGTCTATGGGTAAGGGCAACTGATGGCGTAGAAGGCGTGCGAGTTTGCTAAATTGGTTGAACGTGCTACGCTTCTCTGTCGACCGGAGAATTAACGTATATGGTGTTGTGTACAGCAGCTGACGATGATGACTCTCATAGAACTCGTGATTAATGTGAGCAAGGCCGAGTGGAAGCTTAGTGTCGACGTCCAGATCTATGCGCACTTATTTTGGGTGAGAGGCCGCTTCCGAAGTAATCTTGTAGAGGACATGGCGGTGCAGGCCAAGCAGGGTAGGTTTTGGGCGTGCTAGAGAAAGTCGTCGCCCATCGTCCCCAGCAACGAAGCTGTGCTGTTGATGGTGATCAGGTACCATTTTTGAGCCCTCGTAAGCATTCTTAGTCGATCTCAAGCCGAATGAGCCGCCACGTCCGTCGTAGTCAATTGCGACTGCCCAGACCTGGCTCTGAGATGCCTTCAGCATTAGTTGGCCCTCGAGAAGCGAACGGATAACAGTCGTTAAGGCTGAAGTATTGCACGTTGTTCCGTTGGCGGACACGTCATTGATGAAGGTGATGTCTACAGCAAGGTCACAGTCCCAAAGGAAATGGAGTAATGGTCCGACGTTGAAGGACTCAGGTCGAAGCCGTTTGTAGTCTCCAAATCCTCGGCATCCTACCAAGGC